>NW_022995380.1:30733777-31933777 GCF_004354385.1 Drosophila innubila
GATAGGCAGCTTAACACATAATTTATACAGCAACAACAAGGAGCATAATCGCCCACTGTGATTAACACTGACCCACAAATGTTAACGTACTAAAGCACAATAAACACATACAATAAATACTTTAAACAAAAATTGATGCAAATATTCCTTATTTTACTTTTATTAAATTTCAGTTTATTACTTGAAATATTTACAGCAGCACTTTCATAATTTTACAACACTGCTTTCACTTCGAAATGGTAGACAAATTCTTAGAATTCACTTCACTTTACATTTATTAAATTTTATTTTCCCATTAAGGAAAACGAAAACTCTTGATTTTATTACAAAAATGCGGTATTTGTGATTTCTTAAATTAGCTTAAATTCAGTAAATATATTTTATGTATTTTATTTTATTTAATTATTGCCTTTGCGTGTGCATACTTACAAGACAGAGTGTATTTTGACCAAAAACCGCTGCCATATATAATTCCATATTTGACTTTGACAATCGGCAAAGCCAAAGTCGGCTTATGTTGTCATCGTTTGGTAACATTGTTGGCTTCTGTATTGACTGGCATTACGTATACGCCACGATGGCCATTTTATATCATCGATTCATCTCAACAGCAATGAGGCGTATAAGCACGTTTCTATGCCATTTTGTAGAGCATTTTATTGGCTCTGTTAGAGCCAAGTCAGAAATTAAATCACACAAATTATTTAAAATGTTTCGACATAAAAATTGAATTCACATACGCCCCATATTACGCATACGCCCACGTTTCCGCCTATGTCTATCGCATTTGCCTTTGGCCTTAGTTAAAAATCAACAATAAAGGGTTGCTGGCAAAACAAGACAATTTCACAGTTGCTTGGCAAAAAGGTAAGCCGTTACATCGGCCCAACACCGACTTATATAAGCCTTTTTACGAGCCAAACTCGTGCCATTGACCATATGGTGAAGGTGGGCGCAATTCCTGCAGGATTCCAGGATAAGCGAGCAAAATAGAGAACTCTCTCGGCCTCTTGGGTCACAGTTTTCTACAGTTTGTATACCCCTTACTCGTGGAGTAAATAAAGGATATACTGTAGTTATAACAAGGTATGTAACAGAAAGGAACAACTGGAAATTTAAGTTTTTGAAGAAAAGTCAAGGGAAAAATATGAAATCTGGTCGAAAGTATAAAAAGATTGATAAACCCATATTAAATTTTAAAATTTTTATGCAGAATAAAAAAAGAGCTTAATTTAATAAATTTACATTCCGAAAGAAAGTTGGTTGAGATTTAACAAAGTTGGGAAAAAATGGAGACTGGTTGAAAGTATAGAAATATTAGAGAGTGATGGAAAAAAAATTATATTTTTCAATTTTGATGCAGAATAAAAATAGAGCCAAAATAATGATTAAAATGACATTCCGGAAAGAAATCGCTTAAAATTTGACAAAGTTATGACAGTATGAAGTTTTTGAAATCGAGTCAGGTGAAAGGTATGGGAAAAAAGGACAGTGATGAAAAAAATTTGAATTTTCTAATTTTGAGGCGGAATAATGATTAAATTGACATTCCGGAAGTAAATCGCTTAAAATTTGACAAAGTTATGCCAGTATGAAGTTTTTGAAATAGACTCAGGTGAAAGGTGAGTCAGGTATGGGAAAAATGGACAGTGATGAAAAAAATTTATATTTTTCAATTTTGATGCAGAATAAAAATAGAGGCGAAATAATAATTAAATTGACATTCCGGAAGAAAATTGTTTAAAATTTGACAAAGTTATGACGGTGCAAAATTTTTGTAATAGAGTCAGATTAAAGGTATGGGAAAAAGGACAGTGATGAAAAAAATTATGTTTTTCAATTTTGATGCAGAATAAAAATAGAGGTGAAATAATGTTTAAATTGACATTCCGGAAGGAAATCGGTATAGATTTGACAAAGTTATGATAGTTTGAAATATTTGAAAAAGTGTCAAGGGAAGAAAGTATGTAAATATTTACATTGAATTGACCTTTTGTAAGATAGAATGAACCTTTTATTGGAGAGCATTTGTTTATATAAATATAAATCATAATCGCAATCATAATAATTAAATAATTAATACGATTGAAGTTGAAAAAGTATGCATAATAATTAAACTTGAGTAATGGGTATCTTATAGTCATGTAGTCGACTTACTTGTTGTTATTGTCCATAATAAATTCAGTCATATAAAAGTGGCACCAGCTGCCAGTTGGACGAGTGGCCAAAGGGCCAACAAATAAAGAAAACAAAAAAAAGAATGATTGTAAGAAAACTGTTTTAGAATCAACGGCAAGAAAATGAACGGAACATGAAGAAGGAAATGGGAAGGGGAGAGCTTAAGGGAGGGGACCGGTAAAATTCACAAAATTCAATTAAAGTTAAACTAAACAAGCTTCGAACAAATGCGTTTAGCTTTGGCCGGCAACATGAGCAGAGCAGTGAGAAAGTAAGCAGAAAAGTAGGAGTTGGGAGCAACCGTTGAGGGAACAGGAAAAGGATGCTTTGGCGCCTGTCAAAGGAGCGGTAACTGGACGTTTGCTTCAATAGTTGGACAGATGGATAGATGGATGGATGACTGAATGAATGGATGAATGGATGATTGTAGATGGATGGCCATGTTTAGTTGTTGGTCAGTTTCTGCTGCTGCTCTTATGTGGATATGTGGATAGATGGATGAATTCGTCCTTGTTGCTGCCAATGGGAATGGGAACGGGAACAGGAAGCGGAAACGGAAGCTGCTAAAACAAACGCAGTGTTTAGTTTGGCGTTCAGCTCTCTCTCTCTATATATTTTTCTCTCTCTTTCTCTCTCTTTTGACTTGGTATTTGTATTTATTTTTGTTGATGTTGATGTTGCTGCTACGCTTTGTTGCACTGCCACTTTCGTACTCACCGTTGTCATTGTTGTTGTTGTTTTAGGCAAAAAAAAAAAATTCGATTTACTAGCTGATTGTTTGTTGTTAGCGCAACCAAAAATAAAGAAAACAAAATCAACTGAATAAAAGGCAAATGGGAAATGGAAAAGCAGAAAACTTAACGTGACTGTTACTGTGCGTAAATTTAAGCGACAGCGCCTAACAGTATGCTTCATTGATTTAAAAGGCGCTTCGTAAATAAATAAAATGCCATAAAAGGTTCCCCAAGTTGACCGAACAACGTGGAAGCAACAAATCATCAGAAACAGCAAAAAGAAAAAACAAATAAAAAAACAAATAGCATCCAGTCAGCTGCGACACACAGTGTAGATTTGATACCCTGTAGAGTTTTCAACAAATTTTAATCATACAAATTTGTAAACTTAAAGTTAAAGTGTTCAAGTGTACAAGTGTTGTAAAGTGCTGAAAGCATTTCAAGTTGCATTAAAATGTCAAAAATATGTTGAAAAATTTGACAAAACTTAAAAAAACAAACAAAAAAAGTACAATTTAATTTTCAATTGAATAAAAAGTTAATTGAATTGTGGAAATATAGGGAAGGCAATAATATAATAGAAATTTTCTTTATATTTTCTCAAAATGTTAAGGTTAACATTTAAATAACAATCATTTTTTAATAATTAAAAACTCACAATTAAATAAATGACAATTGGTTTATGTGACTCAAAAATATGTTCAAAATATCAAATCTCTTCTATTTTAGCTGGAAAGTAATTGTTAGTATGGCGTTACAAATTTTGCAACAAAATCATTAAACTTATTGCTAGAGTATAAAAAAAAGTACAATATAAATAAAATTCTATAAAATAATAATAATGTAAAAGAGCGAAACTGTTGACAATTGCTGCAGGCAGCAGACAATTAAATGTTGTACAAATTGAGTGTAGAAATGTGGCAGCAAATGTACAACAACAACAACCACAACAACAATTACACTAGACACAAATGATGCCAGCAGATAGCGATTTTTTATGGCAATTTAAAGCACTTGAACAGAGAAAGAGAGATAGAGAGGGAGACAGACAGAATTGCTGTCTGATGATGTTTCTATTACGTGCTTTTCTCTTTCTCTGCCAAAATAGTTAATTTTATCGGCCGTTGATGTAGAAATATAAATGTACTTCCCACACAGATACAGATACACAGATACAGATACAGACATATTGACTTGACTTGCTGATTATGAAGCAAGAAGCCACATCAAATAATATAGCTTGGTCCACAGACTTACGCTCAATAAAGTAGCCGATTTGGGCAACTAACTTTATTGTATTGACCCAATGGAGACGCGTCGGTTACGGCCAAGTTCAATGGAGAAGACTCACTTCAGTTCGAGCATGTGTATAAGTGTGTGTGTGTGTGTGTGTGTGTGTGTGTGCGAGTGTGTGTGTGTTTGCGAATGCAACCAACTGAAGAGAAGCGCTCATCCGTTCATTTATTCATTCATTCGGTCATTCATTCATTTTGGAGCCGCTCATTGGTTAGTCAGTCAGTCAGTCAGTCAGTCAGTACAGAGAATAAGGCAATCATTCAGCCAGTGCCCAGTTCCATACTCCATACTCCTTACACTGATCAAAAAAATGTTCTAAAATCAAGACTGTGGTCTCAAATATGCGTCGAGAGCATAAAGTTCTTAAATTAAGAAAACACATCTTGGTCTTAAGAACATTTCAAATAAGACCAAGTTTTTATTATAAGAATAAATGTTATTAAAATTAAAATCAAATATATATGATTTTTATATTTATAATAATTAAGAACATTTCAAATAAGACAAAATTTTTATTTTAAGAATAACTTTTTAAAAAAATTAATCAAATAAATATGACTCTTATATTTATAATAATTAATTAAGAAAACACATCTTGGTCTTAAGAGCATTTCAAATAAGACCAAGTTTTAATTTAAGCATAAATGTTTTTAAAATTAAAATCAAATACATATGATTTAAATATTAACAATTTTTCTTTTTTAATTTTAACTTTTATACATTTAATTCGGTTTTGGTAATTTTATAAATGTTATTTTAATTTGTTACGAGTGGGATTTGAACAGGCGCCTACGGCTACAAAACTGAAGCGGTTTCTCTAACCAGAGCGCCACATGATTCATACGAAATAATACATATTTATACTTTCCTAACAATTTCAGATTTTTATTCTTGTTTTTAGAACTTTGATTTTTAGATGAATATTCTAACTTTTAGTAATGTGGTCTAAAAATGTTATTATTTTAAGAATATTGAAGATGAATGTTCTTGATTTTGGGAGTTATGTTTTTTTTTCAGTGTACTCTATACTCCATACTCCATACTCTTTACTTCGTATCCACGTCCACGTCCATGTTTCACATCCAGGTCCATCTTCAGACAGACAGTCAACATTTTCAATAGACGTTGCCTAGGTTGCCTCCTGCCTCCTTTATCGTTTATTCTTCATCCTTCATCCTTCATCGTTCCGTCGTTCCTTCGTTCACATAGCGCGCTGGACAAAGCAGGTCCCCAGTTAGCAATAGCGTTCGTCACTCGTTAACTGAATCGTGTTTGCCTTTCATTTCCATCTGCCAACCAGCCAGAATGCTCCTCTAACTATTTTCTATTTTTTCTCCACTTTTTTATACCCTTTCAATGGGCATAGTAATGCACTCAATAACAACTAAATTGACTGACATAATTATGAACTTAGTCTTCTTTTTTGACTTAAGCATTCTGACAAAATTTTCTTAAATTTAGACTAGGAAGTCATAGGATCAATCTCTCTACAATTCACTTTTGTATGAAAAACTTTTTACTTTTAGAGTTATTACAACCAATCTTACAAATTATTTATTTTATATTGTTTTTTCCATACCCTAAGACCTTATACTATATAGTATTATATAGCTGTCATAGGAACAATCTGTCGAAAACTAAGTCTTAACATAAAAAACTCGTTTGCTTTTAAAGTTATTTCAACCAATCTCACTTCTAATGCATTTAATACTGTTTTATACAAACTTTATAAATTTGATATTATCTTTAAGTCGTTTCACTATATCATATAGTAGCAATAGAAATGATTAATTTAAAATCAATCTTAAATGTGAAAAAATCTTTTGTACGTTTTAATTTAAGTCACAAATTTCTTATTTAATATTGTTTTCTACATACTTGGTAAATATGGCCTAAGTCTTTTCACTCTATTATATATAGCTGCCATAGGAACGATCCTTTGAAAACTAGTCCTTAGTATGAAAAACTTTTGTGTTTTTGGAGTTATCTTAAACAAACTCACGTATAATGCATTAGATACTGCCTCAAATATTCTGAAACAAATTTTATTTATTTCGTTCCACTATATCATATAGCAGCCATAGGAACGATCGGCAAGAGTATCAAAATTTCGGCTTATCGCTGATAAACAATTTTTCTTGTTTTATTGTATATATTGTTTCTTGTGCGCTGTTTTATTTGCAACATTGTGTGCGGTTGGGATAGAGGGAAAATAGAGGGAATTGGCATTTTTGTCGATGCTCGCTCGTGCACACGCTACTTTTGGCCCACTCAAACCGTTACGGTTTCAATTCATTTCAACCATATTTTCATTTCAAATTCATATTTTCTTAACAAAAGTTTTGCGTTTTATTCGAGACTTTTGCCTTTTTATTTTGGAATGTTGTAGAAGCGTTGGGAAAGTGGGAAAGGGGGAAGGGTGAAAACTTTTCATTCTCTGCATCAAATGAGCTGGAAAAAAATGTATACAAAGGCAACCGTCAAGTTTGAATCACTCAAATGTAACGGACGAGAAATGAAAACGGAAGCTGCAACAAATGTTTAAATAAATATTAAAAAAGCAACTTGGCAACGCGATGAGAGAAGAGCAAGAAAGTTAAATGAAACGAAGAGAAGGGGACTTAATAAAAAGGCAACATTCGGTGGAAACGAACGGTTCGAAATGATGCTAATGAAATAAATCATATGGAAATATGCATAAATCAAATTTTGCCAAGCGAAGGCAGTCTACACTTTTGTTGTGCACACTGCATTGTGTGTGTGTGTAAGTGTGTGTGAGCATATAATGGCAATGAAGGAAATGAACGGTTAAAATAACAACGCATATCGATTTCCACACAATTGCAGCGAATAACGGTGTCGACGACAATTGTGAATAAATTGCTTGATTTTGGCCAAATAACGATACGACACGAGTGTAACCAAATAAGCAAATAACCCAGCGCATCATCATGTGGTAAAATTGCTATAATAATGCCACAATACAACAAATGGAGTCGTCGCTTCATCCTGTTCCGGTGTCTCGCATACATATACACTTATGAGTACCCGTACCCGTATTCACACTCATACTCGCATATGAACGTGCCTGAAAATTCATAAGAATTGTCGCAAATATTCATACATGGCCCGACAACACGCATATGGCCAATAAAACTGTGGAGCACTCTCTTATGGCCGGAAACCCAAAAAGGGCGCCAGACAGTTGCACGGAAGTGTCGTGAAGGCAATTGCTATATTGTCACATTGACTGACAGACAGACACTCAAATATTCCGTTAGTCAGTCAATCAGATATTCAGCTTGGGCTCGATTTTTAAATTTGTATTATTCCAAGACAAATGGCTGAATTGAATCCTTTTACAGTGGAACAATAAATTTATATTCATACTAGGGGGCTCCGCACTCTGCTCGCTTCACTCGCCAACACGAATTTTATCCCCTTCCAGTGCGAATTTCGCAAAACGCCGTCTTATTGCAGGATGAAATTGCTTAGTTTTGTTCATTTATTTATTTAATTTCCAAAGCTTTATTGAAATTGGCCTTTTTATACTTTTGTTGATGAATGATGTTAATCTTATTTTTTTTAACAAAATGCAGTTTTTATTATTACTTCACACACGTCTGTACTTATTTCTTTGTTTCCTAATTGCATTTCGATTTTTTTATTACGAGCTTAACCAAATGATTGATCTGTCAATAATACGATTCGACTTTTGGTTATTTTAGTAACTTAGATAGAGTTAAGGGTGCCATTTATCCCATTGTGTGGCATTTTATTGATATGATGATATATCATGTTTGGGTAATTTGTGCAAACAAGCCAACTGTTCACAAGTATATCACACACACACCACAAAACAACACACAGCATACACACACCGGCTGTGAAAAAAATAAATACGTATACTCAGCATGTACATTTAAATATTTGTATGTATGTGTGAGCAGTACGCGTATTTGTACACAGCAAAAAAATAAGGGAGTCTAGGGTGTCAACTCATAAATAATACATACATGTTAAAATAATAAATTTTTTAACATTTATGGACTGAATATTTTTTGAAATACTAATGATTAATAAAACAATCCAAAATAAGCACTCAAATAATAATGTTAAGATCAATAATATATGGTAGATGTATTTTAAAGACATACTGAATATATTTGAATATATAATTAATGCAACAATTCTAAGTGAACACTTAAATAATACATGATAAAATAAAAATTTGTTTAACATATTTGGACTGAATATTTTTTGATATAAAATTAATATAACAATCCAAAATAAGCACTCAAATAATAATGCTAAGATCAATAATTGTAGATATATTTTAAGGACATACTGAATATATTTAGATATATAATTAATGCAACAATCCTATGTGAACACTTAAATTATACATGGTAAAATTCAATTTTAACATATATGGACTGAATATTTTTTGATATAAAATTAATATAACAATCCAAAATGAGCACTCAAATAATACATGCTAAAATCCATAATATTTAAAAACATACTGAACATATTTGGATATATAATTAATGCAACAATCCTACATACATGCTAACATTAAAATTCAATTTAATATATATGGACTGAATATTTTTAACATAAAATAATATAAAAATGAGCACTCAAATAATACATGCTAAAATCCATAATATTTAAAAACATACTGAATATATTTGGATATATAATTAATGCAACAATCCTATGTGAACACTTAAATTATACATGGTAAAATTCAAAATTTTTTTAACATAAATAAACTGAATACTTTTTTAATTAAAATTAATATGACAATCCAAAATACGTGCTAAACTCATAATATTTAGTATAGATATTTTAAGAACATACTCAAAAAATATCAACAGCTAAATTTTAAAATGCTTTTTTTTCGGTGAATGTGTATAAGTAGATTTTTTTTTTGTCGGTAAATGGCATTTTTTTTTGGGTTGTTGAAAAAATTCGTAACGCGTAAGTAGCATAAGCATCAAACATGATACGAGTATGCAGAATGTCGTGTCTGCCACTGGTGTCCTTGAACGTGTCAGTGTCCTTTTGGCCTTTTCAGCCGTATATTGAAGCTGCTGCTGATGCCACTGTCATTGACATCCTGGCATCGCGTCCTGGCAGTCAGCTTAGTGTCCTTAGCAGAAGCCGCAAAGTTGTCTGTTACACGCTGTCGCTGTGTTCTCAAAAACTTTTCTTCAACATCGCCAATGGGTTTATATATATAACATGTCTATATATAAATGTTTTATATGTCTGTATGCACAAGACATGATTTTAATATTGCAATTGGGTTGGGTTTGACCGAAAAAAAAAGAATAAATAATATAAAAATATAAAAATAAAGCACAAAGTCTAAGCACACCCACAAATAATTTGGAATTTCATACGTTTTCGTTTTGTTTTTTGTTGGCGTTGACTTTTTTAAGGCCAAATTGTGAGACATACAATGACGCATTGTCAAATGTTGGCCTGGATGGCTTCGGGAATTTATGTATTTATTGTCGTCACGGTCCGGGCCAAAAAGAAGCGCTAAGCATGGCTAAAAGTTTCATATCACCTTGAGTGTTTTGGTTTTGGTTTCTTTTCTTCTTTGCTGTATTTGTGTAACTTGACTGACTGTCACAAGTCTGCTAGACTTGACTTTGGCTAACTGCTGGGCTTGCTTTAAATGTGAATGTGAATATGTGGCTGTCATAGAGAGTTTTATTCCCCCCCTCCCCGCTTTCTGCCCTGAACTTTCCTCTTAACCAACAGGCTGCAAAACCGCAAACGCTTTTGTGGCAACGTTTTAGCTAGACGCACCTTTCCCAGTGGTGTGTGTGTGTGCGTGTGTGTGTTTGTGATTTAAATACGCTAAGATTGTGACGAGGGTGGACTGATAAGTCATTGGAATAAGTGCAAAAACGCAACTATTTGAATCTCATTACAACTTTGCGGATTATTTCAATTATTTAATTGATGACTAATTAAATTTCATAAAGTAATAAAAAAAAATCGTTCTTAAATTGATACTTAAAATTTCTAATATTAGTTTGCATTTAATAATCGTTAGAATGTATTTAAAATATAATTTTAAAATTAAGAATCTATGCAGATAAAATGACAATGACTCAGAAATAAGTCTAAAATAATAGTTTCAATTATAAACATATTTAAAGAATCCAAATGATGAAAATATATGCTAGAAGTGATTTTATAACAAAAGTACCTGAATAAATAAATTCGTTATCGGGTTAAAAAAATCACAAAAATTGTATATCGAAGTTACGTACTTATTTCAACTGCATTTTGCCTAAATATAAATTATAAAATTAGAATTAAAATTAAAAGCAGCACGAAGGTTGCGAAAAATATATATTATCACTCAATTTAATTTTATTAATTTATTAAACTTTTATATTGCAACATTGAATTAGTTTTATTATCACTCAATTTAATTTTTTAAATTTATTTAACTTTTATATTGCAACATAGAATTAGTTTTAGTTTCAAAAATCTATTTCTATTTTATGTTTTTCAAATAATAAAATTGGAAAAAAAAGTCATTTTATATTTTAAAATAAAAGAAATTTATTAGGTTTCAAATTTTACTATGCTTTTCAAAAAATATCACTCACTTATTTAAAAATAAAAAATGACTTTTTTTTCCAATTTTATTATTTGAAAAGCATAGTAAAATTTAAAACCTAATAAATTTTTTTTTATTTAAATATTATTAATTATATAATTTGTAGTTAATTTTATTTTTACAATTTTAATTAAATTTTGGAAATAATTCTAAACTGCAATATGACTTAAAGCCTAAGCTTTGTAGTTTTTAGTAATTTAATTACCACTCAAAATACTCACTTAGATGAATGATTTATCAGTCTTACCTCGTATTTGTATGTGTGTGTGTGTGTGTGTGTTTCAAGCCAAAAACGTTGCTTGATTTATTATGGCATGTGGCGGCGTAGATTTCATGAATAATTTCCGCGCGTGACATTTGTTTAAGCAGATAAACGACAACAACAGCAACCGCAACTGAAGTACACACAACAACAAGGGCAGTCAAATATTGAAAGAGCTGAGCATGCCATCATCATGTATTAAATTGGTCGCTCATGTGGTCCTCATTGTTTGTTGTTTGTTGTGGGACAGGTGTATGCGGCTTACTTAGCCTAAATCCAGCTAGACACACACACCTGACACACACACACACACACACACACACACTCATGTAAGCAGCCAACGGCCACACAACAAACATTTTTGCGCTGACTGTAAATAAACAAAAGCCAAAAAGTACAATAGCGGGAAATCCTGATGTGAATGTTCGAATATGGCAAACAACAACAACAAGCTGAAGATGAAGAGACTGAGTGAAAGGGGAGGGGGAGGAAAAGCCAACGGTGCAACATGACTGCTGGCAGCACTGCCAATGCAACAGCAACAACAACAACAGCAAAAACAACTATTTGAAATGGCCACAGACTTTTGCGAACCCGACTGTAATCGATCCTGTTCGTATTCTGTAAAAATGAGTTGTCAATTCTTAAAATTATCCAAGTGGTTTTAAAATGAAAATATATTTTTTTGAAGAATTTAATAATATTCGAATGCAGAGTAATAAAAGAGGCCAAAACATGTTTAAAATGACATTCCGTTTGAAAATCGGTTGAGTTTTGACAAAGTTATGCAAGTTTGAAGTAGTTTTGACTTCGGATCTAGAAACTTTACAAGTCAAAATTTTTGTCCAATTTGACATGATTTTTTACAGAAAAATGAAAGGTCCCAAACTTAAATTTAAAGTGTTGCTTTATACTAATTAAGATATAAGGAGTTGATTAAAAGTGAAAACTTGAGTTTTAAAATTTTAAATTTTCGAAAATCCACAGGGGGGACCCTATGACTTCAAATGTAAACCAAGATCTGGAGGAAAAATATTTTTTTTACGGAATTTATAAAATTTAAATGGCGAATGAATTAAGAGGCCAAATCATGTTTAAAATGACATTCCGTTTGAAAATCGGATCAGTTTTGACAAAGTTATGGCAGTTTGAAGTCGGTGAAATCCTTGACCAAGCAACTTTACAAGTCATAATTTTTGTCCAATTTGACATGATTTTTGACAGAAAAATAAAAGCTCCCAGAATCAAGTTTAAAGTATTGTTTTATACTAATAACGATATAATGAGTTGATTAAAAGTGAAAACTTGAGATTTAAAATTTTCAATTTTCAAAATTCCAAAGGGGGGACCCTATGACTTAAAATGTAAACCAAGATCTGGAGGAAAAATATTTTTTTTCCGGAATTTATAAAACTTAAATGGCGAATGAATTAAGAGGCCAAATCATGTTTAGAATGACATTCCGTTTGAAAATCGGATCAGTTTTGACAAAGTTATGGCAGTTTGAAGTCGGTGAAATCCTTGACCAAGCAACTTTACAAGTCAAAATTTTTGTCCAATTTGACATGATTTTTGACAGAAAAATGAAAGGTCCCAAAATTAAATTTAAAGTGTTGTTTCATACTAATTAAGATATAAGGAGTTGATTAAAAGTGAAAACTTGAGTTTTAAAATTTTCAATTTTCAAAAATCCAAAGGGGGGATCCTATGCTTTTAAATCAAAACTAGATATAGAGGGGAAAATATTTTTTTTCTTAAATAAATTAAATTTGAATGTAGGATGAATAAATAAACCGAAACATGATTAAAATGACATTCCGTTTGAAAATCGGTTGAGTTTTAATCAAGTTATGACAGCTTAAAGTTGGTCAAACCTTTGACCTAGCAACTTTACAAGTCATAATTTTTGTTCGATTTCACATGATTTTTTACAGAAAAAGTAAAGTATTGTTTTATACTAATTACGATATAAGAAGTTGATTAAAAGTGAAAATTTGAGTTTTCAAATTTTCTATTTTCAAAATTCCAAAGGGGGGAGTCTATGCTTTAAAATCCGAATAGACTCTTTGTGAATTTAAAGTACAGGGTCTAACTGCAGTAGGTTGCCTGGTATCCTTGTTCTGGTCATAGGCCATGTTGGTGCCCCATACTGTGGAGCATTATTTATGCATTTCCATGGTCAACATATGTCGCAGTGTGTGTGTGTGTGTGCGAGTGTGTGTGTGTGTGTGCGAGTGTGTGTGTGTGTGTGAGTGAGTGTGTGTGTGTGTGTGCGAGTGTGTGTGTCAGCCGTTAGCTAGAGCTACCAAGTAGTTAGTTGCTGTTGCTGCAACTGTGCAACTGCCCCAAACTGGGCAACAGTGCAACTATGCAACGTTGCTGTTGTTGTTGCTGTTGTTGTTGTTGTTGGTTGTTGGCTGCGTCTAACATTTGTTGTAACTACCGAAGCATGGCATTGTTAGCGGTAAATTGCACTCATCTATACGTACGAACGTTGAGAGTAGAGAGTAGAGAGTAAAGGAGTATGGAGTATACATATATACGATTGGGTTGTTGCTGCCCCAAAAACGTGGCACTCTCGAAATATCACTGGAATAATAGCAAATAGTGCGCATTGGGCATGCGACACTGTCAGCCGCAGAGTCAGAGTCACAGTCAGAGACAGAGACAGAGTCAGAGACACTTTTAGCCAACAGGCAATTCATTTTGTTACCTGGGAAAAATTGCATGGCATGCGATGCCAAAAACTATGTAGACCAGGCCCAGACCAGACCAGACCTGACCAGACCCGACCCGACCATAGCAGACCTGGCTCAGAGCAGTTCAGACCAGTTGGAGACCAAACGGGCCCTAAGCTAACGTACGTGTGCACAATATCTGATTTTTGCTCCCAACGATTTTCACATATGCCTGACGGCATTTGTTCCTACACCCAGAGAAAAATAATTTGAAATTTTAATATATAGTAAATATTTGTCACACTTAATATGCATTTAAATATTTATTTTTTTATTTATTTATGCACGACTAAAAGCAGTCGGCAAAGAAAAAATTACCAAGTATAAAAATTAAGTTAAAGATTACAAATACAAATAAAATTAAATATAAATTATGAACTGTAAAGAAAAAAAAATTAAATATATTCAAACTTAAATGTGTTCAGCATAAATTAATTATTAATTAATTAAATAATTAATTAATTAGTTATAATTGTGTTAGTTGAAAAGCCTTGACATTAAAAAATATTTAATTTATTTTAAATATACTTAGGGCCGGGTTTTCAATGTCTCCTTAAATTTTATAAAATAGATAAATTTAAATTTGACATTGATTTCTATACATTTTACGACAAATATATTTTGTATAGTTATTAAGCCCCTTAAATAGACATTGAAAAACCGGCCCTTAATATTCATATCTATATAATTATTTGTCCTGACTGACTGACTGACTGATCTTCATGCAGCCCAAACGGTTAGACCGAGGAGGATGAAATTTTGGCACGACATAGCTGAGAAAATTTCATCGCGGAAATTATATTATATTTATTTATAGCAATTATATTCCTCAAATCGTGTGTATTTTAATTGTAAGTAAAATGATCCTGTGATTTATTTATTTATTTATTAAACGTAAACTAAAAATAGTCGACATAAATTAAAAATCAAAGTATACCAAGATTAAAAAATTAAGAATTAAAAAATTAAAATGAACAATCAAATTATAAAACTTATAATCAATTAAATGTAATGAGTGATAAAATAAAAAAGTTAAATAACCATAAGTTAAGATGATTTATAGCTTAATATTTTCTGTGAATGCTGACAAGTTAGAAGGTTTTAAGAGTTAAAAACTAAATATGAAATATATTTAATATGAATATTTCAAGAAAATATTTAAATTATGTGTTACAAATATTTATTTTTGGGTTGAATAAATAATAATTTAATAGTATTAAATTTTAATTTATGCAAATAAAATAGTTTTAAATTAAACAAGTTTGATTTGAAAACATTTTAATAAACAATGGTAAGCATTTTAATATAACACTGATTTAACTTTAATATAAACTGACATGAATTTAAAAAATATTAAGTATTTTTTACTTTGTTATTATAATAAATATATTAGCATTGACGATTAATAGACATATTTTATTATTAGTAGGTTTGCTAACTATTGAATTGTTAAATTTGATAATTTCTCTTAAACTAAATTAAAGTGGAATTTAATAATGTTGTTTGTTTGTTTTTAGTTTATGGTTGATCTTAATATGAATTAGGCAATTTTGACAGTTAATACACATATGTGGAAACGGGATAGCAATGCTATTAATGTCTTCCCAAAATGCACATGTTATCCTGAGAGCACACATAGTTTTGTCAGTTCAAATCAAGAGTTAAAATCACAAAATTAAATTATATATATTCTAAAATATATTCTAAATATATATTAGCGTGGAATAACCAGGTTATATTATATTAATAAGCCTAGTTCCACACATATAATATATTTAATTATGCAACAAATTTTGTTTTGAACAGTGTAGCACTGCCACTACCTGTATTTTAGTTAGGTTTTAGGCAGGTCAAGTCGAATCCTGTTCGCAGTCACAGCAGTTTTTAAGGGCCTTGCAATCATTGCGCACAATAAACAAACGGAATGACGAGCATTTAACTGACTGACCAAACGGACTTGACTCCACAAACAACTTGTTAGGCTTTGCGGCCAACAGTCTGAACATGACACTGGCCTAGACGAAACCAAAACAACAACAACAACTAAAGCTAAAAAATGTATGAAATGTCTGGCGGCAGCAAATGGAAAATTAAGCGTTGCCTTCTTAATTAGCAACTATTTTCCGGCATACTTTCGTTATGAAACATCATTGCAAAAGTATGCGGTAAATTTGCAAAAAAAAAAAAGACCGGAAAAAGGTCAGTTGAGCTAGTGGACTTCATCAGTTGCTTTTGACCTGGCCATGATATGCAGCAAATTGCAAACAATACGAGCAGTCGCAAACAGTTGAACAGTTGTACAGTTGTACAGTTGAACAGTTGTAGGTCGACTGCTCTGGCATGTGATTTGCTTGTCTGACTTGTGTTCTTCCACTCTCTCTCTCTCTCTCTTTCAATCTTTTACCTGTTTGCTGTTCAGGAACTTGTCCAACGCTGCGTATGAGCAATGCAGTCGAGTATCTCTCTCTGTGTGTGTGTGTGTGTGTGTGAGTGAGTCTGTTTATGTTTGTGTGTGCTACCTGCAACCGATTGCTGCAGCTTCTGCTGCTCATTTTGTTGCACGCTCCTTTAGCCCAAGGCTCCAATGACTAGTTTGGCATGCGACTGCCACGCCCACTCCCTACGCCCATCGTACTGAACCAAAAAATCACACAATACAAAGCCAAAACTACAAACATCAAAAACAAGACAGAAAAAAGCAACAACACTTAAACATAGAGAGAGAGAGAGAGAGAATAGCAAGGACATCAACTAGAGATGACAAAACTGCAAATTAAATTGTTGCATGCCACAAAAATAACAACAAATATTCAGCTTTATTATTAAAAATGGTATTTTTTGATCAAGAAATAAATATTGATTTATTTACAGCAACTAAAATCCATTGGCAAATTAAAAGGATTCAAAATAAAAAAATTTTACAAATAAACAATTTTAAAAAGATAAAATTCTATGTATACATAATTATAAGTAGTCAATAATTTTCGTTTTAAATAATCATTACAATTCAAAAATAATATTAATATAATACATAACTTTTTAGGATGTACAAATTTTTGATATTGCTTAAAAAGAAGTTATTCTTTTTAAATTTTATTAAAAAATTTCAAAATATTTACCTTAGAATTTAACTGACTTCATTTAAAACATTTGGACCTTTTAAGCTTTATCCTTATTTTAAATAAAAAATGGTTTAATTAAAAAAATATATATGCTTACTTAAATTAAAAATCCTTCACAGTAATTTAATATTTTCAGTCTTAGAATTTAAGTTAAAATTACAATTCAAACTTCAACTAAAAGGTCCGCAAAATTTTCTTGGCTCAAGTTTTATCCTTATTTTAAAGAAAAAAAGGGTTTAGTTAAAAAAAAATCCTTACTTACATTAAAAATAATTCACAATATTTTAATATTTTCAGTCTTAGAATTTAAGTTAAAATTACAATTCAAACTTCAACTAAAAGGTCCGCAAAATTTTTTTAGCTCAAATATTATAGCTCGACAAATAAAAAAAATAGTCATAAATGTCACATTCAATTCATTTGTATTTTAAACTAACTATATCTTGACGAATTGATAGTATTGCAAATGCCATCACTAGTAAACTGCAAACAATCATTTGTGAATTATGAATGTGGATATTAATTAGAATAACAAAGGCTGCTGGCAACAATAATGACCGTGTCATTAAGAGTTCCAATTCCCAGGCCGGATTATGAATGCTGATGAGCATGTTTCGAACTTGGGTAGTTTATGCTATTTATAGCTTAGTTTATCACCAATCGATATTATCGATTGATGCAACCAGAATTGAGTGTAAGTTTTTATTTTGAAAGAAAATAAAATTTAAAGTTTCTGTTGCACAATTTGAGTTTGTTTGGTGTCCATCTCTAGTGTCAGTTTGGGAAAATAGAAGCAAGTTGAAGGCAAGTTGTTGCTTTCATTGTCGTCTCTCGTTCTCTCTTGTCTCAAACGTGTGCTCAAACTGCATTTTACGAAATTTGGCCATTCAATTTGCCATTGCCAAAGCAGAAAAACAACAAAACAACAGCAAAAAACATGCAAAAAGTTGTGCTAGACAAGAGTAATCGACGAGGAGATAGCCTGTAAATACAATGTATTAATAGTTTCAAGGTACAAAAGCACAAAAAAATAATTAAATACATATGTCAAAAAAAAAAAAAAAAAAAAAAAAAAAGTGAGTTCTTGTTACGTTTTAAAACCTAAGACCCAAATTTTAATTTTAAGAAATTTAGTCTTAAACCTCTCTCAATAATATTTTTTTTTGATATTTACATATTAAATGTTACCTTACAAATTAGTATGCCTTTATTAAAAAAGTCTTAGTATTTAAGAATTTAAAAAAAAATATCTTGGTTGTTACACTCTTTATTTTTGTATTATGATGATTTATATAAATTATTATTATAAATTTATTTAAATTCTTAAAGTTTTCACATATTAAAAATAGAGTCAGTCGATTTATCTTGATTGCTTTTTTTTCTTCAACTTAATGCCGCAACTTTAAACTCAAAAACTTTCTGTAAGTGTCAAAATAAAAACGGCTAGGGAATTTTAAGAATATTCTCTACTCTCGATCGACACTATTTGCATGGTTTTATGGTTATAGGGTATAGCGAAATGGTTTTCAATCGTATGTATGGGCTCGGAAATACGCCCCAAATGTGTACGCCTCCCGGCCACGCCCGCCATTTTCAAATGCAATAACAAAAATTTGCTCGTTTTGGGTTTTTCAATGTTCTCGCTGTGCCGGGTCGTCCTTGTTCTCCTCCCTCCTCTTTCTGCTGCTTTTTCTAAGTCTTCGTAGTGCTGACTCCTTCAGTTTTATGCACAACGGTTGCACGTATTGGCAGCTTGTCTATTTGAATGTCAGTCAAGGAGCAGCACTTCATATGTATGTGAATCTATCTCTACGTGTGTGTGTGTGTGTGTAGTTGTTGTTGTTGTGTGCCTAAGCCTTTTAAGAAAAGTGCCATTTAAACATAAATATAGACATTGCTAGAGGGTTAAATCCGTTTAGACGAGTACGAATACGAGTACTCGTACGTACGACATCAATTCTAACTGAGAGTCCTTCGACAGTCATTCAAATTTATGCATATCCATTGTAGCCAGTTGTTGATTGAGTGTTTCGAATAAAATTATCAATTGATGCAACTTTGCTGACTCATCCTGATTTGCCTGCACTTTCTTCCTGTGCCATCAATAAATAATGACTGACTGAATGTCTGAATAATTGAATGATCACTGCCAAAGACAACTAATTAAATGGTTGCATCGAATTAATTAATTGGTTTGACGCATTTTTGGCTATCATTTGCTATAACGACTCATTGACCATTGGCCATTATGTTGCGCATACATTATTAAATATAATGACAATCTAGAAAATCTATTTATAGCTTACGGCAAGAGTTAATACCCTTTCAAAAATAAGGAAGTTTATGTTGTAATTGTTAAAATAAATATCTATATATTTAGAAACATACTTTATTTAGTATTAAGTTTAATTTCACAGTTTAAAAATGTTCAGTTTTTTATTCAAACTTATTTTTAGATGGGTATTTTTATTATTTTGAGTTTTAACAAAATTATTTGTTGTCATTTTTACAAGAAATAAATTTTATATAAACAATGTCAGAACCATTTAATTTATATTTATATATTTTATTTTATTTATATATTTAGAAACACGTTTTGTTTAATATTCTGTTCAATTTCACAGATCAAAAGTGTTCAACATTTTTTTCAGATTTATTTTTTAATCGGTAATGTTGTATTTTGAATTTTAACAAAATTATTTGTTGTCATTTAAATAAGAAATTAATTTTATATAAACAATGTAAGAACCATTTAATTTATATATATTTTATTTATATATTTAGACACACGTTTTGTTTAATATTCAGTTTAATTTCACAGTTCAAAAATGTTCAAACTTTTTTTAAATTTATTTTTTAATCGGTATTGTTGTTTTTTGAATTTTAGCAAAACTATTTGCTCAAATTTAAACAAGAAATATATTTTATGCAAGCAATGTTAAAACCATTTATTTTATATTTATTTAATTAAATTAATTTTTGTATTTTAAGGACAATCTTAATATATATGTATGTGCCTATTATTTAAAACAAATTGCCAGATGTAATTTAAACACCTTTGCGAAAGAGTATTTATAACAACTAGTGCAATTTTTGCTTATTAACAGCACATCTAGACGTAATTAGTTGATGCTATATTGCATTATGGAAACAGCCGGGTAAATGCAATTAAAAGTATATAAATTCACTCATCGCGTGATAATTATAATTATGAATTAAAATGCATAAATGCGTAAATGCAAATGCGTGCCAAATGGTTTAAAAATGAAATTAAAGAAATTTATAAAATGTTGTTCTCGGTACGCGTATAAGCATACTTATGCATATATAAATATGAATCTGATAAAAGGCTTTACTATCGCAGATGCAACGCATTAACATTAAAGTGCATAAATTAACCCTCTTTTCGCACATATTACAGATGCCGTTAAATACATAACGATATCTGAATGTTTGTACTCATTTATTTATGTGTACACTTGGTAATTTACACATACTTACACACTTGAATTGAACGTTTATTTTCATGACACCGAATACTGGCGAAAAATCTATTATGGCACTCGCTGATTGAACTTTCCATGTTGGCTCTTTGCCAATTTGTGCGCCAGGTGAAAATTGATCAATTGATGTGGTTGTTGTTGTTGTTGTTGTTGTTTTTTTCTTTCATATTTTATGTGCGATAAGAGTAAATTGTTGAATAAATGACATTTGAGATGATTCAGATACATGCGGTGTGTTCGGATTTAAGTTAAGTTCAATATTTAAAACCATATAAATATCTCAAAGATAAAAGATACTTTCAGAATATTTATTTATAATTTAAAATTTAAACAACAATTCAACAAATATCTTGGAAACTCGGAATCAACCTTCGGAATATGTATTTTAAGATAGAATAAATAAATAAATTTTAAAGTATTAAAAATAATAAGTAATATAGCATAAAAAAAAAAGTATAATTAAAACATAATGTAACCTGAAAATAATATTATAATAAATAAATAATATGACTTACGTTAATTATTAATTCATTAGCTTGATATTAATGTAGTTTTAATATAAATATATCAAAAGCATATATCTAAGAATATTATTTAAGAATTTAAAAAAATGTATATTTTAAGTATACTCAAAAAAAGAATTTATTTCCTCTGTTGAGTTAACATTGTATTATTTCAAGACTTGATACTTTTCCAAATTGATTTTCCCTAATTGCCCATATTCAGATGACTTTTATGGTCTGGTTTAAACAGCGTACAATTTCAATTGGCAATTTCGTTAAGTTAATACCCTATGAAAACAGTCAAATTTGATTTTCAAGTGTGCACAATCAATATGTTTGAAGTGACTTCGTTTAGCCCTCAAGTTCTCAAATTCCCCCTCCAAAATTTCTGCAGCTTTCTGCTCAGTTATCAAAGTAGACATACAGTACATTTACGAGTACAAGCTGAAGCTTCAGCTCAAAGGGGGTGTCTTTGTTTTTTCCGGCAATAAATCATGTCTAAGTGTGGGTGTATCCCCACTGAATAGCAGCTTATTGGCTTTGAAAGCATCCAATCCAATTGACGTTGACATATATCACATTATCATAGCTGGATGCCATGTCAATAAATGTTGAAGGACTTTAAAAGCCAAAATGCCAAATGCTGCAAGTGAAATATCTATTTGGAAGACATCAGATACAGTATCGAATATAGGATGCTATACACAGGTGTTGAATCTGTCAGGAGAATTGACATGCTTCTACTAATTGTAAGCCCAATTAGCTAACCAACAGCCATTAAAATTCCATTGGAATTGGAATTGTAATTGGAATTGGAATGGATGCCAGTTGGCCTTAAATATGCAAGCCATAATATGTAAACGTCAGCTGGCCAATTTCCTTGCCTAAAATCACCTGAGTCAAAGGGGGAAAGCACGAAAGGTGTATTTTGGCCAGGAGATGACACAAAGGGTGGGATATCGAATGCTAAGGGAGGAGAGGAGTGGGAAGATGTGAGACAATCCATATTCATCTATAAGCTGTCAAATGTGTCGCCACTTTGCTGGGAATTCAATCCCAACTTAATGGAATAATTTGCCATGCTAATTATGCAGTCTGATTGCCTTACAATATTTATACCCTTACAAAGGGTATTCGAATTTCATCATAAAATGTGTAGAAGGCTTGACAAAATACATAAAATGGTACATATAAGGGTGCATCGATTTTTTCCCCATATTCGTAATCTACGGTCAATTCTAAGATTTTTTTACCAAAATATCATAGTTTAGAAAAATTTTGTTTTTTCAGTCTTTGCAAGAACGAAAATTATGTTTAAAGGACATTTTGTCTTTGTATTTGAAAGTCGTGGTCCTAACAAGAGTTTTGATACCAATCTTGTCAGGCTTGGACTAAAAATACTAGAGATATATTAATAATTTATGATAAAAATATAAAAAAAAAAACCTTTTTCAACTTAACTATGGTTTCTTGGTGGATTTCAAATATGGGGTACTATTTGTTAATTTTTTTTGGCCCATACAAATCGATGCACTTTAGTATATATAGTTCCCTCGATCTGGATGAGTGCATTTTTCGTGGAAAATTTGATCCTCAATCTTTTAATCTTAATGAAATGAAATATTTAAAAAGAAAACTCACAGAATGTGAATTTTTTATTGATTTATACGTCTTAAGTAAATTTAATTAAGAACGGACGTCAATGTCTTATATTTTTAATTTATCATATATTTAATTCAATGCAATCCATACAAATTACCGGCCAAGAAATTTATTTTTTCATATCTATATATATAAAATTCTTTGTCCTGACTGACTGATTGATCGCTGCACAGCCCAAGCCATAGGAACTAGGAGGCTGAAATTTTCACACAATTTAGCTGAGACAATTTTATCGTACAATATACATATAAAAAACAACTAATTATTTTCTATTTTGGAAAATCTATAGATGCAAGGGTATCTAAAGTTCGTTGTGGCGTAGACAATCTTAATTTCATGTTCTTTTTTTTTCTTTATTGCTGCAGCTGCCGATGAAAAGTTGTTAAGCGTGAAACAAAAGATGATTTAATCAGGCGAAAATTCTCTACTCGTTATGTGTAACTATAAAATATTTACATAGTATACAAGTAAATTGGTAAGTGTGGCAGGATGATAAATGCCGCTGAAATGTAAAGAAAATTATAACAGCCACTGTAACAAGAACAACAATTGAACTGTAGGAAAAACCTTGTGAAATATTAATGCCGGCTTACGAATAAATAAAATAAGTAGTAATTGCGGCTGGTTGGTGGGTGGGAAAAGGGGAGAGGAATGAATGGAGAAGAGAGGTAAAAGTGGCTGGCACAAAAAGTTATGAAAATTGCATTTTAATCTGAAAACGAATTGTTTATTATTTCGCTGAGGTTTAAATTTGTTGAAATAATTGCATGGCGGGGGAACCACACAACATGGCAAATGCGGGAGCAGGGGGAGTGCATAGAGAAGAAAGTATTGAGGGGAAAAGGAAACAACAATCGGAGGCAACCAGTGCGCAGCTTGCAGTTGAAACGACCACAGGAATATATAACAATACCGACGACACACAACACACAACACACAATGATGTATGTGTGTGCATACACTAAAATAAAATCATTTTAAAAATTCAGATTTAATATATATGTTTTCATTAAGGATAGATATTTTATATGAGTACAATATTTTTTTTAATGAATTTAGACTATACAAATTTGTATTCCACTTCAATCAAGTATTTTCTAGAATTTTAAAAAATTTATTTTTTCAAGTTGCATTTAGGCAAAGTTTTTGAAAGTTAGTTTATGGAACTTATGGTGAATTTAACTCGTAACATTTTGCTGAAATATTAATAGAAGAGTTTCAATAAACTCACTTCAGAAAGAACTCACTCCGAAAGTGAAAACCGAAACTGGACTTATATATTCTAAATACTTCAAAGAATCCTTTGCATATAAAATAAAAGTAGGTGAAACAAAGAAATAAATCTAAATTTATTAATTCTCAACGTTTAAAGATTCAATAGCTTAAAACCCAACATATAATTTTCTACAAATAAAAAACCATCTCTAAAAAATTTTTAAACCAATTCTTAATCAAGGAATATTCAAGTGTTTATCCGGCTGAAGGGAATTGAATTTTTGGCACTTGCTTTCGGCAAATGTTTGGCATTGATTTTATGCCGCAATCTGTGATTTTCTTTCAGTGTACCTACATACATATACAAATACCAATACAAATGCAAAGCGAGTAACAATTGCTGCGGCAATGTCCTGGCTCTGACTCCGGCTCTTTCTCCGGGTCCGGCCATTGTCCGCACAAAGAGCGGGGCAAAATTGTGCATGTAATCAGTTTCAAGTAGTCCGAGTATGTGTGAAAGGGAGGCATAGTAAGAGAAAAGGTGGGGGGGGGGGGGCTAGGAGTGGATATGTGAGCAAGCTATTTCGTGCCTGTTTTCATCATACCCCCTCCCCCTCATTCCCCCTTTCACCAATCAAACCCCTACGCACACAACTCCTGCAACGTCCATTGCTTGTCATCTGAGAAGTATGCAACGTTCTTGTCGTTGTCGTTGTTCTCGTTCTCGTTGTTGTTGTTGTCATACCCGTTACTTAAAAAATAAGTAAAAGGGTATATTGTGTTCGTTAGAATGTATGCAACAGGGAGAAGGAGGCATCTTCGACCCCATAAAGTACATATATGCTTGATCAACAGCCGAGTCAATATAGCCATGTGTGTCTGTCCGTCTGTCCGTCTGTCTGTTTGTCCGTCCGTGGAAGCGCCTGGATCTCAGAGACTATAAGAGATAGAGATACCAAACTTTCATCCACAGACTCCAAATGCGTTGCAGTAGATTTTTGACACGCTTCCTTCCACCCCCGCAAATCGCGAAAAACCAACACACCCACAGTTTTTAAGATAATACAGTTTTTATGGTAAATAAGGTTATCACTTAATATTATCTATAACCTCACTTAACCGCAGCAAGATCGGACAAGTAGAACGGGAGTAATAGCTAGCCAAAGTTATTAATATAGTAATTATTAAAATACAATCACCTTAAAGTATGCAGTAGTTTTTATTGGGTAGTAATTTCTTTAAAGTATTTTTATATAAATTGAAATTAGTAACGGATATCCTATAGTCGGGATATCGACTATAGCTTTTCAAAATTGTCGTTGTTGTTGTGTAGATTGTTGTTGTTGTCATATACGCGACTTTGTTGCTGTTGCTGTATTGGTTTCTGTTGTTGTTGCTGCTGTTGTTACTGTTGTTTTATTTCGCCGCCTTTGCCAGTTTTTTCGTTGCCGTTTCATGTGCAAAAATTGATTTTTATGCACTTTCCACACACACACAAACACACAAACACACACACACACGCGCATATGAATTATTGTTCATAAAGTATATTTTATGAAAGCAACGACTCACAGCAAATTATAAGGTATTAAGTGCTGCTGGCATGGGCACGTACTAAACCCCCCCCCCTTCCCCCTTTCCCCTCTTTTTCCCCTCTTCCCTCCACCTCCTCGCTTCCCCTGTGCTGCACGTGTCTCCTGCGGCACGTACTGTGGCAATATATGGATGTGTATACACTTTGTAACGCTGTAAAAAACAGAAGAAGAGAAGACACTCAGGAGTCTTTCATTTTGTCGAAGATTAAACACCCTTGCCGATTAATCCAATATATATTATTGATATCATAATTTCATCATTTTTCAGTACTAATTATTAAGTTTCATAAAAAGACACAGTTTTATACACAAAAAAATAGCTGAGATATATTTTCAAAGCTAATAATTTAACTTACTAACAATATATTTATATTTCTACATTTAAAGAAACTTTTATCCATCATTGTTGTGCTTTTAAATAGCTGGGATGGAATCGTCTATTTCAGATTATTCTTTTTATACAGACAGCTTCTAACATTAAAGAAATTTTCCGTATTTCTTGAATAAAACTTGCCTTAATATGTGAAGATTCTTAATATTAGGAATTGACAAAAATTGTGAATAAATTTTTAAGCTGAATAAAACTACATTAAATAATATATAAATTTCTTTAGTTTCAACTAAGAACAGTTGATTGGAACCAAGCTAAAATTATAAAAACTATCTTTAAATTAAAAATTAAAATTAAAACTGAAACGATAAAAAGAATATTAAAAATGTAAACTGAAACGATGAAAAGAACATTAAAAATGTAAAAGTATAAAAGTCAGCGAAAAATTCAAAAAATTATTAAAAGAAATCTATTGTTGTTTATTTTATATATCGTGGCATTTTTAAAAATGTTGTTATTGCTTTTTAAATATTTGAAACAAATTTGCCTTTTTTAATGCTGAGTGATTGCCATTTAATGTGCATTTAGTTTTCAATTAACAAATTTTATTAAAAGCATAACTTAAAGTTTTCAGAAAGTTTAACTATGCAATTTTTTATTTTTTATTTATTTTTATTTTTATTTACTGTGTTAGAAATTTAAGCTTGAATTTGTGTACATATAAATACATTTAACTACATCATGTCTCAACTTTATCAATGCGCTTCACATTTTGTTATAAAATTTTACTACCCCACTACAAGATAGAAAATGTCATAAAAATTTATGTATTTACAGGTACAGGTGAGGAGGGAGTTATGAAGTGGGGTGGGTTTGTGTTAGGTGTCGCCCATACATATTACAATAATTGCAAAATTGTGTAGCCAAAGATGAAGAAAAAATGATTTCCCTTGAAGTCGCCTGGCAAATTGAGTAGTTACTCGCACACACAGATACACACACACACAAACACACACACACACCTATGGCTAATGAAGGCGCTAAGCAAGTTGCAATCGCTGCTGCTTAGCTGAGGAGAAAGCGGAGAAAGCACGGCAAGCCAATTAGGAACGCGAACAGTTCTCAGTTCTGCAGTTCTTCAATTCTCCAGTTCTCAGGCTCGTTACGCAATGTGCTAAAAATCAAAACTCCATGAAATAAACCAATTTAAAAAGTTCAAAAACTAATTTTGCGCTTAGTTTGTCTGATAAAAAGAAGAAGAAGACGCTGCACGGCAAGAAGTAAGCAAAAAAAAAAATAATAAAAAAAATATAAAACGATGCCTGAACATGAGAGAAAAAATCTCGTTGAGCGAGTACGTGTGTAAGTGTGAGTGTAAATTTGTATTAGTGTTAGTGTTAGTCTCTAAGTGTGTGTGTGTGTGTGCTTGATATGATTTTTCCGTGCCAGAAAAGCAGTCAGGGTAACAGTTTGGTTTTTGGTTTAACACAGACAGCAAAACATGCAAAACTTCAAACAGCAGCAACATCAGCGACATCAGCAACATCAGCAACATCAGCGACGCCAGCAACTGTTGTCGTCGTCGTTGCTATCGTTGCTGTCGTTGCCGATGCTGCCAGCAGCATATTTAAATATTTAAATGACAACACGTGTGTGAACATTGTTAGCCTAGTACTTAAATGCTACACAGGCTTATGAGTTTGTAACAATGTCTGTTTTTAATACCTAGATTTCAGGGAATATAAAAGCTAAAGCAAATAAATTTGGTGATTATATTGCCATGTTCTGCCCTCAGATTAAGTTTGTTTTATAAATTTGCCCAGATTTCCACTGCCACCGTAAATTTAAAAAGTACAAATAACAGGTGCTATTTTAAAACTAATACCTTAAAATTAAATACACGGAAAGTATTAAATTTTTTCCAGCGACAGGTTGTTAAAAAGAAAAAATTAATATGTTTAAAAATTTCAATATACTTGGATAGACTTAAAAAAAATAATAAAATGAAAGGCATGAGCAGTTTCAGTGTTTTTTTTTATCTATTTTGGGTCCTAACAACCGAATTGTATAGCTACTTTTTTTTGACTTAAGTTCGTGGTCTCATATAAAATTGTAGGAATTTTTTTTAAGATTCGAATAGAACTATTCTTTTCTCAAACTTGTAAGTGATTGATTTTTTGAAAAAAATTCTGTAGCAAAATATCTTGGAATAGGCTATAGTTAGGCTACATAAAGTTATTATTTTTGGATATTAATTTTGATTTTATATTATATATATATAAAAAAAAAAAATAATAATAATATTAAACATTAAATAAGTACATTTTTGTTGTCTGCAAAAATGAAGAAAAAAAATTTCAAATTTTTTTAAAGTTGCAATAAACTATGAAATTTAACTGGAATAAATGCATGTGCTTCATGTTTCTGCGGGTTCAAAGCCAGGAGGAGTAGCCGTCTATTTTTTTTTTCAAATATTAAAAAAAAATATTTTTTTACTTGCTTATTTATTAATTTTATATTATTTCAAATTTGTTGGGCAACTAACAGTCGATCAGCTCGACTGCTGATGCTCATACTTGTCATTGTCATTGGATTTGAATTCGAATTTGAGTTGGCTGATTTTTTGCAGCCATAAAGTTTCTTAAAGGTGGCATCATCAAAGGTGGCAACTCAATTTCTAATGTTGCAACAGAGAAATGCGCACTTTTCACTTAATTAATTGCACAAGTTTGCAATTGTTTTTGCTGTCACTTTATTTTTATCGCACGCGCACTTTATTTGTGTGTGAGATGTGTGTGTGTGTGAGTAAGTGTGTAATTGTGTGTGTGTGTGAGTGTGAAATGTCAGCTTCAAGTTGCCAACTGCAATAATTTTTGCGACTTCAGCGATTTTTTTGCTACTTGAGCGCGTAGCTGGAGGACAGACAAGATGGAGGACGGTAGAGGGGAGGGAAAGGAAGACAGAAGCGAGAAGCGAGAAGCAGAAGCAATGGATGAAGCTGAGAAGGACAGAGTGGCAACCCTGCGACATTTTGCAGGAACCACTCAAGGTATGCTCCCTGTAATATTGTAGCATTTGTCTTTTAGTGAAAATCTCTTTTTGAGTGTGTCTCTCTCTCCCGATCTATTTGCATATAAATGTTTTTGATGGAGCAGACGGAGCGCAGGGGGAGGAGGAGGAGGAAAAACTTGCCATTTGCATGTGAAAACAATTGTAGCAGCTACGTGTGTGTGTTTGTGTGTGTGTGAGCCATTAAATAAATAGCCAGAATGATAATAAGTTTAGACATAGACAAAAAACTGGAAGCCAATGAAAAAGTGCAGCGGATTTGGTTTGCAAAAGCTAAAAAATAAAGCGAAAGCTGTGCTGTGAAAAATGTGTGGCATACTTTTAGGCTGCATTGTAAAAACAAAAAGTAAATCCAAACAAATTTGATTTGATTACTGTCAAGGGAAGCAACTCGAACTCAGAGATGGAAAATGGAAATGGAAATGCAAAGGGAGATGGAGATAAAGTTGCAGCTGCTTGATAGCTTATTGTAATCTTGTATTTTATAACGTATGCTGAATTTTAATGGCTTAATGCCGCCAAATAAATATAAAACAATTCACATGCAACAAAAGCAACATTAACAACAAGCAGAACAACAAGAAGAAGAGACGAAATTGAAACAATGACAACGATTCTCAAATTGGCAGCTAATTTCAGTTTATGTGTGTCATATATATTTTTATGCGGCCAAGTGAAATGAAGGTAAAACGAAGCCACGACCCGCATCGAACTTCGAACCTCAACTCTCTATCTCTTTGTGTCAGCTGGAATGCTGCACAGTGGTTAAAGCTGTTGGTCAAGCGCTACGAAATTCATTATAAAAAATAAAAATATGATTATTTTTCAATCAAAGAGAAACATTTTTTCAGAATTATAATCTAGTCATAAACTTTTTATGATTGTTCTTTTTAGAACCGTAAATAAAAGTTATGAATGCAAAATTTTGCTAAATAAATCAAGGTGAGGGAAATATGTGACAGCAACTGGAATACACAAAAATGTTCCTTATTAACACCTGAAGCCAAAAGATTATTTTAATGATTTATAATGTAAATAATTTTTAAATCTTTTTTTAAATTTTTATAAAAAAATGCCAAGTAATAATAAAATATCAATTTGAATTTAAAATTTTTAAAATAGCACTTTTAAAAAATAAGAGTTCTTTTTGATTTGTATTTTAAAGGTTACAATTAAATGTAATTCCGTTGAAAAAAATACAAAGTTATTTTTAAAGTTATTATCTTATCAACTAATTAATATAAAAACAAGGGGGCTCCGCCCCCTGCTCGCTTCGCTCGCCTACCCCCGGCTCGCTTCGCTCGCGGTGAGGTGCGGCTACAGTCGAGCACGCTCGACAGTAGGATACCCTGAGCCCATGTACTCTTTCATAAAAGTTGATTGTTGCCCATTTTCAATGGGCTAAGGGTATCAAAAATTACACACGCGAAACTATGAACAACTTTCGGTTTTCTTAAATCACTGTGCTTATCACTGCAGACTACGTAATTAATGCCTCACTGAACTAATACATCGCTCGATTACGATTACGACTTTTTTGCCCATTTTCAATGGGCTCAGGGTATAAAAAATGTTTGCTTTTTTCAAGTCATAACCTCAGTCTAAATAAAATATCGAACTTTTTGTTTTTGGTTTTTTCAAATTTGATGTAAAAATTGAGGTATTTTTTTTTCCTAGTCAGAATCGAACATAGCGGATTCTTTAAAAAATATTTTTTTCAAAACTAACATGCCACTTTTTTTGAATCCCTTTAGAAAGAAAGAATGTCTATGCTAACTAGAGAATTGGAATGAGAACTTTATATTTTTAAAAAGAAAGCTTAGTAAACTTAGGGGAGTTTTAGTTATCTATATATATTTTTTTTTAGGTATTTTGAAGACTTTTAAGGCGTTTTTTGACACTGTGCGTTGGCTCGCCCAGCGCGTCATTAACATTTAACCAAATTGATCAGCACATTTAAATGCGATCACGATGGTGCACCGCTGGGTCCAATTAGTGGTGCCGTGCTGTGGTGTGTGCTCCAACTCCAACTCCATCTCCAACTCTGATTCCACATCCAAATCGAAATCCACCTCCAACTCGGACTCGAACTCGAACTCGAAATCTCTGTGGAAATGGAATGACATGCATACAACGTGCATTGCATATTTGCATATAAATTATCTATGTATAATCACAGGTCCAGCGAGACAACAACTACACTCAACACACACACACACACTCACACACACACACCCATATCACTCTGCTCAAATCTGTGGGCTTTATTTTGTAAATATATATTTGTTATTTGGTATACTGTATTTTTGGGCTGGCCGTGAATTTTTTGGCGTTGGCTGCAACTGATGGCCAACATATTGGACATAAATTGAAGCGAACGTGACACAACTTAAGTCATAACCTAAATAAATATCACGCAATAATGAGACACATTTGCGACAAAATCAGCTCAAAAAGTAACATAAAAAATAAAATTCTCTCACTCTCTCAAAAAAAAAAAAAAAAAAAAAAAGAAAAGAAATAAAATAGCAGCAACATAATACAAATGTCGAAAACGCGTTGGTTTAATGCTCAAATCATTTTGTTTGGCAATTTATTTGATTGGTTATTGCATTTTAAACCAAAAAACAAAAAAGAGGCGAGAAAAGAAGAAGAAAAAGAACTCAATGGTGGCGCCTCTTGGTACGTGCGCCTTGTTATTTGTTTGTTTGTCTGTCTGTCTGTTTGTTTTGATAGGGAATGATTTTTGCATTTAACAACATACTCGTAAACACTGAGAGTCAGCGGCAGAATTACAATTCCAATCCCAATTCCAATCACAATTACAATCACAACGCCAGCTGTTTAGTTAACTGAGTGAGTTTAGACAGCCAATCTGTCAGTCAGTCAGTCAGTGAGTCAGTCAGTCAGTCAGTGAGTGAGTCAGTCGCTTATTCTGGGCCAGCTAAAAGTTCAAATTCCATAAACAAACGCAACAAACTTATAGATACTCGCATTATCCAACTGCAGCAGCTGCACCTGTCATTTTCTATTTCTTTTTTTTTTTTTTTTTTTTTTTTTGTAAACGATAAACATTCGGAGTTTTCTGGCGCGGCAAATGTCTTGGCACAATGGTTGAGAATTTATGTTTGGCAAAGAAGCACAAGAAATTCTCCAACCTTTTGAACTATGCACATTTATATATATAAAAGTAAATTTCCGAATAATACTAAGCGTACTTTTAACAACAAGATGTATTTCTTGAACGTCAAACGAAGCACGTAGATACTTTTTCAGCTTTCTTACGACTTTCAACTTGTTCTTGTGTCAATATTTTATTATAATGTCAAATGTGCTTTTCATATGTCTGTCATAAAAATATATCTCTTTCTATATTATTATTTTTATTTTATTCTATGTTTGGAGAATAAACAACTGTAATCTGCTTGAATCTGACAGATTCTTTTGTAGCTGCTGCATGCATTAAAACAAATAAATATTTTAATACCCTGGTATTAGTGAAACTATTTGTCTATAGTTTCATTTTTTAGTAGATAGTTAAAATTGCCTTTTCTTTTGTATAAACTATTAAATTTTGTTTCGAAATTCGTTACTCTTTGATTTATTTATATTAAAACTTAACGACTCATTGCCCATTAAGTGGAATATTTAAATATTTGCTTAATCTGTTTCAGCTTTTCAGTTGAAATTTTATTTTTGTGTCAATATTTCAGTTGAGCTATTCATATATTTGGCCTTTACAAATAAGTCCTTTTTATAAATATTAAATATTTTAAATATTTGCTTGGAATAAAACTGCGTTAAGCTGTTTGACACTATCAGATATATTTGAAACTTTGTATCTGTTGGATGCAAATAAATAATTGTGTCTTTTTTTCATAGTTACTATTTATTTTAATATGTACAGAATATTTTTTTTCTTATTATAATTATTGCTTTTTAATTTAAACTATGAGAGTAATTATTTATATTAATTTTTGTACAAGTGATTGTTGGTTATTTGTTAAATTTTAATGGTCTTATTATCCATAGTACTGCTGCATGCATTAAAAAAAATATATAGTTTAATACCCTGGTATTAGTGAAACTATTTGTCTATACCTTTTACCTTTTCTTTTGTATAAACTATTAAATTTTGTTTCGAAATTCGTTACTTTTTGATTTATTTATTTTTAAATTTAACGACTCATTGCTCATTTAAATATTTGTTTAATCTGTTTCTACTTTTCAGTTGCAAATTATTTTTTTGTGTCAATATTTTGCAAAACTTTCAGTTAACAAATAACTTCCTTTACAAATAACTCCTTTTTATAAATATAAATATTTTAAATATTTGCTTGAAATAAAACTGCTTTAAGCTGTTTGACACTATCGGATATATTTGAAACTTTGTATCTATTGGATGCAAATAAATAATTGTGTCTTTTTTTCATAGTTACTATTTATTTTAATGTGTATAGAATATTTTTTTTTCTTTATAAAATTATTGTTTTTTAATTTAAATTATGAGAGTAATTATTTGTATCAATTTTTGTACAAGTGATTTTTGGTTATTTTCTCAATTTTAATGGTCTTATTATCCATAGTACTGCTGTCTGGTTTGGCGCCCAATGTTGTGGAAAAGAATCCGTCGTGGCCAGGTCTATGTTATAAAGCAGGAAAATGATTTTATTTCGTTTGTCATGTGCGTTGCACATAATTCCATAAAATGACAGAAACATGTGTACAAATTTGTTTCCATGGCGCCAAAGAGAGAGAGACAGAGAGTGAAGAAGGGGGGGAAAGAGAGCTTCCTGCAATTCTCTATTCAATATTGACGTAGTGCAACTTGACTCCAGGGAGCTGTTGCAGTTGGCCATAAACAAATTCCAATTCAAACCGGGCTAAGCCGTTTTTGCCAGTTGCCCGTTGCCAGTTGCCAGTGTTGCCAGGGTTGCCAGAGGCTAACGCTGAACTTGCACTTGAATGAATCGCTTTGCTTTGCTTTGAATTTTGCACATTTTCCATTTTCCATTTGGTTGCCATCGGCATTCAGCTCTCGACTCGACTCCAGTCGACTTCCAGCTCTAAATAAAGTGAAACTAAGCTTAATTTAGAGGCAAGGAAGCAAGCAGACATTTGATTGTTGGCAGATGTGTTTATTTGATTTTAAATATAGCTCTTAAATATTTTGGCTATTCATCAGTCCCCTTCCCTTCCTCTGTGGCCAACTCAAGTGGCTGGCTTTTGTATTGGTTTCGGCCATTTAACATATTCTCAAGTTGGCTTTATTCCCTCACTCTCGCTTTAAGCGGCTTAAACGCCTTCTCAGTGCAGTGTGGCTTAAGCTTTGACAGTTAACAAATGATTACAAACAGTGCAACAAATTGTTAAAAATAAATTATAATTCTATTATTATTTAAATGCCAAGCGGAAACTGTGAACTGTGAACAGCTCAAGTCCAGCTTTAAAGCGGAACGACATCACGGAACAGCAATCATTTAAATCCCAAAAAAAACCTAGTAGGATAGGCTGCAGTCGAGTTTGTTCGACTGTGAGCAACCCTGTACTTATTCTAAATTAAAATGAATTTTGAAAATATATATAGGTTAAATAAAAAATGCATATACAATTACATTAGAGGCGGGGTTCGAACTCTGGACTATGAGTTTAAGAGTCTCGCACTCTAACCACTAAGCCAAAGAGTAATGTCAGTTGGTAATGCAATTTTCTTGTTTTTTTTTATAAATTTCAAAGAAAACGTACCAGAAATTTTACAAGATTTTGTCATGAGCACAGTTTTTAGGTGTATTGTTTCCAATTGTTTTGGTTTAACCACTTATAGTATTTGATTTTTTAAAAATATTCATAATATGATTAAAAAAAATTTTTTTAAAGCACTTTTTTAGAGCAAAATTTCTTAGTTTTTTGAGAAAATGATTAATTTTAGGTTAATATGAAAAGATAAATTAATTTGACTGTTAATGTTTTTGCATATGTATCTTGAATTTGTCTTAATATAAAAATATGTTTTAAGTCAAAGTTCAAAAATTTATTCAAAAACCTTTTAAAATGGTGTTTATTTATTCAGTTATTTTTAATCAGTGTATGGACAGATAGACAGACTTGGCTGATCAAGAATATATATTTTATATTATATATATTAGAATATATTTTATATTTTTAGAATATATTTTATAGGTTTTTTTTTACTTGTGACAACTTTAATAAACACTTTTACCTTTTTTTAGAACAGGGTCTAAAAAAAGCTTAAGCGCTGCGTACTTTTTCACTGCGGCAACAGAATGGGGCATGCCACATGAGTGACTGTGTGTGTGTGTGTGTGTGTGTGTGTGTGTGTGTGTGTGTGTGTGTGTGTGTGTGTGTCGCCTGAAACTACAAAGACCGCATTGTGTGTGTTTTATACACCTTAAGCTTCGATGAACGCTATTACACCAAGTGACGGTGACGGCGACTGCGACGGCGACGGCGACTGCGACGCCGACTGCGACGGCGACTGAGGCTGCTTAGTTTTTCTTTCTTTAGACTTGCGATATGGCGTGTTGGCGCTGCGCCACCAGACAAAGCGGCAGACGACAGAAGAGGACAGAAGAGGACAGAAGACAGACAGAAGAAGACGGAAGACAGACGATAGACGACAACGACGTTTGGCGGCAATGAAGCCAAAGCCATGAAATGGAAATGCATTCGAGTGTGTTTAAGCCGGCGTTACCTCTCTCTCTCCCTCTCTACCACTCTCCCTCTCTCTCTCACGGTTAGTCAGAGTGTCAGCAGCCTCCGTCGCTGTCATGGACCAAATACGTATGAGACTAAAGATAAGACGTGCTCGATAGAGTCCAAAGAAAAAGGCGAACTCATTTTACGCCTGCATTTCTGCTATTGCGTGTGTGTGTGTGTGTGTGTGTGTGTGTGTGTGTGTGTGTGTGTGTAGTCAGTTGACGTTAACAAGCAAAAGCGTACGATGGAATTGAAAAAAATTGTAGGAAGAAGTTTATCAAGTCAATTGAGACCTGCGACAAAAGAGGAGCAACAACAATTTGGTCGTAAGCAGCAGCAACAACAACAGCAGCAGCAGCAACAACAACAACAACAACTGAATGAGCTTTGCTTGCAATGTCTGAATCATCAGCGTTTGGCAGCATTGTCGTCGGTGTCTTTATCAGCAGGCCCGCAGCAGCAGCAACTGCAACAACAGCAACAACAACAGCAACAACAACAACAACAACTGCAACAGCAACAACAACAACTGCAACAGCAACAACATCAGTTGTAAGTAGCAGAGACAGCTGCAGCATCAACGACAATGGCATCATCTTAGAAATGGCATCTCTCCCTTTATTTGGATACCCTTGCAAAGGTTATTTTAATGCACTCACAAATAAATCCAATAATCTTTTTAAATATCTTGTTACTGTAAAGTATACTCTACTATCAAATATCAAAACAATATAAAATATCATTTGAAAGTACGAATATAATCAAAGTATTTAGTCTGCATTGTGATACTTAATGTTCTTTGATGTTTTGAATATTTTTTTACAGGCCTATTCTGGTTTTCACTTTTATTTTATCATTTACAACTTTTTTTTGGTTAAGTATAATACTTAAATTTAATTATTTTCAATTTATTGGAATTAAATTGACTAATTATAATAAAATTGGCAAATGCTTAAATTGAATTCACTTACTAAAAATCCTGCCAAATTTGAAAACAAAAAAAAACTAGATATTTCATGGCTAACAAAAATAAAATGAACGAAATGTCGTTTTTGCATAAAATGGCTGAGATTACATTTTTTGAACGTATTTTCGTATATATGTTTTAAATTTAAACATAAATAATAACTATATATTGTATGAATTTATTTATTTTGAATGTGCTTACTTTATGAATTCATAAAAAATTAAAAAAAGCATTTAACCTGTTACTTAATTTAGAAAAAATTTTTAATTTTAATTCTTTATTAAAATTTAACGACTCATTGCCCATGAGTAGCAATTTTAAATATTCATTTGATTTGTTTCAGCTTTTCAGTTGCAAATTATTTAAATTCTCAACAAATATTTTGACATTTGTAAGCAATTAAAAAAGCACTGACAATTTCTTTTGAGTAAGTTAGAGATTAGTAGAAGTTGCCTGATTTATGTAAGCTAAATAAAATAAAATCTGTCGATTTCGAAAAAAAATATTCCGGGAATTTTTCAGTCAAGTTGTTTTTTGACCAAATTCGATGACTACCTCAATTTGCAGGTGAGAACTAAAAACAATTTGGTTTTCAAGGGATGCTTCGATTGGAAATGATTTTGATAATATTCAATACAAAATCTAGTTGCTTTTTTTTATAGCTCAGTTTGTTTTATCAAGGCCATTTATTTTAAATTAAATAACAATTTGATAAAGAAACTGAGCAATAAAAAAAGACCCTAAATTTATATTGAATATTGTCAATGCATTTATAGTCAAAATATCTCTTAAATAGTTAGCAAATTCTTTGATTAGACTTTGATAAAAAACTAAAAACAATTTGGTTTTCAAGGGATGCTTCGATTGAAAATGATCTCTGTGACAGCCCCGATTTTAATAATAATTAATAAAAAATCTAGGGGTTTTTTCTTTTATTAAAACAATATTTTTTAAATTTGTATTTAATTTCGATGCATTTAAAGTCAAAATTTCTCTTAAACGGTTGGCAAATCCTTTGATTAGACATTGACAAAATCGACCAATATGGTATTATTTTTGAAATGTTTAATCTTTCTACTTACTGATGTTTGCAACGGTATCAATTCTTCGGTGTGCCTATTCTTATCTTTGCTGCTCTATTTCTTTTTGGTATTTGCAGCTCAAAGCGACAGTCAAGGTTTCGTTGTTGTTGTTGTTGTTGTTGTTGTTGTAGGTAGAAAAGATTGGAGAGGAATCTAATTTGCATGCAATACGATTTTTGATAAAAGCTTTTACCCGAACATCAAATAAAACGACAATGCGACAAGGAGAACAGAAGCAGAAGTAGAAGCAGAAGCAGAAAAGGAATAAAAACAAGAACAAATAGTGCAAGTCTGATTGTGAGACTCAGACGCCTCACACTTTGGTATTCATAAGAAAAACATCGAGTCGAGAGACAGATAAGAGCAGCCAAAGGCAATCAAAAAGTGCATTTGCGTGCCACATTTTGCAGTTGCCTGCAGCTGAGGTAAGAAGTACTTGCCACCAAGTGTCGCCTTCTATTGCTATTATTCCAACTCCTACTCTAAGGTTGTCTTTCAAATGTGTTGCACTTCCACTTCCATTGGCATTGTATCTAGTATCTACAAGATGCTGCAAGGTAACTAGTTGCCACTGCAGTTACTGCTGCCACTCATCTAGATACTGCTTGCAGTCAGTGTACGGTCACAATTTGACACATGATCCATGGCTGTGTGTCGTGTCTGACACGCGTTTTATCTATGTGCTGGCATTCCCACTGAAAATGGCAGGGGAAAAGGCCGTGGGTGTTGTGTGTAGGTGCATTAGGGTGCATCGTTAATTTTCACTAAAAATATTTAACTAAATTCGCAAGCCACGATCAATTCTAAGTTGTTTTCATCAAGAAACCATAGTTTTAAAATCAATTTCTAGTGCCCGCTTTTTGAGTTGAAAAATTTTGTATTTTTAGACTTTGCATGCACGAAAATTCTACTTTAAGGACAATTGGTCCTTTAATTCTATTAAATTTTAAAAGTCCTCGTCTTAACACGAATTTTAATACTTACCTGCTCAGGATCGGACTAAAAACACTTAAGTTTTGCTAATAATAATATGCGGAAAATTTCAAAGTAGTACACTGAAAAAAAGACCAACTTCTAAAATCAAGAACATTCATCTTAAATATTTTGTTCTTAAAATAAGATTACTTTAAGACCAAATTACTAAAACTAAAATTATTAATCTAAAAAATCTTAATATAAGAATAAAAATCATAGATTGTTAGGAAAGTATGTATAGGTTCTATTTCGTATCAAACAAATGGTGGCCCCGTGGCGCTCTGGTTACGTAACAAATTAAATTAACATTTATAAAATTACTAAAACTAAAACAGAATAAAATATAAATAAATTAAAATTTAAATTTAAAAATAAAAAAATTGTATATATAAAAAATAATTTGTATTTATTTTATTTTTTGATTTTAATTTTAAGAACCTTTATTCTTAAAATAAGAACTTGGTCTTAATTAATATGTTCTTAAAATCAACATATGCTCTCTTAATTTAAGAATTTTTTGTTCTCGACGCATTTTTTAGACCAAAAATCTTAGTTCTGAGACCAAAATCTTGATTTTAGAACTTTTTTTTATCAGTGTTCATTTTTCAACTCACAAACCGAATTTATGTAGTATTGACTTTAGATTAAAAATTTGTCTTACAATTTAAAATTTTTTTTTTTGAGCCCATACAAATCGATGCACCCTAATGTGCATGCATGCGTTTTCTAAATGATTTCCAAAGAATTTTTATTGGGAAAAACGAAATAGAAGAGGAAGAAGAAGAAGAAGCAAGCGAAAGCGAAAGCAAAAACAAACGACATCGAGCTGCTTTGAAAACTTTATTGACGTCTTCAAATTGTCAAGTTGGAAGTTCCAAGTGTTTTATTTTATGCATTGTCTCTCATATTTTACTCGATGCCCTTTGTTTTATCGCACATCTGTAAAAGGGCTGTGACTTTGACGATGTGGGGACATTCAAGCATTCGAACATTGGGATGCCTATGATGGGTCTGATGTCTATGACTATCATGATGACTTTTTATTATACGCATTTTCGGTTTTTATGCTTCGGTTCCGGCATGTTTTGTACACATAACTACATATCGTACTTAAACGTTTACATATGTGAATTTCCAGATGGAAGAAGCGTTTTACGGGGGTAGGAGGAAGTAAAACATGATCTGTGTGGAAAGCCTTAAACTCAGAAAGGGCGAAAGGGAGAAAGGAAAAGGAATTTAATGATGTGCGCGTTTTATGAGCAAACAATGCGTCTTTCAACACTTTCCCTGTATTTCGCAATGAGTTCGATAATGGTTCGATGTCCATTAAATCAGTCAATATTTCCTCAGCATTATACATACGGTTATGGGGTGTGAAAACTGTGTTAATTGTATTTGGAAATAGACAGCGAAAGTTAAGTGTTTAAATGCAATAAAATCATATTGTAATTAAACTTATGTAACTATTATAATTTCCCCGATATGTCTTTCATTTATCATATATCAAAATCAATATCTAAAAAAATTCAACATTTTTCTTATTATAATTATATTAATTTATTTGTTCTTAGCTAGTAATTTAATATTACAATTTATTAAAGTTATGTTTTTGGCATTGTTGAAAATTTGTAATTACAATTATTATTTTCCTGTAGTTTTCCAAATTTTATCAAAATCAATATCTAAAAAAATTCAACATTTTTTTTAATTATAATTATATAAATTTATTTGTTCTTAGCTAGTAATTTAATATTACAATTTATTAAAGTTATGTTTTGGTCATTGCTGAAAAATTTTAATTACAATTATAATTTTCCTGATAAGTATTCTAATGCATTAAAATCCAAACCTGATTTATTTTAATATATTTACTATTTTAATTATATAATATATTATTATTTCTTCTAAGCAAGTAATTGAATATTAAAATATATTCGAATTAATTATTGTTGTGATGATTTTATTATTATTGTTTCAACTATCAATTTTTCATTGTAAATGGTTAGATATGGTTTTGAATACATTAAAATCAAATTAAAATAAATTAAAAGAAATGTTATGAGAATTACGAAATTATTTCACTATAATTATAAAATTTATAATTAATATTGTTATTTCATTACATATTGCATACATCAAAACTTCATTGTATATAGAAATGTACAGCATAAGTGAATTGTTTAATTATGTACACTAAACTAAAATTGACATAAAAGTATTGATATGTTTTTAATAATTAATATGTGATAATGTATTGAAATAAGATGACTTTTTTGATGCTATTAAATTGCTATTATTTACTGTATTTTTAATTATACATTATTTTATCAATCTACTTTTAAATGTATTGAAATAAGATGCTATAAAATTGCTATTATTTATTGTATTTTGAATTATATATTATTTTATCAAACTACTTTTTAAGCTGAATGAAAGATTAGATGAATTTGCTTTTACGAGCACTTAGTCAATTGCCAGTTTATGCTTTATCTAAAATGTTTATCAAAGCATATAATTTCTTAATATTTTGCTGTTAGCTTATCAATCCTTAAACTCACAAGTGAGCCAAGAAATATGCCAAAGCGAATATTTGGATAAATAAATAAAACAAACTTATGTGAATTGCTTTCCAGCAGTGGCAAAACTTTTCTCAGCAGCTCATATTCACACATATACAGATGCACATTATATATACATTCGTGTATCCACTTATGGATATCAGTTTTGCGATAGCAATTGCCCAGCTTGGGGGTCATTGGATGCTTCCCAGTTGAACTATTGAGTCTGAAAAATTGATATGACACTCAGGAACTTTAAACTTGGCGAATATTAAACGTAATGTTATGGCAAAAATATCTAAGTTTTTTTTTGAGTGCTATTGTGTACGCCTTTTTCTGTTTAATTCTCTTTTTTTTTTTTTGAGTGCACAGGTTTTGAAAATTGCCGTCAAGTTCATAACGAGCAATATCTTTTTATTGGTTTCGCATGTGGCTGAAACCCCTTAGGCCACTAAAAGCAAATTTACATTTTTATTAAAATTTTGCCAATGAAACTACACACACACACACACACACACACACAATACATGCGTGTGTTGGCTGAAATTGAATTTGAGCCTGATTTTGTCTTATTTTCATAAGTTCGTATATAAATAGAATTGAAATTCCAATTAGTAGTCGAACCATTTATTATTATAAACAGACCGCACTCTATTTCAGGTGTTTTCAAATAAAGCAATCAGCCCTTAAAGATCGGCTCATCGTGGTTCCAACTTCTCTGGTTCCAGGGCAATAAGTTGGCTAATTTCATCAGATGATTCCCCGACCAGGTCGATTTCACAGCTGCTGCTTTCTACACGCTTTGAATACATTTTCAACTTGGCAATATATCTACATATATGTATAATAAATTTCCATTTGCCTTTTGCCGGCAACGCCCAACAGAAGAAGCCTCCCGAGGAGGCATGAAGGGGCAAGTGGTGGGAGTGGAAAGGGAGGGGGGGAAGGAAAGCATAAGTTCATACTGGTATGAGCCGCCTTTAACATGTGCTTATGGATTGGATGCCACATCTACATTCGACTCGTAGTTGCTAAAATACCCTGTACCAAAAGTATATAAAAGAATAAATTCTTGATCGGTTGATCAAATAAATAAATAAATTAAAATAAATTTCACTACTCTTTTTTCAAATTTTGGTTTCCAAACTTTCGGTCATCAAATTTGAAAAAATTACTATTAATATTTTAATATTTTTAAAAACTTACTCTGAAAATTCCAGAGATGTTTTCAGTTATTTAACTGCATTGATTCTATATATGTCATGAAATTCCAACTACTATTAATATTTTATTTTGAAAAACTTACTCTGAAAATTCCAGAGATGTTTTCAGTTATTGAACTGCATTGATTCTATAAATTTCATGGAAATTCGCAAAAAAAATTGTGAAACGAAATGAAGTAATGAATCTTATTGATTTTTCCTTCCCTATTAATTAATCTTTATTTTTTCCAAAAGAATTATAAAAAAAAATACAATCTGCTTAAAGTCACAATTTTTTAAGACTCTTACAGGGTATCATAAAATCATCAAAAAGTAAAATAGAAGGAGAAAAAAATATATAACTTGAGCTTTCTTTTTTTTCAAAAAGAATTATAAAAAAAATACAATTTGCTTAAAATCGCAATTTTTTTAAGACTTTTACAGGGTATCAAACTGTCGCGTGCACTCATCTGCAGCCTTTCTGACTTGTTTATGTGTTCGCCTTTGTTTACATATTATGTACATACATACATTATTTTTTCGGCCTCTTGTTTTGCACGCCGCTGATAAGCGAAGCCTCCGTTCGCTTTTATTTCTTGCGCTTATCAAAACTTGCTCAAGCTGTTTACTTGAGCAACAATCTGCTGCCCAGTTTCAGTTTTAGCTTCAGCTTCAGTTTCAGTTACTTCAGCTTTGGATTCAGTTACAGTTTTAGTTTTAGCTCCTCACTCCCAGTTAAGTTACGAGTTTGAAAGCGTCTAAGACTTTAACGCGACTTTAATACATCATCAAAATTGCTGGCGGCAACTGTGAATTTCAAATTCAAAATGCGGCACACATTTCGATTGATTTTGTTGTACTGCCTCGTCATCTTGTTGCCAACTTTCTGCCACACACGTAAGCCAGCCATATATATATGCTACAGATATCCTACATGTATATATACATTGTATATGCACCCTGTGAAAAATGCTTAGCAAAACCTAAGTACACTCTAAAAGAAAGCGTATTTAAACTAATATTTTAAATACTTTGATTTGATACCAAATTTGCTAGTTAAAATATTTGTCTGTACAGAATATTTTGATTATTATATTTTACGAAAATATGTATTTCAATCAAATATTTGGATAAAAGACTTTAAAGACTATTATTTCTGAGTAATAAAATAAAACTCTTTGAGGACTTTTGTTTTATTTAATAAATTTAAAAGTCCCAAAAGACTTTTATTTTTGAAAATACAAAAAAAATTGGTATATTTGAAACCAAAATTGAAATCGATCTTATAGCTGATTTTTTTAGTTGTTATCTTTATTAAAAACTACTTTTTCAGTCCCTGATTCTATAATTAAGGCTTTATAGTTGTACTTATTTTTTGAACATTTAATACTTAAAATTGAAGTTTACTTATTTTAATTAGGGCCTTTAAATTTAATATTAAACTGACTTTGAAATATTTGAAAACTAAAATAATTTTCTTTAAATTTAATATTCAAGTAATATATGATGACTTTGAAATGTATTAAAATTAAATTATTTTCTTATAAAATTTAATAATGTTGAAATTTTATGTTTTATATAAAAACCATCAAAACTATCTACACACACTTTACACATTTTTCTCAGATATTGAAGTTTACTTATTATAATTAGGGCCTTTAAATTTAATATTAAACTATATTTGACTAAAATAAATAAACTAAAATAAAATTCTTTAAATTTAATATTATTTGATGACTTTGAAGTATTAAAATTAAATAGCTTTTTTTTTATAAAATTAAATAATGTTGAAATTTAATGTTTTATATAAAATCCATCTAAATTATCTACACACACTTGACACATTTTTCTCAGATATTGAAGTTTACTTATTTTATTTAGGGCCTTTACATTTAATATTAAACTATATTTGACTAAAATAAATAAACTAAAATAATATTCTTTAAATTTAATATTATTAGATGACTTTGAAGTATTAAAATGAAATATAATAATATTTTATAAAATTAAATAATGTTTAAATTTGATGTTTTATATAAAATTCATCTAAATTATCTACACACACTTTACACATTTTTCTCAGATATTGAAGTTTACTTATTATAATTAGGGCCTTTAAATTTAATATTAAACTATATTTGACTAAAATAAATAAACTAAAATAAAATTCTTTAAATTTAATATTATTTGATGACTTTGAAGTATTAAAATTAAATAGCTTTTTTTTTATAAAATTAAATAATGTTGAAATTTAATGTTTTATATAAAATCCATCTAAATTATCTACACACACTTGACACATTTTTCTCAGATATTGAAGTTTACTTATTTTATTTAGGGCCTTTAAATTTAATATTAAACTATATTTGACTAAAATAAATAAACTAAAAATAAAATTCTTAAAATTTTATATTATTTGATGACTTTGAAATGCATTAAAATTAAATTATTTTCTTATAAAATTTAATAATGTTGAAATTTGATGTTTTATATAAAAAAAAAACCATCTTAATTATCTACACACAATTAACACATTTTTCTCAGATTTTGAAGTTTACTTATTTTATTTAGGGCCTTTAAATTTAATATTAAACTATATTTGACTAAAATAAATAAACTAAAATAAAATTCTTTAAATTTAATATTATTTGATGACTTTGAAGTATTAAAATTAAATAGCTTTTTTTTTATAAAATTAAATAATGTTGAAATTTGATGTTTTATATAAAAAAAAAACCATCTTAATTATCTACACACAATTAACACATTTTTCTCAGATTTTGAAGTTTACTTATTTTATTTAGGGCCTTTTTTAATATTAAACTATATTTGACTAAAATAAATAAACTAAAATAATATTCTTTAAATTTAATATTATTAGATGACTTTGAGTATTAAAATGAAATATAATAATATTTTATAAAATTAAATAATGTTTAAATTTGATGTTTTATATAAATTCATCTAAATTATCTACACACTTTACATTTTCTCAGATATTGAGTTTACTTATTATAATTAGGGCCTTTAAATTTAATATTAACTATATTTGACTAAAATAAATAAACTAAAATAAAATTCTTTAAATTTAATATTTTTTGATGACTTTGAGTATTAAAATTAAATAGCTTTTTTTTATAAAATTAAATAATGTTGAAATTTAATGTTTTATATAAAATCCATCTAAATTATCTACACACACTTGACACATTTTTCTCAGATATTGAAGTTTACTTATTTTATTTAGGGCCTTTAAATTTAATATTAAACTATATTTGACTAAAATAAATAAACTAAAATAAAATTCTTAAAATTTTATATTATTTGATGACTTTGAAATGCATTAAAATTAAATTATTTTCTTATAAAATTTAATAATGTTGAAATTTGATGTTTTATATAAAAAAAAAACCATCTTAATTATCTACACACAATTAACACATTTTTCTCAGATTTTGAAGTTTACTTATTTTATTTAGGGCCTTTACATTTAATATTAAACTATATTTGACTAAAATAAATAAACTAAAATAATATTCTTTAAATTTAATATTATTAGATGACTTTGAAGTATTAAAATGAAATATAATAATATTTTATAAAATTAAATAATGTTTAAATTTGATGTTTTATATAAAATTCATCTAAATTATCTACACACACTTGACACATTTTTCTCAGATATTGAAGTTTACTTAATTTAATTAGGGCCTTTAAATTTAATATTAAACTATATTTAACAAAAATAAATTAGCTAAAATAATATTCATTAAATTTAATATTATTTGATGACTTTGAAGCATTAAAATTAGGTAATTTTTTATGAAATTTAATAATGTTGAAATTTGATGTTTTATATAAAAACCATCTAAATTATCTACACACACTTTACACATTTTTCTCAGAGTGTATATGCTACAGATATCCTACAGACGAGTGTACGAGTCTATGTATCATTTATATATATATTTGAAAATACTTTGTCTCTGTCTCTGTCTCTGTGTCTGTCTCTGTCTCGGTTTTAGAGCCCAGCTGCCAGACGCCGGACAAGAATGTTGGCCAATGTGTGCACTTTAGCTCTTGCCGGTTTGTTTTGCGCCAATATGCGATGTACAAGGAACATATGCCGCCTGCCATAATGCGCTTCCTGCAAAGATCACGCTGCAGGCCAAAAGTTGATGGCGTAAGTTGGCCAAGACCATTAAGCCAGACAGTCGCAAATAAAACTGTCCATTTGTCAGTCAGTCAGTCTGTCTGTGTGGCAGTCTGGCAACAATAACAAATTCTATGATGCTAATACTAATGAAATGTTTCTCTTTTTTTTTATTTTTTTTTTTACACAAAACAAAACAACAACCAACAACCATTATAACAACGACAACAAAGTATCATTTGTGCTGTGAAATAAAAGACGTGATTCCTGCGAATGCCAACTCAAAGTTAAAATGAATTTCGAATTTCGAATCAACTTCAAAGCACATGTGTCTATATATACAAATTCATCTTATATATTTATGTACATATAAAGTATATGTATATTTTATGTGCTCGCTTTGATCTGGCCAATTTGAACTTTGTGTCTTGTTTAAAGCTCGGTCAAAAGTTTATAAATACGCCTGCAATTATAAACTGTACTCGTATTATGTATTAAGTGCCTGCCTGCCACATGCCACATGCCACACGACTCTTGCCTTGGCAACATCTGGCGTAGCAGCATCATCATCATCATCATCATCATCATCATCATCATTTGAATATCAAATGTTTGTGCTTTAAGGCCAACTCTAAAATATATGTATTTTACAATATGCATTTGTCTGTCGCATTCAACACTTTTTGTATTGTTTTCTCAGTCGCATCAGCAACATTTTCCTTTTAATTTAAGCATTTGTTGAAATTTACATAAATAAAGCACAATTTGTTCATAAAAAGATTTCAGAAATATTTATGTTTATTCATAGCTTGCTTAACACATTTAATTGAATAAGATTAAAAACGTTTTAAGTTTACTTTTGAGCCGGCATTGCCCGTGTTGACACATTAATTAAATATTGTTGTATTTTTTCTGCTGAGCATTTAAAAAAAAATTTTATTATTTCAGAAATTTTTGTGAATTTTACTTTTATTTTAAAATAAAATAACAAATGGCTGCCTCTGAACAGTTTTTTTCAAATTTCAAGTTCACTGATTTTTACCAGCCCATTTAATACTTATAATTTTGTAAAAATATATTTATAGACTAAAATTATTATTGTAATATTGATTTTTTGTATCAATAAATAACAAACAAAATAATTATTTTTGTTTACAAAAAATTTGAATTTCTTTTATTATTGTTACATTTTTTATTTTAATCAAAAATATAGACAAAAAATATTTCTTTGAAGAGATCTAAATAAAAACTAAACATTTTTGCGGCATATCTTACACAAAATTAATATAAGTGCGACTTTCTTATTCACACAGATAATAATTTTTCAGTCTTTTTTATGTTTTCTTCTTTTCTTGGTGATTACTGAAGTTATGTGACCTGCGGTAAAGTCTCGAAGCAACCCTCGTCTGTTTGCCTTTTTTAATGTGTCAAATTTTAAGTGACATTCACGGTCCGCTAAATGGCCGTCTAAAAATCACGCAACATTAAAATGATTTATGCTGAATAATTTGAGTGTAAATGAAGCAAAAGCCAAGCTGGTCAACTGCCCCACAGTCTGACAGACTCACAGAGACTCGCTGCCTGCCACATGCCACATGCCACATGCCGCATGCTGCCAGCTACATTAGCGGTTAGTCCAGGTTTCACTGAGAGAAAACTGTGGGGGTCTCATCCAAAGAAGAGAACATTTCAAATAAAACCAAGTTCGTATATTAAGAATAAATGTTTTTGATAAGTTTTTAAAATTTAAATCAACAAATAAAAAAAAATACAATTTTTAATTTCCAATATTTTATTTTGATATATAACATACCATACAATCATTTTTTTCTGGCTTGCTAATTTTATAGAATTCCTATACTATGTGTTTTTTCTTTTTTTCTAATCTAAATTAATCCAAATTCAAATAAAATAAAAAATATTTATACTTTCCTAACAATTTAAGATTTTTATTCTAGCAGCAATAACTGCCAATTGTTAAGTTTAATATTGTAAGTATTAGAAATATGGTCTTATTCTAAGCACAAAATATTTAAGATGAATTTTCTTGATTTTAGAAGTTGATCTTTTTTCTCAGTGTATGAGTTTGAGTTCGAGTTTGAGGCGTTGAAATGCAGACACCTTGTGTGCGCACGTTGCTCGAATTTCAAGCTTGGACTGAGGCAGAGTTGCTGTTGTTGTTGTTGCTGCTGCTGCTGCTGCTGTTGCTGCTGTTGTTGCTGCTGTTGTTGCTGCAACATGAACGCCGCCCAGTCGCTGAAATTGCAGACAGCGCCCAAATGATAAATGGCCTAAAAGCACATTTGAGTCGCCGTTGTTGCTGCTAATTCTGTGGCTGCTGCTGTGGTTGTTGTTGCTGCTGTGGTTGCTGTTGCTGTTGTTGTTGCTGCTGCTGTTGTTGTTGCTGCTGCTGATGCTGATCTATTAGAAAAACGCAAGCCCAAGGCGGCAGCTCACAAGCATATCTGTTGCATGAACTGGCTGTGACTATTTATGGAAAGTTTACTCTGAGATAAAGTTGAACAACATGTCAGCGATAATACAACAACATGTACAAGCGCTACTTTCTCAAATGCTCGACTAGAAGATGCTCTATAAACAGCTCAGTTCCTGTCACTTAATCATGCCTCAACCCACTCTTTTAAATTAAGCTGCTTTTAAATTAAAATTACAATTTAAATTTAATTGTTCGCCTTATTGGGTGTTCACTTTAACCCAAATCGACTGTACTATTTTCTCAGATATTGCAACAGCTATAATTGTTATTTAAAAATCCACTGTTGGTTTGGATTTCTATTAAGTTACTCTTCAGCTAATAATTACATTTGTTAAAAATCATAAGAAAGTATTGATTTATTATTTAAATACGAGTAATTTTAATTTTAATTTTAATACAAAATTTAACAAGAAACATTATTAATATTCTCTGAATCAAAAGAAATGATTATCTTGGCTACATAGTGATATTTTCCAAATATAATTTAAATAAATAAATTTTATTTCTAGCTTATAAAAGACGTAGATATATATTACATATGCTTAATTAATTTAAAAATTCTTCAAGTTACATAAAAATGGCACATTCAAAATTTATAAAATGTAATTACTAATATGAATAAATAAACGCAACTTTCGCATTCAATTGATGATGATAACATTTCTTTCTGCATGTTTCATACAATTTCTACAAATTATAACAACCTTCTTTTGTCCATTTGCAATGAGTATTGAGTGTATAAAAACAACGGCAATTTTTTATGATTATTTTTGTCGCTTTTAAGTAAGTAAAACTGAATCAGAAAAGAAGAAAAATAATGAAAAAATGTTGCTGTCAGAAATTAAATGGAAAGCAGGCATCGACTCGTAAAAGCCCGAACTGAACTGAACTGAACTGAAGGCTAAAAAGTTGCTGATGTCTTGTAAACATGTTTAGACTAATGCATTGACGGGGCAAGAGAACAGAGAGAGCATGCTGTGGCAAGTGGCAAGTGGTTGAGGGGCAAGTTGTTGCTGTTGTTGCGGTGCAACAAATGTTGTTAACAAGCATATTTTGACAGCTCAACAAGATGTTGCCAGATGCGCGAACAGCAATTGCAACTACAACAGCAACAACAACAACAACAGTAACAACAACAGCAACAACATCAGCAACCATCTGCATATGTTGCAAGCCAACAATGAGCCCGAAGTTGCAAGTTGCCAGCTAGAAGAAGCCTCTTTAAAAAAGGTTGTGGCCGGCAAAATGACTACACTGCAAAAACTGTTAAGGAATTCTGGTTTAAAAATAATCCAAAACAGTGTAAAAAGTGTGAGAGTCTCGAAATTTTTTAAACCTAAAGAAAAATTATTCAGCTGTGCCACAAAAATCGAAATAAACTGAAAATGTCACAAAAATTGTATAATTATTTTAATTTAAAATTAAATATATAATTTTTACTATCGCAAATTTTTTAGGAAATTTTGTATATCAATCAGATAATGTATTTAAATTTGCCTTCTTTATTGTTGAGTTAATGTAATTTATAATTTATCTTTGTATATAAAACTGTTTGTCCTGACTGACTGACTGATACTTCCGCAGCCTAAACAGCAAGACCAAGAAGGTTGAAATTTTGACACAACATAGCTGAGACAAGTTCAAATATTTTATTTCAATTTAATTATTTAAATGTTAACATTAACATTTTATTTATTTGTATATATGTTCCGAAATACACTAAAAAAAACTTCATTTCTATATTAAGAATTTTGAAATAATATTTTCTTCTCTGTATATGAGTCTAATAACAGCAATTGGTTGTTCAGAGAGAAAGAGACAGAGTTTGAGGGGCAAAGTCAATTACTTGCAGATGTGTTGCTGTTGTTGTTGTTGTTGTTGCAGCTGTCTCATGAACATCATGAACAAAGTGCTAACCCGACAAATGCATTGTTTTTAAAAGTATTTCATGCATTTTAATAAACATTGGAGCGCATTTAATGAAATGAAAAGTGAAATGCAGATAGAAATGCAAGAGGAAAGAGAGAGGAAGAGCAAAGAGGGGAGTATAAATAGTTGCTGTGTGTGGTCTTGGTTTTGGTAACAACTCTCTGGCTGCCCAACAACAAAGAGAATAGCATCTCTCTTGGCCACATCTATTTTCTAATTGCATTTCGCTGTTTTACGTTAACAAACTGTGTTTGTCTCTGCTGCATGTATGTGAGTGTGTGTGTGTGTGTGTGTATGTGTGTGTAGTCTCGTGGCAACACACACCTTTCATGCAGCTTGTTACCTGTTGTACGTCAGTCTCATTGTGGCAAGAGGCGCCATCTCTGTTGCATCCTCCATGCACGAGTATCTCTCTTTGTCTCTTTGTCTTTGTTTCACACACACACTCACACACACACAAGTGCCACTTTGTGTTATTGTCGCACTGTCTTTTTGGCTGCAACACCTGACGCAACTTCATGTCGTCACTGCCAAGAAATGCAATTAAAGTGTTGCAATAACCAAAGAAATTTGAAAGTCAAATTCAACATTCAACACTCAACTGCATTTTCAGCTGCATCTATTAACTAGTAATAGACTTGGCTTAGGAGTTTCTGACACATCAAAGTCAGTTAACAAACTCGTTTATTTCGCTAAATACAGGCAACATTATAATAGCAATTGTAAGTTTAAATAACCCGCAAATCATTGAAAATAACCTAAACAAATATATATGTAATTCGAGAATTACACTTAAGAAATTTTTTTAGCAAAATTGATGAAATTCGAGTGCAGAATATGTTAAGAGGCCAAAACTTGATCAAAATGGTATTCCGCTTAAAAATCGGTTCAGTTTTGACAAAGTTATGATAGTTTGAAGTTGGTCAAACCTTTGACCTAGCAGCTTAACAAGTCAAAATTTTTGTTCAAATTCACATGATTTTTTACAAGAAAATAAAAGGTCTCAGAATTAAGTTTAAAGTGTTGTTTTATATTAATAAAGATATAAGGAGTTGATTAAAAGTGAAAACTTGAGATTTAAAATTTTGTATTTTGTAAATTTCAAAGGGGGGACCCTTACCATCGAAATCGAATCTTGGTCGAAAATAATTAAATTTTCTAAATAAACAAAATTTGAATGCAGAATGAATTTAGAGTCCAAATCATGTTTTAAATGACATTCCGTTTGAAAATCGGATCAGTTTTGACAAAGTTATGGCAGTTTGAAGTTGGTCAGACTGCGGATTTAGCCACTTTACAAGTCAAAATTTTTGTTTGATTTTGCATGATTTTTTACAAAAAAATGAAAGGTCTCAGAATCAAGTTTAAAGTGTTGTTTTATACTAATTACGATATAGGGAGTTGATTAAAAGTGAAAACTTGAGATTTAAAATTTTGAATTTTCGAAATTTCAAAGGGGGGACCCTTAGCATTGAAATCGAAACGAAATACCTGAGGCAAAAAAATTTAAAATGAATTAATTTTGAATGCAGAATGAATTTAGGAGCCAATTTATTTTCGAAATTACGTTTTTCCTGATTTTTTTTAGTTGAGTTTTGTCAAAGTTATGAAGGTTTCCAATTCGACAAGATTCGTACAGAAAAAGGAGTTGTCTGCAGAGTATCTCATAGTCAACCACTTTAGTCCGCATATTATATGTGGTTTTATTAGCACGATCGAATTGGTTTTATATCGTTTTCCATGTGACTGGAATCAATTGCACATGCAGCTTTGAGGTTTATATGAAACGCAACGCAAGGAAAATGGAAAATGGAAAGAGCAAAAATAAAGTTAGGGCCTGATGAAAATGTTAGTGGCAGCGGTTCCGCCGGGAAATTGTGAAGGGAATGAATTGCAGCCACAAATTCAATAAATTTTGAAAAGCAATTAATAACTGATTGACAAGTATTTATCAAGGGGGAAGCAAAAAAACAAAAAAAAAACAAAAAGAAAAAGAGATAAACCAAAAACCAAGTCGAAAACATCAAACTGCAAAATGCTGGTAACCCAAAAACCGGCAGTTGAGCATAAAACCTGGGTCATAAATGGATTCGGACACGGACAACAGAGGAAAGAGAGTGGATAGCGTGGAAATAAGAGCGGAAAAGGAAGAGGAAGAGGAGTAGAAGAGTTCCAATGGGAGCTGACGGAAATTCAAAACCCAAAGTCAAATGGAACGCAGCAATATAACGTAGCGAATTGACAGAGACGAGATAAAAGAACAATCAACAATACGTAAACAACAACAACAGCAACAACAACAATACTATGAGAGCCAAGAATAAACAACAAGAGTATCCGGAACAAGCCGGACAGAAGATGTAGCATAAAATGTAGCGAAAACTTTGGAGAAATCATTAATAACGCTGGCGAAGCGCAGTCAGTGCCATTGCGTTGGTCGAAAGGACAAGCGCAAGGACATGCAACGGTAAAGGCAACGACAGTCGAGAGAGGAGCACTAACAGGAGCACAAACAGGAGCAGCAACAGGAGCAGTAACGGGAGCAGGAACAGGAACAGGAGCAGCATCGAGCGTAGCTCCGTCAATCAAAGCGCAAACAGAAACAAAATGAATGGGCAAACAGTGTACACTGAGAAAAATATGCTAAGTATCGGGTATAAAAATCATTCTTAAATTTAAGTTGAAAATTCAGAATTTTAGCATATATATTTTCATAATAATTGTCTTAAAGTAGCAACCAAAAATTCACTAAATATGTATAATTAAATATATATTTCCTTTAAATGTTTCATTGAAAAAAATGTAATACTGAGTTCTATAAAAAAAAATTTAAATCACACAATTCTTGACTGTTTTCTAAAACTAAAAGCTTCAAAATCTTATTTTTAAATTTCAATGTTATTTACAATGCTGCCTGATTAAGGTTTCTATTTTTTTTAAAAAAAGTATGCCATATTTGTATGCGAGGTCCGATTTTTTAATGTCTAGACTCTAGAGAAATATTTTTACTTAAAATTTATTAATGTATTAATGTAAAATTTACAAATATCTTTTTAATAATATTTAAGGAGACAATGAATATACTAATTTTAGTGGAATTCACGTAGCATAAAAATAGGCAAATTAGTCTTAAATATTTAATTTATATATAGTAAGAGAGCTTTGGCCTCGATTTAGACACACTTGCGGGTCGAATTTCCCAAAACGCCGTGCCAATTATTTCAAACTTGTATCTTGTGCAGTTTGGCCTGTAAAATGATACATGAGTGAGTGACTGAATGCACAGGACAAATTGATATTGATAAAAGAACGCTGATGGTAAAAATATTTATTGAAAGCGAATTAAAAAAAATAACTTACTTGGATGCAATGCGAGATGATGTGTTTGGGATTGAAACCAAAATTTGTTTTCCTGTGTAGCAATGGAGAATGGCAATGTCCAGTGGCCACGCCCCGTTTTTTTTTTTAGCCATGTAGAGCGGATGGGCTATTGAAAAGGGGTCAGTAGACAGGCTGGCTAAGCGACTGTTTAGCTGCTTGTTTGGCTGCGGTTGAAACCAGACAAGGATGATGATGATGAAGATGAGAATGAGAATAAAGAGGAGGAGAACGAGAAGGAGGAGGTGAAGAAAGATGAGAATGAGAACAACGGCGCAGCGAATGAGCAACGAGACTGACGACAACTACGACGATGACAATGACGATGATGATGATGATGACGATGATCATAATGATGACGATAATGAAGATGATGAGACATTGAGCGAACGATGTGGAACGGATGTGCAGTTGTTGTGGTCGAGCTGTGACTGAGACAGACACAGAGAGAGAGAGGGAGAGAGAGAGGGAGAGAGATGGAGCGGGGAGAGCAAAGAAAAAGCACAATTATTCATTTGCACAATGTCAGAAAAGTGTCAGGCCGGCGCCAAAGGACGAAAAGGACCAAAGGATTCATCCATGAGCTCTATTGCTCTCGGCCAAAAGCGGCAGCTTGAAACAAAAGCGATAATGATGAGAAGGACACTTTTGCCAGAGTTTTGATCAGACCAAAGGCAACAGCATACAAATAGTAATAGTAACATAATAGTGATAGTGATAGGGATACAAATACAAGATAAGATAAGGGATAAGCAGAAGTATATGTATAAGGACATGGCACCTCAAAAACTAAGATGGATAACTCTCGACACGAAACTTGCCACTGACTTTTGCCCCATTCATATAATTAAGTGAACTGTAACTGGAACTCAAACTCAAACTCAAACAGAAACTGAAACAGAAGCTTGTGTGTCAGTGTTGTCATTTTAGCTAATTTATTGCTTATTATTTAATGAATATGTTCATGAAACAACTCATCAATAAATTTAAAGAACAACAAAAGCCATGTTAAAATATTTGCTAAAATTAAAAGATTGAACTTCATAAACTATTTATAATCAATGAATTAAATTTTATAAAAGTTTAATATGAATAAACTGTCAAAAAAATAATATTTTTTTTATTTATAGTGTTAAATATATTCTTACATATAGGCAAAAATTATGTTAAAATTCCAAATAACGTTTTTATTTTATAGCTAAAGTCTCCGACAGTTCAGTTTATTGTTTGTATTGTTTATTTTCAAGTGTCTAAGCTCAGTGGACAAAAAGAAAATAATTTAAATTAAATTTAGCTTACAAAATAAAATTTATTTTCTTTACCGCTTTGAATTTATAGCTAAAAAGTTAAGTCAAACTTTAGAAAACGATAATCTTTAAATCAAATCTAGATATTTAATTAAATTTAATAAGTTTATTGATTTTTCCAGCACTTATAAAATACTTATTATTTAATGTGCTACTCACGATGTGATTATTACCTAGTTTTTAATTGTGTTAAATGTAAGAGCTATATCATTAAAAATATTATTTTTTGTAAAAAATTGAAGATATTTTGAAATTTTTTAAAAATTTTCTTATAGGCATAAATTTAGCAATTGAAAAAAGATTTTTTACATAAAAATGTTAATTATATTGCATTACAGCTCAAAGGGTAAACATAATAATGAAAAATCTTGGTGTATTAAAAAATATGAGACGCTAATTCAAGCTTTTTAAATTAAAAAAAAATGATTAGCAAAATATTTTGGTTTTTTTGGGAGCATTAAAATTTTGTCTTTTGTTTACAAGCATATAGCTTTATTTTGAGTCAACATTTTAGACCAACTCTTTTCACTGTACTACACAGTGTGTGTGTGTGTGTGTGTGTATGTGTGTGTGTGAATGTTTGTGTGTGTGTAGAAGCAACGGATATTTAAACGGCTCGACGTAGCCGAAAATGCATTAAAATTAATGCATTAGCAAGTGCAACATTGTTATCAGCATGCACACATGAGAACACACGTTCTTGCCACACAATGCAAGTGAGCAGGAGGCAAGTGGAGGGAAAAGGCAGTGTGTGAAAAAGAAAGAGGGAATAGATGTGGGAGTGGGAGAGGGAGTGGGAGTGGGAGAGGAAGAGGAGGTCACACACGAGCGAACAGAGGCCCAATCCCAATCCCAATTTGAATCCTTAAACCAATTCAAATTCCAGCTAGAAATACAACAACAACAAACACACACACACACACTCACACACGTGCATATAAATATACACACATAATCGCTTTACACACACACACACACACACACACACACATGCAGCTATAAAGTTCACACTTACATATAAACTTGTAGTAATTTCTCACGGAAATTCATAACCTTCCGCAACTATTCAACATTTGTGTGGCATACTATGCCGCGTTAGCTGCCTCTCTCTCTCACACACAAACACACTCTCTGGCTCTCTCTCTCTCTCTTAGTCTTACGCTCGTACACTTGTTGTTGCTATAGTCCTCGCTGTTGTTGTTGTTGTTGCTGTTGTTGTAGTCGACTACCCATTGGCCTACATCTACAACTGTGAATTTCGCACATGCCAACACACGAGTCCCTCACACACACACACACACACACTCACTCACACACTCACTCACACACATGCATGCATTTGCACATTTTTATATACGAGTGCGAATGTTCGTGACTTTCGACTATAATAACAACATCGCGACGCTGACGACGACGACGAGCATAACAATAACAATGCCAGCAACAACAGCAACAATAACAACTCCCACGCCGTCTCTGTCGCATTTTCGAACTCGCTCACGCTCTCGCTTACTCTCTCGCCTTCGCTCTCACAGCTTTTCGGCACGCGCTCTCTTAAACTTGGCGTGCTCTTAGTTCGAATCTTACGATATTCGAACTGTTAACGTGCGCGAAGAGCGCGATTTTCGAAAGAGCTGACAAGTTTGGACAATGTTGTTATTGTTGCGGTTGTTTGTGGTTGTTTATCCAGTTGTTGCACGCAGTTTGAGTTATGTTGCGACTGTCGACCTGTCGCCGCAATATTTTCCAAATATTCCCAATTGATTAGGCCAACATTTGCTGTGATGTTAAGCGTTATCACAACTTGTACAACTTTCAAACTTTTTAAATAACCTTTTTTTTTTTTTAAATAACGTTACAGTTTTATTCATTGAGTTATTTATAATTTTTTTTTTATTTAGATATAGTTAAAAATATAAACGATGTTTTTAATTTAAAAATTGTTCAACCTTTTAACTTTACAGTTTTATTTAATAAGTCATTTATATGTTTTTTTTTATATTTTGATGTAGTTAAAAATATTTTAAAAAAAATTGAATTTGGAACATATTGCCCTAAGGAAATATTATTTCCTTACCAATCTTCAATTCTTTTGTCAATCTCAGCTATAAGTTTTTAAAATGTCTTTTAAATGTCTTTTTAAAGTTGCTAATATCAATTGTTATGCTCAATATTATTTTGCAACATTTTATTCAAAGCTATCAACTTTCTTACAAATTTTATTTATTTTTATTTTCTTTCAAATTTTTATTGTTAAAATAAACTTTTGTTTCGACTTAATTTTGTTAAAGTAAATTAGGTTAGACAAAAAGGAAAACAATTTTTATATTAATTTTAATTAATAGTTAAATCTGTTTTCAAGTTCGCACATCTGGTTGGAAATAGGAAAAGAATTATTAAAATAATATAAATGAAAACATATTATTTTGTTTTATTCTAACTATTTTAATGCAATAAGAACTATGTTAACAAAAATATATTAAAATATCACATTAAAATATATTATATCATATCATAGCATACTAAATTAAATCATATCAAACAGTCGTTTAAATTTCTAACAGTTTAAGTATGGTCTTTAATTTTATCCTATGTTTTAAACAGTAAAATAATTAGAACTATCGTTAAAAAGTTAGCTTTTATTTATAGTTAAGCATTTAACTAATATTAAATAAATCAAAAATATAAATGTACACTAATTAATGTGATTTTCTTAAATTTGTATGCAACTTTGTTTTTTAATTTTATGTGGAATACCTTGACGCTTTTTTATGATTCTGCATTGAGTTGGAATTTGTTAAAAACCTTTCGCTTGCTTAAGTGATAGAAATATATCAATGAATTTCTTAATCGATCGACATTCGGCTACCGGCATTTCCCTAATGGCCAAAAAGACAACAACAACAACAATAACAACAACAACAAGGCGTTGTCTAATGGAAAACCAGAAATTAAGTAACCCAAAAAGCCGAACCTGATCAATTTCCATTTCAATTTGGATTGGGATTTGAATGTGGATGTGGATTTCGATATCAGCGTCAGTTCATTCGTGGCTGTCAATTTCAATATTTTGTCGATTTGGGAATATAGGCAAATGCACACGCCTACTAAATTAAGTGCCACTTAATAATCCAAATTACGCGACGCATTCAGATAAGCCGCATATTGATACTCAATCCGTACCGCAGTAGGTCAAATTTCTCATCGTCTCACTGTCTTTTTCTATCTTGTAGTAGTTTTATACCCTTGCTGCGGGTATTGTAGATTTTATGATATTATATTATTTATTATATTTATTATGATATCTGATAAGTATATATTATACTTTGTTTGGTATGAAAAATTATATTGTTCCTTAAGATATCGAAATCTTTCTCACAGATTGTGTTATAAAAATTCTTTGCATTTAATGTTTAATCAATTTACTTATTTATTGAATTCTCGCTGACTTTCAAAATTTCTTAAAATTATAAATAATAGGTATAATTAAATCTTTTACACATTGAACAAATTTCTTTTTTATATCGGTTCACTATATCGTTGAGCTGCCATAAGAACGATTGCTGAATAATCAAGTATGTATACAAAAAAAAACATTGATTTTTCTTGACATAGACTGATAAAATTTGTTAAAAATCTGACTACTATAACATATATAGCTAAGAAAGGAATAAACGTTGAAAACTGCAATATTCTGTGAAGATCTTTACCTTTTTCAAAGTTATTGGAGGTGAATTAAATGTTAAATAATCGCTAACTTTGATCTAAATTTTGACGCACTTGCACGCCGAATTTTCCAAAATGCCGTCTTATCCCATGATGAAATTATCTTAAATTGTGGCCAAGTTTCAAGGTCGCACGTCAAGCCGTTTGTCCTGTAATATGCTCAGTCAGATGGACAAACAGTTTTATATATATAGATTAATTTTTTTCGTTCAAGACTAACAAAGTTTTTAAAAAAAATGCTAAGTGTTTATTGGATTTGTTTTTTAGCTACATTGACCTATGTAAAAGGGTATAAAATCTTCGACATTTTGAGCAAATTTTGCGGTGCTCGTTTCAGTTAAAAATTTGAAACTGTCTCACTATATTTTAGTCGCTTTTCCGCTGCTCGATAGATTCCCATTAATAAATTAAAACATGCCTCAGTGACTAAGCGGCTTTCGCTTAGATTTTCTTTCATATGCTAGCTATATATATATATATATAGTAATATATGTATATGCATGGTATAGTTTTAAATGTTCATGACAGCTGTATAGAGAGAGACAGAGAGAGAGAGAGAGAGGAGGCAGAGTGGCAAGGGGGCGTGGCAGGCCGCCCGTTGAGCTTTCATTGCAATTAAAATGCAGCAACGTTGGTGGCAGCTTCAACTTGGCTGCTGCAACTCTCTCTGTCTGTCTGTGTGTGTGTGTGTGTGTGTGGCACAAGCTCACAGTCGTACTTCAAGCGTCAGTCGCATGTGCAATTCATGAATTTCAATTAATTAATTAGGGCGCACAAATCTGTGGCAGCGAGAGGCAAAGTACGAGTACAATCGAAGCGGCATATCGACTTGCCACATCATCCAGCATCCTGACTGATTGTTGTTGCAACTACGAGTATGAGTATGAGTGTGAGTACTAGTATGAATATGAGTACGAGTACGAATACGAATATTGTAGCAGCTGCCGTTTGACAAAGTAGCTGTTAGATTGCATCGCATTTGACATACGCCGAACGTCGCCTGCTGCAGTGTTGTCATTTTAGCTATTTTTTAGCTAAAATTGGCTACATTGTAATTTAAAAATCAAATAAATTTAAAGCAAGCTTAACAGTTAATTTCTAGTAAACTGTCATATATAAAGAATGAGTTGACGATTGGTAGATAAACTTAAAATCTTACATAAAGTAATTAACTATCTAAATCAAAGAATCAAGCCGAAATCAATAAAGGTTACGGTTACGATTCCCGTACGTTCCGAAACAGCTATTTCGGTAAAAGGTTCTATTTCAGTTTTTTTCTTTCGGTTTCGGTATCAGTACAGGTTCGTAACGGAACACCAAATCATTTTAAGAATATTAAAAAATGATAAGGTGTCGTTTTATAATAATTATGACATCGAAGTAATATCTAGATCCAGAGGAATAAAAATTTTTGAACGAATTTAATAAAATTTGAATGCAGAATTAATTAATGCCAAACCATGATCAAAATGACAATCCGCTTGAAAATCGGTAGAGTTTTGCCAAAGTTATGACAGTTCGAAGTTGCTCAAGCCTTTGACTTTATAACTATACAAGTCAAAATATTCCTTAATTTTGACATGATTTTTTACAAGAAAATGAAAGGTCCCGGAATCAAATTTAAAGTGTTGTTTTATACTAATTAAGGTATAAGGAGTTGATTAAAAGTGAAAACGAGAGATTTAAAATTTTGAATTTTCGAAATTTCCAAGGGGGGACCCTTAGCATTGAAATCGAGTCTTGGTCAAAAATAATTAAATTTTTTGAATGAACAAAATTTGAATAGAGAATGAATTTAGAGTTCAAAATGACATTCCGCTTGAAAATCGGTTGGGTTTTGGCAAAGTTATGACAGTTTGAAGTTGCTCAAGCCTTTGACCTTATAACTTTACAAGTAAGATATTTCTTAATTTTAACAGGATTTTTTACAAGAAAATTAAAGGCCTCAGAATAAAGTATCGATTATAAAGTATTATAATCGGTTGAGTTTTGACAAAGTTATGACAGTTTGAAGTTTTTCAGATCTAGCAACTTTACAAGTCAATTTCCCATAATTTTTTACAAATAAATGAAAGGTCTCAGAATCAAGTTTAAAACGTTGTTTTATACTAATTACGTTATAAGGAATTCATAAAAAGTAAAAAATTGAGATTTAAAATTTTCCATTTTCAAAATTTCAAAGGGGGGACCCTTACCATCAATATAGAACCATGGATATGATGGTCGAAAAAATAAAAGAGTTTTCTTAATACAAAAAAATTTTATGGAGTATGATTTAAGAGACCGAATCATGATCAAAATGACATTACGATTGAAAATTGTGTCAGTTTTGACTGAATGTAATTTATTTTATTCATTAGCATAGAATTGTAGTTCCTGAATAACTAAAATATCGGTTCTATAATTCTATAGTTAATATAAATGAACTATCGTTGTTGCTTGCATGGAATTATATTAAAGAAAACAAATTGCATATTAACATATAGTTTTACATCTGATTTTTTCTATTAATAGCTTATTATAATAAATTTTCTTTGATATACTTGAATTTTTTTTTTATTTTTTAGCATTTGTAGCTCTTGAAATTGTGGCAACATATGTAGGCACTGCTGTCTGCCACACAAATTCGTACTTGCCACATGTAGTTGCTCGTACTCGTAGTTTACATGCAACAGTTCGCTGCTTTTTCGCATACAAGTGACCCAATTACTGGGGAGGCGCCACCCTTCGTTACGGCTTGTTGATTTATGCAATTTAGATTGGATTTTGCGGTGAGAAATTAATGCCTCGTAGATTAATGAGTGGCCGAGAACGTTTGCCACACACACACACACACACAGACACACAGATATACACATAGATACACACACGTCAAAAAGGGACACAAAAGCTCTTTAACCTTTTGTTGCCCCAAAAGTGTGAGCTGAAGAAGATCAAGAAGAACAACTCTTTAAAAAAGTGTATCTAATTCAAGTCCCCAAATTGCCATTAAGTACGCACCTACACACATTAAGAATATGCGTGTGTGTTTGTTGTTCTTGTTGTTGTTGTTGTTGTTGTTGATGTCGTGTTCCGTAAGCCTATTTTAATCTCATTAAAAATGTAAGAGCAAGAAAATGGGCTGAGACTCGTGTTTGTGTTGTTGTGGCTCCTGCTCTTCTTGTTGTGCAGTGTTGCCACAATTCTGAAAGTCAAAATTAGCTAGATTTGTAATTTTAATATATTTTAAAAACTAAACTTTTTAATATTGTCATTCGATTTTGACCAAATTTAGTCTATTTTCTCAATGTGTACAGTTTGACCCTGAGTTCGACCCCCTTGCAATTCAAATTTCGCAAAACGCCGTTTTAATGCACAATAAAATTGTCTTAAAAATTGTTATTAGAGTTTTTCTTTTACTTATAAGAATTTAAGAAGCTATAAACTAATAATAATTTAATTAATATGTAAATTTATAATATTTCAGAGTAAAAACTGATTTGGAAGTTAATACAAGATACATTTTTGGCAAAAATGTCAAATGTTGCTTTAAAATGTTCTTTTTATGGCTATAAGCATTTTGAACAATTTTGCCACGAATCTCTACACATTTTTATGATAATTGCTTTTGAAACAACCAACCAAAATGTCGGTTCACTTAATTGTCAGAGAGTTAATTTTTTTGACACATAAATCGGCTATGCACTAAAACTAATTAATCAACAATATTATTTTTTTTTATTTCATAAAATAAATAAATTCAATTAAACTGTAGCTAATGTGTTTTTATGCAATTTAAAAATGCATTTAATTAAATTTAATAGATTTAAAATTTTAGCAAGTGAAATAATTGAATTTAATAAAAATACTTTCACATTTGATTTTGGTTTTTATGAAAACCGAAAATTGCTTTTGGCGTGTTAGAGATTTGAAGAAAATTTTAATAAAAAAATATGCTAAATCTAGCCGTAAATTAGCTAAATTGGCAGCACTGCTGTTGTTGTTCTTCGCTGGTTAGCTATGCGGCTTGAAGTTGTCTTTAAAATTGAGTGAAAGCGAAAATCAGTGTAAACGCTTCGGAAAGCAGGCTAAGAATGAGATTGCGGCAGGTTGATGCTTGAGTCTCCAAAGCATAGTCCTGACTTAGTGGCACACACACACATACACACATACACACACATGTGTGTGTGGCACGTGGGTGTGTGCGGTTTCCTCTTTGTGGGCATCCACTTTATTTCGCGTTTATTATTTTACGCCTGCTTGCCGTCTGACAAAAATAAATATAAGAAGCAACCCAAACTCTAAGATTGTTGTTGTTATTGTTTTTGCTTTTGTTCTTATTATTATTATTATTATTATTATTGGCGGTGGTTTTTGCTTAGCATTGTTTTTTGGCTCTCGTTCGCTGCGAGTTTGTTATAAAATTTATGAAAAGAAAGCAAAATCAAAATTATAATAAAATCAGATTACAGAGTTCAAGGCACAACATTTTTGCGTTTCCACTCATCCTTCTACTTCCTGTTGCTGTCCCTGTTATTGTTGTTATTGTTGTTGCTGTTGTTGTTGCTTTTTTATTATGCTTTTCAGTCAAAAAATGTTTGCGCTTCATTTTATGAAAACATAAGCAATTTTTGCTGCCTTTCGACATCGACACCAAAACAACTTTTAGCGCGACTTGCCGCCTCCAGTTGAGCATACACTGAGAGAAAATATGCATAGCTGAAGAAAACACTATTACATTTGTTTTTACTATTTATATTTATTTCAAAGTACAATAAGTTTAAATTGAATATTAAACACTTTGTTTTAGCTAATGTCAAAGTTAATTTAGCTATTGTATTTTTATTTTTCTTATTTTGTCTTTTTTTTTTTTTTTTTTTTTTTTGTTTGTTAAGCGTTGAATCCATACAGTACAAAAGATAGTAACATAACAACACAATTATAGTAATTTATAACAGGACCAAACCTTAAGCTAGGCGCATGAGGACTTGTTCTTTTTTTTGTCTAACTTAATATTAAAGGATTTCTAAGTTGTTTTTTTTTTTAAGTATGTCAAATATATTTCTTATCAAATGTATTATTTTCTTAAATTAAAAACCAGTGATAATTTATTTTATTATTTATCTTATGTAATTTAAAATGCTAAATTAGTTCTAGTAGGACGAAGACTTGTATAATTAAAAAATTAATATAAACACTCAAAAAAATCTAGTTAAAATCCGTACTCAAGTACGATCGATGTCAGAAATGCTCCGATCTCAAAAATTCTAGATTCAAGTTCAAAATTGTCTTATCAAGTATTTCTTTTATATTCCAAAATACATTTCAGACTGTATTTATTCTTTTAAATACCTATATTGAGAACGTGCATACTCACATTTTTTTTTTGAGTGTATGTACTTGACAAAATTATTTTCTAATTTATTTTAGGAACATTTCATAAATATATTGTCATAGAGTACTTTATTGAAATATTATTTTATTATCTTTAAAATATTGCAACATAGTGAAATATTTTTATTTGATTTAAATATTGTGCAAGCTTATTTATAACATGACATCTATTTTAAATTCAATTTATTCATCATTTTATTTTATTATTATTAATGTTTTTACATATTATAGATTGACTAATTTTTATATGTGTTAAATCAAAGTGTAAATATGAATATTTGAGAGGTCTTTTCTCAGGGTGTATCTTCACACTCAGTGGGAATGGCACCCACACCCTCAGCACCCCTAGTACCACCCTTAGTACCATCCCCAGCCCCCATCCCCACTGACACCCCATTCCCCATGGTGCGTTTAACAGTGTTCCATTTTTATGTGGCAGACATGTGAAAGCTCTTCATTTGGGGCCAGCGATAAGGGTGGCACTTTCACTCCAACTCCCACTCTCAGTTGACTTCTGCCTGCCACCCCTTCAGTACCTCTCTCTCTCTCTCTCCCTTCTCCCTCCTCCCACTCACCTCTCGGCCTATCACTAACTGACTTACCTCGTCGTCAACGCTCTCTCTCATCTTTATCCTGGAGGCGGCAGTGCCTTTAGCTGCCTTTGGCGCTGATTTTATGGCATATTTACTTGACAGCAAGAAGAGCTTTTCCCATCTACAATTTTCCATTTCCCTTGTCATTTCCCTTGTCCTTTGCTCCATCTGCACGACAGAGTAACTTTATAAAATATGTACTTCAGGTAGTCTGTTTTATTGCAATTACTTAAGATTTTACTGTTCTCGTTAATTGAGCCTTGAATTACTTGATATCTTGATATCTCGCAACTTGATTGCTTTGTTTGTGTGTGAGCTTGCAGCTTTAATTTAACATTAATTGATATGTAATTGGCCGAGAACAAACGAGTGTGTAGACAAAAGAGTCATTTAATTACATTTTAGACAGCATAGCCCACTCAACCCCTTACCAACCCCCTTACCAATCACTTGCAACTAGCAGTTTAACCTCATCTACTCATTGCTGTTGTGACCAAAGTTGCTTTGATGTTTCTCTCAACTTAACGCTTAACACAAATCAAATATTTACGAATACCCCTACCAACAACACACACACACACACACACATTATGTGCACAAGTACTTAGCTATGTATGTGTGTGCGTAAACAAACAAAAATAATTGTAAATTCAATTTCATTATTAAATTTTCTTGTTAAAAACTGTGTGCACTGCGAGTTTGTCTATCATCTTAAATACCAACAAACTGCCACGCCTCCACAACGCCCACAATTGTGTGTCTCTGCGTGTGTGTGTGTGTGTGTTTACACACAGTTGCGTGTGGTTTTGTTGTATATTTAAACAAATGCGGTTAATGTTCATATTTCATTTTAATCAGACTATACGCATTTACTGCGCCATTTTTTACACTCATCGATAAACACACACACGCACACACACACACACACACACACACCTATATACACACACTTTAATATTTATGGGCATTTGTTTTAGTTTGTCAAAAACAAACTAGAAAATTCTGCAGCCCCCGCAGCGTTAAATGATTCTAAAAATTTTACATCTGGCCAACAATTATCATTGCATTTTATTTACTTTTAGACGGTTTGGCTTATTGTTAACACTAATAACATGTTACAGCCGACAAATGCGGCAATTGCTTTTAGCCAAAAACATTTTTAAAATAGTTCTGCCAGTAAATGTAAAATGGTTTCGTGCAGTACAAACCGTTAGACGTGCGACATTGAAATTTTGACACAACATAGCTGAGATAATTTTATGTATGTCATAAATTTGAGAGTCGGCTTAATTTATTTAAGATCTTCAAACTTAAAAATTAAAATACCTAAGTAGTTTATCCATAACATAAAACAATTTATAACATTTCAAAATATTCTAAATATAAAAAATGCATAGATTTTTTTTCTGTTCTTGATTCAATTTCTCTTAGGCAAACCAATTTTCAATACCAAAATCACTACTAAATATCTCTTTTTAATTAGAGCCTTTATTTATTCAATTGATTTTAAAGCTTATTTCAAGAATATTTTAAAAGTAATAAATAATTATATTATTTCTTGAAGACGCAATTGTTGAAAAGGAGCTGTGTGTAGATTATAATTATCAATCAATCAAATTGGGTAAATAAAAAGCTTTATATATGGGGAGCTAAGCTGTGTGAAATATTCTCAAATTTGTCGCCTGACACACACACACACACACAAACACATACACACACATATATATACATTTAAGGAGAGAAAAAAAGAGCTTGTTGTGTGTAGAGTCGCTGGGTTGTGCGTAATTTAATTAAACCCGTATTTACTTAAAATTTGTTGCGCATTTATGAAATTGTGCGCTTAATTGATTTGAGCGGTTGTTGAGGTTGCAACTTGGCCAACTTTTTGCATGCAACCAAAATGAAAATAGCGCCAACAACAACAGCAACAACAACAGCAACAGCAACAACAACAACTTCAAATACAGGACTTCAATTTATTTCATTTCGTTTCAACACAATTAAATATTTTTGTGCGGCTTTTGTTTGCTGTTATATTACAAACTCAGTTCCGCCTTTGCATCCTGCCTCCCTGTGTTATCCCTGTTATCCCTGTTGTCCCTGTTATCCCTGGGGCCAAAGCTCATCGATATGTTGTTATTTATTTATGCAACGATTGCTTGTTACTATTTTATTCACATACACTTGCCAAGGGTACAATAATTACTATAAGTCATGCAAAATGTCAGTCTTTTTAAATTATATATATATATTAATTTGATGATATGAGTTGATTTATTATATTATGTTTATATTTATAGTATTTAATAATTTTTTTTATAAATTCATTATTAAAAATACTATTTTTTTTTAAATTATGTTTGATAAAATTTTTAAATTATGCTTAAAATAAAATAAAAAAAGCCATAAGTTAGATATATTTGATATTAATCTGCTGAGCTTTTAAAAAAGTCTCTGAGCTATGAAATAATTATTATAGAAATTATAGAAACTAGTTAAAGATTTATTTATTTGTGTTTATTTACAGTAATTAATGAACATCAACTACTCGTAAAAACAGTTGATAATAAAAATTATTTAGCATTTAAAATAGAATTAAAAATTTGGATAAAAATAAAGATAATAACGAAAGTATATTATAAAGCGGAATATAAATGGATAAATTTTGCAAATGATTTATTTATTTAATTATTTAGTTACTACTATATTTCATTATGTGTTTATTTACAATAATTAATGAACATCAACTACTTGTAAAAGCAGCTGATAAAAAACATTATTTAGCATTTAAAAGAGAATTAGAAATTTGTATAAAAATAAAGATAATAATGAAACTAAATTATATACATTTCTACAACAAGACTAATCGGAAAAGCGAAATATAAAAAGATAAATTTTCCAAATGATATTTCTTGCATGCAAATTTGCTTAAATTTCAAGAAAAACAAATATTTATGGTATATTTAAACATTAGCACATCACAAAAATTTTTTAACACTAAAAATATAATTATAAATTTGTTTAAAAATAAAGATAATAATGAAAGTAAATTATAAAACGGAATATAAAAGGATAAATTTTCCAAATGATATTTCTTGCATGCAAATCTGCTTAAATTTCAAGAAAAACAAATATTTATAGGGTATTAAAGCATAAGCACATCAAAGTTAGCAATGCTTTGTTGTTTTTCTTTAACTGATATGCAATATTATTGGCTGAATGTTTGTTGGATGACACAAAATCCATTAATATCTATTATTCGAGAGACCATTTATTCAGACTGCAATGCACATGGCAATTGCAAAATGCCAAAAGTCGAATGGCAAATGGTGAATTGTGGATTGTGGATTGGGGAAAGAGGCAAATGGCAAAAGGCAAAAGGCAAATGACAAAAATCGAATGTGACTGCAATGCATTTAATTTTAATTCCGTTTAAATACCATATAGATTTCAATATGAGTGTGTCTAAAGTGCATGGATTTGCATTCCACATCGACTTTATATATATATATACTATATATATTAACATCACAAAATGAATTTGATGACAGCTTTCGAAAATACCAACTAATTGTTTCCATTGTTGTAGTTGTTGTTGTTGTTGTTGCAGTCAGCGTTGCTTATATCCGGTTTGCGGCACGTTTCCGGTTGCCATTGCCCTGTTGCTAATTTCACAGTTGACATTTCAAAAATTACCCACGCTGGGGAGCAAAATCTCAAAATAAAAAAAAAATAAAAATAAAAATGTTGCAAACAATAAACCCGCCTTCCTACCCTCGTTGTAGCCAGAGAAATCTCGGCAATTCTATGGCTAAGTATTATTTCTAATATTTTGTGTGACAAGCATGCGACACTTTGGCATTTGCTGTGTTTTTGCTTGGGGTTTTCTTTTTTTTTATTATTTTGGGGTTTGTTGCCTCTGTTTATATCTCACTCAAGAGTTTTTTACCCCCTCCTTAACGATAGCAACAACAACAAGAACAGCAACAGCAACCAGACTGGCAAAAAGTTTTTAAGTGAAAATAGTCATTCAAATTTAATTAGTCCAAAACAAAGCCAGAACGTAATGAGCTTACGTTTGGTGCCAAGGGGTGTAAATGGGTAGTAAGGGTGGATGGAGAGAGGGGTGGGAGGGGCGAGGGGGAATGAACACCTTTGGCAAGCTCCATCTGAAATTGTGGTTATTGCTGGCACTGCACTCCACCCACTTGAATCCAAAGGGTGCCACACACACACACACACACAATCATTGTGTCGGAGGTCATGTGCCACACAATTACGAGAAAGGTGCAGGGGCGGAGTCAGCAATGCTTTGCTGTCACATGCCACATGGCCGCAATCCCAAGACCACGCCCCCACCCTCAACCCGTCAGCCCCTCAACCACACACACACACACACACACTTACACACTCTTACACACAGATCGCCCTTAGTGAAGCGACTTTGCTGTAACGGCAGCAATTTCAAAATATTTTACGTAATATCATTGTTTGGTACTCGTAACTAACTTTTGCCAGCATCCCAAAAACAGGTAAGCACTCATATATATATCACTCTAAATGTGTGTGTGTGCGTGTGTGTGTGCGTGTGCGTGTGTGTGTGTGCGTGTGAATCCAACAAAGGATGCTGCTGTATCTAATATTCGCAAACTATTTAGCGTACGTTGAAGTTGCACGCATTCTGTACAACACACGAGGGTGGTTCCAACAATTCCAACAATTCCAACAGTTAAACTGCACAAATTGTTAGAGTTACGTACAATTAAACGAAAATAATTTAATTCATTAGTAACATCATTTAAAAGTAAGAATTGTGATACAATTGCAATGTGCTTAGTACATAAAAACAAAAACATAACCTCTTCACGAGATAAAAGTCTAGTGACAAAAGCATATTCATGACCCAACATTTCTGATATGCCCATATATTCTAGCGAACGATTTTTTTTTAACATAAGTGCATATAAATTACTCTTAAAAAAAGATTTGGCATGTTGTGCAAATTGTTTTTTAGAAATTTGTGACATGAACATTTGTTGCCCTTGCAAAGCGCTGCATTATATTTATGACTGATTATTCCAAAGACACCTAAATGATATAGTGTAGCGATTTAAGCCAATATAAGTAAAAATGTATAAGACTATGTAGAATATACAATTTGTAGGTTTGATTAAAATTTCTTAGAAAATAAGAAAGTTTTTCCTACTATAGGTTGATTTTCGGCCGAACGTTTCTATGACAGCTATATGATATAGTAAACTGATTTGAAATAAATTTTGTCAGGATGTATACGACCAACTTCAATGCATATTCTATTAGATTGGTTGTGATAACTTAAAAAAAAGAAGTTTTTCATACTAAAAGTTAATATCCGACCGATTTTGCCTATGACACCTATATGATATAGTGTAGCGATTTAAGCCAATATAAGTGAAAATGTATAAGACTATGTAGAATACACAATTTGTAGGTTTGGTTAAAATATTTTACAAAATAAGAAAGTTTTTCCTACTATAGGTTGATTTTCGGCCGAACGTTTCTATGACAGCTACTTGATATAATGGAAGGATTTGAAAAAAATTATGTCAGGATGTATAAGACCAACTTCAATACAAATTCTATTAGATTGGTTGAGATCACTTAAAAAACAAAAAAGTTTTTCATACTAAAATTTAATTTCCGACCGATTGTGCCTATGCTATATGATATTTCGGAGCGATTTGAACCCATCATAGTGAAGATGTATAAGACTATGTAGAATACACAATTTGTAAGTTTGGTTGAAATATCTTAGAAACTAAGATATAAAACTATGATATAATGGAGCGATTTTTATCAAGTTTGGTAGAGTTGCATAGTAGCAACTGTTTGGGCAACCCTCGCAGGTGTGTGTGGGATATCACCGGCATGGTCTCCGTTTTTGGCGCTGCCGCATATGATTCGTATCGTATCAGTGATATTTCTGCTCGAATGGCACAGTTAGTTTGCATGCGACGTGCTTGTTAATGTTACAATGTTGGTTACCTGTGTGTTACGTGTGTGCGTGTGTGTGTGTGTGTGTTACACTGTCCTGCTGCTGGTTAAAATATGAGTAAGAGTGTGAGTAGAAGTATCTGCGTGTCTGTGTTAATACAAACGCATAATAACATTTTTCGCTATGAAATTGTTTTCTCTACCATTCTCAATTGTTGTTGCTGTTGTTGCAGTGTCCGGTAATGCCACCAAATGTTGCTGCTGCACTGCGGTTGTTGCCACTTTCCTCTAAATGAATACATCACAGCTAGCACCAAAAAAAAAATAACATAACCAGAGAGAGAGAGAGAGAGAGAAATGGAAACAGGAACAAACAGAAAATGCGACAAGCAAAGCATATGCACACCATACTTAATTATCGCTGACATCCATTGTTTTGGGTCCCGCTTAATGGGAATATTTTAATTTACGGAAAGCTGAGTGCATTTTCACATCGATACGAATTTAGAGGGGGGACAAAGTTCAACTAAAACATCAATTCTAATTAACTGTTTAACTCTATTCTAAAGCACTGTCAACAATGTCTCACATATAGTATGTTATGTTAGCTGGAAATGTGAATGGTTTTGTTAATCAACTTTGGAGTTAACATTTTGGCTTGTCTAAACATTTGAACATCATTTTCATTTTCGTTTTCATTTTCACGATTCATTTGCTTTTCAGCTGACACAAAATGTTGTTCAAAGTGTGACAACTTTTTCTATGGAAATATTGTGAATGTAAATGGTATGTGAATGGATCTTAAAAAAATATAGTGGAGAATGAGATAGAATGAATAATACTTAAGCACACGTATGTATTCACATATAAATATTTGTATTATTTTGTTTACTTTTACTTTGACAAGCTGGTAAATGAGTAAAATTTAGTAAGCTTGCATTGTGGTTACTAAGTTGGTAAGTGTTACTTATATCTCACCAAATAAATATAACTGGAAAATTATCTGTAAATTCTTATATTATAAATAGAAAAGTTAATCGAGAATTTACAATCTATACTCAGAAAAAAATCGTTTTTCCAAAAATTTTGTATCCATGTTTCACTACAATAATTTCTAAATATAGAAAAAAAAATCTAAAATGAAAAAATACAATATTCATTATTTTTATCTCGTATTATTTCTAATAACATTCTCTTCTGCAACTTCAATCTATCATAAATTTGTTTAATTATAAACGATTTCCATGAGGAATGTCAATTTAATCATTATTTCTCATTTATTTTGATTAAAAATCAAAATATTTTTTTCTTAACAAATTTTTTTTTCCCTTACTGTACATTTATTATGTTTTTCCCCTTGCCTTTGCCAAATTTAGTCCGATTTCCTTGCAGAATGCTAATTTCATCATTATTTATTTATATATTTGATTAACTAATTTGCACTTAAAGAAGGTAGTATAAGTTTAATTCAAATATCTTTAATTTTGGTTTATCTGTTTCATTTAAAAATTTTTAAATGCCAATGTTCCTATGCCTAGATGAAAGAGTTACTCCGTTCTCTTTGTTATGGCAAAAGAAAATGTCAAGTATTTTTTATAAATACGTTAACTACCAAACAACTTTCTTTAAGCCTTTTGATGGAATTTAGCTCGAAGCATTCCAGCTACAACAACTTTTTCTCTGTCTTTTTCCATACTTTATTTGTATTCATTCAGTAAGCAGATTTTCCTTAATGTTTGTGTTAAGGGTATTTAATCTTGAGAGCCTGTTTTTTGCTGTTTTTAGGCCGTTTAGCCAAAGCTACTGTAAATCCCATATGTGATTTTCTTAAAGACAATAACCACAATAGTTTTATGGCCCGTCCTAATCCCTCAAACCAAATGAAACCCAAAAACCGAAACAAAATCCAATCATCTCGAGTTGCTTCAATGCTCCACTTTAGTTTTTGGGATGTTTTCGAATTTGTTGTTCTTGTTTTATGTCGACTGCTCAATATGTTGTTGTTGTTGCTGTTTTTATGTCGGTACTATTTACTTGTTCATCACTTACACGCCAGGGTAATTTAAAACAAATGCGCCGCCAAATCGCATTCAGCTTTGGGCTTCACTACATTTTATTGCTGTCTTTTTCGCCCAGTCCCCCTATCTCTCTCTCTCTCTCTCTTTTATACACCTAGAGAATTAACGCATAATAAAAATAAATACATCTGTATTTGAACATTTATGTTAGATTTAAATAGAAAACGTATTAAAATTAAATATAATAAACTTTAATTTTACTAAAAAAAAAACTTTAAGGTAATATGAATATAGTATAACCAAAGAGTAAAGTAGTTGATTTGAATATTTCGTAGTAAAAATTAAGTTAAATATTTTTTTATTTATTTTAGGATTTTCGACTTTCAAAGTTGACGCCGAGTGTTAAATTATTGTTATTGTTGTTTTATAAAATAATTTAACCCGGTGGGTTAATGGTTATAGTTTCCTACCTACTACAGACAGAACTTTTCAGTTCGAAAACCTGGGTTCGACTCCCACTCTGTGCCATGCTAAAGGAGAATAGTCTGAATAAAATGTCTTAAATACATAAAAAAAAAAAATGAATTTAAGAAAAAAAAAAAATAAAATAATTTTTAAAATAAAAAACCGTAAAATAAACAAAATAAAAATAACAATATATTTGAAATATTATGAAAAATTATTTTTAAAATAAAAAACCGTAAAATAAACAAAATAAAAATAAAAATATATTTAAAATATTTTTCTCACTTTCATTTTTTAATTTAATAGAAAGTATATTAAATTTAAAAATTAAAAAAAAGTACTTAGATTAAATATAAAAAAAAATTTAAATTTAATATGAAATATATTTAATTTATATTGACTAAATCCATTTTTAAAGCAAAATCATAAGTCAAAATATTTGGACCAAAGTGTAAATATTGAAATTTTAGTGTGTTTTTCTCTGGGTGATTGCAGCAACAAATTTGTTCATCCACAGCAATTTGGCATGCCATTTGTATTGGCTCATGTTAATGCTGCCACCAAATCCCCAACACGGCAGGCGGCATGTTGAGTCCGTCAGTCTCTCTGTCTCTCAGTCTCTCTGTCTCTCTGCCTCTCTGTCTCCCTGTCAGTCGGTCCTCCTTGTCCTGGTTTTGAACCAGGTTCTGGTTCTGTTTCTGGACATGTTGTTCATCCAATTGCAGTCAGTATTTTTTATTTGATTTGTTGATTTTTCTGCTGCTGCAGCTGTTGTGTTTTTTAATAGACCCATTAAAAAATAATTTAACAGACAAACAGCCGCTCTGATACTCATACAAATTGCACGTCATTGCATTGAATAAATCATAAATCATTCAGCTTTTTGGCATACAATAAAAATAAGTCGAAATTCACTTGTCCTCTCTCCTTCCTTCTTTCTTTCTTTCTTTTTTTGTGTGTCTCTTTTCACTTCTTTTTGGCCAAAAAAAAAAAAACATGTGACGTTGAGCATCAGTTGATGGTTGACATTGCCACGTTTCTATTAAACGCGCAGGTTGCGCCAATTTTTCCATTCATGCCACGCCCCCACCCCCGCCTTCGTGTGGCACATGCTGCCATAAGAGACTATTTGTGTGTTTATTAGGGTGCATCGTTTTTTTCCACTAAAAATTGTAAGCCAAATTCGCAATTTACGGTAAAGCAATAGTTATTACAAAAAAAAAAAAAAAAAAAAAAAAATTTTGTTTTTAGTCCTTGTTTGCATGAAAATTGTATTGCAAGGATAATTGGTCCTTTGATTCTATGAAATTTGAAGAGTACTGAAGAGTCTTAACACGAATTTTAATACTTATTTGCTCAGAATAACTAAAAACAATCAATATATGCTAATAATAACATAAATTTCAAAACAAACACATTTTTCAACTCAAAAAGCGAGAAACAGAAATTGATTTAAGATCTATGGTATCTGGATGAAAACATCTTAGAATTAAACCTGTATTAAGTAATTGGGTTATACTTTTTTTTGGGTGCATACAAATCGATGCACCCTAGTGTATATATAGTACACATTTTATATGTTCGCTTTTTACACATCATAATTTTTTATGCTAGTTGACTTTTGGCCGCTTTCGTTGGCGCCTTTTTTCGACACCTTTTTATGCCGTCATTCATGTTGTTGGGGCCGAAAAGTTGTTGCCATGTACAAATTAATAAACGAGTAACTGACAAAAAGGTAATTTATTATTTTATACATATTTGACAAATTAATTTAATGACGCGACACACACACACACACACACACACTGACACACACATGTGTAAAGCTGTCCCATTGGGAGTCTGACAGCTCAGGGCATCTCTCTCTCCCTCTCTCTCTCCCTCCCTCTCTTTCTCTCTGCTTTCCCCTCTCGCTTTTGCCACTGCCGCCACACATAATAATTTCTCATTTAATTTTTCAATTTTAAGCGTCATTTACACATGCGATGCCATGTCAGACTTTGGTCCAGATCCCACTTTCCAGTTTCCAGTTTCCAGTCTCGTTTATCTTACTCTCCCTCTCTCTCTCTCTCTCCTTATCTCTCTGTCTCTCCTTGACCAACTCTTTCGCACTGCCACTGCACTTCTTATACCCTGCAATCATAAGAAATTGCTTATAAATTGTTTAATAAATAATATTCCTAAATATTTTGGTAAGGCAGCTTTGATATATTCTTTCTTGAAAAAAGTAAATACATTATAGCTGCACATTATATAAAGCTGTCCTATTATTTCTATTCAATGCTCAAATTCTCTTATTTTCATTAAATTTTTCCACTATACAAATTATTAATTTTAGCGGGTAAATTTGAGAAGAACAATCCAACCATTTATAGATAACTTAGTAACTTAATTAATACTTAAACTAACACCTTAATTTTTTGTACCGGAACTGAAACCGTAACTGAAATTAAATCTCCAATACCGGTACGGTTGTGGTAATGTTGTTGGGTCAAAGAGTTGACAAACTTCCAACTGTCATAATTTGAAGAAAACTAACCCGATTTTCAAGCGGAATGTCATTTTGATAATGGTTTTGTCCCTATATTCATTCTGTATTCAAATTTCGTTCATTTAGAAAATGTTATTATTTTTCGGCTATTGAAGCCGTGGTTTTATGTTGATGGTAAGGGTCCCCCCTTTGATATTTTGAAAATTCAAAATTTTAAATCTCATATTTTTACTTTAAATCAACTCCTTATATCGTAATTAGTATAAAACGACACTTTAAACTTTGTTCTGAGGCCTTTCATTTTCTTGTAAAAAATCATGTTAAAATTAAGAAAAATTTTGACTTGTAAAGTTGCTAGCTCAGAGGCTTGAGCAACTTCGAACTGCCATAACTTTGGCAAAACTGTACCGATTTTGAAGTGGAATGTCATTTTGGTCATGGTTTGGGATCTTAATTTAATCTGCATTCAAACTTTATTAAATTCTTTCAAAAAATTGTATTCCTTTGGATCAAGATATTAACTTCGATGTCATAATTATTATGGAACGACATCTTATCATTAATAAAATATTTCTAAATTGAATTGGTGTTCCGTTACGTACCAGTACTGATAACGAAAGAAGAAAACTGAAATAGAACCTTTTAACGATATAGCTGTTTCGAATCGTGTCGGAACCGAAACCGTAACCCTTACTGGTTTCGGTTTGATTTCTTGAAATTAAATAAATTAATAAAATCAATTAAATATTTAATTTTAAGTATTTCATTTTTAGTTTTATTTTAAATATTAATTATTAAATTATTGAATTTTTTTTAATTTTTAAACTATACATACGAAATAAAAAATTGAAATTGTTGTGTCTGCTGAGATCAGAGATTACGTGAAATGCATAAATAAATTAGATATTAGCAATACCAAATTTACTTGCAGAGTATATCGCAGTCGAGCACTCCCCAGTGCATTAATCATGCTGGCTTTTTATTGCATATAGTCGCATATATTTTGCATTAAAAGGTAATCATCGAACTGAGCGCATTGCATGCAGTTTTCACGCCGTTGTTGTATTTTGTATTTTGTATGCCTGTCATTAAGTCGTCAGCCGGCGCAACAGCGGCAAGAAACGAGTATCAAAATTGAAGTCGGAGAGGGAGAATGAGTGGAGAAGGAGGTGGAGAGGGAGAGGGAGGAAGAGCAAACTGGGCAGTTACAATGCCAGGACGCAATCAGTTGCTCACTCAGCCAGCGACAACAAGAACGGAGAGGGAGAGGTAGAGGGAGAGGGAGACGGAGAGGGAGAGGGAGACGAGGACAACGACAATGCCTCCGTTAAAATGCGTTGGAACGGTGTGGCAATGCTGAAGGAGATGGCGATGGCATTCCACTTGAACGCTGTTGCCATTGGCCTGAAGAGCTCGTACGTTAATGGCACTAGAATCAGTTTTCATTAACGATATGCCGCGCTTCTGGACCTGGTCCTGGACCTGGACCTGGACCCGAGCCCGGACCTGGACAGACTTCAACCTGTTCGCAAACGCAAAAAAAGCAGAAAAAGGGAAAAAAAAAGAAACGTAACCACATGCGTGCGTTGCTGGAATATTTCTCTCTCTCTGGGCTGCTGCACGGGCTGCTGCGGTGGCGGTGGTCGCGACGCACAGTGGGAGAAATAGCCAAACTAGCGGATATAAAAATTTAATTTTAATAAGTTAAATTCGCACAGCTTAAGATTTGTCGTTACTTATAGCACTATGCTAACAAAATAAAGCCTCTTAAATATATAGTATTATAAAAAAGAACAGCTCTAAGAGATTGATAAGAATAAAGAACACAAATATAAAAAGAAATTAATTTAAAATTCACATATTTTATCTCTATTTAAATTTGTTGTTACTTATAGCACTATACTAACAAAATAAAGCGCCTTAAATATTTAGTATTATAAAACAGAACAGCTTTTAGAGATTGATTGGAATAAAGAACACAAATATAAAAATAAATGAATTTAAAATTCGAATATTTTTTCTCTATTTAAATTTGTTGTTACTTATAGCACAATACTAACAAAATAGAGCGTCTTAAATATTTAGTATTAAAAATATTTAAATATTTAGTAAATAAATATTTAGTATTAAAAAACAGAACAGCTTTAAGAGATTGATAAGAACAAAGAACACAAATATAAAAAGAAATTAATTTAAAATTCACATATTTTATCTCTATTTAAATTTGTTGTTACTTATAGCACTATACTAACAAAATAAAGCGCCTTAAATATTTAGTATTATAAAACAGAACAGCTTTTAGAGATTGATAAGAATAAAGAGCAAAAATAAAAAAATTGATTAATTTAAAATTCACATATTTTTTCTATATTTAAATATGTATATTTTTCTTGTGAACGCTTTTATTAGACAAAAGTTGTAAGCTTATGTTCTCGAAATTGCAAACTTTCGTTAAATACATGCGATGAAAATCACATTAACAAAAATTTATACAACAAAAAATTATATAAATAAAAAAAGCAATATTTGAAATATAAGTTTGTTTAACTTAAAAGTAATATTAAATAGAAATATCATTTTACTTAATAAATAGTTTGTAAAAATTATTATCTTGTAGAAAACTTTGTTTTTATTTCAGTTTTTAATGAAAGTTTTTAATTTTGTGTCACTAGTATAGTCAACTGTGCCCACTGTGCAACGGTGGCGGTGACTGCTGCGGCATCAACATCAGCATCAGCATCAGCAATGGCAACGGCTCTGGCAATTAATAAAACACACACCTTCTGTGAAGCACACATGTCTTCTACCCCTCTCTCTCTCTCTCTCTCCTCCTCTCTCCCTCTCTCACTCCTTTCGCTCCTCTCTCTTCTTCTCTCGCCTATTCGCCTACTCAAGCTCGCTCTGCTGACTGCACAGTGGTCTAAGGCACTTATTCACGCGACTGCGAGTGTGTATGTGTGTGTGTTGTGTGTGTGTGTGTGTGTTGTGTGTGTGTGTTATGTGTGTGTGCTGCCGTTGGCATTGCTCACGGCATTGGCGTTGGAAATTGAATTTAAAAATCTCAAACGATGCAAAATATTTCACACACACACACACACACACGCACACACGCACACACTGCTGATGCTGGGATTTTCATATAAATCACATTTACCAACGAAAAATATAATAAATAATACATATACATATGCAAACACATACATATGCACATGTGCATACATAAATCTTTCAGTTTGTATTTTCACTTTGGTGGCATAAATTGACACTGGCGTACAAAGTTGCCGTCGCAGTCAGCGTCGCAGTCGCCGTCGCCGTCGCAGCCACATTTGAAAACCACGCTTGAAAGCATGACTATCTGTCCGTCCGTCTGTCCGTCCGTCTGTCCGTCCGTCTGTCCGTCTGTCTGCAGCTCAGCTCGCTGACAGTAAAAACTCATTTACGCAAAATTAAATTAAAAGTTAATTAACGCTGTCAATGTGCAAAGCACTACAGTCAAGCAAGACGGCCAGCATTTCAGCCAGCATTTCAGCCAGTCTGGCAAACAGTTAACAACTATCCAAACAGTTACCTGCAACTTTGCCGGCCAAGTTGAAAAATCACCGCAAGTCAAGTTAAGCATATGCCCAATGAAATTGATGAGAACGAGTTTTAAATGCCGGCTTGACAATTTAAGTTGCTGCTTGGCCAGTTGCTTGACTTGGCTGTTAATGCGGCATGGCCAGAAGTTATGCGTAATGCACACACTGCGTATTCTTAATGTGACATGACTGACTCTCTGCCTCGCTCTCTGCCTCTCCCTCTCTCTCTCTCTCTCTCTCTCTCGTAAGTCGTTTGTCTCGTAAGCTGAAAAGTGCACAAATTTAATTTTAAATACAATACAATATTATTTTAAAATCAAATTGTAATTATTTAATTATTATCAAATTGTAGGAAATTCTTGTTTGATGACATAAGAAGTTAAAATTTAAATTAGATCCGAGATACAGGAGCTAAAGGGGGACCCTTAGCATTGAAATCAGATCTGAAATGAAGCCAAAAAAATATATATTTTTTTTTAACAAAATTCATTAAATGTAAAGTTGTTAACACCTTTGATTTTGTAACCTAACAAGTCAACATTTTTGTCCAAATTGGCAAGATTTTGGAGTACATATGCTGCCAGACATATAATTATGTATGCATGTATTTTATCGAGATAAGCCAAACTGTAATTTGAGCTTATTTTTGAGAAAATTGTTTGAAAAATGTACCGAATCTTTAATTCGTTTTATTTCTTGCAAATATTTATTTTATCTGAGCTAATAAATGTCTTAAATTGTAGACGCCCCACAAATGCTAACACTTAAATCCAACTTTAATTGTTACAAAAAAATGATGAAAATGCTTAAATGAAAATTTTATTGCTTTCCGAATGGAAAACAAATCTTTGCCAAGTCGACAGTTAAGGTAAATTTGCTGTAGAATTTTCATTTGAAGTTGCATTTGTTTATTTGCATGTTTTGTAAGCAACAAAGATAGAAATTGTACAGCAAAAGATTTGTGTTATTTTTAACTCTTAGTGTTTGTTGTTGTTATTTCGAGCAAAGAGCTTGAATAACATAAATAAATGTAAAATCATTTGTGGTAACTATAATACAACAATCTTTATAAACAAGCATGTTTTTATATAATAAAAGATATGAAAAGTACGAAAAGTACTCATAAAAGCTTAAGGACTCTGGCAGCTTGTGGGCTGACAAGGGGCGGAAGGAAGAAGGGGAGTAGTGTCACTTAGTGACAGCTTTCATTGGGCCCAAGTGATGTTGTAATAAAAATAAATACTTGTGAATTGGCAATTCGAATTGCACTCGTAACGAAAATTAAAGATAACACAAATGTGCCGAGTCTGACAGTTGCAACACGGCACACGGCAAGTTGCAGTTGTTGTTGCAGTTGTTGCAGTTGCAGTTGCAGTTGTTGCTGTTGCAGTTGCTGTAAGTCGAATGCCGTGCCGACACATCAATGTCGTCTGCAATGAAATGCTATTTGAATTGAACAAGTGTCAGCCTCAAAAGGGGCAACAACGTACAGGCATTGAAGCCTTTAACCCTCTAGTTGCTGTTGTTGTTGCTGTTGTTGTTGTTGTTGTTGTTGTTGTTGCAGAGTATTTGCATGCTCTGCCAGTCAGTGCAGTCTACAACAATGCTCTCAAAACTCAAAATATTAACACTTTAACGCCAAGTTTTTTATCCGGCTGCCGGAAGCAGACACAACACAGCCGCACACACACACACAGTTACACAAATAAACCTTAGCGGTCGTTACGGCGCCAAAACGCCATGTTGGATTATTCAACTCGACGCCATTTCGCGTCACAATGCTCGCATTGCACTCGACAGCAGCAACAGCAACAGCAGCAACAACAACAACCACACTGGCGGCACATGCCGCCAAACGTTTGCAACACACACACACACATACACAGAGAGAGAGAGCTGCCAACATGGCGGATGAAGTTGCAATTCAAAGTCATAAACACGTGCAGCGTGGGCGCAAAGTCGCAGCTAAGCTGCAAAACAGTTGCTGCCACTGACAGCGGCAATGGCAACAACACTTCCTGCCCCCAAACACCGACACAGACAGGGAGAGAGGCAGAGAGGGAGAGAGAGAGAGAGAGGCATTCTGCTCTCCTTTTGTTTCCAAGCCATTTTGTTGCCGAACGCGTTCGTTTTTCATTTGCATGCAAAATTCAAACATCAGCATAAAAATGCAATTTTTATTGCTCAACATTTCTCAACGACCGCTGCAAATATTTTCGCGGGTTTTTATTATTACCATTCTGCTCTTCTTCTTGTTGTTGTTGTTGTAGTTGTTGTTGTAGTTGTTGTTCTGGCTTTTGTTCAGCACCCCGTTCTTATACACTGCCAAAGGGTAATATTGCCCTCAATAAAGATACATATGTATATACAATAAATATAAAATATATAATTAATATTGTTAGTTAAACTTATACCATAAAGCTGGAATGTGGAGTAAGATAGAATATATTATTTAAAAAATATATTTATTTAAGTAGTAATTTGTCACAAGAAACAAACGGAAATTGTTGAATATTTAACTTTCTGTAGCTTTGCGCCTTTAAATAGTCTAATTATGTTTTTGTTTTAGTCTAGGTTTTTTTTAAACTCTGCCGAAAAAAATGTTCTTTTATTTTTTACATAGTTTTTCAATTTTCCTTGATTTATATATAGTTATATTTTGCTATATTTAAATTTACATACAATTTTTCAAAGGAAAACAAACTTAAAATTATTACTATTATTATCTTGCTAAGGACTCTCTGGGACTCGATTCTAAACCAGTATAAATGCAATTTTTATGCTAACCCAAAAATTTTTACACAGTTAAAGTCTTATTAATGATTTTCTGAATCTTAATCTTAAGACTTTACATAAAAATAACATTATAAATAAAAAAAAATATTTTTAATAAATGTGAAGTTCCTCTAATTAATAAATATCTTAGAATTCTAATATTAATTAAATTGACAAAATTGAAGTCTTATTGATATGTTTCCGAATCTTAAAATAAATATACATTAATATACATATTTTTTATAAATGTAAAATTACTCAAATTAATAAATATATTTGTATTCTAATGTTAATTAAATTGATATTTTATTAAACTCAACTTTTTTTTTAATAAAGTAGTTTTGCTCTGGGAATATTTAATTTAAAATTATAAATCTTTAAATATCTATTTTAAAAATATTTTTTTTTAATTTTAAATTCATTTAATTCATTAATTTTAATTAAATAATTTTAATAAAATAACATTTTAAGTATAACTTTTTTTCGAACTAACATCTTGGAATAATCGAAATAGAATAAACTTTAAATATTTATTTTAAAAACTTTTCTTAAAAAATATTTAATTCCATTAACTTAATATCTAAGTTTTCTAATATTGTTTATTTTTTATCATTTCATTTTTTATTAATTTTAAGTTTTTAATGTTCTTAGTTGACTATAAATAAATAAATTAATTTACATTTATTTTAATTTAAGAAAAAACTTTTTTTGTCAAATAGAGTACAATATTTTTGCTGTTGGAATTATTTTTAAAAGGTATTTAATATTCGTGAGTATGAGGATAGCTATGTTTACTTGCTTTTTCGGGTATTGTTTATTTCAGCTGCTATTGTTGTTTGTTTGATTCGGCATGTTGTTGCTGTTGTTGCTGTTGCTGTTGTTGTTGTTGCTGTTGCTGCCTCATATTTATATTGTTGCCGCCTCTAGCTGTTGTTGCACCTCTATAGCCAGCTTCCCCCCTCGCTCTTCCCTGTTGCTGTTCCTTTATGAGCTGCACTTTATGAAAATGCAGTCAGAGTTGCCAAAGTTGCCAGAGTTGCCACTACCAATGCAATGGCAGCGAGCTTCGAGTACATTGCAAATATTTTATTATTGCAAAATTCAGCCAACTTATCCCGTGTGCATGTGAGTCTTGATGTGGCCCATGGCAAAGGGGGGAGGAAGGGGGAAAGGCGAGGCAGGAAGGATGCAAGCAAGCTAAAATAATATTTCGTTGCAATTGCGCTTGTTTTGCTTTCTTTATTTCTTTATTTTGTTTTTTATTTTTTGTTTTGTGTTTGTTTTTTTTTTGGGTGGTTTTGTTTGTCGGTTCGTTTAGTTGAAATTACGTTTTGTGTGCCACTGAATTTCATAGCAGGCACAGCAACAACAACTTGAGCCAAAAAACTTGCTTTCGGTTGTTATTATTCTTGCGTTTACTCCCGGCAAATTTGCCGTGTGCCGCCTAGAACGTCTCAATGTGTTTGTTGTTCTTCTTGTTGTTGTTGCTAGTGATGTTGCTGTTGTTGCTAGTGATGTTGCTGTTGCTAGTGCTGTGAACACTACCACAAGCAGCAATTGCAGCAGCTCCATTCGCTGTTCCGCTGCTTGGACTTGGATTTCTTGCTTTTTCTTAACCCAGTAAACAAAAGGATAAGAAGATTTATTAATTGGGGACAGTATACATCCATATGTCTGTCTGTTTAAACATGTAGATCTTACACAATAGCCATGCAATCAATTACTGAGCATACTTCTATGTTGTACATGAATATTCAGTTTATTTCAGAAATTTTTCAAGCAGTTGAAATTAAATTTAATAACTAGTTTATTTAAACTCTAAAGAAACAGTCTTGAAAATGGGCTAAGAAATAAGTGCAAGCTTAAGAACGTTTATAAAAAAGAAAATAATTGAGATAAAGCTATTATAATTATAGCTAATAATAGTTTAAGACAATATTTTTGCTTAAGCAGCAATCATTAATTACAATCAATAATAATTAATATTTTTATTATACATTAAATATTTCAAGTTCATCGTCGATTTGTAAATATTGCAAAAATAAAAAAGGTCATATAAAAAATATTTTAATTGCGATCAAAAATGTTTTAATCCAGCAATGCTTGACTCCTTCTTTTATATATATTTAAAATTAAATATGAAATATTTGTTTTTAAATATTTTTTTTTTTTTGATATTTGATTTGTTGATATTTTTCATTTATAGTAATTAAATTGAATTGCATTGGGCATCTAAAAGTCGAGCAGCTCCCTGTTTTATATATATTTAAAATTAAATATGAAATATTTGTTTTTAAATATTTTTTTTTAATCATTACTGAAAATTGATTTATTTCATTTATAGTAATTAAATTGAATTGCATTGGGCATCTAAAAGTCGAGCAGCTTGACTGTAGCTTTCATTTTCTTGTTTTTTTTCTGTGTTTTTTTTTCTGCTGCTGTTTTTCCAACATTTTAACTTCCGCTCAATTTACCTTTAGGCCAAGTAATTTAAAAGCTGACGTGTTTGTACAACTACAATTTCGACTCATGTTACAGTTGCTGTTGTTGTCGTTGCTGTTGCTGCTGTTGGTGTTGCTGTTGTTGTTGTTGTCGTTGCTGTTGTTGGCATTGCCTGTGTAGAGCACTTCCTGGTGTAGATTTTTGCTAGGTTTGCCGCTTGTTCTGCTGCTTGGCTTTTGGCTATTTCATTTCTTCTTTCTGTTTTCTTGTTTTTGTTTTTGTTTATGTTATGGCTGTTGTTCTTGTTGATTTTTTGTTGCTGGCATTTTGGCCAAATATTAAAAAGAAATTCGGCCTGAGCGTCTATTTGGTTTATTTGCACTTGGTGCTTTGGCTGCTACGCTCTAAAAGCCAAAACATTCAAAAGCTGTTAAAACTGTTTGCCTTGGCTAATAGTTGGCAAAGCAGCAAAGCTATCAAAAGGTAAATATTAATTAAAGTCGATAGTAAATGGCCAAAAAAACGTTGTGTTTTCTTTAGCTTCAGCTCATGCTCTCTGCCTTGCTCTTTCTCCCTCTCTCGCTCTGGCTGTCGCTCTGTCTCTGTTTGACATGTGAGCACGCAATTTCCTTGATTGGCAGCGAATTCCGCCATGTTGAATGATTGAAGCCAAGCGCTAAGCTGTCCAAGTCCTGCATATACACACATGCATACATATAAGTATATGCATAACATATCAAAAAGCGTAGCATACTTTTTGGGGCACTCCACAGAAACTTGATGCGTGGGAGTGTGGCAGTGTGTGTGGGAGTGTGTGTGGGAGTGTGTGTGGGAGTGTATATGTGTGTTGCTGTGTGTGTGTGTTCGTTTTGAACAGTTTACGCTATTGTTTGTGCTCAGTCTGGGTCAAGCAGCATCCAGGCAACCAGGCAAGTCAACGAGTCTGTTAGCCTGCCCACAGCAACAACAGCTACAACAACAACAACAACCACAACAACAACAACAACAACCACTACAACATCTGCCTGCCATGTGGTGTAGCTGAAGCTGCATTAAGTGAAGTATTGCTTCTGCTAGATTAATCCTGTTTTAATTAAATATACACGCTGCCAGCACAAAACCAACAAGATTGTTGGTTCTGGCAATCCCTAGCAAAAAAAATGCGGAAAAAATAAAAAAAAAAATAACAAGAGAAGAAAGTTTATCTTTAGCACACCAAATATTTGATACCCTTCACAAATGTGTTTATATAAAGAAACATTTAATAACAATTAAAGAAAAAAAAGTCTTGTGCAATAATTTTAAGATAACTTAGCAAATGTAAAAGATTATTATAAAATGTGTACCACAAATCTCTAAAGATTTTATTGTAATGTCTGAGATAAATCAACTGCTATTAATTTATAACAAATTTCCACAAAATAAACAACTATAAGTATAATTATTGCATTTAATAAATTTATTTAAAAATCATTTAATTGAAAGTTGTAGAATTTTTGGAAAATACGATCTGCAAGTTTCGTTTGCACTTAGAAAGAACGGCTTGATATAAGAAACTTGCTTTTTGAGATCGCTCAACAAAACTCACAGATTATATTATTAAATTTATTCTTTACATGCCACATTTAATTTTATTTTAATCAATAAATGAAAAGTACTTCTTGTGCAATTTTCAAAACAAGTTTAATCACTTTTTAAATTAATTTATTTTTATTAGAAATTCGATATAAATATAATTGAAATGCAAAATTTTAATTGAAAATCTTAGCTTTAGCAAAATACTTGTATATATTATTTTTTTTTATATATAATGTATTTGAATTAAGCTAAATAAAAAAAGAAAACATAGCTAAAATTGTAGTGGGTCCTTTAAGCTGTGAGCCACTGTATATACTCGTACTTTTTTTTAATGCGTTACACATTTAACGCTAGAATGAAAATACCCACTGCAAGGCTATAAAAAAATATAAAGAAGGCTACAAAATATTGCAGTTTCGGAACCCGCAACCCCTTCAGCCCCTTCAGCCCCCCGCAGACACCGCAACCCGCAGACATTCGACTTCTGACGTCATGCAAATGTGTGAGAGACTCTGAGACTTGGCTCCAGTTGCAGTTGCAGTCTCCAAATGACAAACTGACTTGTTTGCGTACGATTGAGGCAACAGTGGCAGCAGTGGCAACTCTGGCAGCTCTGAGGTAGCGATGGCAACTCACATGAATGCGCACATTCGACCTCGACTTTATTTATTTATATTTCCATGAGTTTTTCCACCGCTCGCAGTTGCTGGCATGTTTTTCTTCATTTTAACAAATGAGAAAAAGAAAATCTACATTTTCACATGCAGTCAGTGCCAAGGCACTCCCCCTACCCCTCCCATTTCTTTCACTTTTCCACCACCTCAATCTGTTTTGCATAAGCAAAAGCATCCAGTGCTTGTTTGCAATTTCTGTAGTAAATTAAAAACGCTGTGGTATCTTTCCAAAGTGCTCGACGAAATAAAGAAAAACTCAGGTTGCACTAACGTTTGTCATGCATGTTGCATGTGTTGCATGTGTTGCATTTGTTGCTGTTGTTGTTCTTAAGATGAAAGGAGGCAAAGCTAAAGCAGTTCTTAGTTGATGGCGCCGCTTTGCTTCTTAAGATCTGAGATCTGAGCTTAAGTGCGTCTTGACTTTTCAAGTTAATGAGCTAAAAGTTCCATGTCTTTAAGCGCCACCTAGTGGCAGATGGTGTCAGTAAAGTGCAGGTTTAAATTAAATTAAATTAAATTAAATTAAATTAAAATATTAAAATATTAGAGCTATCTTCAAGTTTGCTGATTTATGAAACCATTTTTGTTTAAATCTAATTATTTGAAGATTTTTATTAACAAAACTCTAAAGACTATCTAATATTTTCTTTTAACTGGAAATTATTACTTAGAATTTATATTAAAAATCTTATTTTAAATTTTTATTAAAATAATTAGTTTAAGAAACAATTCATAAATTTCAGTAATTAGATATATCTTATATTTTTTTTATATAACTTATATTTTGATAAATGCATTCCACTTTTTTTTAATAATGTTGTTACAAACTAAAAAAATAACCTTTACTTTCAATGTTTATAACAAAAATCATATATAATACTTATGTTATGATTTTAAATAAAAATATATTTTATATATATTTTATTGTGGCCAAGTTTCAAGATCGCACGTCAAGACGTTTGGCCTGTACAATGCTCAGTCAGTTAGACAAACAGCTTTATATATATAAATTATTACCTAAACATTTTTTTTATTTCATAAAATTTTTAATTCGTTCTTGTGATAAAAGTTGAAAATAAATTCATATCCTGTTTCCAGGATATTCTATCTACAAATAATATATCTAGTATATTTCCCTTTATCTCAATATTTTTTTTCAGATTTGATTACTGAAACTCATAAGATTTTTTCGCAATCTTTGGTTAATGGTTTTAATTGTAATTTAGGTACACTAATCTAATCTTAGCTTACAGCTGAACTTTGCAAGCGCATTATAGTAAAAGCAGCTTTGGAATTTAATTTACTTTCAAAGTGAAAAGAGTTTGCCGTTAACTTTACTTATTTACTGCAATTTAAAGGCGATTATACCAAGTGCAGTTAAGCGCTTGCATAAATATATGATTATAATTACCAGAATCCCTTAAATATTTTCAGGTAATCAACGTGATAAAATGCCAGCCCACTTTACAATCATATCAAATGAACTTGGATTGCATTTTGGGCAACCTTCATTTTATATTAAATGTGATGAAGTTTTAGTTGCAGCTTATCAGCACAAATCTTAAAAGTGTGCACTCTCTCAAGAGCATTACTTCGGCTACTTGAACTGAAAATATGCGTGTGCATACCCTGTAATCACTCAAAATGCGTATGATTGAGTCTTATAGCTTGGTGTCAGAGTATGAAACAACAAGAAAATAATCTGTGACTCAATTGAATAACTATAAAAGAAAAATAGAAAAACTACAAAATGAATGTTAGTGAAATTTAAATTCGATGTTTCAAGTCAATAAGGCAAGATTGATAGTTTTCTATTCTTTGAACAAGTTTTCCAGAATTGATTTAAAACAAAAAAGTATTTTTTCTAAGCTATTTAAATACGTTCTTGATTTTATGATACGCTAAAAAAAAAACAAAATAAAATAAATTATTAAAGCATTACAATTTTTTAATAGAATTTAAGTTTTTGTTATAATTTAATTATATTTTTTAATTTTATGATTAAGTCGAAACCGTATTTTTAAAGTAATTAAAAAGCATACAATGTATGCAAATATATTTTTTCAAATCAAATTCCTTTTTAAGAAAATGTTTAGTAATTTTAGAGTTTTTTATTCTGTTTAAAAACAATTTTTTATTTAGAGACTGACTGCAGGGTACTTGGTATTCGAGCAGCCTCGACTGCTACTACTACTACTTGTTTTCAGATGACTTGTTTTCATTTTGTTATTTTGCTGCAGCTTCGACATTGACTTCCGCTTCCTCAACAACGCTCCACTTCACTCCCTGATCAGCTCATCTGTTGTGTCATGCAATTTTACATTGCGTATACTTAATAACAAACACACATGTATATACGTGTATGTTCCAGAGTGCGAGTATGTGTGTGTGTGTGTGTGTGTGTGTGAGAGAGTAAGCTTTTATTTGAGTAGCATCTCTGTCGCGTACTCGTACTTAAGTGTGTGTAAACACACACACACACACACACACACACACTCGCATTGCCGCAAGTGTCCATTAAATTTCGCCATTAATTTTCGTTTGTGCCGCTTAACGAGGCGACCTTCATATTTCGCATGTTTGGTAGTTGCTGGTGACATTTTCGGTTTTCTTATTGGCATTTTCTTTTTGCCAGCCTTAAATTCAATTCAGAAATCGTATTCAATTATGCAATTGTGAGCTTAAGTCTGAACAAAGTTGTCAGCTGCGTGTATTTTATTTTTAGCTTAAATTTTCAATAGGCTTTTAAATCAAATGCAGTTTAATCTTCAACTGGAACTGTGAAATAAATATGCATATAGAAATTCTATTTATAAAACGAAAATTATAAACCTACACAGCTGAGTGGAAGAGAGAGAGAGAGAGAGAGAGAGAGCAATTGAATATGCATATTCATCGCTGTATTGCCAATTCCTATTATTTGTATGTGTATGTATTTTTGTGAGCCTTATTCTGTTTATGTTCTAGCCATATATAATACATATGCAAGCTCTTTTTATAAATCTCATTTATTAGTTCAATTTGGCATTCGTACAATCGATGCACTCAGCTGCAATAAAAATCAAGCACATAAATCTACAAACTCAAATTTAACCAAAAAGCGTAAAAACTCACAACAATTTGAAATCACAAAAACTCCACACAAACAACTCTAAAGTTGCTACTGAAAGAAAGAGGTATTTCCACCATGGTCAATAGAATTGATCAATGTAAAGAATATATAGAATGGTCAATATAAAAATGAAGAGCTAGTTGTATTTTAATTTAATATACTTTAATGCTAAAATATTTATTCTTTTCTTATGTAAATATTTTAAAAAAGCTAAATTTAACTACTTTGAATTATGCAATTAAAATTCAGATTTTTTTCGTTCTTCTTTAAATTTAAATACATTTATTTTCATATACACTTGACAATTTTTTTTAACGCCAATGCAGTGAATTTTGTTATTATTATTACACATTGTATACGAAAAATTATTGCTATGCATTTTACATATTAAAAAAAGCTTATTTAATGGCAGCAAATTTTCTAGTATATTGCAAATATTTAAAAAAAAAAAAACAGTTAACAAATTACAAGTGACACTAGAAACATGAAAACATTGTTAGCTTCAATTTTTGTTCGATGGATTTATTTGTTCACTTGAATGCATTTGCTTAATAAATTATAAACGGGAAATATCAGTTGCAAATAACTAAAATATATTTCACAAACTAAAGCCACACTCGACTGTCACACTGTGCCATGTTGTGCCGTGCTGTACTGGAAAACTGTCCGAGTGAAAAATCGCTGTGAAAATTGCATGTGCTTTGCCATGTAATAACCAAAATTGATAACAATCAATATGTGCAGGTGTCATCGCGGAACTGTTGCAGACATGAGGCCCACCACACTGTACAGTGTACAGTGTACACCATGCAACATGCAACGCCTTGTTGTTGTTGTTGTTGATGTTGCGTTGTTGTTGCCGCTTAACCTGTCATTGTCAGTTTTCTTCTTCTTGCACACTGATTGCCTCACACACACACACACACACACACACACACCAGCAACACAACACAACACACACACACACACTTGCATAGGTAGAAGCTTAGTTTATTTCAGAATGCACTTAAAATTTAATTTAAATGTAAATTTGTGCAACAAAATGTGTTGTGTCGAAAAAATGTTTATGTAAACAGTGTAAGTGAACAACAACAACAACAACAACAGCAGCAACAGCAACTGCAACTGCTGCAGTGGCAGCGACAATACCAATAGCAAAAAAATAAAAAAAAAAAACATGGGAAAGTTGACAGCCGAGTTAAATCAACTGTGAGAGACCCTGTACTTATTGTGTAGAAATGGAACTTATGGTCAATTTTTTTAAATAATTAAATTTTAATGCAGAATAAATAAGGAGACCCAATCATGATTAAAATGACATTCCTTTGACCTGGCAACTTTGCAAGTCAAAATTTTTATCCAATTTCACATGATTTTTTACAGAACTATGAAAGGTCTCAAAATCAAATTTAAAGTGCTGTTTGATACTAATTACGATACAAGGAGTTGATCAAAAGTGATAACTTGAGTTTTAAAATTTTAATTTTTCGAAAATCCAAAGGGGGGACCCTATGCTATAAAATCAAAAACAAGATTTAGAGGGGAAAATATTTTTTTTTTTTAATAAATTAAATTTGAATGCAGAATGAATTAAGAGACCGAATCATGATTAAAATGACATTCCGTTTGAAAATCGGCTAAGTTTTGATGAAGTTATGACAGTTTGAAGTAGGTTCGACTTCGGATCTGTAAACTTTACAAGTCAAAATTTTTGTCCGATTTCACATGATTTTTTACAAAAAAATGAAAGGTCCCAGAATCATATTCAAAGTGTTGTTTTATACTGATAGCGATACAAGGAGTTGATTAAAAGTGAAAACTTGAGTTTTAAAATTTAAAATTTTCGAAAATCCAAAGGGGGGACCCTATGCTATAAAATCGAAACCAAGATCTAGAGGGGAAAATATTTTTTTTTTAAATTAATTAAATTTGAATGCAGAACGAATTAAGAGCCCGAGTCATGATTAAAATGACATTCCGTTTGAAAATCGGCTGAGTTTTGATGAAGTTATGATGATTTTTTACAGAATTATGAAAGGTCCCAAAATCAAATTTAAAGTGCTGTTTTATACTAATCAAAGAATCAAATTTTTTTTTTAATTTATTGCTGTGCAAACATAATAGACCCTTTGTGTATTTCAAAGTACAGGGCTTTAAAAAACGCGAAATAGAACGCAAATGCAAATATTGGCAACATCGAGGCAAAGAAAGAAGAAGAAGCAGAAAAAAAGTGTGTAAGCTGCTTCCTGACTGCTGGCAAGCAAAAATAGGAGGAATTTATATGCAGATGTGCAAACATTTTGCACCCTATTCACATTGCAATGCAACCAAGAGCAACAGTCGTCGGTTAGACGGTGGCGGAGGGGAGGGTGGGGTAAGGGTAGTGTTAGGGAGGGGGGGGATGCAGCATGTATGTGCATTCATTTTCAGGTTTAGCCTGAGAACGCAAGGAGTGTGGTGAGGCAGGAAGGGGAAGGGAAGGATGTTGCAAGTGTAGCATGCGTGAAATTTAATAAAGCTCAAGTTGCCGAACGAGCACAAAGGCAGCAGGCAAAAGGAGATTGCGAATGCGGTAAAGAGCGACAGAGCGACAAAGCACAGTTGCATTTGATGTTTATTAAATTTCATTAAATTACGCAATTCTTGAGCAATAGTTGCACAGCGGCAGCAGCAGCCGCAGCAACAGAAAAGCCAGCAGCAAAAGCAGCGACAATTTCAAATGCAATTCAGAACAACTTAAAAAGCAAACCCGCCGCAATAAAAATGTCTGCTGCGGCGCCCTGTCATCCATTTCCGTTCTGTGTCTGTGTGTGTGTGAGTGTGTGTGTGTGTGTGTGTGTGTATAGTTGTAGTTGTACCCCTGCAGTGCTGTTTTCACATTGTTGCTTCACACTAATCTTCTGTCAATGCAGCACGAGGATGAAAGCGACAACAGCTTGCAAAGACCAACGACAACAAGTACGAGTGTATCAGTGTGTGTGAGTATAGCTTTTGTTGTTGTAATTGAGTCACCCACACACACACACACACACACACTCTCACACACAGCTGCACAACTTCAAAGACCAAAAAGTGCTAACCACAGCCACAAACGTTTCAGTTGGCCAGAATTGTAGAGCATTTCGGCATTTCGGTTGCGTGAGTGGGCCAAGAGATTTTGACCCTCCCTACACCAAAAAAAAAACATCCACTGCTGCACTGAGAAAAAAAGTAAAAAGTTTTAGTTTAAAAATATAAACAAAATTCAAGCAATAAAAAAAACTCATATTTTAATCATCGATTTCTAGTTAAGAAATTTGATAACTATTTTTGAAATTAATGCCACATTAAAAATATTTCTTAGAAAAAGTGGACTGCAAGTTTGAAAAAAATTAAAATGAAAATTTTGTTTTGTTTCTAAACGTTATTAGGTGTTATTTAGAAATATGCCTATATAAAATATTAAAATAATCACGAACTTTGACCTCGAATTTAACGCACTTGCAGGTCGAATTTTCCAAAACGCCGTCTGATACGCCAAAGAATTTGTCATATCTGTGTTGTGTTAAAATTTTAAGCTTGTAGCTTAAGCCGCTTGCACTGTACAATGCTCAGTCGATTGGACAAACAACCTTATATATATATATATATATACAAATATAATTTTCATTATGTATTATTTGTTGAAATAAATGTAGAAAACATCTGAATATTCAATTTATTACTGTTTTCAAGCATTGTTACCGTTTATTATTTTGAATTATTTTTTTGAATTATGTTTACATTTTGTTCCATTTTAACTTTTTTTTACCTAATTTATATTTTTTGTGTTTGAAATTTTTAAGAACATTTTCGGAATTCGTTTTAAAACTTTCTTTTTTAGCATATACCAAAACTTAAGTAAAAATTCAAGTGTTAAATTAAGGCTTAACTCACATTAATTACTTACTTTAAATACTCAGTATTTATGCCTCAAATATTTAATTCAAGTACAACATTCTTATATGAATACCGATGGTAAAATATATTTGCTGAGAACGAAATTAAAATCTTATTTGTGCTGGGTTTTAAAGTTAGCGAGTTACCAAAGTGTTGACATTAATTGGGTTTGATTTTTTGCAAATGTTTCGGTTTGTTTTTTGCTGTGTAGCAATTTGTGTTCTAGCTGAATCTCTGGTCTTGTCTTTAAGTGCAAAAACATTTTACTTTTGGGGCAAAAGCAATTCCCTTGCAGCATGTTGTCGCCATTGTAGAAGCGTGTCGTCAGCTTCAGTTTTAGCTTCAGCTTCAGTTGCAGTTGCAGCTTTAGTTTTAGCCGCTGCAGTCAAGTGTCTTCCCCGCTTTCCCCTTCACTGTGTACCCCTCTGTCCGTCTGTCCGTCTGTGCGGCTGTCCGTCTGTCTGTCTGTGTGTCCTTGGCAGCATGTTTGGCAATGTGTGTGTTACCAGCTTGTCGGTTGCCGTTTGTTGGTTGTTGGTTGTTGTGATGCCACTGCGGCTAATGCTTTGAGCCGTTGCTCAAACATGAGCATGTCTAAGACTAACCTACAATTCTCTGTCTCAATGCTCTCTCCAAATCTCTGGGCAGTTCTCTCGCCAGTTCTCTGGTCAACTCAGGCGTTGACCATTGGTCGACATCTAATGCAATATTCTCATTATTTGCTTTACTTGGGTTGCCATTATTTTGCTTTATTTTATTTTATTTAATTTGGTTTTGATATTGTTGCATCTCTGCATTCTTTGGCTTAAGTCGCAGTCGTATTCGTCGTGTTAGCCTTGTTAGTAGCTGTGTATTTTGTTTTGTTGTTTATTGCCACAACTTGCAGCTGCTGCAACAATTTGTCTTGTCCGACTTGCAATGCGTGTATTTATACTTTAGTTTGCCTTTTGTTTATTTGTCTGCCTTTGTTTTCTTTTATTATTACTACTGTCTTTGTGATTGTTTTTGTTTTTACTTTATTTAACGTAATTGCTTTTACACTTGTCTTTCGACATGGACACGGCCACGGACACTGCGCCACATGCCACTTGCCACAAACAACATACGTATTTTCTCTCATTATTACATATATATATTTTTTTTTTTGGGTTCTTTTCTCTGCTTATTTCTGTTGTATTTTATACACTTGCAGTGGGTATTATAATTTTGTGCAGCAATATGTTTCGCATTTTAAGAGTCTACATTTTTGTAAATGTATAAAATAAAATTGTTTCTTCATAGCCATATTAGTTTGTACGGTTTTTTTCAGGTCAAAGCAGCTGTCAGTCTTAAAAAAAAAACTTGGCCAAGTTTTGCTTTGTCTAATTGGTCGGATTGGATCACTTTATCACATAGCTGCCATAGAAATTTTTTAGAAAACTAAACTTTAGTCTAAGAAATTTCATAACTCATTAAAAAAGGCCACACAAAGTTTGCTTTGAATCAACTGCTAAAAAAAACAAGCTAAAAAACTATTGAATTAAAAACATCGCTCCAAAAAAAAAGAAATACAGTCTACTAAATTCCAAAACTAAAGCTCAAACAATTTAAACTATTTTATTATTTCAAACATATAACTATTTGGAAATATCTCCACCAAAACTCACAGTACTCTATAGTACAAGGATATTTAATCTTATTATTTATTTATTCATAAACGTCAGCCTTTTGTCTCGTTTAATTTAATTTAATTTTATTTAATTTAAATTTTTTGATAAACGTTTTTTAATTGGAATATTATGGACCGGTTGTTCAGTGTCTCTTAAAATTTTATTAAAGAGATATTTTTAAATGACATTTTGAGTAAAAATACATAGATATAGTGTTCAACCTTTTAAGTAGACATTGAAAAATCGGCCCTATATCATATAATTTTTACAGGAACCATAGGCACAAATTTAACGTTTCTTGATTCTTGAGATATGTCAACTAATATCACAGATTTGGTTACAATTTAAGTGCATTTTTAAAATTTACAATTGTCAAAAATTTTATATTATTATTATTTAAAAATTGTTCTTTTAAGGTACATGTTTTACTCATATATAATACATTTATTAAATCTATCATGTTTTTTTTTTAAATTGAAATTGCTATATTAATTTAGACAGTGTTATGCAAAAGTATCAAATGTTCGGCTCGTCGAAGAATATCGTTTATTTGTGCCTTCCAGCTTATTTTTTAATATTTCAACAGCAGATGCCATTTGTCTTGGCCACAAACTGGACAAAGCGACAGTCTTGGCAGGCTCTTTGACTGTGGCAAATTAATTTCGTATTAGCGCACTTTGACAAATTAAAACCGCAGAGTCAACAGCTTGACTGCCATGACCAAATACTGGTATTTAAATATTCCAACTGGCCAAATCGATGACATGGCCCACAAATTATATGCAAAGTAACAACTAATAAATATTCAATGGCTGTCACATTAATCTTTAAGCAGTGCAAAAGGGCCAAACGCAGTCGTTAAATAAAAATAAAATAAATAAAAAGAAGAAGGAAAATCATTGCTAATTCCAATCTCTTAGTCCTCGACTCGTTAGATTTTCTACTTGGCTTCTTTTTTTTGCGATGTTGCTTGTATTTTATTTTATAAATTTAACAAATAGTCGGAACAGTAAAAGGGGCGCGTGCGAGGGCCATAAACAAGCTAAGGCCATGGCTAAGGACAGATTGGAGGGACAGGGTGAGGTACCACGACAATACCTGACCGGTCTGACCTGCTTTACCTTTGGAACATTGACCACGGTGACCGTGCGGTGACGTTGAAGCCACTCGGCACTCGGCACACGGCACACGGCAAAAACCCTCAGGCACTTTTTAATCTAACAAAATCCAAAGAAACCGCACGTCGCATAAATAATGAGAATGATGAGGGTCCATTATGGGCACGTAAACCGGACCGTAGAAAGAGAGGAGACAGAGAGAGAGAGAGAGAGGGAGAGGAGAGTGGCACACGCTAGCCTCTCTGTTAACGTGCCCTTCTTCTGTACCCCCTGCTCGCTTCGCCAGCTGTCCAGCCGTCAGGGGTGCCAACAGTCAATGTTTGAGCAACGTGTTTTTTAAAGAGCGTTAGGTGTGATAACAGTTTGTGGTCGACTCTCATCGGATTCTGAAAGGTACAGCTAATGCCAGCAACAGGGGAAAGGCGGAGAAAGTAAAGTGAGCAGGGGGACAGGTCAAAAGCATGACAATGACAGCATAATTGATTTTCGAACAAAAGGCAAAGGCAATATAAGCTACAAGCACATCAACACGAGCAGCAATTTATGAACTAACTACAAGCATACAAACAAGCACACACACACACACACACACCATACACACACGTACATACAAATATACGTGTGCAAACAGTTGGACAACAAAGTTTGCGGACAACAAAACAACACGCAAAACTACTTAGATTTGCCCCGCACTTTGTAAACTTTGAACGACATTTTATAAGCCAACACTTATATTTTGTCTTCAATTTTTTATCGAGAAAAGAGAATTTTAAATGAGATTAAAAATTTTAAAATAGCTTTAAATATTGAAATATATAAAATGGAAACTGGTTTATGCTGTCGTCAATTTAAACTCGTATTATAAACAAAATACAAATTACTTTTTATCTTACAACTTAAAATCAGGGTAAAAAAACCAATGTTGGTGTTTCTGTAAGTAAAATTTGATGAAAGTTTTAGTTTTTTCAATTAAATGAATTTATTTTGCAAATTGTTTATAATTGTTTTTTTATGCTAATCAGCCCAAAATAAAATAATAAAAATAAATCAACAATCTGAGCCAAATTATATAGTTCTTTAAAAGAAATTGGTTTATTGCATTTTAATATCCTCAGACTTTTATGCTTTTAAATATTTTATTTTTTCTCTACAATTTCAGTTTTAATTAAAATTTTTAATTTAAACCAATTTTTCATAACTTTATTTTAATTTTAATCAACTTTGCTTAGTTGACACTAAATAAATAAAAAAGGAATACATAATAATAATAATTGCGCCATATTATCAATCCCCATCAATTTTTAAACTTTGTTGATTTTGGTTATTCGAGTTCGAAATCAAAAGTATGACAATTCATTTCACTTTCTAATACATATATTTTAATACTTTCACTACTATAACTTTATTTATTTTTTTAAAGTTTTTTTTGACAATTTCAATGCTGAATCGTTGAATTTTCATACACATGTAATATTAATTAAAAAAATTAAGTAAATAGCTAAAAACAATACAAGGCCATTTTAGGCAGTTAAGACTTAATTTGTGGAATAAATATTATTTTCTTTGAAACAGCTATTAACAAAAAAAAAACCTTGTTTACATTGTAAATAAACTTAAAAGTTTAATACTGCAAAATATGATAAAAAAAAAAAAACACGATCATTTTGTTTGATTGAATTTTTTTAATAATTGATGGAATACACGTGTTTATTTTTGGATTTTAATTGCAATATTTATAGAGAAATTAAAGCGACATTAAAGCGCACTTTCAAAGTGCTTTCTTCACAAAAAGGTCATTTTGTGATAGGTCAAAGAGTCATTTACATGCTGTCGTGCGCAAACTTAATTGGCCAAGTGTATTGCGAGACGAGGCAATTGAAGAAGAAGCAGAAGCAGAAGCAAAAGCAAAAGCATTTGTAGTGGCCAATGGCCAATGGCCAGTTTAGAGTGTTGGGTCGTGCTTTATTTAGAATTTATTTAAATGAGACTGAACGTATAAATACCGCCACTTTAGATGCAATCAATGGCTTAAGCATTTCAACACAAGGCTAAAGTCAAGATACGACAAGAAGAGAAGTTAGAAGAAAGCGGGGGGAGGGGGAGGGGGAGGGGGAAGAGAGCACTCGTTACATGCTTCAACAAATTCAAACAGATAAAATATGCAAAAATTAATTAAATACTTGCGCTTTGCATGTTCCTTGAAAACAATTTGCCAGACACCAAGGCTCATGTTGAAAGGTGGCCAAGTGTGCGAGCCGGAAGCAGGAGAGGGGGTAGACAGGGGGTCAGGGGTCAGGTCAGGTATTAGGCTCACCTTCTCTGCCTTGGCGGCGTCAAACGACCGACTGTCCAGGTGTGGAAAGTGTGCTATATAATTTGCAGCATGCTAGCAGGCAACAACAAACAACAACAACAACAAAAAAAAAAAAAAAAAAAAAAAAGAGAATAGAAAGCATGCAGCAGAGTGTAGTGTATGTGTGGAGAGGGACAGGAGGCAGAGGGAAGAGTGTAAACTGAGTGTAAGAAGAGTGTAAAAGAAAACAAGAGCTGCAACAACAGCAACAACAACAACAACAACATCGATTGCAATTTACTGCCTGATGCACTTAAGAAAATTTATGCAAATACCCAAAAATACTTACTTTACTTTTACAGAGTCCTCCGTCCTCAGTCCCCAGACGGAGTTTTTGGCCCAGACAGACGCCGCAGCAAGGACAGCATAAATTTTATAGTGCAGTTCAGGTCTATGAACCTGAGAGAGACAGAGACGGAGAGAGAGTGCAAGAGATAGCTGGTAAGATAGAGATAGCTTATTATATAGAGATATATGTATAGGTATGTACAAGTACAAGTATGTATGCTTCAGGTATAACGCTATGGCATACTTAATGAAGCAGCACCCACAAAACTGAAAGCTCTGGCTTCATTACTTCAAGCGAACGAGCGAAAGAGAGCGAAGGAGTACGAGAAAGAGAGGCAGCAGCATTTTTGAAAAATAGTTAAGAACTCTGTAACACAGAAAAGCAAAGAAAACCAAAGAACTTACAGTTCTTAGCCCAGTCTATAAAGTATTCCAGCCTATAAGTTTGTGACAGTGCACACTTAAATATTTTATCTTCAAGCTGCTGTGATATTTGCACAAGAACATTCAAAATTCTAAGTTGTAAAAAATTAAAAAGAATATAACTGCAAATTTCATCTTGATTGGTTCATAAACGCAGAATATAATCTCTTTTACATGCTGATTTTCATCAAACAAAGCATATATAAAAAAAATTTTACATATCTACTTTGATTCTAAGCGGGGGTATCACTGAAATCCCATCCCATCAATTTTCCCTTCAAAATCAAATTATTTTAAGTGCTAACATCCAAGTTTAGTAAGTCATTGATCCTGGTCTGTTAATAACTAACTCCTTTAAAACTAAATCCGTATTTTATCCGAGTCCTAGGACACCTAACTAGTTTTTTGAAAGTGATTTTTTTATTACACTCCCGATTACAATATTATTTTGTTTTAACTCAAGTAAAAAATTTTGTTTATCCTTATTTAATGAAGTTTTTAACATAATATTTTTTAAGGTAGTGTTTCTTTAAATTAAGGAAAACATTTAGTCTTAGTTATTTTATTTATAAAATTTTCAGTTTTTTTGTTTTTTTGTTTTTTTGTTTATTTTTCTGTCAAAATTTTAAAATTAAATACATATTATTAATTTTTGTATTATAATTTTTGAAATCGTAAGTTTTCTGGTTAGTATTTATTTGTCTGTCAAAATTGCCAAAAAAAGAATGCATTTTAGCAACTTAAATTCGAATAGAGAAAGTATTCTATTAATTTTTTTGAATGTTTATTTAAATATTATGTTTAGTATTTATGTTAATTTCCTTTATTTTCATTTATTGCGTATTGGGCATACAACAGTCGAGCAGCTTGACTAGAGCGTTCCTACTTGTTATATATGGCAAATTGAGTAACTGGCAATAGCCTCAAGTCGTGAGCGTTGTGAGTTATGTAACCTGGCCTGGACACTGGCCAAAACATGGCCAAAACGAGCGAAGACAATTGGAGGCTGTCAGAGCGAGAGCGAGAGAGAGGAAGAGGGAGAGGGAGAGTGTGTGCCGCTGCCTTTTTGTTTGCAACGTGCCGCATAAATCAGCGGGCAGCTCAGGCAACAAAACTGACAGCAGACAAATTTGGACGCTGCACTAATTTGCCAAGACATTCGCTCATCCTCATCCCGAGTCTCATCCCTATTCTCATGCTTATCCTTATCCCCCCATCTGTTGATCTCTCTCTCTCTGTCTCTCTCTCTCTCTCACTCTGCTCTCTTTCTCTGTCTGTTAGCCAGATTGATGCGCCTGCAGCTGCTGCTGTGGCAAAAAGCGAGTTGAAACAACAGAGATGAAGTATACGGATACAAATCAGAGGCGGCCAGAGAATTCATGTTAACCAAATGTTGAAGCCAAGTGTCTGGGTGTTGGCCATAGCTATTGGCCCTTAAGGGCTTCAGGTTCCCAGGTTCCCAGTTTCCCAGCTTCCAGGTTCCAGGTCTGAGGTTTGCAACTTCACGTTTAGGTCTCTAGAGTTTAGACTCGGCATGATGAAGTGCAGCCAAGCAGCTGGAGATAGGATAGAGAGAGAGGGTGGTAGGGGGGTGCAGAGAATACCACCCATGTCATAACAAGCTGACTGCAATTCTTACACTGAGAAAAAAGACCAAAATCAAGAACATTCATCTTAATTATTTGGTTCTGAAAATAAAATTATTTAAAGACCAAATTACTATAACTTAGATTACTAAACTTAATAATCTTAAAATCTTAATAAGAGAATAAAAATCTTAAATTGTTATATATATATGTGATATATGGAACCGATTTGAAAAAAATCTGGGTAGAATGTACAAAACCAACATTAATGCATATTCTATCAGTTTGGTTGGGATGTCATAAAAAACCAAAACATTTTTCATACTAAAACTTGATTTTCTACCAATCGGTCCTATTTTAGCTATATGATATAGTCTATATGGTAAAATAGTTAAATGCATATTCTATCAGTTTGATTAAGATATCTAAAAAAACAAACAACTTTTTCATACTAAGACTTAATTTTCGATTGAGCGTCTCTATTGCAACTATATGATATAGTGGACCGATTTTAACCAAATTTGGTCAGGATATATAATACCAGCTCTGATGCATATTCTATCAGTTTGGTTCTGATATTTCAACAAAGAAAATTCTTTTTCATACTAAAACTTCATTTTCGAAGTATCGTTGCTATGGCAGCTATATGATATAGTGGTCCGACTCAAAAATGAAAACAAACTTAATCTGCCTATGATATTCAAGAACCTACATACCAAGCTTGAGGTCTCTAGCATTTATGGTTTCTGAGATCCACGCTTTCAAACAGACGGACGGACAGACAGACGGACGGACAAACAGACAGACGGACATGGCTCAATCGATTCGGCTGTTGATCCTGATCAAGAACATTTTTGAACATTTTTATTGGGCTCATGGTATAAAAATTATATAATAAAAATTGTTTAGACCAAAAATCTTGATTTTAGAACATTTTTTTTATCAGTGCACCTGTTTCAGCTTAAATAAGTAACTGGCAGCAGGTGTTTTTTACACATTTCTCAGCTTGTCTCGCGCCGTGTCGCGTCGCCACCTTAAAAAAAAAGAAGACAGCTTCAACCGACCTTCGCCTTTTGCTACTAGAAAAACCAGCGAAAAACACACACACAGACACACACACACATTCAGCTACGCAAGTGTGTGTGCACATAACTTAAGATCTACGAGGATTTGAGGTTGTTTAGTGCCATGTACAATGCAGCCCTGTGCGTTGCTCAGACTGACTTCCCTTTTCTCTTCGACTTTTTCTTATTCTTTGTACACTCATTTAAAGGGCATATGCATTTGGTGACGAGCTTTGTCTGCCCATCACGCCTATATTACAAATCTCTGTAAAAAGTGGATTTTGGAACAATAATTTATTGGGCAATTCTTTTTAGAATTCATCGTACATTACGAATTGAACAAATTGACCCCCCTCTAATGCGTATTTCATATTTTTTTACAACAATTAATGATTACCCAAACTCGTAATCTACAGTCAATTCTAAGATCGTTTTACCAAGAAACCATAGTTCTACAAATAATTCCTAGTCCCCGCTTTTTGATGAATTTGGGGAGATTTTCAGTTGGTTCGCTGATAATGTTCCCACTACAGATAAGAAAGTGTCGAGTAGAAAATAATATTTCAATCTCACATTTCGTATGAATGTGCGTCATCTGTGTGAGCCTGTAATAAATTAAAACATTGCTTTATGACCCACAATTAACTAAAATTTAGCTAGAAATATTTTTCACAGTTTATTTCATTGAGTTTATTTTCACAAGCAGGCAGAAATGAATTTTTTAATTTAATTTCCAACAAATACAAATTAATTTAATAGCTCACAATCAGAATTGCAATTAAAATTTTTTTTTTTGGCTTAAAATCAGTGAATTTATATTTTATAGTTTAGCTTTATATTAAAACTATTCGTCATTGCTCAGATAATGCAGCAATTCATACAAGCGGTGATTTCTCCGAAATTTGGAAAATTTTTCTTCAATGAAATCGTCATTAAATCCAGCTTCCTTGGCCATACGTATCATTTCGGTGGCCCTGGTCTCAAATTCAGCAAGTCGATCCTCTCTGAGTTTCTCATGATTGTCTATTAAGGCCGAGTAGCCGTCGTTCGTATATTGATTCATTAGACTTTCAAAATGATCATGCCCTATATAATGGTTGAGTTCCAAGCATTCAAATGTAAAATCAAGGTACTCGGTTTCATTCCGTATCCAACTTTCATTTCTAGAAGCCCATTGATCGATGAAATGTTGCCATTTATCCACAACCCATTTGGCTACTGTCAACTCGGCCTTAGCGTTATCCTGTTTGATTAGGAAGTCAGTCTGCTCAGCAATCTCCCTCAAGTCGTTCCTGAGATTTCTGGTTGGATCACCAACCACAAGGATTACAAGTGGAAGAATTAATCCGACTACAGATATGAACCGCATTGCTTTAATTTTAATAACGAACTAAAGTGGAAGTCACTTGAGAGTCATATAAAATACCACTGTTAAATAAATTCTAAATTATTTCAAAAATTGCGTATTAGTATTATCAGCAAGTCTTGTTTTGGGGTCAGCAAAGGTCGTTTTGTGACATGCTTAGCTTTTATCAAAAAACAACGAATTGCAAGATAGAGATCGTAGAATAGATTTTACTTAATTCAAATTCTATTTGAAATATATTATTAATTTTCTCATTAAAAAATTATACATCATTTTAGATGCCCAAATTTAGCTTATTCAATTCCTACTACAGATAAAAAAGTGTCGGTAAACAAGCAAATTGTATTTCTATCTCACATTTCGTATGGAAGTGCGGCCTATAAAAAAATATAAACATTTTTTAATGACCCACAATTATACATACATATAACTAAAATTTGATAAGAAATATTTTTGACAGCTCATATGATTTATTTGTATTTTTCATAACATTTTATTTGCATTTCAAAAGTAGACGAAAAGTAATTTTTAATTTAGTTTTAGCAAAATATACAATTCAATTAAACAGCTTGCAGTCAACATTGTTATTTATTGTTTTTGGGCTAAGATTCAGTCGGTTTTAACGAACCCATATACTTCAGATAAATCAGCAAATCTTGAAAGCGTTCAATATTAATATTTTGCCGAACAAAGCGAGAATACTTTTCATTCAAGGAATCGTCAGTAAATCCAGCTTCCTTGGCCAAACGTATCATTTCGGTAGCCCTGGTCTCAAACTCAGCAAGTCGATCATCTCTGAGTTTCTGTATTTTGTCTATGATGTCAGAAAACGCACCGTTCGTATATTGATTCATTCGACTTTCAAAGTCAGAAGACGCAATTTTATATTTGAGATCGAAGGTTTGAGTATTAAATTCTCGGAACTGGGCGTCATCCTGTACCCAACTTTCATTTCTAGACGCCCATTGATCGATTAAATGTTGACAATCATCAATTACTGATTGACTTGCCACCTTTGTGTCCACAACCAATTTGAATGTTTTCAAAATCTCCCTAGAATTCTCCTGTTTCATCAGGAAGTTAGTCTGTTCAGCTATTTCCCTCAAGTCGCTCCTGAGATTCCTGGTCGGAGCAGCAGCCACAAGGATCACAAGTGGAAGAATTAATCCGACTATAGATATGAACCGCATTGCTTTAAGTTTAATAACGAACTAAAGACGCTGTACTTTGAGCGTCTTATAATATACTATTGAGCTTATCAAAATGCAACCATGTATATATTATGTACAACATCAACATCTTATTCTCTCTGAAATAGCATTTCTGTATAATCAGCATGACTTATATTGGGATCAGCAAAGGTTGTTTTTGACATGCTTAAATTGCAATAATAATAATAAAGATTTTTGTGAACACGAAAAATCTTACGAAAAAAACCTCTTTGCGAGGTAAAAGTCCATTGACGAAAGCTTTCCATGCCCCAACATTTCTGATATCCAGTTCGTTAAGTACGATACTAAATTTAGTATATGAATATTTAATAAAAAATGTTTGTCATTGGAAATTCCGCTATTTTTGGGTGTAAGGAATCAGTTTCTAAAATTTCTTTCGGATGATTTTAAAAGCATTTTTCTTTGAAATCTTTAAGAATTATTTAAATGACCCAAGTAACAATCGAATGAGTTTTTGAATGTTTTTTGTTAGAAATAATTTGAAAGGGTATTTCATCTTCATGATGACTCAGATAGCTTTACTGTCTTGATATTCATTTTGGTTTATTTTCTTCAACTATTTTGCACTGTGTGTGATGTGTTGTGCGAGCCGCACTTAAGGTAATTTGCATTGCTGAATTTGCAGAGCTTGGCCAAGGTAAGGATGTTGCCACCATTACCATTACCAACACCGTCTCCGTCTCTATCGTTGTCGTTGTCGTAGCTGCAACTGCAGCCAACGTGCCGGGCATGAATGAAGCAAAGTGCTACAAAGGATTATGCAAATTAATTATTTTTCGCAAGGCAGCCACCGTTGCAGTGTGCGGCAGTTAGAAAAAAAATGTAAAAATAGTGCCGAGCCACCTCTGGAAAGTGTAACGACAAAAATTGTAGGGGGCATACACTGACAACCCCCTTCCCCCCTCGCTCTAGGGTGGCAGCTAACAATGGCCACGCCCCTTCAAGCCAAAACTGCCTGCGAAAGTTGTTTAGTTTTTAACAGCATCGTCACAGCACTACACAGAAAAAAATATGCCACAAGATCCATACAAAACTATATGAACACTTCGATAATTTCAGATTAATTTCAGTTAAAAATTCCTGTCAAACTTCATATAAAAAAGGAAAAGAACAAAATTACTGCAGTTTTATTTTATATGAAGTTTAACAGGAATATTTATTTCCGGGCCTGCTGGAGTCAGGCCTTTAAAAAAAAAATATATATATATTGAAATAATTGATTCAAGTACAGCTATTTAATTCGCGCTCAGAAAGTTTATTTTTTACCAGACTTCTTAAATTAAATAAAAATGAAATTAATGTTATTATATTCCACATATTTTTATAATAATAATCAAAAAAAATTCAAATATTAATGAAAAAAGTCGAAAATTTCATTATAAAAATATTCAGTTTACAAAAATCAAGTCAACAAATTATATAAGGAAATGTAAATAAGAATTTCGAAATAAAAATAAATACTAAGAATACAAAAATTGAAAACTATGATATTTGAAAAGAAAAATTTTAAAACTAATATTAATAAGAGTGCTATAAGAAGATATAAGTGAGGTCCGCTGGAGTTGGACATACCAGAACTACAGTTTGAAAAATAATTGGGCTCGAATCCTACAAAGCCAAATTAAAAATCTTTTACAAAACTGTGCTGTTTAATCTTGCAATGACACTGAAAATATTTTAAGTAGCATGTTGCGTGTTTTTAATAATTATAAATATATACAAAAAATGAAAATAAAAATTTAAAAATTAATTGGAAGGTCAAAAAATTAATAATTTAAGAAATTGCAACTATTTAAAGAAAATTGTGGAATATTTTGTTACTTTCAAATTATGTTAAGCTGAGTAATATAAATAAAAATGGTATGCAAATAATTAAATATGGTATTATTTGTTAAACTTCTTATTGAAAACTTGCATTTCAGAATTAGATTTTGTTCTGTGTAGTCGTTATGATTTTTTTTTTATATTCTTTATGCATTTCTTTTTGTTGTAGTTTGGCAGTTTTTAGATTTTGGTTGAATGCATTTTAATAACCAAGTGCTCAAGGTTGGCACTTTTGATGGCATTTTGTGGAAGCCAATGGAAATGTTCAACGTTGTTCGTCGTCCAAAGTCCGATGTCCAATGTCCGATGTCCGATGTCGGGCCACAGGTTGTAACTAACTACCATAGAGAATATTACAGCTTTAGGTGTAGCTATTAAATTCTCAACTCTGGCTTTAGCTTTCTCTCACTCCCTTTCTCTACGTCGCTGTCTCTATCTCTATCTCTGTCTCTATCTCTGTCTCTGATTCTATTTGCATCTCTGTCTCTGGCTGCTGATGTTGTGGGTAAAGTTTTGTTTAATGAAATGCGGCAAAAAAAAAGCCCACAATATCCACAACAACAACAAGAACAACACTAACAACAGTTACAACCAAAACAAGCCAAATAAGCATTTAAGGGAAAAGTTTTGCTATTAAAATACTACGTAAATTTTAATTGCCGTTGCTTTTTTGCCCTTTTTATTATACTATATATAATACGTATTGGCAAATATGCAATTTAAGTTCTCAACTCACGTATGTGAATAAACAAAACAAACATTAAACGTTTAGTTAACGTATTTATTTATATCCAAATTGATTAGTTGTACGCACAAAAGCACTTGATTACACATAACAAGAGCAAGCGAGACAGCGAGTGAGTGCGAACGAGAAAGACAGAAAGAGAGAGAGAGTGTGTAATTCGATTATTTAATTACATTTCGTCTGGGGTTTTTGCTTTATTTGTGTTTTGCGTCGCCGCTTTGCGTAGTATTAATTAATGAAATAATTGCCATGTGCTTGCAGCATGTTGCAGTTGCAGTTGCAATAGCAATGGCAATGGCAATTGCCATGTGGTTGTCAGTGTTTGCCTCATTTTGCTAATTATTTGCCAAAGCAACCGAGCAGACATACAAATATTTTGCCCTTAATCCCTTTGGCATTTTGAGTTAATCCCTGTGAAATCTTTCAATATTGTGCAATATTCATAAGTATTTGCAAATTAATAACTTAATTGAATATAATTTTGGCACCTTCTATAATTTCTCTTTTGATAACTTGATAACCCAGCAAGCAAGTTATTTAAATGTTAGTCAATTGTCAATACATAGAATGAATCGTTGATTCCAGTTGGTTATTTATTTTTATCAAGGCTGCATTTGAAAGTTTCGGTTCGGAGGTTCGCGTATTGGTTTATATACCCCCTGAACCCAAGGTTTGGGTTCGAACCTTGGTTCAATTTCTTACAAAAAAATATTTGTATTGTTATACATTTTTCTCTTCATTTTGAACTAACTATATAATATTTTTTTTATAGAAATCTAATTTTGATGTTAATTTAAATTTATTTGAAGATTTAAATATGAATTATTTTAATCCGATGTCTCAAATCATTGCGTGATATTAGAAAACCATAAAATTTATGTAATTATTTTTTTTTTCGAACCGAACCTTTTATTTTGGAAACGGTTCGGTTTAGGTTCGGGTTCTTAAAGTAAGTTATTTTAAGGGTTTGATTCATGATCCGGTTCAGGCTGCTTAAAAACCCGAACCGAACCGGTTCTACGTGGTTCGGCTCAGAACCGGTTTGCAGACTTGATTTATAATATATTAAAATTTGTTTTGTCCTTAAAATGTTCTTTTTTTTAAGAAAAAAATATTTAAGATGCATGTTTTTGATTTAAGAAGTTGTAAGTTGGTCTTCTTTTCAGTGTAACGGACTTATAATTATAATAAATGAGTAAAAAAAAATATAATAAATAATTAAACAAATAATTAAATAGTAATGATATACTTATTTTATTTTAATTATAATAAATGAATAAAAAAATAATATAAATTATTAAATAGCAATGATATACTTACTTTATTTTAATTATAATAAATAAATAAAAAAATTTAATAAATAATTATATAGTAATGATATACTTATTTTATTTTAATTATAATAAATGAATAAAAAAATATAATAAATAATTAAATAGCAATGATATACTTATTTTAAGGACTCTATGTCTTCAAGTTTTATAGACATTGCTTTTCTAACTTATACTAATTATAAGTTGGAATGGAATGTATAAACCGATATATAGTGCGTTATAATCGCTGTTGAATCAAATTACCTTTTCGGCTGCGCAGAAAATCCACGAAATTGACATGAATATCCAACGAATCTGAAACATAATAAAAGAGCTGCTCACAGAAATACGATTCCTCCTGCCCCGCATAATGCCCAATGACTTCATAAATTCAATAAATTAATAAACTTTTGGAATACGCTGAGGTCATTGAGCATTGCCATTTTCCCGTTTTGTTTTTGGTGTCGTTGTCGTTACGAATACCACTGAGCTCAGTTCCCATGATTTCAATACCCATTGGCAACACCCCCCCCTTCCCCGCCCCCTTTAATATTCAGTGTGCTCTCTGGCAACCCATTCAACAATTCCAGCAAGGCACATTAATCATTGAATTTTTGGTGGCCAACTCCCAGAAGATCTGAAGTGACGCTCTGCGTGAATAAAACTCAAACAAAATTGACTTATTGCCGGTCAAACACCTTTTCAAACTGTGTGTATGTGTGTGTGTGTGTGAGTACATACCGCAAATAAAATACTCAGGATAAAGTTTTCCTGTTGCTCAGCCAGGCAAATAATGAATACCGTCAAGCATATTTAAGTTACAGCACATTTCAACTGCATGCTGCCAATTTTGGCTTTAAGTTCGTTTTCCTCATTTGCCACATGTGTCCACAAGGCCAGCAGAATTATTTGTAATTCCATCAATTTATATGTCCTGACTGAGAGTCTGAATACTTTGTCATAATATTTGTTTTATTTTTATAAATGTATCTTTTTAATTCTTTCATTTTTATGCACTCTTTTATTGCTTATTATATGATGTGGAGAACTTCATTTTATATGTCTATATTATTTTTTAGACTAGCAAATTCGTGCTCATTTTTACTATCAATATTTTTAATAATAACAGCAATTTTTTCTTTAAGATCTATAGTCTATTTATTTGCTGTTAATAAGATAGATAAGAATTTAAGTCGGTTTTCAAGTTTACTTAGACAGTTGATTTTTTTTCTATTCTCAAACTAACAAAAAAAAACTATATTAATAGAGTTTTTTGAGTATTATTTAAGGAAACATTTTTCGTTCATTCCTCTTTGCAATATAGTCCTATTTATAAAATAAAATTAAATTAAATTAAAATAAATTTTAACCAGAGATTAATTTCATTTGTATCTATTTACTATTGTTTAGAATAAAATAATACTGAATAAACATTTTTATTTTTTAAAAACTACACAATTTACTATGAAAAAGCTTTGAAAAGATAAGACCATCTTAGAAAATTTTCAAATTTTTTTCTGTTAAAAAAATGTTGCTTTTTAATAAAATTAAATATTATTAATTTTATTTCTTAAATTAAGATCTTAAGTAATTCAACATTCTATAAATAACTTAATTTGTAATTATTTCAGGTCTTAAATATTTTTGAGAGTGCATTAAGCAGTCGGTGTTGATTTTAAAGCTTGTTAGCCACACGTAGCATTACCTTGCTTACCTGAAATGCTGCCATATAGTATAATGAGATTGAAAATTTGTGCAACTGTAGCGTAACTTAAATTAGACATTTTATTTTGGTCCGCATTTTAATGTCAGTCGGTCGTCGTCACGTCCGTCCGCTCTGTCCGCTCTTTCCACTCAGTGTGAGGTCGACAGTAGCTTGTTTACCTTATCACAAAATTAATAAATTTCAAGTTACTTTAACGTGTATTCAACTTGGGCCTTGTTTTCTCTTGGCCAGCTAGAAAGCCTTAACAATATTTCTCCAGTTTGCGCCATAAATTTGTTTATTTGTATGCGGCTGTGGCTTGTTTGCTGTTGTTGTTGTTGTTGTTTTTTCTGTTGTGGCGCCCCTTTTGTATTCTATATTTTTATACCCGTTAGCTTAAAAGTAGTTAAAGGAGTATACTGTATTATGTAACAGATAAACGATCCTATAAAGCATTTATATATCCTTGATCAGCATTAACAGCCGAGTCTATATAGACATGTCCGTCTGTTATCCCTATAAACATTTAGATCTCAGAGACTATAAGAGCTTAGCCAATAAAATTTGCCATACAGACTTCTAGGAAAGCGAAACAAATCCAGTTTATTTTAATTTTAAACTCCAGCCACAATTTAAAAAATGTCTTTTCTCTTTTGTTATTTTAAGGTTTCTATTATTATTATCTGTCATTCAATTTAATGGCAACAAGTTCGTTTATATAGAACGTTAGTAACGTCTGTTTTAAGTTTAAAAATATAAGCGCCTAAAAGTATGCAACGGGTATTTTTATAGTCGATGTTTCGATTTGCTTTTCCTCTTGGTTTTTTTTTTTGCTAAACATATTTCTCTGCAGCCCGGCGAGTGTCACACGCTGAAGTCCAAAGCTGAAAGCTGAAGCCCTGCGATGCTGCGGTCCATAGTCCTTGTTTGCCTGTTCCTGTCCCTGTTCCTGTCCCTGCACCTTACCCCTCTCTGCTGCGTCCTTTGCTGTTTAGTGCTGTCCTGTGGCTGTTGCGCCTAAAAGTAGTCAAATTGTGCGGACTAATAAATTTTGTTGGCTGTTGTTGTGTCGCTTGTTTCGTTCCGTCTTTCCTCTTTCCGCTTTTTACTCCGCTGCCTCTTGCCGCTTTGTCCCCATCCACTCAATTTGCGCTGCTGCCCAGCGGCAATTGCTTGTTGTTGTTGTTGTTGCTGTTGTTGTTGTTGTTGTTGCTGTTGTTGTTCTTGTTGGTATTCATATGGCAAGTATCGCACATCCTGGGCGCTGTTTCACCTTGTTGCTTCTGCAATCATCCCTGCAGCACGTTCATGCCACACACACACACACACACACACACACCGCATGCCACAAGCTTTTACCTTTTTTTGAAATGACATTCATTGGCTTTTACGTGTTTATTTGGAATTTCATTAAAAATGATTAGAAGCTGTTTTGTTTTTTCGTGGGTTTTGTGGGCTTTGCTCGTTTTATGACACTGAGCGAGAAATAGCGAGAGAGAGGAAGAGTGAGTGAGTGAAATAGAAACAGTCAGTTGGAGAGCTCTCTACAACTCGTATAATAGCGCTTTCATGCTTCTGAATTTTATTTGAAAATTTTCTTTCGTTTTCGTATTTTTTTTTTTTTATTTTGTTTTGTCGTTGTCCTCGCTGTCGTTTTTATTTTTTTTTGGCCAACATTTTAAATTGGTGCATACTTGTTGGCTTTTGTTTTGGCCTTGTGTCTGGCCATAAATTTTTAATAGATAATATGCGGCAGGCATGTGAATTGGCCAACGTTTGGACTACGCCTCGGCAAGGCCTTTAATCGCCGCTTATTGTTATGCAGATTGTTCGGCTAATACCGGGGACTAACCAGGGACTAACCAACAGTTCCTGTAGCTGAAACTGAAACTGAAACTGCAGCTGCCATTGACATTTCAGATAATAGCTCTGCCATTCCCCAGAATAATGTGGATGTATGTGTATTTATAACTGTAATGCATAAATTAGCTCTGACGAAGTCAAACACGATAACGAGCGGAGTCAAAAGCCCTTTGAATATTCCCATTTCTATGTTAGTGTTGACTTCGAAGTTGTTGTTATTGTAATTGTTGTTGTTGTTGTTTTTGTGTGGAAAGCAATTAATGTGATCTATGCTCTGACTATATTTAACCCACTACCCAAAGAGTAATGCGCACTTGTAATTTTACGCTTATATATGTAACATTTACCAGGGCGCCTTTTTCCACCCCATAAAGTATATTACACATAAAATAATTACGATTTTTATTATAAATTTTAATTTCATGTTGTATGTATATTTAAGCTTCTTTAGAAATTATTTTATTCACATATTGGAATATAGTATACGATATATAAAATAATTACGATTTTTATTATAAATTAAAATTTCATGTTGTATGTAATATTAAAGCTTCCGTAGAAATTATTTGATTCACATATTGAACGATGCGAAAAATTGATTGAATATTGTACCTTTCAATTGCATTCAACTGAATGCTCTAAAATTTCATTATGATCAAATAATCAACTTGGGAAAAATATGAAACAAGGGGGCTCCGCCCCCTGCTCGCTTCGCTCGCCTACCCCCGGCTCGCTTCGCTCGCGGTGAGGTGCGGCTACAGTCGAGCACGCTCGACAGTAGGATACCCTGAGCCCATGTACTCTTTTATAAAAGTTGATTGTTGCCCATTTTCAATGGGCTCAGGGTATCAAAAATTACACACGCGAAACTATGAACAACTTTCGGTTTCTGAAGTCACTGTGCTTATCACTGTAGACTACGTTATTAATGCCTCACTGAACTAATACATCACTCGATTACGATTACGACTTGCGATTTGCAATTTATCAATTTCTAATTAATTTTAAATAAGTTTAATATAATAAACTTTAATATAATAAACTTATTTAAAATTAGAAATGATAAATGTGAATCTAATCATAATCATAATCGCTACAATCGATGTAGCGTGCCACAAACAACAACTTTGCTCAGCTTGCAATCTGGCAGCACCCATTTTCCTCTCTCACTCTCTCCCTCTTACGCAACAGATTCGAGCCTGCCAAAGGCTGCTGCAGTGCGCGCGAAATTTGAAATAAAGGCAATGTCTAATTTTATGAGATTCTTAAAGCGGAAAATGCTAAGTTTTTTTTTACAACGATAATAAACAGATACTTATTATATATATGTAAGGAATCAAAATATTAATAATTAAAATTATTATTTTGCAGCTTTCAGTGCTCGGCAAGATGCAAGAGTAGTGCTGCAAAATGATCGCTATTTCTCTCATGCAATTTCATACATAGCTATCAGCTTCTGCTGATTTTTGCCATGCAAAATTACATATTTATATATTAACACAATTATATTTTAATCAAATTGTATATTTGTATATACATAAATTATACATTAACATTTTCATTACATGATATCGATAATATTTTTGCTTATCGCTTAATTCTTATTTGGTACCAAAAAAAAAATGGGTACTTATTCGTTCTGTCTTTGTGCGCCTTGCATACAAACGTGAACATGCTGCTCACGTTTGATTTGCCATGCAAATGTAATTATTGAATTAAATGTAAACTCGAAATAACTTCTTTATTTATGGGTCAATCGTTTTGAAATTTTCAGGGTCGTTTAATACGCATACTTCTCAACTGATTGTTCAGTTAGAGTGCTATGTCAAAATTGCAACTGTAAATCGCTTTTACAATTTGTGGGCGAAGGGGCGTGGCATCAAAATTGGAAACAAACTTGACCTGCGTATGGTATTCACAAACCTGCACTCCAAATTTGAAGTCTCTAGCACTTATAGTATCTGAGATCGACGCGTTCAAACAGACGGACAGACAGACGGACAGACGGACAGACGGACAGAAGGACAGACGGACAGACGGACAGACGGACAGACAGACGGACAGGGCTAGATCGACTCGGCTGTTGATCCTGATCAAGAATATATACTTTATGGGGTCTGCCACCCCTCCTTCTGCCTGTTACATACATTCTGCCAAACACATTATACCCTTTTTTGCCCATTTTCAATGGGCTCAGGGTATAAAAAGGCTAATATAATTTTTAGATAGCATATATCATATTTATCTTAAAGGTAAACACAAATATTTGGTTATTAAAATTCGTTAGTATACGTAACATATACTCACAGAAAAAAATTATCCTTAAATTCCAGTTTCAAATTGTTATTTTAGCATGCAATTATTTAGAATGTATCTAGAATATTATTGTTAAATTTAGACAATGTAAGACAATACGGCAGAATAAAAGATTTTATATAAAAAAAAATAAAATCTTACAGAAAAAAAATTTTGATAAGAAAAATCAAGCTTGATTCTAGTATCTTGTGCTTGGTTTAAGAAAATTGAATTGATTTTGTTCTGATTCCCGTATATTTTTTTCAGTGCTTCTCTTTCAAATTCTACAAGCTTTGTTGGATTAAAAACCATTAGAGAGATAGATAAAATATAGATCTAAAGCTGTTTTTATAGTTTATAAATACGACTTTATGTCAAAATACTTAAAATGAAGTAGCTTTACTATTATTTGTAAACATTTTAACAAATCTGGACTCTATGAAGACTATAGAGTATCTGAAGTGGCAGTTTACAGGGTCTTGCAAGAGTTGAGCAGACGCAACTGTTGTTTGTTTGGTTGATAAATTCAGTTTAAAGCCAAAACAGTTGCCTCATTAAGAAGCTGCATAAATTCAGCTGAGAAGTATGCTACAGTTTTGAGTCAAGCTCAATGAATTCTGAGACGTAGACAGAGAAAAACAGAGAGAGAGAGGGGGATAGAGAGGGAGAGGGAGAGAGACAACAGGGCCCACTTAACGCGTCTGTTGCACAAATTTTCGATTGTTGAGTCGGCACTTCATATGCAAAACTGCACACAGTCTGTGCTGAATGTGCAACTGCAACAACTGCAGCAACAACAACTCAGCTTATGTGATGTTGTTGAAAATCTGGTATTTGTTGCTTTTGGCTTTATAGCAGCGATGCAAAGTTTTGAAGCGCACTTGGCAAGACATGAATGCGTAATAACCAAAAGCGGAAGCAAACAACCATAAAGCCAAGTCAGATGCCCCGCCACACACACACTTACACACACACACACACACACACACACTCGCAATTTAGTAGTGAGACAGTGAGAGAATTCGAGATGGAGTTGCTGAAGCATCAGGAAATGGAAATGGAGATAAAGTCGGAGGAACGTTGCCAACACATATGCATCAAAAGAGCTAGAAAAACAACGGCAAACAATGCAAATGTATTTAGCATAATGAGACAGGAGAAATGTGCAAAAATGCAAACATTTGCGGGCTTTGGATCGTGGCAACAACAACAACACAAGTTGGTGGCAAGTGAGGCAGCAATAGCATTAGTTGAGGCAGCCTGCTGACATTTTAAGAGTACAGGAACGAGTACGGAGCGGGTACGGGTATGGCAACAATATTTCATACTCTTTCTCAGCACCATGGGCTATTTTTACAATATTTTTGCAACAGATCTATCGCTTAGAAAAGAACTGTGAATAATTGATTTAGTTTTCAGCATTGATGCTTGTAATTATTTTATTTATTTTCTTAAATTTATTTCATTTAATTAATTTTTGCTTTTTTATTATTTTATTTATAATCTTAAGTTTATTTTATTTAATTAATTTTTGCTATTTTTTTTTTTATTTTTTTTTTCATAAAACTTATGATTTAGCATTGATGTTTGTAATTATTTTGTTTATTTTCTTAAGTTTATTTCATTTAATTAATTTTAGCTATTTTATTATTTTATTTATTTTCTTAAGTTTATTTCATTTAACTTATTTTATCTATTTTATTTATTTTATTTTTAGAAAAGATCATAAGACTTATGATTAAATTATTTAAATTCAATCATAAAGATACAATTTTCGCTTGATGTTATATATATGTTATTTGATCTCTCAATCTTTTTCTGAAGTACTTAATTCAGTAATTATTGAATATTATAATATTGACTGTAAGTGAGTAAAGGAGAGCTTTTCCATTGTTTTCTTTAATTTGAGTTGTCAAAATAATTTCCAACAAGCAATAAGTCCTCAAAATAATAATACCCACTAATAAACTTTAAAATCTTGAAATGTATTTTACGTATTCAATATTTGACAATTTATTGAATAAATCGATGAATGTGAACATATAATTTTTCCAAAACAAAGAAAACATTTTAGTGAGTCCTCAAAATTTAATAAAAATAATATTCATAAATTTTGTTTTACATCTTTATTTTTTATAAGTTCTAACTCTGTTGAATAGCTGCTAAATGAACAGTGTGCGTCAATGTTAATATTATTAACATTATGTTAATGTTAATGTTATAACAAGCATTGCCAATTAAAGAATTCTGAGTTGAATATATTTAAAAGCTGCTTTTTTCCATAAAATATGATCATTTACCCAATAGTGCTCTGTATTAGTGTGTGGGTGTGCATTAGTATGTGTTTGTGTGAGTGTATGTGTGTTGGTATTCAAAATGAAAGTCATATGGCAACTCATAACTCAACTAGTTGTTGTTGGCTGGCAGTTGAAATGCCCGTGCCCAGGCGCAAGTTATTTCATTTGGCATTTCAAGTTTGTTGGCATTTGAATGAAGTCATTATGAGGGCAGAGTGGCAGTGGCAGTGGCAGTAGTAAGTGGTAAGTGGAAAATGCTGCTGCCAACCTGAAGCAGTCAGTGGCAACAACTAAATTCGCATTTTTCTCATACACTTTGCTCTTAGGCATTTGCCGCTTTTTGTGCGTTGTTTATTGCCAGCGTTGAAGCAAACGCTTCTAAATAAGCATTGAAATACACACAAGACACACACAAATACACACACACACACACACACACACACACATGCAAAACACACACCTGTAACAGAATGTAATTAAAGTTGCAAACTTTTTTTGCTTTTATTTTTATTAACTTTACTTATTTATTTATATTTTGACTCCTGTGTGTGCTCTTCTGTATATATATATATATATATATATATATGTGTGTGTGTGTGTGCGTACGTGTGTATTTGTAAACGTACACAAAAAACAATTGCAATTTATTTATTTAATGACAACTAAGAGCGTATGCCCTAGTTTAGTTATAAATTCAAAATATAAGAAAAAAGGCTTTGAAAAATAAATTTAAAAAAAGCAAAAAAAATTTTAAAATTTAAAATTAAAAGCTAAAACAAAAACAATTAAAGTATTGAAAAATGTAAAAGTCTAGAGAAGTTCAAAAAAATTTGTATTATCTAATATTTGTTGCTTTGATTGGGGAAAGCCCAGAAAATCCAAGCAGATCAATAAGTTTAAGAATTCGTATTAGTAACAGTATTGATATTAATTTTAGTATTAATTTAATTAGTAATGGTAATAAATTAAGTTGTTAAAGGACTTATCGACAGATATATTCAGAAATAAAATATATCTGATGCGGTGTCAAAAGTTCGATTATTCCGGATTTTCTTAAATGTAGTATCATTTAAATAAAATTAATATTGGCTTTAAATAAAAAAAAAAATAAAGAATTTTTAAATTAAAAATTAAAAGCTAATATTAATTAAGCACTATTATTCATAGCAATATTTTGACTTTCCGAATTTTGTAAGATTTTTTAGTCAAATCAATATTTACGTCTCCCATTTTAATCTTAAATAGTGTTAGTTTAACAATTATATGCTCAGTAAGTACTAGAAATATACATGTTAAAATCAAAAATTTGAGACTTAAATTTTTAAATGATTTTTTTCTGTGTATGCCAGTGTCTGTATGTGTGCGTGTGTGTGTGCGTGTGTGTGTGTGTTGATGAGCAAGACGCAGGTAGCGATTTTAAAAGCACTTTCAACGGCTTGAACTTGGCACAAGCTTACGCACAAACCCATTAAAGAAGCTTATGAACTTTGTTGCTGCTCCCGCCCCTAAAAAGTATGCAATACAAAATGTAAGGAGAGCTGGCACGCAATAAACAAAGAACGAAAGAAAGAAAGAAAGGCTTCTTTTTCTTCTGCTTCTTCTTGCTGTTGCCGTTGCATGGAAAAGTTTTACCACAGATGCCAGACAAGCAGACAAACAGACAAACCGACAAACAGACAACGTGCGACTTACAAATGCTGATGTGTGGAACTTAAGTTAGGTGCAGAGTATGAAGAAAGAGAGAATGGGAAGAATTGGCAGGGAGAAGAGGCAGGGGAAAGGGGCAGGGGGAGGGGCATCTGTAAGGGGGTGTGACATTAAGCTGCGTGCGTACAAATACCATGAATCTGTTGGCATGTAAAACACTTTTGTTACGCCCCAAAGCCAGCATGGCTAAAAAATTGCTTGCTCGACCTTGTTGTTGTTGTTGTTGCTGTTGTTATTGTTGTTGATACTCTTGCAACAATTTGTCAGAAAATTTGTTCAGTTTCTCGTTGCCGCTGCTGCAAGAGAATTCAAAGTCGACGCCGTAACTGACTTAAGCCGCATTTGAAAGTTGGCCAAAGCCATGCATTGGGACAGGCTAAGTAATTGCGCCTATTTGTATGGCAATTAAGCAAATTAATAATTTAAAATTGTGCATTAAAAAACACAGTTACTTAAGTAATTGTTTTGATAAACATAACAATTCAAATATTATTGGATTTTTAAATATTTTATCTTTTGTCAACATGTCGAAATCTTTACCATTAAGTAATGATTTTTTTGTTAGCTAAGCGACCTTTTTTTTTTTTAATAATTTGATTAGGTAAACTGTCTTGATGTCTAGATTTATAGTCAGTAAGTGTCAATATTTGACCTCAAGCCAGCTAAACTACTCAAATTTTATTATTTTACACTTTATTTAACTTGCTTAATCTTAAAAAATATATAACTTGTTTTCAAAATAATTATTACCTTTAAATAAGTTTTATTATTATTAAGTTATTAATTTTATAATAATTTTATATTTTTTAAATTTTATTTAAGTTGCTTAGGCGTAAAAAATAAGTTACTTGTTAGGTTATTATTCTAGAAAAATTATCTACTTACAAAATGTTTTTTTTTATTTACGTTATCAACTCTTTACGATATTTCCGATATTATGATAAGATTAAAAAGGAAATATTAATATCCACTGAGCTAAGCATAGTTGTAATTATAAAATAACACATATTTGAGTTTATGTCGTTGCCAAAAACAATTAGTGAATTATTTTTAATCAAACAAGAATATATTTATACACATGGAGTTTACGCAAATAATTAATTTGCCAAGTCGTTGTTGTATTTTTTTTTTCAACAAATCTTATTTTATTAAAGTTACCTGAGGAGCTGAGAACATGCTGAAAAAGATATAATGTGATTCAATGCGTTTAACTATTTTTAAAAATAAAAAAATGCTTATGCATTTATTTTGTCAGTCGAAACAATTACTTGACATTCTTCAAATGTACATTAACATTACATTATGTATGCTATGTAGAGAAGTATTGCATTATGTATAGTATGTAACATAAATTTGCTTTCTCAGGCGTTGCAATCAAAGTTGCAGGGAAATTACAGTATTCATTTAATTTATGCGTCGCATTGAAATTTATTACTGGCCGAGCATCTTAATGGTTCATTAAATTCATTATTCGGACGAGTGCAAAAAAAGCAAGCAAAAAAATAAATAAATAAAGCACAAACAAAATAAAAATAAAAACAAACAAAACAAAACAAAAAAAAAAATAAACAGAAAAAAAGCAAACAAATGAAATAAAATAATGCACATGCTTATTTGTGTGTGCACGTGTGTATCTGTATTTGTATGCGAATTGGTGTGTGTGTGTGTGTGTGTGTGTGTGTGTGTGTGTGTGTGTGTGTGTGTGTGTGTGCGTTACACGTTTTCCTTTTTTGCCGTCTGCCACATTTTAATGAGTTTTTTGCTTTACGTTAATTTATTTTCATTTGAATTCTCTTGCAAAATGGCTTCAAGGCGCGCACAAAAATGCAATTATGCATTCATTAAAGAAATTAATTGCAAACAATTTCAATGCCAGGCAAAGACACAGAGCCATTCGCATTATTGAGAATTCGACGAAACTCTGAGACAGACTCAAAAAACTCAAGCAAACAAACAAACAAAAAAAACTCAACAAGCTGGCTTTACTTTTGGCCCAGTCCGTTCTCCGTCTTGTCTATTTAGCCCTGCTGTGTGTCGTAAGTAGAACATTACCAAGGCTTTTATCGTAAATGCCAACATCTTTTGCTTGTAATTTTCTGTTACGTTCGCAACACTCGCCCATTCACATACGCACTCACATTCGCATTCGCATTCGGATTCACACTCGCATTCTCATTCAAATAATAATGGCTGTCTTTTACGTAGTTGTGCAATGATTACGTGATGCCTGCAGAAAAGCACACATATCCCCATTAGATATGAGATTTTCTTTTGTTTTTCCTGCTCTCAGCTTGGCCCCTATTTGGCCCCTCGTTTAGTGCGTGCATTTGACTTTTACTTGAATTTCATAAATGTATATATTTGCACACATGGACACAACTGCAGAGATTCAATGCGCACATGCATAAAACAATGCATAACAATCTTTTTTATTATACTCATTAAAAGTCCATTCTCTGGGTATATCAAAATACTGCATATATATATATATATTTTATATCAAATCTAATATAATATTTTTTAGCTATGTTGTGCCCAAATTTTAACCTCCTCGGCCTTACCGTTTGTGCTCCACAAATATCAGTCAGTCAGTCAGTCAGGACAAACAGTCTTTTATATATAGACAGATATACAAAATTTTTACTGAGTATGACAGTCGAGCATACTCAGCTCTTTCGCTTTTGAAATCTTGCAGCTGACATAAAACAAAACTTAAACTCAACGATTGCACAATTACAAACATCGTATCGAAGAAAACCAAGATTGATAGGTTTGATACACTCATAAAAAAGTGTTTTATTATCAAGGACATTTATAAAGAAATTTCTATTGCGAAAAGGTTTAGTGAGGGAGAATTTACTTGTATTTTTGTGTACCTTTTTAAGAAATAAAATATTTAAGATTTGTTTTAATATTATTGCTTTTAAAATTCCGCAATTTTTTTTTAGCAGTGTATGTGATTGTGGCATGTGCATTCTAAAATTAGATAAAACTGATTTGTTGCAGAAGTATATAAGCTCTTTATAATGAGCCGATTTGGAACGTGGAAATGAAAATAGTTCTCTGGATATTTGTTAGCTAATATTTAATTTTTTGTTTATTTGCTAAATGTCATCTCCAAATAATTCCAGTAGTTTCTCTAAGGGTATTTGCAATGCCAGCTCAAGTGATTTGATAACTGTCCTTTGAATTCGGACTATCTTAATGTGCATTGCTGCGTATACGTAATATTATGTATACGCAGCATTGCGCTTTAGTTGTGTTTTAGTCAGCCATATGATTGTCCGCATTTTGAGGCAAGCTCCAGCTAAAAAACAATACAGTTTGTCACAGTCTGTCGCTGGCAGAGCTGCAGTTGCAGTTGCAGAAGCAAAAGTTGAAAATTTTTGTATGTAGTTTCTGTTGCATAAGCATAATGTGGATGACGCTGATGAGTTTCTTCAGTGTGTGGATGTTGCAGCTGAATCAGAAGCAGCTGTTGTTATTAGAGACATATTTTCTTGTTGCCACAAGTCAACAGACACAGATCTGTGTCTGTTTCTGTGTCTGGGCAGTGTCTTTTGTGCTTTGCTGGTTCGTTGAACGCATTTCTCATTTCTCATGTCCATTTCAGCAATAACCATGCGAGCTGCAGTCATTTGATTGTATTTGTCAGCATCTAGAGTAGAACGACAACAACAGCAACGAGCATAACAAACAACCGAATTAAAAACAACAAAAATGTTGTAGCAAACGCTTGAGACGAAACAACTAGACTGTGACAGACCCTGTACGTATTTTAAAATAAAGGATAAAAAGACAAAAACTTCTTAGACTTAAATTTTAAGTGTTGTTGTATACTTATGACCACAATTGAAATTAATTAAAAGTGAATAATTTTATTTAAAATATTCAAAATTCTAAAACGGGGACCCTTAGCATTAAAATTGTATCCGAGAGCTAGAGTGAAAACAAATTTTTTTTTAAATTAATTAAATTTAAATGCAGAATTTAGAGACCAAAACATTTTTTCAATGATATTCCAGTCTTCAGTCAAACCGGACTTCAAGTTTACAAGTCAAAACTTTGGTTCGATTTGACAAGATCAAGAAAGGTTCGGTACATAACGATATAAGGAGTTGATTAAAAGGGAAAATACGAGATTTAAAATTTCAAAGGGGGGACCCTTAGCATTAAAATCGGAACCTAGATCCGAAGTTAAAAAAAATTTTTAAGAAAATTAATTAAATTTGAATGCAAAATAAATTTAGAGACCAAAACATTTTTTAAATAATATTCGGCTTGAAAATCGGTTCTTTTTTGATCAAGTTACGAACGTTGGAAATTGGTCAAACCCTTGACTGAACAACTTTACAAGTCAAAATTTTGTTTGATTTGACATGATATTTTACAGAAAAATGAAACGTTTCAGAATCAACTCTAAAGTGTTACTTAATATTAATAACGATGTAAGGAGTTGATTAAAAGTGAAAATACGAGATTTAAAATTTCAAATTTTCAAAATTTCAAAGGGGGGACCCTTAGCATTGAAATTGGAACCGAGATCCGAAGATCAAAATATTTTTTTTTTTAATTAATTAAATTTTAATGCAGAATGAATTAAGAGACCGAATCATGATCAAAATGACATTCCGTTTGAAAATCGGTTGAGTTTTAATCAAGTTATGACAGTTTGAAGTTGGTCAAACCTTTGACCTAGTAACTTTACAAGTCAAAATTTTTGTGCAATATATCATGATTTTTGACAAGAGAATGAAAGGTCTCAGAATCAAGTCTAAAGTGTTGTTTCCTGCTAATTATGATATAAGAAGTTGATCTAAAAAGAAAACTTGAGATTTAAAATTTCAAATTTTCAAAATTTCAAAGGGGGGACCCTTAACATTGAAATTGAAAACGATAAACAGTGGTAAAACCAAATTATTGCTTAAATTGAATTGACTATTGTCTTAACGCTTGCCACGCTTAATAGACCCTTTGTGCATGGCAAGTACAGGGCTTAAAGATACATGTTGCAAATATCTTAAGGGTATACTTAGTGCCTGATTTTTGTAGTGAGCCGCTGCCTTTTGTCTCTGTTGGGCAACCGACAAGCTCTGCTTAAGTGGACAGCAAGCTCTTGTATCTGTATCTGTGTGTGTGTGTGTGTGTGTGTGTGTGTGTGAGTGTGTGTTTGTGTGTCAGGGCTTGCAGCTGTGTGCGTTTGCTTTTGGCTTTTGAATTTGCAGTTAGTCCAGAAATTGCTATGATGTGATATGCGAGCTGCTGCTTCTTCAGCTTCTGCTGTTGTTGTTTTTGATGTTATTAGTGCTGTTATTGTTGTTCCTGTTCTTGCTGTTGTTGTTGCTGTTGTTGTTGTGTCGGTTAGGCGCTGCTGTTGCTGCAAGTTGCGCGCAAGCATAATAGTTTAGTAAGCTCTCTCTGGGGTATTCAACTGCATGAGATGACGTTTTATTTCCCAAGGCAATCTTTTGCCACGAATGTTTGTATACTTCCCTTTGTGTGTGTGTGTGTGTGTACCTTACATGTGTGTGTTTGTGTGTACACAGTCGTATTTGTGCAACTGAGGACAAAAGTTTCGTTGGCTTTGCAGCGGCAACAAACAAATACAACACAACACAACATAAAAGAAGAGAACAGAACAGAGCACAGCTTGCATACAGGATACTCAGAGCCGAGAATAAAGCAGACCTCAGAGCAGGCCGCCTGCTGAGTCCAATGCGTAGTTAACAATACCAAAAACAGCAACAACAACATCAACAACTTCAAATATAAGTATGCAACAACGACAACGACAGCGACAACGCTAACAACAGCGGTAAATTGTTGATTTTGATATTGGAATTCAAAAGTTCTAGAACAATGTTACAGCATTGAGGCAGACTGCAACGGATCTGAGTCTACATCCATGAACAAAGAGTCAGACAACACCACAGCGTTGCATGTTGCATGTGGCATGTGGCATGTGGCATGTGGCGTGTTGCATGTGGCAGCATCGTTAGCGAGAAGCGGACGCTGCACTCGCTCAATTTGCACCTTAATTGGAGACTGAGTAACAGAATATCATTGAACGCGCATTTAAGCCCAAATAATACCAATCAGCAGTGGACTGAAGCAGACTTTTAATAGGTAACATTCAAAGGTATCGTAGCAACTTTAATTGAAGCAGAACTTCTGCTAAGAAAAGCGTAGTCGACTTGCATATGCTCGGTATAAATAAAAAGAATATTTTAGTTGAAACTTGTAAAGAAAAACGAAGCTAACATTTATAAAATTATTTACGCCCAGACTTTTTAAATTTTTGTATACATTCAGTTTTAAATTTTACATAATTATTACAAAAAGTAATTTAATTAAATTATTTTTTATACAAAAAACATTATTGAACATTAGTTAGTTAAAATTTAAGCTGAAATTTAAGAATTATATGTACAATTTCAAATTTTAAAAAACAAACTTGAAATAGTAAAACAAACAAATAAATAAATTGTTAAATATCAAACTCTTTAATTACAAACCAAATGTATGGTTCTAATAGTTCTATATTTAAAAGCTTTACATTCTGTTCTCTTTTTTGTACACAAAGTCCTTCTATGAAACTTGAAGGAAGACAAAAAGAAGGCGATAATTTAATTTATTCTTATTATATTATAGTATATATTTTATTTTCAACTTTCCCAGACTTTTCCACTTTTTTTATCTTCTCAATTTTAAATTTTATATAGTAAAATTGTAATTATTTTATCAAATTTTATTTTAATCTTCTATATACATAAAATGCTTTGACCTGATTCACTGACACACTGACTGACTGACGCACTGATCACTGTACTGTCCAAACCATAAGTCCTAGAAGGTTGAAATTTGCACACAACACAGCTGAGCTATTATATATAAGATTTGAAATAATTTATTAGTCAAGTGCCGCTGATAAACGTTAAATATATAAATATAAACCAAAATAAATTTAAATAGATTTATAAGGATTGTATAATATGCTGTTTACTGAACTCGATTCCAAAGTTGTAAAGTTGTCTGATTTCAGATTTCTCTTTTCAGCTTTTATATTTTTGTTTATCTTTAAATCTTGACTTGTTTTGGCTCTCCAGACTTTTAACACTCTGACTCTCGTTCCCCCGTTGAGGGAATTGGAGTCACACACTTAAACTTTCAGTCAGTTGATGTGGTTCCACTGGTTGTTGTAATTGTTGTTGTTGTTGTTGTAATTGTTGTTGTTGTTTTTGTCGCTGGTTGGCTTGTTTAAGTAGCTGCAATGGCAATGTAAAGCGTGCAACTTCACAGCAACTTTTATGGTCATCCAAAAAGTATGACAACTCTGGCCATTGCTCTTGTTATTCTCTTGTTTCACGCTGTCACATTCCCCTCTCCATCGCACTGTCCTTCTCCCACACATATGTGACATAATATGAACTGCTGCTGCTTCTACAGCTTGTTCTTCTTCTGCTTCTGCTTCATCTTCTTTTGCTCCGTCTCCGTCTCCGTCTACGACTTTTACTTCTCTGTCGTAGCGTACTTATTTATATACTCATAGTTTACGGCGCTGCGGGACATATTGTGCTCGTATATATATTTTTGTTCTAATGAAAAAGTTATGACCATCAAATAAAGTATGCTGCAACAACAACAACAACAACAGCAACAGCAAACTTAAAAGTGAAGCAGCAACAGTAACAACAACAACCACAGCCATTAAGTGACCGACCGTAAGAGCTGCAATCGTTGTTGTTGTTGTTGTTGTTGTTGTTGCTGTTCTCCTCGTTGTTGTTTGACCTCTTCGAAAGTTGACTCTATTGTGCTTCCTGTTTATGCTGCGAATTCCAATTGTTGCTATTGTTGTTGTTATTGTGGCTGCTGTTGCTGCTGCTTTTTGTCTTGTTGTTATTGCTATTATCTTTTGGCTATTGCTTTCTGTTGTTCGCATTGCTTGGCCATTGTTGTGGCTGCTTGGGTTTTTTGCTTATTGCAGCTGCTGTTGTTGTTGTTGTTATTATTATTATGATCCCATTCGTAGTTCGTTTAATTCAGTTTTCATATACACGCATAGATATACACTCGTTTATCTCTGTATGTGTGTGTGTGTGTGTGTTTGTTCATATCGAAGTTCGCTTGCAAAACCTTTTGCCCACTGGGCGTATACTTTATCATACAATATTGTTTCGTTTTTATTACATGTCACTCATACGTGCATATGAGTAAGGGTGTGTGTCTGTGTGTGTCTGCGTGTGTGTGTCTGCGTGTGTGTGTGTGTGTGCATATGACGGAGCGTGTAAAGTGCGTTCTTTGGTTTTATATGAATTTTTTAGAGTCTTTTATGCACTCAGCACGAAAATTTGTTCTCCAAGAGTTTTAGCACAACAACAAAAGTAGCAAGTAAGAAAGCTATAGTCGAGATGCTCGACATTTAGATGTCCAGTACACATAACTTCGCCGCTGTAAAATGAAACCATTGTAAATGAAAAAAAAAAAAAATTATATTTATTTTATTTTGTAATTAATTTATTTCATTGATTTACAAGAAATGTGCTTACGTTTAAGTTACAGGGCTTATCCTTACAGTTTTTAGAACAGATAAATAAATTAAAATATTTAAAAAAAGTTTGTACAAAAAATATAAAGTTTACCATTTCCGGATTTGATCTCGGCTTATCCGTATTGCTGGCGACCTCTCTATCCGCCAGACCACAAAGCACACTTGTACGCTCCAATATATTTCTGATTGACATTTGTTTTTAAATCTTTTTGACAAACACGATAGCCTTAATATTTATTCATCAAAAAATTAAATTTTTGATATATTTGAATGAGAATTAAAAAAGAAATAAAATAAATAAAAATTTAATGAATAATAAAAATATAAAAAAAATAACTAAATACAAATTTATTCATTCAAACTGTCGCCTGCGTCAACAGTCAAAGTAATTGTTCTGCGTTGGAACTGCATTAAACTGTTAATAACTAACAGGGGTATTCCTGAAATACAAACCAACCAAAAACCCAGCAAAAACATTAATGGAACACGCTTGTTATCTAAATTATATTTTCTATTAATTCCCCGCTTGAGATTATTTCTATTGATACTTTGTCTCTAACTTATAAGCCTTGGTATATTTTAAGTACTGGGCCAAAAGCAGCAAGAAGCTGCCACAAATTTGGTGGCCACGTGCGTTCGCTGAAGTAGCTGAAGAAGTTGAAGAGACTGAAGAGGCTGAAGAGCTGCTGAGTTGCCTTCGAACGTTCTAATTTGGTTTTTGGCCAACAAAGATACTTGTACTCGTACTTGGTTTATAGGCCAACTAACTACACAAGCACACGTACTTTTCTTAGCTTGTTTATGTGTACATGTGTGCGTTCGCTATTCATATATGTTGCATAGATTTTTTAACGAGTATTACCATCAAATTACATATGCAAATATACATATTCTCAAGTTAAACCACAGTCAGGCTGCCAAGGTAACAAGGCTTAGATATTTCTGCCTGTGTATTGCGTATGAAATCTTCAGGCTAAGCACGTAATACGTGACAATTACTAGATTTTAGGTAAAACATGCTCATTAAATCATTTGAGCTTAATTCGGGCTTAGGCAAAGGTAAAATACAAAATCTGCGTAGCTATTGTTTTCTTTTGGCCTTTCTGCTCACATGATGATGATGATGATGATGATAATGCTGATAATAATGATAATAATGATGATGTTGCTGTTGTTGCTGTTGTATAAGCCACCTCTCAGGTAGCATGTGAACCACAAAGTATTTGTCTGCAGTTGGCTAAGCCATAGTTAAATCGCAAGCCAGAACAACTAGTCTTGGCCTAAACACACAGAGAGAACTACAGGCAGAAAGAGTGGGTGGTAGAGAGTGAGAAATACGCACACACGTGTGTACACTCTGAAAAAATAGCACTTGTTTCTGCTTGGATTTGATTTGTTTTCTAAAACAATTTGATATTCTTATTGGAAAATAAATTACGTAAAATCAATGATTTTTCTTTATAAAATTTAATTTTTTTTTCTGAATTGAATTCATTTTTTTTAATCGCAGCTTACATTACACAAATAAATCCCTTTTTTCAAATTTTCGCTAGAATCATTTCTGAAAAAATTAAAAATATAAGCAAATAGTTCAGCTAAATATAACGCTGTAATATTTACATAAAACTGGAATGTTAAACTTGTTACAAAAACCGTATTTTTGCATATTTCAATGACAATATTTCGAATCATAAATTATTTTGAAATACTTTTTTTAAATAATAAAAATACGCGGTCTTGAAACCTCGAGCTAACCAAAATAAATTAAAAAAAAAAAAAATAAAAAATAAAACAATATCATATGCAAGTAGAAAGGTCGCCACAACCTACATCAAAAATAATAAAAATAGTTTTGTTACCTTTTTCTACATTTAATATATCTTTTTTCTTCGGACTGTTTGTTAAAAAATTTGCATTTCTGCATATTCTAGAATGCTTTTGTGAAAAATAATCTTTACTATATTTGTACACATTTAATACAAACAGATTAAAAATTTAAATTTCAATGTATACTTAACTTATATTCATGTTTATATTTTAGTAAATGCAATTTTTTAATTTTATTCAGCCTATATCTAATTTTTTCATGATCTTCTCTTAATCTTTGAATAAATAATTAAATAAAGAAAAAGCTAAGCATTTGAACTGTCATAGGTATATTAAAACATATACACATTTTCAAATTGCTGGTTGTTATTTTTTTTGAAGTGTAGTATAAACAATGGCAACCGAGAACCGAGAACCGAGAGATATGCAGGCAGATAACAATACACGCTCCACTCTGCCAAAGGATTTAAAGGGACGTGCTGACGAGGCTGATGAGTGGAGACACGAATGAAGATGGAGCCACTACAACTAACAACAACAGCTCAGCTAAGGAATTTAGAGTACAACAAAGGCAACCTGCCTGCCTGCTAAATGAACAGGCAACACAGGTCGCCCGACCTGCCACGCCCCCCCTCCAACCCCTCTACCTTTGGCAGACAGGCCAGGAAGTGTAACATCAGCGACAGCATCCTGTAGTGTCCTTTTGGCGCACTTTGCATGACGTTTAGCTGGTCCAAGTGCTGTCCTCTGTCCTCAGTCTCTGTTGCCAACTTTGCCTTTAGCTCAGCTCCCTCTTCCTTTCTCTTTTCTCCTCTCTCTCTCTCTCTACAAGACTCGACTGCAGCAGCACGCGCTGCTCACTTGAAAGCATTGCCTACCTTACATTACTTATTATGATTATTATTATTTAATGCAACAACAACAGCGGCAGACAACACCAACAACAAAGCAGCAACAGTGTCAGCTTAGAGCTTAGCTAGTGATGAGCACGTGACACGACACAAATCACGACTGACAGCAGCAACAGAAAAACCTGCTTAGATTTTAAGATTGTCTTTTTTTCTCTGTCTGCTTTTGTTATACATATGTTAGTAATATATCTATTAAATGTGTGCCAGAAATCTCTAGAGTATTTGAAAACAATTGCTTGCAAACGAAACCAAATTAAAAATTGTTTTAAAACCAAAAAAAATCAACTTGGACTGTGTAAGACAGCGGATCCTTTAGTGGAACATGTATAAAAGTGTTAATTACAAGGCTGCAAACCGGTTCTGAACCGAACCTTGTAGAACCGGTTCAGTTCGGGTTTTTAAGCAGCCTAAACCGGATCATGAACCGAGCCCTTGAAATTATTTACTTTGAGAACCCGAACCTAAGCCGAACCGCTTTCCAAAATAAAAGGTTCGGTTTGAAAAAAAATAATTACATAAATTTTATGGTTTTCTAATATAACGCAATGATTTGAGACTTCGCATTAAAATAATTCATATTTAAATCTTCAAATAAATTTAAATTAACATCAAAATTTGATTTCTATAAAAAAAAAAATATAATTAGTTCAAAATGTAGAGAAAGATATATAAAAATAAAAATATTTTTTTGTATAAAATTGAACCAAGGTTCGAACCCAAACCAATTCGCGAGCCGATGTCTTGCTCTGTGGTGCGAACCGCCGAACCGAACCTTTCAATTTTTTTTTGGAGGTTTGCAGCCTTGGTTAATTATATAAATATTTTTGAGTAATATGTTGTTAAATCAAATGCATATTTAACACGCTTGAATCACGTTGTCATCTGCAGTTTAATAGTGGTTTTAGAGTCTGTCAGTCTGTCTGTCTCTCTGTCTGTCTCTCTGTCTGTCTCTCTGTCTGTCAGCCTCTGTCTCAGCCTGTCTCTTGTGTTCTTTGGCGTTGTGTTGTCCACGTCGCATCGTTTGCATTATTGTGTTCCTTTGTCTGGTTCACCTAACATAGTAGGGCAGGTTGTTGGTTGTTGTTGTTGTTGTTCTTCTTCTTTATATTGTTCTTGTTGTTGTTTATATTGTTGTTGTAGTGGACACTGCAGTTCCCTGTTGTTGGCTTGTTGTTATTCTTTTGTTGCATGCACTTTTCGCAGTATTTCGTAATATTTGTTAAGTATGCTTTTGAAATTGTGGTCTTCGACCATTATGTCATTCATTCAACTCGAGTGTTGCCAACAAAAGCGCAACAACAATAACCAACCATAGTTCTAGTTGTACAACAACGACAACAGCAACAATTACAGCTACAACAGCAACAACAACAACAATAACAAGTTGCTGATGTCGTTAGACTCGTTATTGAAAGAGATAAAGAGCGGTTACTTAGGCACACGCCAGTTTTATTGTTGTGGTTCCTCTTATTTGTAGCTACCGTCAGTGTAATAATGTAGCATAAATATTACTAATTTCATGAAATTTATTTAACTGTACTTAAATTTAGTGCAGTTGGGGCTGCACATTGCGCATACGTCGTGTTGTACGGCCACAGCCCACAGCTCGAGGCGCGCTGACAGACAAAACCGGACCAACAGACAGACAGACAGACAGACAGACAGACGGACAGACGGATGGATAAACGGGAAGACAGAGGCTGTTCTGGCATTAGGCTGTGAGCAAATTTGTAGTTGGCTAGAAGCAGCAGCTGAAACTGAAGCTGCGACTCTAGTTACACTAAAAAAAAGAAACAGTCATATTCAAGTTTAGATCAAGTTTATAAATTACTAAAAGTAACAAAGTCTAGCATACTATAAGCCGATTCCTCGAATGTACTTTGACCCCGCTTCTTATTCAACACTTCTTATTTGAATTTCGCAAAACACCGTCATATTATACAATAAAATTGTCCCAGCTATGTTGTGTGGAAATTTCAGCCTCCTAGGTTTTATGGTTTGGGCAATGATCAGTCAGTCAATGGGTAAGTCAGGACAAAGAACTTTATATATATAGATTCTAAATTTAGTTACATATTTTTATAATTTTATTTTGTGTAATTATGTAGTTCTCTTTTCTCTTTTAACTCAATATCATTAACTCAATATCATTTTCTTATTTTCGAATTAAAATTGTAGTCATTAAAATAAGCAAATTAAGCTAAAATATTTAATTTAAGTTCAAAAATCGTATACTATAAAAAATATAATAAGATATATTTGTAGAGAGTGAAAAGCAAACCACTGAGCTTTGGAACTGATTGGAATTAATTTCATGCTGAAATTCCAAGCAATTTTGTTCAGTGTAGATGTGTGTAGATGTGAAGAGGTTCATTGCATGTTGGCAACATTCACAGCCGTTATCCCAGGCGTTGTTTAAACGCACAGCATTTAGGCCTAAATTGCGGTCACTTTGGCCGTCTTTCTATGAATTTTACTCTCCATCTATCTCGCTGTCGCTGTCGCTTCTGCTTCTTTCTCTTTGTTCTCCATTCTCCAGTGTTGCAGATGCCGCAGCAGTGCGTGCGTGTTGGCCATGATGGGCGTGGTGGGCGTGGTGGGCGTGTCATTAGACAGCGTTGAGCTAAAAGAGATAAATGGCGACAGCAACTGAAACGGCAAATGAAAAGAGCAACAGTAAAAGCAACAGTCGTTGAACTTTTTTGCTTTCGCAGTTGTTTATGCAATTCAAATGAGTCGCTCCAAGAAAGCCAGAGAGAAAGGCAGAGGCAGGCTATGAAGCAGGGTGGTATTTCGGGTAATACATTTTATTTGCAATCTTAACCCTAATTTAGTTTGCGAAACTCCAGTGGCTTGACAGTTAGCCAGCGACAGATCCAGCTCCAGAGTCAGAGCGATTGCATTGCATTGAAAGCCAGCTTTGCTAACTGTCTTCTCAATGAAATGAAAATGAAATGGAAATGAAATGGAAATGGAAATAAAAATGGCAATGCAAAACAGCAGCAAAAAAGCGCAACTATAAACATTCACACACACACACACACACACACACACATACAATATTATATATGATAGTATGCGCCATCAGTTTCATTTGGCACAAAGCTAAAGAAATCGCTTAAAACAAAACACTTAAAATTACACTATATGAGAAAGGGGGAAATCCCTTTTACTTTGAGTCAAAGCCAAATTAAAATTACTAACTAGAAATTTAATTAAAATGCGCGATATAAAACAAATGAAATGACAAGAAATACAACATTAAGCAACGGAAATTCAAGTCAAAGAAAAAAAGCTCAACTATTAAATATACATATATTTGAAGACTACAAATCGCTTTGAGTTTCCCGAAACTTTTACAAAAACTATTCACTTTTTATTTAATTTTATTACAGCTTTATTTTAAAACTTCATTTAATAAAAATATAGATGAAAAGATTGTTATCTCTTTTATGTTTAAAAAGTCCAGCTCAATTAGAAAATAATTGAGTAAATAATGATTTTTATTTTAGGCTTAATTTTAAAAATTGATTGATTACAAAGTCAGACATACAGATTGTAATCTCTTTATTTAATTATTTGAATGTCTAAAAATATCTAGGAAAATTGGAAAATTATTGAGTAAATAAAAAATTTAGAGGTTTTATTCTAACAAGATACCAAAAGCTATGAGCCAAAAACAAAAGTCTGGCAACAACAAAACACTTTTTTCAATGTCCACAATATTAAATTAAAAGTGTAATTTAACAATTATTAAATAGTTTTCTAAATAAATCTAACAAAAAAAAAAAACAAATATGAATATTATTTTTTTTAAGTGGACTGTATTTCTCGTGGAATACAAATATACAATTTAAAAAGTCTTTCCTTAATATTAATTACATAATTAGAATAACGTTTATTTAAAAAGCCTTCCGTAAATGTTAACTAGAATAAGCTTAAAGCAATTATATTATAATAATAGATGGTTAAAATTGCAGGTTTTAAATTGACAGTAGCCAAGTTTAAGCTGTTGGACTATCTACTTAGTTAATTGAAAATGCATTGACGTCAAAGCACAAAAGACAATGAAACCTTAGCGCCATTTGTGGTGGCAACTTTTAGACTAATCAACATGGCCATTGCCTGGTTACCTAATGCTTTAGGCCAATAAAAACAATGTCTCGAAGTGTCATAGATACACGTATTTGGCATATGGCAACCAGGCAAGGACTTAGTCCCCTCTCTTTGCCTATTCCCCAGTCAGCTGTGGCAACTCTGGCACATTGTCTATGGTCCAATTATGAGTTGAAATGCTGCTGCCAAAATGAGAAATTAAGCGATGTTAAATTGACAGCGCATTAAACCCCGAACTGACAATTTTAATACACTCCAAGACATTTTTGGGAGAAACATTACAAACCGCCAGCAACAACAACAACAACAACAGCAGCAGTCAATTTTGTTGCCTGGCAGCAACTGTTGTCGAGTTTGTCGTTTTCTCGCTGCTTTTGGCGTTATTAATCGCCAGGCATTCATAATTGTGGCTGCCATTATAATTGTCATTATGTGCAATATATAGATAGATAGTTCTGCGCCTGTCAAAATCTCCCTTGTTGTCTTCCCCCAACTCTCTTTGTGTGTGTTGTGTGTGTGTGTTGCTCTGGCAATGTAATTGACTGTGAATAATAACCGCTATAATAATTTTCAGCCACATTGCGAGGGTGTATCGATAGATCTTATTGGACTATTGGCACAACTAAAAAATCCAATTCCAATGTCTTCGGCTCGACTTTACATTGTGCAGGCAAACTGTTAGACGTGTGGCCTTGAAATTTTGACACAACATAGCTAAGATAGTTTCATTGTGAGATAAGAAGGCGATTTGTAAAATTCGACATGCAAGTGTAGAATAAATTTTGTATATTTTAATACAAATATAAAATATAGCTTATTTTAAAATTATAATTTTTTTTATATATATATTCTTGTATTTAAAATCTGTACTTATGGGTCAATCATTAAATTGTATGACTGCTGTAGCGTTGCATTGGGAATCGTTCCCAGTTATTTTTGAAATAAAATTAAGAGTTGAAAATTTTTGAATCAAATGTAGTCAAAATTTAACAGTGTAAATTCAATACTTTTAAACTTGAAATTTAGATTGTTTGTTTGATTTTCTTGGTGTACTTTAACCAATGACTTATGAGTCCACTCTCGCAGCAAGCATAGCATGAATTCAGGCCCCAAAAAGCGAGCGATGCCAGCGATGACAACGACGACAATGTTGTTGATGATGATGACAACGCCCAGGCACAGACACAGGCACAGACACAGCCACATGAATAGAACCAGGGCGTCAGCTGGTCTCTGTATGCTCTGGGTAAATGGGTAACTCTGTGTGGCTTACAAAGCACAGGCACAATTTGCGATTGACAATACTATTAATAACAACAACTGAGAGATAGAGAGAGAGAGAGAGAGAGCGAGGGAGTGAGAGAGCAAGTCTAAATCGCGAGCATAAATAAACAATATGAGGAAAGGTTATGCTGCCTATGCTGTCTAACGAGGAGTCCCCTTTGGAGGCAAGTGGCAAGCACAAACACACAAACACACACACACACACACACACACACACACACAAACACAATCACAAATGACATTGCTCAATTGCATTTGATTAAGTTAATTGTTTTTGGGTTTATGGCCGGGCGATTAACAATGAAAGCAGCGCACAAAATTTGACACGAAGTCAACGACGACGTCGACGTCGACGTCATTGTTATTATTGTTGTTGTTGCGGCTGTTGTTGTTGTTGTCATTAAGGTGGATAATGGGGGTGGGGTGGGGGTTAGGTCTAAATGTACCAAATGTCAGCATCGTTGGCATTTCTGTATTGAATTATTGACATAATTTACAAAATCTGTGCCTAATGGGCCATATGACTGCCCCAGGAACAGGAACTGGAGCAGGAGCAGGAGCGGAGTTAAGGGATGCAGGATGTGCGCCTAATCTATGCCCCTAACTTCAACTGCACATGTGTGTGGGAATGTCTCTCTATCTCTCTCTCTCTCTATCTCTCTCTCTCTCTGTGTGTATGTCAATATGAAATTTGCGTGATTTTGACCGCCTGTTCAACAGGTTAATTTATATTGCCTTCAGTTTATTGAATTATTATGGCTCATTAATGGCGCTGCCCCAAATGTGATTAAGAAGAAGAAGAAGCTGTTCAGATATAGCTTCAATAAATTCAATTATTATGCTTACCTTGTTGTCACATGAAATGAATTACTTTAATAGACTCTCTCTCTTTCCACTAAAAAATATAATTATGTTAATTTCATCTCAGTTTCATAAGCTTCTTACATTTGTAGAACATTTTTAATTGCCGGCTGTACAATTATTTGAAAAAGTAAGAAAGTTCTGCTTCAACTCAATCAAATAAAATATATCTCTTCTGTTTTAAATTAATTTTTGTAAATAATGTGGTTTTCTTATATGAATTGCAGCTAATTCAGTTGCCTTTAACTTATATAATAATAAATAATTGTTGTATTTAAAACAATATATAAACTCATTTAAAATGTATTTTATGCAGGTCAGGTCAAAGAGTTGACAAACTTCCAACTGTCATAACTTGAGCAAAACTCACCCGATTTTCACTCGGAATGTCATTTTGATCAGGATTTGGTCTCTTAATTCAGACTGCATTAAAATATATATCATTTAGAAAATTGTTTTATTTTTCGACTCTTGAAGCCATGGTTCCAAGTTGATGGTAAGGGTCCCCCCTTTGAAATTTTAAAAATTCAAAATTTTATTTCTCAAGTTTTTACTTTTAATCAACTCCTTATATCGTAATTAGTATAAAACGACCCTTTAAACCTGATTCTGAGGCCTTTTATTTTTTTGTAAAAAATCATGTAAAAATCAAGAAATATTTTGACTTGTAAAGTGGCTAGGTCAGAGGCTTGAGCAACTTCGAACTGTCATAACTTTGGCAAAACTGCACCGATTTTCAAGCGGAATGTCATTTTGATCATGGTTAGGCCTCTATATTCATTCTGTATTCAAGTTTTATTAAATTCGTTCTTTTTCCGAATTAGTTGTTTCGGAACGCACCGGAACTGAAACCGTAACTTTTATTTGTTTCAGTTTGATTCCTGGATTTTATTAAATAATTGTAAAATAATAAATTATAATAATAAAAAAAAAATGTATTTAATACCTTGACAACTAAATTAAAATTATTTAAAAGCAAACAAAGTTATTAGTTATTTTTTAGCATATGTTCGAAAATGTAGAAAAATGTTTGACTAAAGAAAAGAGGCAATTAGAGCAAATTGCTCTTTAGTTTGCAATAAATAAGTTGCATATAACATTTCTGATGGATACAGCCATGGCACAAACATGGCCAAAAAGACCAAGCGAGTGTTGGCTGTCAACAGGGAACCGCAAGTGCCAATATCAGCGGCGAGTGCAATCAACAACAGCAACAACGGCAACAGCAACAACAGCAACAACAGCAACAACAGCAACAACAACCAACTAGGGACAATGTAAACCATAAAACTAATCCTATTTGACAGATGAATTAATTAAAATCAGTGAAACGCATCTAGCTGGCGACTCTCGACTCTGGACACTCGACTCTTGACTCTCGACTGACGCCTCGTCTCTCATTGCTCTGGGCCAGTTATAGTCAGAGTCACAGTCACAGTTGCTGTGCATTTGAATTTACCTAGACCATGGTAATGGTAATGGTAATGGGAATGGAAATCGAGTCAGGAGTTAGGAGTTTCAGTTGCACTGAAAAAAAAAAATGGCCAGTTTACCCGAACTAAATATATTCAAAACCATGTCAAAAGTTCGGTGTTTTTGAAATTTTCTTAGCCAAACAGTATTTCTAATTTAATTTTAATTTTATATAAAACTAGCTTAAACAATAATTTCAAGTGAATTTTTTTGCTTAAAAATTAATATTGATTTTTTCTTAAGGCCGGCAAATTTAAATATAAATTTAGATTTAATTTAATTTAAAAGAACATAAAGTCTAATTTTTGATTTAAATCAATATTTACTTTTGACATTTCCGCACAGCTTTCAGTTTTAAATTTAAATTTATCAGATGTGCCACAAAAATTGAAACCAACCGAAAATCTCACAACATTCCACAGGTTTTTGAGTATTTAAAGCTTATTTTAATATTGAATTTTTATCAATTTTTTTGAAAATTTAAGAACTAAACAATTAAATAAATAAATAAATACAAAAATAAATAAATAAATGAAAACAAAACTAACTTATTTTTGTAAATAATCTTAATTTTTATTAATATATAAAATTGAACCTTAAGCTTGACCTTGATTGCATTTTAAATACACTTTTCCACTGTGTCATATTATTTTATTTTAAAATGCACTGCACTGCTAGTTTATATTAAATAACAAAATAATTAATGCAGGAGCAGGAATGTTATAAACTATTTTGTTTTCATTCTCTTATTATTATTGAAGTTCTTATAAGAATTTTGTGCTTCCATTTGATACGCCAATAATTTAAACTGAACAATTGTAATCAATTTAAATGCTAAACAAATACATGCAAAAATTAGGAATATTTTTTGCCTGTGTAGATGAATCAGTTGCATGTATTTTCAAATTAATTTAACACTGTCAATTTGGTTGTCCAGCTTACAAACGGCGACAGGCAGTCGCAGAGTTGTTGTTATTGCTGGCTATTTGGTCTGGTAAATGTTAACTAATTCCATGGAAACGTTGTTGGTATGAATAGTGCCATTGCTATTTGCATTTGCCAACCGCAGCACAAGTGGCAATACTGGTGTTGGCCAACAGCCCGCAGCTCCAGCTCCAGCTCCAGTTCCAACTGAAACTCAACTCAAACTTGGCTGAGTGACAGCAACAGTCACTGACATTTAGCATGATATAATGACACTGCCCGCAGGAGAGGGTCACTCACTGTGTCCGTCTGTCTGTCCATCTGTCCGTCTGTCGAATGCAAAACTCACTCGATCCGCTGTAAGATGCAAATCACATTGGCCAAAATGTTATTTGGCTTATACGTCAACGGAAAAACGAATACATTAAATAAGGAGAGGAGAAAAAAGAGAATTAGCGAGCGCCATTAAAAGCATTGTCATGTAGCTGCATTGACATTGTTGGTGGAAAATTAGAGGGGGGAGGATGCACCATAGGGTGCACCGATTTGTAAGACCTCAAAAAAACTAGAAAAAAGGCAATCCAATTTCGTAATTTAAGGATAATTCTAAGATTTTTTCATCGATTCCTAATCCCCGCTTTTTAAGTTGAAAAATTAATGTTTTTTTTTAATTTTAGCACTTTATTACTAACATATCTTCAATGTTTTAGTTTTTAGATTTGCATCAAAACTCTTGTTAGGGCCAGAAATTTTCAAATATCATAAAATCAAAGAACCAATTGTCCTTGAAACATATATTTTGTCCATGCAAGGACAAAATTCTTAACTCTAAAACCAGTGACTTCAAATTGACTCTAGAAGAATGGTTTCTGGACTAAAACATCTTAGAATTCAAAGTAGACTACGACTTTGTGATACCATTTTTTGTGAAAAAAAAATTGATGCACCCTAATGCACATGCAAATGACATTGTGTTGTTATCGATGTCAAAGTTTGTGCTTATAATAAACTTCAACTACTTCTAACATCTGAACAGTAAAACTAATTAAGCGACTTTCCGCTTGTCAAACAGCACAGAAAAAAAAAAAAAAAAAAGAAGAATGAGAGTGAGATGAAAGTAGAAAATACAGAAATGTTAACCTCCTGCTGTGGGCCAAATAATTAATGAACTGCAGCAGGACTTCTACTTGCCACACATGACGCAAGCAAGCACTACGCAACGGATACACTTCCGCCTTTATTAGTCAACACTGTTGACCAGTTTCCAGTGGCAAGAACTCTACCCTCAACCCCCAACCCTCAACCCCCGACAGTCTTTCCCTTTTCCCTGACGAAACCACCGACGATAAGCGTGGGAGGTATTCGCCTTAAAGAGGGCTACTTTATTCAATTTTGATAATTAGAGTTGCGGTTTGTACTTCATTATTAGCATTATACTTCATTAGTTTAACAATTAATTAAAGTGCGATTAAATTAGGGAGTGAGATGTAACTATTAGAATAGCAGCAAAATATATAATTTCATGACTTTAAATTTTTTAAAGGTTATAAAAAAATGAATAAAAAAAATTTTAAAAAAAAGTTTAAAAAATGCAATGTTAATTTTTTCCATACACTTATTAAAGACAAAATGTTTTATTTAACTGTTAATCAAAAAAAGACAATAATATTTTCTTTACATTTCCATTTTAAAATTCGTTAAAATTTTGGATTTACTTAACTAGTTTAGACCCTTCAAGGTCACACTTAAGAAAAATGCTGATATATTTTTGAGAAATTTTCATTAAAATTAAACAATAATTTAATATAGTTGTTTTAATTGCTGTTAGCATTGTTATTATTATACCTTAAAGATTGCTTTTAATTTAATGGATTTTTTCTACTTTATTTATGGGTCAGTTTTCAAATGAATGTTTTGTTTTTTATAGCACGCACTTGTCAAACAACCCTCGCTGACTTTTATATATCTGTACTATATGTAAATGTATTTTGTATAGTGACGGAAGGCGTCAGTTAGACAAGCATTTGAAAACTATTAAACAGCGTCCAAAAGTTCGGATCGCAGTTGCGGAAAACGGGGTCAGAGTGCGCGTCCTGTTGCCTGTCAGAGTTGCCCTTGTTGTTGTGGTTGTTGTTGTTGATATAGCGGTGGTCTATGGGCAAACAAACTATGCAGGCTTTTAAGCATTTGTGTAACATTAATTAAATTTATATTCAAACAGCGAGCGACTTAATTTCTAATTTCCGCCTCAGCTTGTGACCTGAAGTTTATAGAGCAGGGGCATAGGACAGCAAGAAAAGGAAAGTTAAATTAGGTATGAGTGGTGGAGACGCTGGTGCTCAGCTGGTGGATGTTGGTTGTTGGTTGTTGGCTGTTGGCTATGCTCTGTGGTTGCCTGTGGTGGCCTGTGGTGGCCTTTGAGTGACTGGCACTTTAAGCCACCTTCCTGGGCGTCATTAACTTTAATGCGTCGCTTTATTTCGCAGCAAACAAATGTCATAACAACAGCCTCAACCCTCCTCGACCTGAGAACCTTCCTTACAAAGCAGCAGCAGCAGCAGGAGCGAATTCTCACAAAACAAGTGCAAAATTTATGCCAGCCATACTTTTGTCATAATTGCGGCTCCGTTGGACTTGTTGTAAATACATACTATTTTTATTTAGACCCTATACTTGAAAGCTACAAAGGGTCTATTAATTAAAAACAAAAAAAATTTGAGTAAAAGGTAGAAGCCATTTTTATATATCCAATAAATATTTTCTTGATCAGCAATATTTTAAACAGCTACGGTCAATAAAAATAATTTTTAAATTTGAATTGACTTGAATTGAATTAACATTGAAATAAAAATGCTAATTTAAAGACAAGAAATTAAACTACGTCAAACTGTTTCTTTTTAAAATAATTTTCGGATAATTGCCACGATTTTAAAACTATAAATTATTAATCCTTATAATCCTTGCTATCATTATACATATAATCATAACTATATTCTTAAATTCGGCATACGAAAAGCTTAAGATTTTGTCAATTTTTGCTTAAAATTGCATTACATTCGGATAGTTATAGCCAAGGGTTCGAACAATAAATACCGAAGGTTCGAACCCCTTTGCATAAAATCTATTGTAATTCAATTTTAATAATGTCTGTATTATTTATATTTTAATTTCTTTTAACGAACAAGTACAGGGTCTACCACAGTCGTTTTTGTTTGAGTAAAGTCATTCCATTTATTTATTTATTTTTTTTTTTTTTGTTTTGCGCTTGCTGAAAAGTGTTGACGGCTTTGAAATACCAAGGGTTCGAACCCTTTTGCATAAAATCCATTGTAATTCAATTTTAATAATGTCTATGTTATTTATATTTTAATTTCTTTTAACGAACAAGTACAGGGTCTACCACAGTCGTTTTTGTTTGAGTAAAGTCATTCCATTTATTTATTTTTTTTTGTTTGTTATGCGCTTGCTGAAAAGTGTTGACGGCTTTGAAATATGAAGCACATGCAAAAGGTAACAACCCTGGCGTTGGCAACAACATAATCAGTCGTCCTTTCCGCCTTCCACTTGCCAATCCCACTGCCTCTTTATCTCCCTTTCATGCCCTTTTTCTACACCTCTGCCTTGCTGTCTTTCAGCATTGCCATTCCCTGTAGCGTGCGTCACACGTTGACAATATCTGCTGTCGGCTTATTTGCCAGCTCAGCTGCAAATGTGAATGTGAGAGTAGGGGAATTCTCGGTTCTCAGTTCTCTGTACTCTCTCTATCGTTGCCTCACTTCTTGGCCAGCTTCATTTTATGCTTGTTGAGTTAATAGTTGAACTGTCAACCTCTCCTCCTGCTCCGTTCGCACTTTACCTCTAGGATAGTGCGTACTTCTGTTGTTGACGATTGGGTGGTACCTGCAAGTGCCGTAATTTGTAATTTCAGGCAAATGAATTTTTGGCTTGCTTTGGGTTGAGTTGAGTTTGATGTGCCCTACCCGGCTGTTAATCGTTTTGGCAGCTTTAGCTTTACTAGCTGCTTTTGCTTTTGCTTTTACCTTTGCCTTTGCCCTTACCAATTGCAGGTTCATAGTGTTCAATTGACAAACTGTGGTGCTGTCGGTTTGTTGGGTTTGCGCCTGGTTTATCGCCCAGACTTGACTTTTAAATAAACCATAAAACAAGACTATTCACTTCAGTTGCGCTGTGGCTGCAAATACGATAGTATAACAATTTTTCTGGGCTAAAAGGAAAAGGGAATATTTTGGCTCGGTTTAAGCGTTTTATCTCATTTTTATCGCTTCTTTAGTTACTGCCTGGCCCCAGCATCAATGAATCGCTTGACTGACTGCCTGCCTGTCTATCTACCTCTCTACCTCTCTCTTTCTCCCTCTCTCTATCTGGTTATTACTACTGTCAGCCGTGTTCAATTTCATAGTGCTTTTTTTTCTCTGCTTTTCTGCCTGTCCAGTTCACTTGGTGAGGGCCACACATAAAATAGACCGTAAAGTAAAATTGTCAGCTTTGACAATTGCCCCGAAAATAGCCGGTACTGGGTTTGAACCTACACTCCTAGACTGTACAGTGAGCACTGCCTATAATTAGCATTCATTTTATAGTTTGGCTTTTTCAGCAGAGGCTTCAACTGCCATTAAGTGCAAATGTAATGCAGATACCAATGCCAATGCTCTTTGGCTCCTTGTCCTAATGTCTGTCAAGAGTTTTGTTTTGAAACGCGCTTAGATTGGACATTATTGGACAGAGGGTAAGTAAGCCATGGGGATTCTCAGTCTGCCCCAGAGTCAACGTCAATGACAACGTCACTCAAGTGGAGCTGAAAATGCTGCACAGTGGTTGAATTTCAAATAAAGTCTTACACAAAATTGCGCAATTCAATGAATTTAATGTGTATAAATGTAAATGACGTGAAGTATACACTTAAAGAAAATATAGCCTTGAAATGCACTGATAATTCGAAATTAGCCTTGGGTGATGTGTTTTAAAAAATTCGATTTGTAAGATTTCTTTTTTATAAATCAAAAACTCTTTTTTTAAGTAACCTTAAACTATATTTTCACTCAATTATATTTTAAAATAAAGGAAATCATTTTTATTTTCTCTGCAAAAATTTCTAAAAAAAAGAGCACCGAATTTTCGAAAACCAATGAATTTTAAAAGTCTGTCAAATATGCAAATTATTTGTAAAATTTTCTAAAAAGAAAAATTTTGATTTCAAGTATTCAAAATATATTTTTAAAAGTGTGAAATACATATCTAAAATCTTAAGTTCATATTTAAAAAAAAAACGAAATTTTATTTTTAATTTTCACTACAATAATTTTAAAACATATAAAATAATTTTTTAAATTGCAGAAAATATGTAATTTGTTGTCATATTTAATAGGGAAATCTAAAGTAGTTGATGAAATCATTAGTTACCTTCTCATTTACAAAGCTGTATTTATAAAACTGTTTGACCAGACTGACTGACTGATCATAAATACGTAAACAAATTGGGTAGCTAAAAATCTATACTTTACAAATCTGCAAATTTGAATGCCAAACTGCTGTCAAACTGGAAATCAGTGTTTAATTCCATAGTGCATAGTCTACTTGAACTGCAACTCATCGTAAAAGTTTTAAGTGTTTGCCAGCCATTTTCTCGTTAGCTGCGAAGCTGCCCCAAGTTATTTGGACGTTGTCCATCGTTGTTGCAACATCGGCAGTTGGGCTATATACACGTACATATCTACATAGTACTCTTACCTCGTACTTTCGCTGACTTTGCTTGCTCGAAAATTCTCGTTAAAATCAAAAATTAGCCAAAAACTTTGCAGCAAACAAGTCAGAAGCGACATTTGTTTAAGTTGACTGTCACTGCCGCTGTTGTGGCCAATTTTGTTACTCCAACTGCCAACTTTCAGCTGCCAACTGCCAACTGCCAACTTCCAGATTCAGCTTTCAGCCTCCTGCTTCAACTTTTGTGGTCAGGGCAATTTTCAAATTAAATTTTAAGTAGCTACCCACTGTGACCATCAAGAAATTGACCGCTTCCTTGTGGGTTTGCCTACAAAGAGTGAATCCTTTAATCTTAAGATGTCCCCCGCGGCCAGCAAAGGATATATATATATATGTATATGGATATGGGCAAAGCCATTCAATAAATACCACAATTTTCTATCATGTATATTGGCTCGGCATTGGCATTGTAATGCCCATAAAGTACTCTTTCATTTTATTTTCAATATACTTTCCATTTTTGTGCCCAGGCATTCGCATTCACATTCACATTCACATTCGCACTCGTATCGTTTCCATTTTCCTTCTGCTTTTCTCCCTACTTTTTCTGTTTTTTTCTATTTCTTTTACGACTTTGACTATGACAAATAAAATGTGCATGATTTTATGATCTGTTGATATTCCATTACAATTTTGTAAATATTTTGTTGCTGCACACACACACGCACACACACACACACACTCCCATATGGCACTTACAATAGACTTACAAATACATTACTTATATATATATATATGTATATATATATGTATGTGTGTGTGTGTGTGCACTTATATCCTTCCCTTTGCTGACAGCTGGTACAATTTTAAAAGGATATTTGGAGCTGTACTCACTAGAAGGGGCTTTTCTTACTACTTATGCGGCGTCGAATTGCTTTCACCGCCCGCCACCAAGTAACGAAATATACTTATACCCTGTACCCATTGAAAATGAGCAGAATAATGGGTAGCTTAGCTCTGTGCAAAAGTATGCAACAGCCAAAGGAAGGCAGCTCTTTTTTTTAAACTGAGCTAAACTCTAAAAATCTGTAGAGTTATAATAACTTTTTAAGGTTTTATCAGTTTCCTATACATAGATGAACATTTTATTTGCACTCAATATTAAATAAATAAAATTGCAATTAAGTTTTTCTTATGAAAAATAATTATAACGCCGCAAAATATTTTAAAAACGTTTAATAGTTACTACTTCTGTAATATATAAATATATCTAAATGCTCTCTTTTTTTTGTGTATTTTATTTTTCAAGAAACAATTTTCTTCAGCTGAAAAATAAATAGTATCCGTGGCTGCAAATATCATGCATTACTTTCAATACGCACAATTATGCTTTTAAAATGTGTTGCTCATAAATCTACAGGGTATATTTTAGTCGAGCAACCCCTAGAAGTCAATTACTCCTCTCACTCGTTGTATTTGAAGCTTATTTTTTATCCAATATGCACAATGATGCTTATAAAATATGCTGCTCATAAATTTACAGGGCATTGCCAAGTCTGGCAGAGTGTTCAAGTCGTATACTCCACTTACTTGCTATGTTTTAACCGTTTTTTATTTAAAATTATGATAAACAATGACGCTTATAAAATGTATGGCTCATAAATTTGCAGGGTATTTACAAGTCGTACACTCTCCACAAGACAATAACTCCTCTCACTTGTTGTATTTTAAGCTTATTTTTTATCCAATATGCACAATAATGCTTATAAAATGTATTGCTCATGAATCTACATAAAAAGATACAATATGTACTTATGTATCTATGTTTTTCCATCTGTATCTTTGTCTTTCTGTGTGTGTGTGTGTGTGTGTGTGAGTGTATATCATAGATTATTGCATATTACAAGCTTTTCAGCTTTACAGCTGCCACAACAGACACTTGATAGAACTCAAAAGTTCACCCAGGAGACAACAAACAATTCAAGACAATGCCAATTGAAGACAAATCGAGACAAGTTGAAGCTAGATACATACAGTTAGTCAAAAAAGTGATTTGACAGAAAAAAAAGAAAGTGTTTTCACAAAAGAAAAATTCAAACACATGTTTTGCTTTATATTTAAAAATAGTTAAGTTCGATGAAAATTATTTGTATTTTTTATTTTTTTTATTTGTTTGGCTATATAAAAATTTAGAAAAATGGCTATAAATTAAAAATTATAATAAAAGTATTAAAGTATTAAATTTAAGTTAATTTGATCTAACATGTACCAGAAAATTAAAATAAGTAATGTAATGGAAATTGTTTAGAGAATATATTTATTTATTTTAGAAAAATGTTGTATATTTTTGAGAACACTTTCTTGACCAACTGTAGATGCGGCAAGTAACGGTAACTTTAGGGGCAAGTGGAGTGAAGTTGACTTGAATTAAGGGCGCTTTAATTTTTAACAAGCAAAATTGTGAAACAAATTTCAACTCAAATAGCAACAGCAACTTGCATAAATGATTTATTGCCACAAAACAGAAACTGCGGCTGCTGTTGTTGTTGTTGTTGTGGTTGTTGCTGCCACTTCAGCTGCCATTTCTAGTAAAGCATCAAAATTTGCGCCGTGACCAAATACAGGCACAGGACAAATTCGTGTGGCAGCAACGGCAGCAACAGAGGCAGAAGTGGCATCTACCACCAATGTCATCGTCATCGTCAAACAGCAAACAGAAAACAGAGCACACTCGACTCGAGCAGATAGCGGGGCAGTCAGTAGTGAAGGGGCAAGAACAGTGGACAGGGGGCAGGGGACAAGAGGCAGCTTCCAGGCACACGCTCGTAAAATTTTATATCCAATTTTACGATTTCTGACGCAAAAAGTGAAACTAACCATTTCGACATTAGACATGGAACACATCTCGACTGGACCCATGATGCGTCCTCAACCAAGACACAAAAATAGGCGAGCAGTGTTGTCAGAATATAAAAAAAAAAAAAAAAAAATATAGCCAGAAATAGCTAGAACAATTCAAATAAATAAAAAATAATATATAAGTAAATAAAAGTATTAAATATTATTAATTCAATTACTCATATTATTATATTTTTTGATTTTGTTATAAAAAAAAGTATAATTTATTGATGTAATCATTATATTTCTTGGAATCAGAACAATTTTTGTAATGCATTTTAATTTTTTTAAATAGTCAGTTTTAATCTCTTTTTTAAACCATATGTAAAAAATTTACTTTGGAACATTGTTAGCCAAAAGTTGCAAATGTGATACAAACAATTATTTTATTGAAGCACCTGTGATAAGAAAGAGTATTTTCTTGCCTACTGTGGACACTGTTTTAGATTCACTTGTAATATTTAAAAATGACAAAATAAAATTGAAAAAAAATTATTTTAATAATGTTGCAGAATTTTTCTAATGGACAAAACAGATTTTGCCATTAAACAATCTTGTCTGCATTTTATTTTTGTCATAAAAATACTTTAACATTTCAATAATATTTTTTTTTATTTCCTTAATACACTTTTTTTAGTACAATAATTAATTTATCAAGCAATCTAAGTAAACTAGTCAAATAATTTTTAAAGATAGCCAAAAGGTAAGTTGATAAAATTTCCAAAATTTATCTTGACGAAAAAAAAGATAGATTTAGCTATAAAATAGCTAAAAATGAGCACACTGGTAGAGAGGAGCGAGTGGAGAGAGGAGGGAAGAGAGCAGGATAGCCATAACTTTTGGACTTGGACTTGCTTTTGGGCGTCAACGAGCGAACAAACGTCAAGGATGCTGCCCCCCCCCCCCTTTCTATTTTCCATTTCACGTTTCCCCTCTCTCCCTCTCTCTCTCTCTCACACGGTTTTGGTTCGTCTGTCACTTTTTTTCTATTCGCTTATTTTTGTTGGTTTTGTTGTGTTTTTCGATTTTGGTGATGACAGCCAGAGCGACATTAAATGCCCCGCTTCAGTTGTTTGTGCCTGTGGTATAGGCCAAGTGTTGCTCTTGGCCTGACCATTGCCAGCTGGTCTACGGTCTACGTTTCACGGTCTACGATTCATGGTCTACGGTCGGAATGTTCTATGAGTGGAGCATTTGGGCATTGACATTCGTCTCATATTGATGGTCATGCCTCGCTGCTGTCACTGTTGGCAGCGAGGGCTGTTTGATTGATTGCAGCTGCAAGTTGTTATAAAATACATTAAAAAAAATTCACTGATAGTGCAGATCTTGTTAAAAAGTCAATAATATTCTTCTGAAGTCGTTTTTTAATAGGACAATATTAACAGAAACATACAAAAAACGCACAAATACAACAATAACAGTGAATATTTTGTAACAAGTTAAAAATAAATATAATTTTACCTTAGCTTGATATTAAAACAGAAAAAAAATTAACATAGTTATATTTTTAATTATTTTTAAATGTTGCAAAAATATTAAATAAATCTGTATATTTAAGTTTCTTTGTCCTGACTCACAGATTCACTGACTGATCATTGTACAGCACAAACCATAAGACCTAGGAGGTTGAAATTTTCACACATAATATATAATAGTTTAAGCCCTCAGAGTTGAATGCAATATGTCCCGATCAATTTTGTTAAATAAATTCAATAAAAAATATTATAATTTTGATTTGTATGCTTTTCAAAAGTCTCCATTTATTGTATTAAACAATTTTTAGTGGTATACAGAAACAAGCGCAAGAATAAAGATGGTGAATAGAGTTAAGTTTCATTTAGAAAGAATACACGTATATTTATATTTATTTAAGCTTCATTTAAAAATGTGCTTAATACAAATTGTAAGTTATGATTTAAAAAACAAATCAATTTTTTGTAATTAAGAATTTTTATAGGTATAAATTGAAGCGCAAGTGTACAAGAAAGTATTTTATTTTATCCAAGCTCAATTTCAAAAATACATATAAATATCCTAAAAATATTTTTTAATTATTTTTTTATGTATTTTATTTCTTAAGTGTCAATTAAGTTGATTAAAATTGAAAGAAAATTATGAAAAATGGATTTTTAAAGTTTAAAAAAATTCGTTTTGTTTGAATTAACTTTTTAAATGTTTTTGATTTAAATTCAAGCAATATTTGTATCTGCCCTCGTCACTTGGTCCGCTGTCCGTCCGCTTGTCTATTGACTGACTGCTGTCCCTGCGGCTATGTTGACTCAACATGGACCGTCTTTACCGCTCCCCTCTCTTCCTCTCTCTCTCTCTCTCTCTCGTTTGCTGTCTCTCTCTCTCTTGGCCCAGTTGCTGCATGTATTTGGCAAATCAATGACTGGCCGGGTGTCATTAAACGTTTGATCGTTTAATGCTCCCCTCTCTCTTTCTCCCTCTCACTGTCTGTCTCTTTTTGCCCCTCAAGGCTGATGTAGCATGTGTTGGGAAATACATTTTCCTAGCTTTTCCTTTGCGACTCTTTCGTTGTCGTTGTTGTTGCTGTTTATCGTTTCGCACTTCCGTTGGTCAACTTCCTGCAGCGATTGGCAAAAGCATCGACTGGGTCCAAAATCAATTGGAAATTAATTTCATGCTTTGATTACCGGTTGTGTCGCACGTTTTATGACCTTGAATACGACACATTTGTGTCGTCGCCTGTCCCGTTATACTGCCCCGTTATCCTGCCGGGGTTCTAGTCCTGTTCCTGTCCCTATTCCTGTCCCTGTTCCTGTCCTGCATTTGCTCTCGTGGCTGTGTCCATTTCCTCACTAAATTAGCCAGTCAATGGCATGAATTGAAATGAAACGACCAAGTCAACTGACCAACTACAGCCTCCTCTATAGCCTCCTACACTGTAAAAAAAGACCAAGTTTTTGTATTAAAAACAATTATCTCACACACATTTTTCTTTAAATAAAATAACATTAAGACCAAATTACTTTTGCTTTAATATTAATCTAAAAATCGCAGATTTTAATGTTAGTTCTTAATGATAAAAAAAAAATAAAAATAAAAATATAAAAAATATAAATCAAAATAAATAAAAAATAATACTTTAAAGTTTAATACAATTTTAAAAGTTTAATTTCATATCCGGTTTTTTTTTTTGAGTATTTAAGAATATTTATTATTATTAATCTGAAAAATATTAATATATTATATTTAGACTCGCCGCCTGATAGAAATAAAGCGCGGGTTCGAATCCCATTCCTGTCAAAAAGAAAAATATTTAGGAAATTAAAAAAAAAATAAAAATAAAAATATAAAAATATAAATCAAAATAAATAAAAAATAATACTTTAAAATCTAATACAATTTTAAAAATTAAATTTAATATCCGTGTTTTTTTTTTTTGAGTATTTAAGAATATTTATTATTATACTAATATTTATGGTCTTGATAAAAAAAGAAATTTTGAATCTTGGTCGCATTTAAAATATTTTTAGAACCAAGAAGATTTCAAATTTTAAGAATTTTATGTTCTCGAAGTATTTTTTCGATTCTTGTTCTGTTCTGTTCTTGTTCTTGTTCTGAGACCAAAATCTTGATTCAAAAACAATTCCTTTTATCAGTGTATCCTCATCTTACCAACCCCCTACCCCATTGTATTGGCCGTCTTTTGGCGCTGTTGCTTCAATTTATCAAAGCCATGGCTCATTCATCTACATCGTCATCGTCGTTCTCAGGTGAATGTGAATGTGACTGTGACTGGGAAAAAAGCCTGTGGTTGCCATTTGCAATTGGGGATTTGGAGTATTGAGAAATTGAAGAATTGGAATGTCCAGTCACGGAATACCGTGTGCAGCACGTTAATTGAAATGTTTATATGCCTTTTTATGGGCTGCCGAAAATGGCTCATTACATTAACGGCATTCCAATGTCCCCTCATTTCGACCTCATTCGTCCTCAATTGACCTCGCTGATTAAACCCAATAATTCTTGTACATAAAGCAGCTCACTAGCCAAATGAGTGCTCAAACACTTTATTCTTATTTATACAGAAAGTGTTCTTAAATTTGAATCGGATTATGTTTCAGCCTTTTATAATTTTGATATATTCATAAAGACGCCTTTAAACAAATAAAAAAAATATTTTTCTGGCATGAACATTATCGCTTGGAGCTTTATTTTTTAATCGTTTCAAAATTGTGCCTTCGGATCGGTCTTTATAATTTTTAAAAGATTCGAAAAGATTCGGATTGATTCGAAAAATGTAGTTTTAATATAATAATAATTATAGATGCTTCTTTAGTCTTGCTTACAAGCTTACTTAATGTCGTTCAAATCGCTAGTTTTATATTTAAAGTTTTTGCAAAAATTTTGGTATTTTTTCACCATAGTGTATTGACTATTCATCGAGGGTTTCTCTCAGCATTCATTAACGATTCATTTCTCTTACAAAATTGTATCAAGATTCTTTAAAGGATTTGGGACATAACAAAAGCCAAAAATGACACTTTTATGTGCTTACAAGGCTTAAGCAAAAATATTAGTCACAGATGATATCTACAGTGCTGGCAACTCTTCATTTATTTATAAATAAATATTTAAAATTATTTATTTATTTATTGGGCTAATTTTTTTTTTTTTTTTATTTAATATAAATTACAAGAAATTCGTATATTTATAATATTTAAAATACTAAAGTTGATTTTATGGTTATAGAGCTGGCGACTTCTTTATTTACTTATTGCATGAACGTTATCATTATGATTCAATTATTTTATTAAGACAATTAAATAGAAATAATAATAACTAGTTTTGAGAATTTTCAGCAAATTTAATTTATAGTTTTAAGTAGTTTTAAAAAAGCTTACTTTTATCATTCTATTTAAAAGGAAAATAAAAAAATATATATCATATAATCAATATTCATGATTATAATTATAATAATAATTACTGAACAAAGTTAATTCACAATTTTAAGTAGTTTAAAAAATCGGAATTAAATCATTGATTTTTTAATAAGTATTTAAGTTTTTGTATTATTATTGTTTGGTTAATATAAAAATCACTCTAAATTAATGCAAATATATTTGCATGTAAAGGAGCTAACCAAGGTAAAAAATAAAGCTTTTGTTAGTTTCAAATATAATTTAAATTCAAAATTGGAGTTCATATTTTTTACACAGTAGTATTTTAAAAACTGAGCATCAAGTCAACTTTTGTTTGAAAGTAAATGCTTAAAGCTGCTGTGACTGCAATTGCTGTTGTTGTTGTTGTTGTTGTTGTTGCTGCAACTGCAACTGCTGTTGTTGTTGCTGTTGTTGTTGTTGCTGCTGTCCCGCTGCGTCTTTGCACCTTTTTGCATCCTTTTGTGTCAGCAAAAGTTTTCAGCACGTTTGTGCAAATCCATTCAATATGGCTGCTGTTGCCGTTGCAGGATACTTACCCCCGTCCCCCCCCCTCCCTTCTACTCCTACAGCTAGCACACCTTGGCCAACATTCTTGGAACTAACTGTAGCTGTAGATAGTTGTTCCCTTTATCCTTTTGCTCCTCTCGTTGCTTCGGCTTATTCGTTTATTCAATGCTTTTCTTCGATTTTGCAGCACAGTTGGATTTTTGCCTTTTATCAGGCCCAGAAGGTGGCCAAGAAGGGGTTTGGGGGGTGGGGGGTGAGGCAAACGCATTTGAGGATAACCAAAAGGTGCTTTTATATGCTTAATGGAAAATCTAATTTATGACCTATGGCTTTTCTGTTCGTTGCGTTTTCTTTCGTCGATGTCGATGTTGAAGTCGAAGTCGAAGTCGAAGTCCTTTGTATTTGTCCTTTTTTGCAGCTGGAACTGAAGGAAAGCGGCGCTAGTGCTGAATGGTAAGGTGGTGGTAAGCAGGCAAGGCAGCAGCAGCAGCCAGTCTATTCTGAAACAAATGAAGATTAATGCGAATCGAATGTGCTGCCTGTGTAAATGTGGACGTCACTTTGTTCTCTCTCTCTCTCTCTCGCTCTCTCTCTCTCTCTCTCTCTCTCTCTCTCTCACTCACTCGCTCACTCGATAGCAGTGCATGTACTATTCAAAAATTAAACATTCCGAATGCATTTATAATTTAAATGAATAACCCAAGCCCCTTTTTTCCTGCTCTTCTCTTCTCTTGTTCTTCTTTTACTTCTTTCTCTGCTTCTTCACTGCTGGCAAATCAAATTGCAGCCATTTTTTTTTCTACTTCAAATGAACGGAAGTTTTAGCGCATAAATTTGAATGCCTGAAATTGGGATTGGTATTGGGATTTGGATTGGGTTTGGGATTGTCCCAGATTTCCTTTTGTTGGCCAGCTGAGCTGATGATGAGCCACGTTTGCTTAACACGCCCATTTGTGGCACATGGGGCACGTGTGGCACACACACACACACACACACACACACACACACACACACACACACACACCAAGTAATTGCCACTAAAATTATGTGCCAGCAAAGTTGCCACAAATTGCACTGCATTTTCCAGTTGACGTTGCGTCGATTATCGCGCCCCAAAAATATATAGTTTGTTTTTGTTGCCAATCTTTTTCTTCTTCATCTAATTGTTCGTTACGGTTGTGTGTTGTTTTAACGCTTTTCGACTGGGTCTATTGGCATTTTAAACGTTATCGAGAACTAAACAAAAACTCCCAAAAACAACCTAAAACTATTGAGCGTACCTAAAGTCCTGTAAATGAGTATGTGTGTGTGTGTGTGTGTGTGTGTGTGTTGTGTGTGTGTGTGTGTGTGCGTGCTATAAGCTCTTTGCTTGTACACACAACGAAAAAGCCTAGTTTGTTTTGATTGATTTCTCAAGCTAAGAATCTTTATTTTATTTTATTTAAAAGAAACTTACAAAATTAATGTACTTTTCATTATTTATCCTAACTTTTTTTTAAATTTTTTATTAAATTTTAAATTTTACAATATTCCATTTAATTGTAATCTAATATTCATTTTGAAACTTAACTTTAAAATCGAAATATTTTTCTCTGACTTTAATAATTTTAACCAAAATACAAAAATTCGGGATAAAAAAAAAGAGGAAAACAAAACTAGAAAGCATTTAATTAGGAAATCAAAATTTAGAAAACCAAAATTAGGAATACTGTTAATAGGAATTTAAAAATAGAAAGACAAAAATTAGAAAAAAACACAAAATTAGGAAAATAAAAGTTTGGAAGACAGACAGGTTAGTTTCAAAATTTAATAACGAATAAAGCTACTCTTTTAAGACAAATTTTATAATATTTGTCTTTCGAATTTTTTTTTTCCCCCAATTTTTTTAGCTTGCCTATTTTTCTTAGTTGCATTTCCTAATTTATATTTTTACCTTATTTTGGCATTCTCAAATTGTATTCTTTGTATATTTCATTTTTTGTACATTTTTAAAAGAATTTCGCAATTTGTCTGAGGTACCGTAGTTGAGTACAGCTGCTTTTTCGCTCAGTGTATTTGTTGCTCGCCTGTGCTGCATGTGTTTTGTTGTTTTGTGTGTTGTACGCCAAAGTTGCAGTTGCAGTTGCGCTTTTTGTTGCCAACTCGAGGTTTTGGCTCTGCTTGCCACGCCCTCACGCCCCCTTGCCCCCGTTTTCCCCACACCCACGGTTGTTACGCCCCCGCCATCGTCAGTCTGCTCAAATTGGAGCAAAAAGCGCAGCAATTAAGTGTAAAAATGCGAAACACATACGCTTTTCCCTCTCTCTCTCTCTGTCTCTCTGTCTCTCTCACTCTGCTGCCCTCGCTTGCCACAGCTGCCACGCATGTTGCAAGTTGCATGTTGGCCATGTCACCTTCTAAACGAAATGAGCAGCAAATTGGCAGTAAATTTGTTTGCTATTTTTCTTTTTGCTTGTCCATTTGAAGTTGTTGTTGTTGTTGTATTTTTTTTTGTTGCTGCTGCAGTTGCAACAGTTGCTGTTGTTGCTGTTGTTGCTGCTGTTTCATTTGCCGTGTTGCATTGTAAACGAGTTTTGGCCAAATAGCCCAAGGGTTGCCATCTAAGGGCTATAAAGTGGTCGCTGCGCTGCGGGCCAGTGTTGCCACCATTTCTAAAGGTTGGAGGGGGCAACTAAAACGCATCTACGTTGCATCAACACAACTATTGCTGCCACAAGCGGCTGCCACTTAAACTTGTTCGCTGTGCAAATTAAAATTTTTTCGCCGCTTTTAGCCAACTGAGATTCGGTTTATATGCCATAAAGGCCTTAAGGCCAGCAGTTGTTGTACACTGTTCAAAAAAAAAGAGTGCTAAAATCTAAGTTTTGATATAAAAAATGCATAGAGCACATAAAATTCTTAAAGTTAAGAAACACATCATGGTTTTAATAAAATTTTAAATAAGAAAAAAGGGTTTTATTATAAGAATAAATGTTCTAAAAATGTAAGTCAACAAATATAAAAATAAGCAAGATATTTTTATTTATAATTTTGTTAAATGTTGTTTTATTTAAATACATATACATTTTTATCCTGTGCTACACAGAATGAAAAAAAAAACATTTTAAAATTCAAATTTAAAATTCTTGATTTTCGGATGTATTTTTAAAGTATGTTTTCAGGATAATGTTGTTGAATTAAGATAATAATAAAAAAAAAAATAGCAACTTTATTAAAAAAAACATTACAAAAGTTTTCTGTTTATGTTTTCCCTTGTAAGGCGTGGGATTCGAACCCGCGACTACAGAAAACTGAGGCGACAACTCTAACCAGAGGGCTACGGGGAAACTGTTGGCTATTAATTAAATATGACATATTTATACTTTACTAACAATTTAAGATTATTATTCATGTATTCATCAGGTGTGTTGCAAGAATCTCTAGAGTTTTTGAAGAGAACCGTTCGAAATGTCGGTGCTCCTCAAATGTCAGAGATTTTGTTATTTCGAGCATATTTTCGAAGTTACAAAAATCTGCTTTCTTAAAGTTTTAACATATTTTTATATTTTACCTAATTTAAAAAATTATAAAAAATGTATTTCATGCATTTTTATTCAATTTGAAAATTGTTTTAGTTTAATTCAATAATTATTTCATTTTGTGAAATCTCTCAACAATTTTTTAGACATTTGAAAGCAATGCTGGCTTCATTTTAGGAACCTCAATAGTTGCTTTTGGATTGCTTTGGCGCTTTTAGAGATTTGTAGAACAACTCTGAATAGCTGCGATGTTTTTGATTAAAATTCTAAGCATTTGCAATTTGATCTTTAAATGGTTTTATTTCAAAAACAAAATATTTGAGATGGTTGCTCTTGACTTAAGAGGCTGATCTTTTTTTTCAGTGCAGTTGTTGTAAATGTTGTTGTTGTAGATGTTGCTGTTGTTGCTGTTGCATCTGCAATTGCCGTCGGCTTTCGGTTCTCGTTTTGTGCTGACTGAAATAACTGGCAATAACTCGAATTCAAAGGCAGCGGGAGGAAAGGGGCGGGGAGTGAGGAGTGTGTGGGGGCTGTGGTGGGTGTGGCAGGTAGGCGGTGCAGTGTCTAGGCACTCTGTCATGCACTTGCTGCCAAACACGCCCCCCTGTTGACCCCGCGACCTCAACGAGCATCAGACGAATGGCGTTAGTGGTGGACATAATTTACTGCTGTTGTTGTTGTTGCTCAAGTTGTTGCTGTTGCTGTTGTTGTTGCTGCAACCTGCCCCGCTGGGCATTCCACACACGGCGCCGCTGGCGGCACAAATTGCGTAAGTGCTGAACGCACACAAAGAATCGATTGACTATCAAATTGAGAGAGACCCGGTAACAGGACCTCCTCCACAACAGGACCTCTTTATACCCTGCACTTTCGCAATTACAAAGAGAACAAAACAACATAGCACCTTTTAAAACTTCTATGTTTGTAATCAAGGCTGCAAACCGGTGCAGAACCAAACCTCGTAGAACCGGTTCGGTTCGGGTTTTTAAGCAGCCTGAACCAGATCATGAACCAAACCCGCTCAGTTCGTAAAAAATATAATTACATAAATTTTATTACGCAATTAAATATATTTATATCTTTAAATAAATTTAGTTTATTATCAAAATTTGATTTCATAAAAAAAAAAATTAAATTAGTTCAAAATGTAGTGAAAAATTTATAACAATAAATATATTTTTTTTGTATAAAAGTGAACCAAGGCTCGAACCCAAACCTTAGGTTCAGGAGGTATATAAACCAATTCGCGAACCGAACCGATGTCTTGCTCTATGGTGCGAATCGCCGAACCGAACCCTTAACAAAATTTTAGAGGTTTGCAACCTTGTTTGTAATAATTAAATTTAAATTAACAGCAAAATTTAATCATTTAAGTTAAACAAATTTAAATGCACAATCAATTTAAAGACCAAATAAAAATTAAAATTAAATTCCATATGAAAATCGGTTAGGTTTCGACAGAGTTATGACAGTATGAAATGTTAGAAAAATTGTCAAAAGAAAAGAACGGATAAAGTGGACAGTGATGATGAAAAATTCAATAAAATTTGATACAGAATCGAATTGAGACTAAATAATGATCAAATTAATATTCCACATGAATATCAGTTATGTTTTGACAAAGCTCTGATAATTTGAAGTTTGTGGAACAATGTCTAAGGGAAAGTTCGAAAAAAATGGACAGTGAATTCCAAAAATTTAATTTTTTTAGTGAATAAAATTTTAATGCAGAATAAAATAAGAGGCCAACCTATAAACAAAATGATGTTTTTCATCAAAATCGGTAGAGTTGTCTCAAAGTTTTGACAGTGTGAAATTTTTGATAAATTTTCAATTGACCAAAAACTAAATTTTTTTTTAATTATGCTATTGGTTTCGGTTTGATACCCTGCAATTAGGCAGATGATATAAATTTATTTTTTAAAAGATGTCCCTGAAACTGTTGCGCTTTTTTATACAGAAATTACAGGGTATCTGTTGATTTGACGCAATGGCTTAGAAGAACTATGAGTCGATGTAAAAGACTCTGGTCAACACACAAACACACACACACACACACTGAAATGGTGCAGCTTTATGGTGTCTCTATGCAGTAGCCAACCCATTAATTTCCCTCCATTTTCCCCTCTCCACTCTGCACTCTCCCCTCTTCCAAGAATCAGCACAACTGAAACTGGTTGTGAATTCGCGAACAAATCGATTGGCAAATTATTATGTATTGGCCCTTTTGTAACGATGTTGAATGGTTTTTGGCCCGAAGTGTTGTTGTTTAATATATATGTGTATTAAAGGGGCGTTTGAAATCTGATATATTTAATAAATTACTATTTTATCGTCTGACCAAGCACGATCTTCTGGCTAGTTGATCTTGTTAGCAGGTAATTGAGAAAATCTATGCGAATTGATTATAAGCTATTACACTTTATATGCTCACACATATTTCACACAATTAACTATTAAAACGTATAAGTGTGTATTATTATTTTTTTTCCAAGTTTTCTTTTGTTGTGCTAAAATACGTTACGAAAAGCGCGCACATTTTGGCCGTTACTTTTTGTAAGGCTGCCACTTGAGTAATTGTTTGCTGAGTATTGCCACATCAAAAAAACTAGCTAATAAGCATGCTATTGAAAGCTAGCTGTTACACAGTCAAAGTATCAAAGCTGATTGCTACAAGAGCTGCGGCTGTTAGCGCCATCTATGGGGCAACTGTCTTAAAACATTGTTATTTAGCACATACGATATTCCAGGGAAATACATGTGTGTACTGACTAAGCTATGACTGCACTTATATGTGGTGTGTGCTTAGCTTAAACGATTCGTTAAGCTGTTACGAGCTTTCGTTGAGTTACTCCACAGCAATTCAGCTGCTCCACACTTAACTTAATGTGCTCCACATTTTGTTATTTAACACAATTTGCTCCACATTTGTAGCGCTACCATACATTTGAAAACTATGATACCATCTTTTGTCTGTTTTGTGAAACCGAATTAAGCCACCTATGGCTAAGTATAATAAATAGAATTTAAACTTATGCTGAACAATTCAAAAGAAATTATTTTGTTTAATGCAATTTAAGAGTGTCAAAATTAAATAAATTAGTCACAGCCTGGCGCTTTTGTTTTAAATTTGCGTTCGTATTGACGACAAAAGTGAGCTTCAAAATTATAACGTATGCTGCTCTGCTCGTAGGGCGAAAATTGCTGCAAAGTGATAAGAGTGATTAGATAAGAGATTACTGATAATGCCATTGTTAAATGCATACAAACTTACATTATCAAACACAATGCTGGGCACAAAGGATATTTGCAGTGCCAAAGTTGCCTTGCCGTACGGCATCAGAATATCCGGAGTTTTTCTCGACCTTTTGCACTCCTTGGCCTTGGTCACGTCGAGCTTTAAGTGCCGGGCACACTCATCAATCCGGTTGCTGTAGGAGCGCAACATGCAGTTGATCATATTGAAGGCGTCACGTAGTTCTAAATGTTCTAAAATACAGGCATGCAGTGCATTTAGTTCACACTCATCGGCTCCATGTTGGCAATAAACTTCCATCCGACCAATGGCTGTGTTGTTATAGAACTAAAAATATAACGATAAGTTATTGCTTAATATATGAAATTTTGTATAGTGTGTTTAGTTTTAAATTAACATAAATTGCTGAATTTACTTCATATAAAATAGAACATTTTAGAAAAACAAAGCGGTTGACTAGTGCCTATATTAATAAATATTAATATACGTAATGTAATAGGAAGTAATCATTGAATTAATCAAAAAAATAAAAAATAAAATATAATCTATTTTAATCAATACTCGCACTATAGGATCTACAAAAACCAATTTTTTTCAGACACATAAAATAAACCAGGAATTTCCTATAATTTATGTTATGAGTTATGAGTTTAAATAATAAAAAATAAAAATAAAATTTTTTTCTTGATATGTATACCCTGCAAACAGCATAAACTTTTTCTTTTCTATTAACTTAAAAACCCTACAGCTTTGACTTTATTTTTTTAATAAATTATAATGATAAAAATAATTTAACTATAATTCTTACATAAAATTCATCATATAATTAAAGTTTTCATTTTTTTTTTATATAGCTGTCATAGAACTTGTTTTTACATTTTTTAATTGAAAAACATTCTAAGTTCATTACATTATTTTAATCAAAAAACAAAGACTTACTTCTTATAATATTAATTCCGCTTTAAGTGTCAAGCTCAGGTCTTTTTAAAAATAAGTAAATACGAGTTTTCATTTAATATTGGCTCAGCTTATTTTTGTTAATAAATAAATATAACAGATATTTTGGCAAATATAACAAATAAATATGTTAAATAGTAACGCCTAATATCAAATAAAAAATATGATTGAAATTCATTTCGTTTTGCTCTTTATTCTTAGCATTTAAAAAAGTGTTATTCTAAGTTGTAACTGCTCAGAAACTTAAGTGTATTTTCAATTAAATTTATTTTTTTCAGGTGGACTCCGAATTATGTTTTAAAATATCCTTTTAACAACTCACATTCGCCTTGCCAAAGGGATACAGCTCCAGTTGGGTGATTGGCCACCAATTGTTGTCATTAAGAGCATCATATAGTCGGCGTCTTATAAAGTACATGCTGTCCGGACACAGTGCCTCATAATGTATGGCCAATGTCAGTTTTTTCAATTCGGAAATTGACAGCTCTTCTGCTGCAGTAGTCGAAATCATTGTCACATTCTCGATCTCATCTGGCGAAGGCGTTGATTCAGTTACCACAGTTAACGGCAAAGCTAAAGCTAATGCCAGCCACAAAATACAACAACATTTACAATTATAATCCATTTTACGGATTGCACAATTCCGCACATCAACACAGCTTCACATATAAAACACAACTGTGCTGTTTAAAAATCTGTACTAAAAGAGATCACTTGCTCTCTTCCTCTCCCTCTACCTCTACCCACTCCCTTCGTGTCGCTTGAGAGAGCTATGCTAACTATAATACAGAGTGGTCCACATTTCTCTTCTGTTCTGTTTTGTTGTGTTGTTGTCTACAAATATAAATTCGTTTATTTTATATATATATATATAGATTCTATACATACGTGTATTTTACTATACATGTGTGTGTGTGTGTGTGTGTGGGTGTCTGGTTTGTATTTTATTCTATGCATCTGTATAAGTACGCCGATTAACCCCCTAAACACACGTAATGCAACTTTGGTCATTCGTTATTACTTATCTAAAAATAAAATAAATTTAACGGATACATAAAAAAATTTGGCGTCGAAGGCATAATATTATATATTGTATTTAGTTATAATAAAATAAAGTATAAATATTAGGGATTTGTATTTGGACAACACAATTTAGATTATTATAAAATAGTATATATTTATTGTTTAACAGTTAACATTTTTTTTTAAGTTGAGAACAAATGTTTTCTCATCCTTAAGTATATTTAGTCCTTATTGATTCTAATAGAATAAATTTGAAATAGTATATATTTATTTTATTGCAATTGAATTTTTATTAATGTTTTTTTACCCTTAAGTATATTATTTAGTCGTTATTATAAAATGCAAATAATTTTTTATTGCTAAAGAAAAACTCAAAAATTTGTTTTTTATTTCTAAAACTAGTAAAAGCCAGTATTGTTTTATATAAGTTGTTTTAAATAAAAAAATTAGATAAAAGACAAAGGAAAGCTTTTTTTTGCAAAATAAAACATTTTGTTCTTTTTTTTCTTTCATCTTTTTCTATGACACAACAATAACTTGAATTTTTGTATCTATTGCTAATTCTAATTATGCAAGTCGTTTAACCCATTAAACAAAACACCAATTTTATAATTTTCTTTAGACTTCAGAAACATAATTAGGACTTTACTTTTTTTAAATTGGTAACTTTACTATCAATTTCTTTTAAAATTATTGCTATTTTTGTTACAGTTCATTAGTATAATTAAATAAAAAAAATAAAGTTTATAAAATTTAGTTAAAATTTTAATACAAATTTAAATAAATTTTAAATAAAATTTAAATAAATTTTAAATAAAATTTCAGGCACCTATTGCTGAGAAATCTTATGCAAATTAAATAAAAAATCAGCTTCCACCCTTGATAAATTTATAATTATTTGTTAAAAATAGGCAAATTCTTAGTCGACAACTGCATTATAAATCTGCAAACGGTTAATTAATTATCTGACAGTGTTTAAAACAAAAGCAACTGTTTAAATTGCAATAATTTTTTATTTCAGCATTTTTTTTAATCAATAAATGGTCGCTAATGGGTTAATCAAATTGGAGTGCGCTTCTGCATAGATATTTATGTCCAATTATGTGTGTCCAGCGAACGAGTCGCTTGACATTAGCAAATCATAAACGATGAAGATTTGAAGCGCAACAACAACAACAGCAACAACAATAGCAACAACAACAACAATAACAACAACAACAACAATAATAATAATAACAATAGTTCAGTGCACTGTCATGTGTTGAGCCGTCGCTAATTGACAGACAGCTCCATTTTGGCCAGAGTTAAGGCCTGAAAAAAAAAACAGCTAGAAAACCAGTTGAACTAGATGCGAAAACTGACAATGATAAATACGTATGTATATATATATATGTAAAAGCACTCGTAAAAGGAGTAACTGTCTCTGCTCGAGTGGCATTGACCAGACACTGGATAAATTGAGGGGGCTTAAGGGGTTAAGGGGAAGTGGCACAAAGACGCGACTTGAGCAATTTCAGTTTCTAACTAAAATTGCAATGGTTTTAATTGCCTTGGAATTGTTGGGCAGCATTTATGGTGCGTGTTTCATGGTCAAGGCTTGCACTCAAGAATGCCGCCAATAGGCTTAATTGTGTTGCAAGTTGCAAGTTACAAGCAGCAAGTGGCAAGTGGCAAGTGGCAGCCATTTCCATCGGGACTACAACAAAAAAAGTGACAGTGTTTTATGACGTTATGCGTCTTTTTTTTTGCAGATTTCCGCACTTTAATTGACAGTTAGTTGACTTCAAATCGAGCATCGAATCAGATTTAATTTAAAAGATAATCATAAGACTTTTATTTTTTTCAGTTATAAAATTTAAATGATTATATTGTAATTTTTTTAAGCTTTTTTATGTGAGAATTTTAGTCTCCTATAATAAGTAAATATATGAAAAGAAAATATAAATATTAAAATTGATTAGTTAAGACAGCTCTTAAACTAACATAGTTCTTCATACTAAGCATACTAAGTGAGAGCTTTGACCTCGAATTGAACGCCGAATTTCGAAAAACGCCGTCTTATTGCACGATTAAATTGTCTCAGCTATGTTGTGTGAAAATTTCAGCCTCCTTGGTCTTACGGTTTGGGCAGTGCAATCATGAGTAAGTCAGTCAGTGAGTAAGTAAGTTAGGTCAAAGAATTTTATATGTAAGTAAATTTCAACTGATATATTATGTTTTATGACCAAGTCCAAGAGCAGTCCAGTTCCGAATCCGCATCTGAAATGAAACACAGTCCCCAATGCGTCAGTGCAACAATTAACCCAAATTGCGTTTAGTTGTCCAATTGGGCGGCAACTGACAACAGCTTTAGGCCAACTCACGAATATCGTCCTATCTCCCTCTCTCTCTCTCTCACGACTGAGCTGCTGTCTGTACCAGTTTCTCAAGTTGTAGCATTGGATTTTCTAGAGTTTTCAATTCCATTTCCAATTTGCATTTGTTGTTGTCGCGTGCATAGATACCCATAAAATATACCCTTACATAGAGTTCCATTTACAATACTATCAGCCACCCAAAAAAACTATAGTCGGTGTTCGTAAAATCAGCTCTAGTTTCTTAAAAATTTAAAACTAATTGCTAAAATATTTGTTTAACAAATTTACAATTTATTTAAGATATTAAAATGAAAAATTACAAAGTCTAATTTTAAAATAATGATTTATTTGTTAATTTATATAATTAAAAATATAAACTAAATGACATAAATTTGAAATCTGAAAATTCTTTAAATGGCAGGCTTCTATTTATTTTTTTTAAATTTATTTTATAGGGTATATATTGCATTCTGTATAGCAAACAAATCTCTTCTCTCTTTTTATGCTTCATCTTTATGTTGTTGATCTTGTTAAGTTGTCAGAAACGAGATAAATCTGGTCATTAACCCTTGAGGTTTCATCAATAACTATAATAATCCGCTTAAACTACGAGTACTAACTACAGTTGAAATTCTCTTTACGATCTTTTATTTAACAAGGTACTTAGTTTTCTTCAGCAACAACATACATATTTATAATTGAGTCTTATCGATAAAAATGAGTCAAACGAGTTCTTCTTCTTACCGCCCGCAAATTTCGAAATTAAATTGAAACTCTTTGTTCTCATTGATTTAAAAATAAATGAAATAATGTGCGTTGAATAATGAGTTACAGAATACGAGTTTTCACTTCTGGGTTTAATCATACTCTAAATTTGGAGAAATTTGAAATGAGTCAATGTTTATTTACAATATGATAATATTATAATATGTTTAAAAAAATCCTCAATTAATAATTTTATTGAATTAAATATTTAAAATATAAAATCTCATGAGTTTCTAATTTGACCACAAAATAATTTAATTGTTTAATTTAATTATGTCAAAATTAAAGTCAGGAATTGTTACTATTTTAAAATAAAAATAACTTCTTGATTTTTATTAAAAACTACATTTTTATGCAAGTAGTTGAAATAATATTTAATTTTCAACAAGGAATCGATATTAGGAGTTGATTAAAAGTGAAAATTTGAGATTTAAAATTTTGAATTTTCGAAATTTCAAAGGGACCCTTAGCATCGAAATCGAGTCTTGGTCAAAAAATAATTAAATTTTTTAAATGAAAAAATTTTAGTACAGAATGAATTAAGAGGCCAAACCATAATTAAAATGACATTCCGCTTGAAAATCAGTTGGGTTTTGGCAAAGTTATGACAGTTCGAAGTTGCTCAAGCCTTTGACCTAACAACTTTACAAGTCAAAATATTTCTTAATTTTGACATGATTTTTTACAAGAAAATAAAAGGTCCCGGAATCAAATTTAAAGTGTTGTTTTATACTAATTTCGATATAAGGAGTTGATTAAAAGTGAAAACTTAAGATTTAAAATTTTGAATTTTGGAAATTTCAAAGGGGGGACCCTTACCATCGAAATCGAGTTTTGGTCAAAAATGATTAAATTTTTTAAATGAACAAAATTTAAATGCAGAATAAATTTAGAGGGCAAATCATGATCAAAATGACATTCCGCTTGAAAATCGGGTCAGATTTGATCAAGTTATGACAGTTGGAAGTTGGTGAACTCTTTGACCTAGCCACTTTACTACAACCGTACCAGTACGAGCGTTTCGGTTTTCGGTTCTTAAATTTAAAGAAAATTTTATAAAATAAGATATATTTGGGCTGTACAAGGATTAGTAAGTCAGTCAGTCAGTGAGCGAGTCAGGACAAACAGTCTTACATATAAAATATAATAAAACTAATACTTAAAAATTATCCCATTTCTCATAAATCTTTAAAATAAAAATATAAAATTTTGATTTTTGAATCATTGCTGTTAAATTTGTTACTAAGATTTTGGAGAGCTCGCAAACATTAATCAGATTAATATATTTGTTATAAAGAGACTACATATATTTTAATGAATTTATTGAAAGTGTATATATTTTGTTAGCCACAATTGTGTCCTGAAGTTGCTGACGTTGACTTGCAACTCGAGTGTTAAAGGCAACTTTCAATGCGACGTTGCATGCGGCTTTTAGTGGGTCACGGTGGACCAGTTTTTGTGTTTGTCAGGAAGAAATTTAACAGCAGTTGCGCATATCATTTAGACCAGGTTAACACACACACACACACAAATACACACTCTCCTTTCTTCGGTATTTTTGGCGAAGAGAATTTCACAAGATTTTTGAAATGTATGACCGTTATGGGGCAGCGATCTTCAGATCTCAAAGCCCCATTCGATGCAGTCAATACACGTCTCCAGACGTGACTGTTCATAATATTTAACACTGGACTCGGTATGAGTGTGTACGAGTGTATTCAATCTATTCGTCTTCTCTAAGCCGTCGTCTTCTTATGCAAATTACAATCGTAGCTTGTAGCTGCAAGGTCTTTCTTCTCTCTTCTCTCTCTGTCTCTGTCTTCGTCTCAGTCTGTGAAATATGCCTAATTTCCGCTGCATTGTCAATTTCTGATTCTTTACGGCAAATGCGACTCACAATCACAAACCGTGAGTTGAGTGTGAGTGTCGAGACTTATTTGAGATACTCTGGCATAACTCAGCTCAGGTCTTGCCTCATCGCTACATTTCTTGGCTACGAGTATTACATGATGACTTGCAGCGGTTTCTCCTCTTCTTGCTCCCCTCGTTCCCCACCCTGTCCGTCTTAGCCTGTCTTTACTGTCTTTCAGTTAGCGTGCAAAGCGCTCATAAAATACAAGAGACTGCATTTCAATGGTTTATTAAAGTGACTCTTAAATACCCTGTAAACCAAGTCATCTGCACTGAAAGAATGAACTTAACAAACTTCAGGATATTCGAATTATTAAAATTATTATACGAAATTAATTATTAAAAAAAATACCAACTTCTGAATTCAAGAACATTCATCTTAAATATTTTGTACTTAAAATAAGACCATTTTAGGGAAAAATTACATTTAATTAGAATATTAATCTAAAAATTTGCAATTCCTAAAAATTTGTCTTTTTTTTTATTTGTTGACTTAAAGTTTAAGAACACTTATTCTTATTATAGGAACTTGGTCTTATTTTAAATGTTCTCAAAACCAAGATATGTTTTCTAACTTTAAGAATTTTATGTTCTCGTCGGATTTTTTAGATCAAAGCAATATCTTGATTTTAGAACATTTTGTTTTTTATCAGAGTACAAGTAAAAACTTTTTATATAATTTTCTACACACGATGTGATCATTAATTATACCAAAATTATATTTTATATTAATATTATACTATGCGTATTTTACTAAACATTATACTATAAGTTATAAACGTACATTTTTCGGAATTTTAGAAATTTAATAATTAATATATAAGTTAATTAATTTTGTATATTGGACTGTTTGTTACAAACGGTTTATCATAGTCCATGCAATTCATTTTGTAGCGCATCTTTTGCTCAATTTTGCCGCGCATGCAGTGAAATCAGAGTTGCCTACATTTTAAAGCTAAAATTGGCTAGTTTTGTGTGGAAAAAAATAAAAAATATATAAAAACAACAAAGTGCATTAAATTGAGCAATAAAATGATGAGTAACTGATATTTTTGAATAAATACTGACTTTAGCTAGGTTTATGATCTATTAAAGATTTTACTTATTAACTAATCATGTTTAAACTGTATATTAAATTATTAAATTATTAATAAATTTAAGAGAAAAATGGCTTCAGTTCAAAAATTATATGATTTAAAAAAGTTGAAAATATTGGGATATAAATTGTTAAATTTAAAATTTATTAAATTTATAATATAGTATGTAACTTATATAAAATAATTCTCTCATATTTAAAAATATTATATTATAAAAATATTACAGTAGATCAAAACCAATATAAAAATAATTAAATATTTAGAAAAATAGAAAATATTTAAAGAGTTAAAGCTTGAAATTATAAATATCAAAAATAAATCAACTCTGTCTCTTAATGGTCAAAACGAAGTTGACAACACTAAAACAAGCTAAAACAATGAGCCAAGAAAATGACGACACAGTCAAAACTGAAAATGCATTTTCCCATTTACCAATTTAACAATTTACCATATGCAGCTGCTTTTGGCAACGTAAACAATTTTTTTGTGGGTCTGCTGTGGTTAGTTTGGAATTCAACTTTGACATTCTTGAGTGTCCAGTTGTGTTTAAAGATTTCAACAGTTGTTTTATTAGCATATCTTTGGGTCATTAAGGAATTTCATAAAAAGATGCGCGCTCCATTTAAAGTAACTGAAATGACAGAGCATCAACATGAATCTGTTTCGCATTTGAGATCAACTGGGAACTGAGAACTGAGAAACTGAGAAACTGGTTCTTTTTCTGTCGGTCTTTTGGTTTGCGGTTAAGTGCCATTTACATCTTGGCCATGTCGGTTGCTTTTATGGCACTTGTTACCGCAGTGAAAACAGTTAGTTCCGATGCCAATAACCTGCTTCCACTTGCATTACGAAGCGTACAAAATAAATGCTTTTAAAGTAAATATTTCCAAGAATATCTTTGGGTTTGTTTGAGTAACTCGCAGATAGTATCTCATAATTTATATGGCGACTATCGGTACGATAGCAATAGGTTGATAGCCAACAAAAAACATGAGCTAAGCGTCTACAAACTGGGCTAACTGACGCAATGTCTAACGCCTTTTGGCCATAAGTCAGCTAATTGAAAGCTACGTTAATACCTATTTATAATTGTCGCATAATTGTTCTGTTTTTTGGTTTTTTTTTTTTTTTTGAGGGGAAATTGAAAATAGCAACTGAGTCAAATCGAGAGCATAGCATAGAAATCCCAAAAGCGATGGACGTTGACTGATACTGACTTTTGTAGGGCACTCTCTTCTCGGTCATTAGCAGTTCTCTCTAATTGGATTTTGTGCAAAGGCAAACTAGAAGATACAAGATACAATGACATGGGAATGTGTGTATCTCGACACATACAAATGCTGAACAACTGAAATGAAAGGCTAAATACGAATAACGACTTTTACTAGTTTCTATTTATACATGGCTGGCATAAATACCCTAACTAGCAAAGGGTATTGCTAGTTCTAAATTCAACTAGATTCATTTCTTATAAAGCTCTCACTTGGAATCTCAACTGTTCCTAAAAAAAATCTTTAAGGCTTAGGATCTGCATTGTCTTTTAATTATGAAATACTTTAAATTCTATTAAAAATAATTTTATTTTATTAGAACACTATATCCGATACAAATTTCCCGTATAAAACCTTCCCATAAATTTAATTATAAATAATATCATTGGTTCTTTTGATTTAAATGATATTAAATCTATTTACAGATATTTATTTCCTTAATCTATAGGAGTACTCTTTGGTTTATAAGAATATTTCTAATATTAATATAACCTGAGATCTCCCCCATATCCCTTAAGTACGATAATATGTATTATTTTATTGTTTAAATATAAATTAAACTTCGAAATTTTTTGTATTCTTATTTAACAGTAGATATTTTGAATGCCTATCTTACTTTTAAAATGTATTTTACAATGGTATCTCTCCTATATTTTTTAATTCCGAGTTTACTTACTTTTACTTATGCAACTTTTTTAAATAATTTATGCTGCACAAATTATCATCATGTAAAAATAATAATAATCTATATTTTTAGATCTACATTTTAAGCTTTAATTGTTGGTTTTAAGTTCGATATTAAATTATAATTATTTTTTATTATTATTATTATTTACTTAAAATGATTTACATAGTTTTACCGATTGTTATTGATTGACAATAAATCATTTCTCTTTTTGAATTAACTATTTTTCTGACTGATTTTTTTTAAGATCATTCAAATTGGCAAGAGTATTTAAAATGTGGTTGCCTTTGGCAATAATAGAATGAGAATGAATATATCAGCTATGTAGGTAAATAGCGGAAATGTCAGGTAAAAATTTACGAGCATTTGCCGTTGGGTTCCACAGATTCTTCAGCTTCAGCTTCAGCATCAGCTTGAGCGTCTTCTGGTGCTTTTGGCAAGGTTGTTGGCGTTGAAGCGTTCAGCAACAAGTGTTGGCCGGGTCAACACCACGCTTCTAATCCCATTAGCACACTGACCAACAATGGCCCATTAGAATGAACGTTCACGACCCGGCCATAATTATGTCTTTGCTGCGCTGCAAATATTTTATAGCCAGGCAAAGATCCATTGTTTGGATTGAAGGCGTTCACAGACCACAGACCACAGACCAGGCCAATGAGCCATTGCGCAAGATTTATAACGCCTTTGGCTAAGGGGATCTGCAAATACGTATACCTATACATAGACCAACACTTATACGTATACGTAATGCGGTGCGGCTTCCGTTACAATCGTCAGCAATTGCTTTAAGCCAACGCTATACACTTTGAAAAAAACATTACCCTCACTTTTAATATTATACTTCATCTAATAATCGCTATAATAGTTAAAAGAAGATCTTATTATCAGAAATATTTTTCATAATTTTAGAAAAGATACTTTAAAAAGATTTTTGAAAAGTATCATTTCCAGAATAAATTATTTTTTAAAAATGTTCAATTGGTGTTAAAACTATTACTAATTGGTAGAAGAAAAAAAATTCTTAACAGATCAACATTTCTAACTATATTTAGATATTATTTGTAGTGAATATTACAAATACAATTTTGTAATTCTAGGCAACATTTTAAATAAATGTATTTTTAAAAAAATTACACATCATACAAGGATACAAATTAACAGTTAATTTCCGTGTTTGTACAACTCGTACTTTATTTTTGATTTTTTGAGTGACTTAAGTTCTTTAAAAAAAAAAAATAGTATTTTTTAGGAAATATACTAAGGAAATTTGTTTTCTAACTAAAATGACTCATAACGGTAGGATTTCTGATTTTCAGAGTGGTATAGGTCTATTTTAAGAAAGTTCGAATTTTAATAAATATGAATTTCTGATTTTCAGTGTGATTAGAACTCATTTTTCTTAAGTATAATATAATACATTATACTAAGAAATATTTTAAAGCTATTTATTTTCTTATAAAAATTGCAAATCCACCTGGGAAACAAATTAAATTGACCTTCTACTTCAGCTTAATTAATATCACTTTTTCACAATGTAGTAGTTGTTGTTATAAATAACAGGAACATTTCTAATTTGCTGAGGACTCTTTTTGCATAATATTATTTAAAAAAAATATTTGTAAGAAGTTTCATTTCTTATAAGAATGATCAGACCATCTAGGATACGAGAAAAAATTAATTTCTAATGCAATTTATTTCCCTTATTTTTCTAAGTGTAGTTACATATGTGGGTCTAGGTCGGCTCGCTGAGGTTGACGTGCCTATTTTATGTGTGTATGTGTGTGTGTGTGCAGTCAGCTGAGAAATTCTTTGGCGTCCGTTTCGTCTATTTCGGTTGGTTTGTGACACAAATTTTAGGGTCTCTTTGCGGACTGACGACAAGCGTGAAAAAATTACAATTCGCCGCCTGTCTGTTGTCTGTCGTCTGGCGAGTGACGACTTAATATAGGGTAACACCATGGGATAGCAATTTAGTGACACCTCCTGGGTCATATCACTCTTAGGTGCGTCTCTCTTCTCTTCTTCATCCTTTTTGTCCACAATAGAAACTCGTTTCCGTCTACCTTGGCTTTGTTTTTGTTGCAGTTGCTGTTGCCGTTGCTGTTGATTACAATTATTTTCAATTAAAATGTGAGAGAAGCAGCACCAAAAGCTTTTTCACAGTCTGTTTACATTTTGTATAAGCTAAACAGCTGTTTGGCTCAGCGAGCGCAAGCTGAGAGAGCGCCAGCTGAGAGAGAGAGACTGAGAGAGCGTGAGCGTGTGCTGTAAATATTAAAGCTAAGCCCCCTGTAAAACTTTTGTCAATTGATTGAGCAGCGACACACACACACACACACATACACACGTGCACATGCAATCGAACTACAAATACAATGAGAGAGCACGTAGCAGAAGGCAAAGCAAAGCCCACTAACAAAACTGAGCGGTGACGAAGACGAAAAAGAAGACGAAAACGAAACGACGCGACGCTGTGCCGCAGTCGGCAGTCGGCAGTCAGTTCAGTTCAGTTGTTATCGGAACTTGCTGCCGCTGTCATGTCCGAGACGTCGACGCGCACGGTTCGTTTGCAGTTAGCAGTTAGCAGTTTGCTGTTTGCTGTTGGGTTTCGGTTTTCATTTTATTATTTAAGTTTTCAGCTTAGGTTCGGCCTAACAACTTACCTGCTGCCTCTTCTTCGCCTGTTCGCGCGCGCTCTCTCCCTCTCTCTCTGCTGCTGTTTGTTACTCGCCGCCTCTCAGCGTTCATCTCCCACGCGCGTTCGTTCTCTTGCTCCCGCTCTCCTTCTCTCTCTCTCTTGACATCATAAATATAATACATTTGATATTTGCCCATTTTGTTGCTGGCTGTAAAATAGTTTAATTATAAAATAGTCAAGTGTCGGTCAATAATAAAAATACATACTGTGCAGTGCATTAAAAAATACATATGGATTGAAAAATATTTAACTAACTGAACAACTACCGTATTCGCATTAACTTCGGCAGTTTCAGGCATATGTACATACATACATACATATAATAATCAATTCATAGAGAGAGAAAACAACAATTTCTCAAGTTCACGGATTATATTTGTTGTTGTTGTTGTCGCTTGGTTGTCAAAACAACAAATTCGGTGTGTGTACTTGCGCAAAGTGAAATTGTTAGATGCGGTGAAATTGTTTATAATCAAATAAAAAATTTGTGTACTTAAGACTTTTCAAAAACTAACAAAAGTTCACACATACACCTACAGTTAGTCAAGTAATTGTTTGCACAAAAATATATATTAAGAAAAGAAATTAATTAATAAAAGTTACAAAGTGTTTTTTTTTATTTAACTTAACAAAAAGTCCAATGTAAATTTTAGCTTCTTAAAATTGTTTGAACCATTTAAAAAAAAAGCCACAAATATTTTTTTGTATGGAAACCTTAAAGATTTTTTAAATTCAGCATAAATTTGCCCCTATTTAGGGTTTTTTATTTTTCATTTTTTGAGATTTTATTATTGCCTTAAGCATTTAATGATAAATATAAAATTAAATATCATAAAATTGCAAATTTTCTTTTCTTTTTTAAAATTCCAATATGCAAATTCAGTCAAAACATTTACTTGACACACTGTATGTAAGACATCTAACAATGTCAGCCGGTTTGTTTTTGTTGTTGTTGTGTTGCTACGGTTCATAGTCTGATTGTCTGTTATCATTGTTATCATTCGTAGTGCCAAACATGGTAAACAATGTATGAATGAATAAGTACGATTATGTTCTATACACTGTTAAAAAACGTGTACAACAAGAGGCTGCAGTTGTTGTTGTAGTAGTTGTTGTTGTGTTGATTGCATTGTTGTTCAATTTGTACAACTGTCAGTTGAGTCTCAATCAACACAACTGATAACAAATTCTACTCTCCCTCTCTCTTTCTCTCTCTCTCTCTCTCTCTTTATCTCAGATTTTCTTATCGCTGACCGGTCATTTAAATATTCTACGTATGTGTATGTATGTATGTGCACCTTTATATACCCAGTATACAAGTTATATACAAAGTATCTGAATAATTCGCGTGTGCAATTTTCGTAGATTTTCATTGTCGACATGTGGCGAAATTGTTAGTGGGAAAATGTCTTGATTAGTTAAATCAACGCTGCATTTAAATCGCGAAACGCGAGTGCATAAATAATAAAAAATAATCAACATTTTTTATAATATGTCTAAAAATTGTGTGTTTCAATTGCATTTAATTCAAAGCGGAAATAGTTACATATACACAAGAGATTGCAATAAATAAATGAGAAAAGAAATTACATTTAATAAATTGTTGAAAGTGCAATAAAGCAAAACAATAATAATAATAATAATAATAATAATAATAATAATAATAATAATAAAGAAGCGGAGAAATATAAAAAGAAATTCAATAAACAGATAAACGCTTTTATTTAAGCTGCGTCCATTAATCGACTGGTAAGTTTAATCACTAATTAGCTAATTAAACACTCTGCATCATTTTATTAATCAGCCCCAATTTTCGTTGTTTCCTGGAAATTTTCCCCTCGTACTCGTAGTTTCCTTTTTTTTTTTTTTACCATCATAAAAAATTGTTAGAAAATCAATAAAGGTTGACTTTTAACGTTGTGTACTCACTTAAATGTTTATGTGTGTGTGTGCGTGTGTGTGTGTGTGTGTGTGTATGTGCCTAGTCTACTCTCCTGGCTTAAACACGGTGACTTGTTAACGCTTTTCATTAGCAACAGCTGATTGCACAAGCTGCTGACAAAATGACCTCCAACCACAACCCCCTTCTCCTTCTCCTTCCCCTTTCACTACCCACCATTCCTGCTTTCCACCCCTCGAAATATCCTCCGACAATCGTCTAACCTTGGCGCTCCTCCTCTCTGGGGTGGGCGTGGCAGGCGTGTTGGGGGCGTGTGTGTCGTTTTGTTTCCCTCGCTCGCTTTGCTGGCGCCTTATTATTCTGTTTGTCCCCAGACAACGTGACGCGATGCGACGACAAGGCAAAAAACTAATTGCTAAAATCATATAAATACAGGCATATAGTATTTTCTTAAAGAAAATCATCAAAGCCTTAAAAATATTAAAAAAACAAGAATAAAATACTAACATTTCAATTATAAACATATTGGATTTGACGTCAATAAATTATATAGAATTTAATTCATAATCATATATGAAGATTATAAGCCTAACAATGAAATTACATGATATATCATTATTTTTTTTTTTTATTTTCCGTCAAGAAATTATTTAGAATCTAAAATAAATCTATAAAATAAGATAAGATAAAATTAACTTAAATTACAATTTAAAACAATTATTTTATATGCCATAATCATATTGAACGACGTAAACCAATTATGTATATAAAAAAATAATTAATTATATAATTAAATATAACATTAAAATCGATTTCGTATTAAATTCAATTTTAAATACTTTGATTTAACTGAAAAAATATCCAATGTCATCGTTATTATATAAATACATACGTATATATTAATATCAAGCTGTTAATTACTTAAAATGAAACAAGTCATATGCAGTTTATCGCTATATTATATTTATTTTAAAAATTCTCAAGAGTTTTCTTAATTGTATGCAAATTAAGCATACTTAAAATAAATATTTTAAAATTGTATTCAACTTGAAATTAAAGAATTTTTCAACTGTTTTAAATTCTCTATAAAAATATATGTTAAATATTTAACATATTTAATTTAGTATTCCCAAGCGGTTCTAGCAGGTCTACAGTGGTGAACAGTTCGATGTATACTAAAAATTAATACTACTTCTCACTTGCTTTACCACCAAATATAACTTTTACTTATTTAAAGAACATTTTAAACTTTCATTTTAGTTTAACACGCTTTAAAATTAACTAGAAAATGTTAACAAATAAAAAGCTTATTATTTAATTAATTTATAATGGATTTTAACTTGAAATCTATTAAAATCAACTACATTCTTATTTATTTTATAATTACTTTGCACTCAATGCAGATTAACTATTTCCATATTTCATGCTTATCTAAAATTCATAGTTAACTCAAAAGTTTAATTATTAAAAATGCATCAAGTATTTCTCTGAGTGCATGAGATACTTGGGTGCAGCTCCATTTCCTCTTTTCCATGACCACCATGGGACTCTCCCCTTTTTTTTTTTCTCAAGTGCTGCATTTTCCACTTCATTCCTGTCAATCAATGTCGCATTCACTGTGCAATGGGCGCTCCTCCTGCTGTTTGTCCCACTGTCCCGCTATCCCACCGTCTCACAGTCGCCACTCGTCAAATCAGGCCAACTTATAACAACAAACTCACACCAAACACAACAAGCAACAACAACAACAACAACAGTAAGAAAAGCTCTGCTTGTTTTGACATAAGCCACGCATGCGAAAAGCTCATCCTTGAGCCTCTCTCTCTCGCCTCTCTCTCGACTCTCTCACGCCTCTCTCTCGACTGTCTCTCTCGCCTCTCTTTATGCCACCACGTGATTTTCTTGTGCTCAGCTGTCAGCTACACTTTGACTTTCTTTATTAAGCTCCAGGGCATTAAAAGCTCACTCAAAAGCTTTAGCGGCTGTTGTCAAGCCAACGTCAAATGCATCCTTGAAAGCTTTTTCGACCATGTTTTGTTTGGTTTATTTTATCTACTTATTTAGACACTTGTTGATGTCGAGTTAGCAAGGGATTCAACTGACAGGTAGATATTCCCAGGTGTTTAGAGAGGTCCTTAGAAGCATCTATTATGATTATTATACCAGAAGCAAGTAAATAAAATTCTAAAAAAATTAAAGAACATGAATTAACAATTAAATTTATATTTTTAAAGCATTATTTTATGTGAATAAAATTTTAATTGAAATTTTTATGCATTTTTATTACAAGTTATTTAAGATTACAACTTTTTGATAATTTCATATATTTTTATGATGATGATATGGCTTTCTAGTTAGAGTTCTCGACATATAAAAATGTTCAATTTTGAAAATAAGTAGTTTCGATTAACTGAAAATTAAGATTTATCTATGAGTATTTGATTTTATATATACATAAATATTTTTTAGTATTATACTTGTAGGGATTATAATCCCTATGTTTAATTTTCGAGGCATTTGCGTGAAATGCAAACTAAATTTGCTTGCAATTTTATTTATTGTGCCGCCTGTTGCACTTTCACTCGCCTCGGTCGCATTCTAAAGTGAAAGGAGCTACTTATATACAAGTTAATGCCGCCTTGGTGCTTTCTAAACGATAACCACTTGCTCAAAGTAGTTGGTAACGCGAGTGCCATTCACAATTTACTCGCACTCGCACTCACACACACTCACTCACACACATTCACTTATTGTAAGCTGATCGTTTGCCTCTCATCATACATATATATGATCTCAACACCCACGGGTATTCAATGGATGAAACCAAACCGAAACCTAAACGAAAAATAAAACTGGCCAACAACATTCTATTTCAATTAGTGTAACTGACCTATGGCATTTGTGGTGTGCTTGTGTGTGTGAAACATTAATCAGCACGTTTTCCAGCTCTCATTGTTGTGTGTGTGTTTTGGCCTTTGTTTATAGAAACTAAAACAACTGTCTCAGACAAACAGACATACATATGTATGAGCCATACGTAACACCGAAATTGTAAACAATTCATATTTTTTTTTTTTTTTGGCCAAACTGAACTGTTGGCATTTATAATAATAATACTAACAATAACAACATTAATAAATAGAACACGAGCTACACATGCATGTGAAACTAACGAATTATTTATTGTTGCTTTTTGTTTTTAATTTCGACTTTTGTTTGCGATAATTCGTTGACTTTTTTATTATCTGCACAGTTTTCAAAGAGAGTTCTTACAATTTTCTTATATATTTTATTTTATTTAATGTCAACCTTTATTGTAATATAATAAAACTTTTAGTTAGCTACTTTAAAGACAAGTTTTAGTTAATAAAAACAAAGATAATTTTAAAGAATTAAATAAAATTTACAAATATTATAAATCGAACTTAACAAAAAATTACAAATAAATATTTTAACATTATAGACATTTAAATTTTTTTAGAGAGTATTTAAAGTTCATCATGTGAAATTAAATTTGATTTAGTCTAGACTCTAGAGTCTGAAAATTACGTAAAAAAAAAAACAAATCTTAGAGTTGCTCGTAAAATAATGTTGATTTTTTCTTAAATCTTTAAATATATCTAAACAATACAAAATGTAAAAAAATCGCATCTACAAATTGCAATTTATTTATCACTTAAGTCTGTTAATTGCTTATTTTGCGTCCAATAAATCTTATAATGGCTTGTAAATGATTGAATATATTTAAAAAATATTAAGTAATAAAATTAAAAGAGTAAAATAAATATCAAGAAAGTAACTAACATTTACAAATTTTTAATGTATTTCGCATTTTAGTCTGAACATTACTCATTTCAAGACCAATAAATCTTGCAGCTGATTGTGAAATACTGTGTTTTTTTTCTTGGAAACTATTGAAACGCAAAAGCTAAAGCTTAAACTAAGTATTGCATGTTTACTGTGAGTCTGTGAGTTACTTAATACAAGTCTAAGTATATTTAACCAAATAATTAGGATCAATCTATTCAATTTGCGTTTTTCACATGCATAAGTTAAAAGATATTCAGTTGTCATTTCGATATAAATACGAATACATTTCATATATTGTAATTTGGCAATTTTTAGATCACGCAAAGTTTAAATTTTGTTGTCAGACAATTGCAATATATCAACGTAATGTTAATGCCCACCATTTTCATTTGATAATTTTTAATATAATGTTATAAATGACGGGACTTTGAGTGCATTCAAAATTGACGAGCTGTCCGCTACGTTTGATATATTAGCTGGGAAATTCATATGGAATCAAAACTGGAAATTCATACGAGTCAAAAGACACGCGATAAATGTATAAAAAAAGAAAATATTAAAGCCCCGTGTATCAAACGATTTATTAAATGTGTTTTTGACATTGACGTTCAATACCTGCCGCATTCAATAATTTTTATTTATTTTTTTTTTTATTTATTTGTTGTTGTCACTGTCACATGAGGTTTTCGTTTACCGTTAACTGATTGAAGCCACGTTCTTTGTGACGATTTCTTTTTTTTTTTATATATATATATTTTGTCTGATTCTCTTCCGACTAACTGCAATCATAATTTGAATTACAAAAAATACAAAAAAGAAATAATGCAAGCTCGCAGAATTATTATAATAAAAAAAATACATTACTCGTAAATGCTTAAAGCATACAAATTATATTTAAAAATATTTCATTTTTGTTTAAATTTCTGATTTTTGTATTTAATTTTTTTGTGCAACGTATTCGTTTAAATTAAAAAGCAATTTTTGTCATTATTTTGCAATTTATTATAATTTTTTGTCGATTTAAAGTTTATTTCCCACTTCTATCCTCCGCTTCGAAAGCTTAATGCGTTTTTTATGGCAAGCAAAACTTTCTAAAAAGCTCAAAGCATAATTTCACTTAGTTTGCAAGGATTCAGCATAGATGGCGTGCTTAAATTTTGGAGCTTTATTACCAAGTGACGCTTAGAAAAGCTTCGGTGTCTAATCACCTGTTGCGCTCAGTGTAATTAAAAGCTTGTCAGCAATTTCTTATCAGCAAATGTAGAGCATATTTACTGATAAGCGTCTGCATGATTAACTGATAAGCGATTTCACTGCAGTTGCTTTCAGTAAATGCATTCACATAAAATTATATATATATATATTTATATGTCGACATATTGCATGGTCTGTGAACGTGTGAGGCAATCGAGAAAAAAGGTGTAACACAAAGAAAAACAAAGGAAAAACAAATAACAATAGCAATAAGTAATAGTAATAAATTATATTAAGTTAACGAAACAACTGAAAATTGAAATAAACAGCTTGACATTACAATAAAAAAACAATTGTCACGTTTTTGTAACAAAAAAAAAAACAAAATAAAATAGTCGTCTATTAGACACAAATCTCATAAAACAATGGCAAAAAAAAAAGAAATAATAATAATAAAGGCAAATAACAATTGTCGATAGTAGATGAAAATAGTCAATGCCCAAATTTGTTTTGCTTTGCAGCAGGAAATCAAAAAAAAAAAAATTGCAAGCGATGAATAAAAAACTCGGCAGTCAAAATAAATGACGTGACATCAAAATAAAAAAAAAAAAAATAAAAATAAAACAATAAACAGTGACTGCAAACTGTAAACTACACAGAAACGTGCGAGTCGAGATTTGTATAGAATTTAAATGAGCCAATAACAGAGAAAAAAAATATATCTAAAAAAAAATAACATATATAAATGTATCTGTATCTGTATCTGTGAGGAGTGCAGCGTGGGTTGTTTCAACAGTCTGTAAATATAGAGTGTATATGTATTAAGATAATTTGCTTGAATGTAGCTGATTAAGATAATTTGGATAATTTGTTAAATTGTATCTTAAAGCTACTTCAATTAGCTGATTGAGAAAGTTCTTGGCATTGATTGAACTGAAGTCATTGATCGTTAAGAGAAACAGAATTCTTTTTGGAATCTCTTTTACAGAACCGGTTCGGTTCAGAACAGAGCGACCAGAGTAATCAAAACTCGCGTTCTACATAAATTTGCATATGTTTAAAAAAAGAAACAACGTTCAAGATAGGCCATGTTCTGGCGAACTTTAGGAATTCTTTTATTTTATTTTTTATTTACAGTTACAGACGAGTTTTATCGCTGACATAAAAAAGGAAAAACAACTGAGAAAAAAAAGAAGAAAAAACAAGAAACAAAACCTAAAAAACTGTGTCAATGAAATTTTCGTGCATTAAATTGCAATAGTCGCACAGAAAATGCCAGAAAATACTGCCGACAACTTTTATACTCTACCACAGTAAAAATGTTACTTTAATTCCGTTGAGATGGTTATAAATTTGAAACTGGACTTTAATTAAATGCCCGCAATTAATTTGCTATTGTTTTCTCTTACTCAATTAATGCAAATTGTTTAATAATTTAACAGAACTTGTGGATAACTCTCATACTTGAGTGGAAGAGCATATGCAATTCAAACTAGAGAATATTATAATCTTGCTTGCTAGTGATTCACAAACTTGTTTATTTTCATGACCTCCCAATACCGATGGATTTCAATGGGCTTTGGTTAGGCGAGGTATCCACGATTAGTTTAACAATTAGCTTGTATCACTTTGAGTTTATTGAGTTTCTTGAGTTTCAAATAATGCTCAGTTGAACGTAACTCAAACTAGTCAAACTACTCGTGAATACACTCACAAGTCGCATCAATTGAGTATCTTCCTCACATTTGTTGTGCGAGCTGTGTTAAATACCAGAAATATTTAGACCCTGTAAAAAATAACAGAGGGTCGAATAAGTTTGTAAAAAAATGAGCCTATAAATTATATATTGTCTCGATTATTATTATCAGCTGAGTCTCAGGCATTAAAAGAGTTAAAGACAGCAAGCTTGGTTTTTTAAGGTTGTTAAATTTAAAATTAAATGTTTAGCTGCAACTTTTTAATAACGATTAAGAGAAGCAACTTTTAAGTTAAAGTCTTAAGTTGAAGCACATATGATATTGACTATAATCCGAATGTAGACTAAAAATTTCATCACGATTGTAAAAATGTTTCGGAATTTGTACAAATTAAAACAGTTTAATTCTTAAAATATTCTATAAGTCTGGTGTTTTAAAATCCATCAAAAGTTGGAGATAAATTAGAAAAATAATAATTATATATAAAATTAAGGTATTTTTATTTATTAATTTTTTTATTTTTGAAAAATTTGGAACGATTTATCAAACTAGATCGTTAATGTGCCATCTTAAAATAAAATCTAAAAATTTGATTATTTGCACAAATATTGATTTTATATAATATGATCCATTTAAAGTAAATTAATTTTCGATGCATGATAATAATTTAATTTTGTACGCAACAAGTGCAGGGTCTCTCACAGTCGAGCTTGCTGCTATAGCTTGTCTATTAGTTTATCTTATATTAGTATGCAAAGCAACGCATTCGAATCCGACACTGGAGACCAGGAAGCCACAGCACATGCCAAAAGGGGTCTTGGATCAGTCTTGGAACTGAATGTACTTTGTATATTTGTATTTTTGCCTCGCCTGTTAACTTTATACATTTGTTGTATCATTCGTACTTGAGGTTTGTTTTGATTGCCTCAAACAGTTGTGAGTTGTAAGTTGGCTTTCTCCCAGCGATTCCTATTTCTATACCTATTCAGTATGTAGATTATGACTTTTATTATAAGCTGCAATGTTGTAAACATTTCCGTTGCACCTAACGATATAATTTGAATCGGTTGTTGCCCTTTCAGTTCCTCTCTGTGTCTCATTCTCTTTCTTTTCAGCGGGAAAGTAACTGCATAAGCCGTTAGACAAACAACTTAGAACTTGAATAGAATAGAACTTTGATTTTCTAAACATTTTCCTGTCTCATGTTGTTTTCATTTGAGTCTAAAGAAAATTAAAGCTCTTTTCTTATTGTTTGCATTGATCTTGTTGTTATTGTTGTTGATGCTATTAAACTGCATGATTAGTCAGAAATTAAATTTTAATTGACGCTGGCAAAATGTGAGAATCATGCGAGACACACAAGTCAGCTGGAATATTGCCCCAAGTCAAATGAAGCGCATTAAACGTAGTATCTTAAAGATACTCAGATACACACTGGCTGTTCCAGTGACACAGAAGCAAGATACACATTACTTGGACAAATACAAACAGAAATACGAAACACTACAAGCATAACAATAATAATACAGACAGACAGACGGACAGACGGACAGACGGACAGACAGACAGACGGACAGACGGACAGACAGACAGCCAGACAAACATTGACAGACGTGAAAACTCAGAGAGAATTTTCTGGTTGAAAAGGTTAATGAGTTATAAAACTTTGTCTAGTGTAAAAGATACGCATTATTAAAATCGCTTTAGTATAGTGAAAATCTCTCTATCTCTCTGTGTGTGTGTATGTCATATGTTGTAGATAATTTAGATACTTAAAGATACAATTTTCTTGACTTCTTTTGTTACGCTTTCCAGAACATGACTTGGATATTTTCGGCATGGCTTTCATTTTGGTGCTCTTAGAATTTAACGCCAGCATAAAGACATCTCAAAGCAAGAACTACTTATAATGGCATTAATTTAAAGACCAGCGCAAAAAAGAAAAAAATCTCAATCTGTGAAAAGGCAACAGAAGCAGCCCAGAAACTGTGTCAAACATTTTAACAAAAGTGCAAAGCTCATGAACAGAACAATACCAAAATGGGGGTCAACAAACGGGGCGGCATTTAGATGGCTAACAAGAAAAAAAAAAAAAAAAAAAATTAGGAACTGAAAATACAAAGCGTAACTGTTTTTTATTTTATTTTACCCTCTAGTTCTGTTTTCGGCAACTTTTCAGGTGAAAGAGGAAGAGGACGACGTAATTAAATCTTATAGAATAGTGAATAACAAAATAAAGTAACTAAATTGCTCTACTCTGGCAACAAGTAACAACAACAGCAATAACAGTAACAGTAACTACCAAAAGCATTGGCCATGCTTGACTTGGCTTTAAGTTTACGGTACATTTTCTGTTTTTCTGTTTTTTTTTTCTGTTTTTTTTTTTCTGTTTTTTAATTTTTTGGGCTAAGCATTTTGGCTGTGGAAAACTCGTTGAGCAAACAACACTTGAAAAGGCAGCAGACGAACCGCAACCAAAGCGGCCCAAAAACCCAACCTTAAAATCAGCTCGCTTAACAGTGACAGACTCGCTGGAGTGGGCGTGGCACAGCCCCCGGTTTTGTACCTAAGTATTTATGTTGCAATATAAAGCAACCTTTACACTATGGAACAAATAGTCCGATTTTTTTTTGGCATAAAGTGTAAATAATCTTTCAATTATTCTGAACAGTAAATTTTAAACTGAAGGCTTGAGATTTGAAATTTTCCAATGGAGCGTAGATCTAGAAGGGATGCATTTTTTTTAAACTGAATTAGTTAAATTTGAATCAAGAGAGCAATGACATTACGCTTGAAAATTGGTACAGCTTTGACAAAATATTGACAGTTTGAAGTTGGTCAAACCTTTGACTTTACAACTTTACAAGTCAAACTTTGTGTACAATTTTCCATGATATATTACAAAAAAATGAAAGGTCTCAAAATCAAATTTAAAGTGCTGTTTTATACTAATTACGATATTAGGAGTTGATTAAAAGTGAAAACTTGAGATTTAAAATTTTGAATTTTCGAAATTTCTAAGGGGGGACCCTTAGCATCGAAATCGAATCTTGGTCAACAATAATGAAATTTTCTAAATGAACAAAATTTGATTACAGAATGAATAAAAAGGTCAAACCATGATCAAAATGACATTCTGCTTGAAAATCGGTGAAGATTTGCCAAAGTTATGACAGTTCTAAATTACCATCCAAAATCACTGTATATGATATTTAAACAATAATGAATAGCCTTTAAATAAAGTTTAAGATATATTTATTTATGTTTTAAATATCAGAATTTTATCCCATAGTGCTGTAGCTTCAACCTTTTCCGTCGTTCAACCACAAATAATTTAAATTCTAGCTGAAATAACAATTTGCAGTATTACTCTTATTGGAGTGTTTCTGATTGATTTTAGCTCTTGTTTTTTGCCTGCTCAACCCCGAACACTCTGCAATAAAATTGAAATGAAATGAATTTCAGGCAAATGAAAACGCATCTGTTGTTGTCATACAGATTTGTTGTTGTTTTGCTTACATTAATTGCGTTGCGTGTTGATGACGCACATTGTTCACGTATTTGAGTCTGAATCAGACAGAGAAAATTCGTATGTGACTTTACGTATTTTGGTTGCCACAAATTAAGTTCGACGTCAGCAGCACCAATTGAGATTTGACACCCACTCAATATCAAGTGTAATAAAATAAAATAGACAGACAAATAGCTTATATATATTTCCTTTTTGATTCATGCGAGTTTACGAGTGCACACACCTTCCCCACAACAGCAACAACAACAACAACAACAACAGCAACAGCAACAGCAACAACAACAACTACAATTTGAGAGGTTTTCGCCATGGCCTACAACGTTTCGAGTTGCAAATTTGCATTTTAGCATAGCAATTAAGTCTGCATAAGTTGATGTTAATTGAATTGAATTTCAACTCTGGGTTAGTCTTCAGAAATTTCAGTTGCAGACTTTTGATGGCCTCTAAAATTATTTCACATTTTTTTGGCACCTAATTTTGCAATAATGTAAATCTATAAAGCGTTAATTAATTATAATTTTCAACACTTTCAAAAATACGCACCAACTGAGCCTGGTTATTTCAAAATATATTTAAAAAAAAAAATATTTTTTAATAATTAATATATTTTCAATAGAACGTATAATTTTTCACTGTCACTAATAAAACAGATAGATTTCTAAAATATATTTTATTCGCTTTACTTTTTTAATTTAAAAAAATAAGACAATTGTAAAAACCAAATACAAAAAATCCAAAAATTAAATGTAATAAAAAGGTCGTGTAATCAGAATTATTTCTACATTTGTAAGAGTTTTTGTTTCTAGATGCAATTTTTTAGACAACATGCCCAATGTTCATTTGAATTTGTTCTCAAGATCTCAAGATCTCAATTTCTCAAGTAAAATAATTAAAAATTTAAAATATTTTATTTATCCAAATCCTAAATATTTCAGCCCTGATACTTACTTAAATAATAAAAAAGAGAGTTGTGTTCTAAAAACTTTTGTAAGTTGCTATACAGACCCCCTGCATGAAAGAAAAGCGCATGTCAGCAGTAAAATCAGTCAAATATTACAACTTTTCATGATGTTATGCAAAATTTAGTATGCGATGGAATGTTTATGGCTTGACTGAGCTTATTTAGTAATATTTTGACTTGAACTGGAGCTGTAAATATAACTTAATGCATGACTTAAATCACATTAATGTATGAAAATTTTTTCCCTCCGTTTAGCAAAGAAAAATTTTTGAAAACATGCATAATTCCTATGAAATTTTAATAATAAATTCAATAAAATATTTAATGCGAGCTGCATAAATCACTCGTAAATTATATGAAGAATCTTAAGTGTTCTTTCCCATTAGTATTTTTAAATAAAATGCTGTTGAAATGTGTATTATGCTGTAGTTCCCACAGTTTATTCTTAGTCGAAATACTTCAAGTTTTTGCATTATAATATTAAATGCTATAAATAGCAATTGGCCTATTTTGTTGGCCTCATATTTTGTGGTAATCGCATTACGCCTAGATCTATAAAAGACAAGTTCATTATGTCTGTTTGTCAAAGTGATTTAATTGTCTCTTTCTCTCTCTCACTTTGTTTATGTAAATTGGGGAGACTTTTGTAATTGTTTTAAATCAAATTAAAATATAGTATCTCGTTCATTGTGAATGTGTCTATCGTCTGTCGCCCCTTTTTGTCTGTTGTTGTTATTGTTGTTGTTTGTTGTTTGGATCCGTTCGCTGGGAGCTTTATAATAAAAATAGACGCCTCTATTTATAATGTTCCAATTTGGTTTGGTTTCTGTGCTGCTCAGTTGATGTTGATGTATTTATTTCTAGTTTAAAATTCAACGCGAAACGCAAAAATTTTTGTTGAAATTTAATTTCGAGTTTCGCAATTTGTTTACTTTTAATTATAAAACCGCAGCATTGAAGGGAGACTTGATAGCCCTCAATTTGCATCTTCTTCTTCTTCTTCTTCTTCTGGCTCTTGATTGTTGATTTTTCCAACGCCGGCTGTTTATCAATTTTCAATATTGACCTTTGCCTTTTCCACCTTTTTCGACCTGTTTGTTTGTTTTTTTAGTTAAGCTGCATTAAATATACATACAAACATAGTGCTTTTTTTTTTGTGTCTGTCTTCACACCTTTGGCCACAATTTGTTGTTGTTGTCATTGTTGTTGTCGCTGTTGTCGCTGTTGTTTTTGTGGTTGCTGCTGGCTACCTGGCGACAACTACTGCCCCCAGAGAAATAGAGAGACAGATAGCGAGAGAGTGAGCCACAAATATTTGAGTATACACTCAGAGAATTTATTTGCTGCATTTAAGAAAAGCGCCAAAAATTTAAATTGCTCTTAAATTGAGAACAATTTTTTTTTTGGAGAAATATATTTATTAAAAATAAAAAGTAAAAGGGTGTCTAAATTTAAAGTGTATAAATTTAGAAAAAACTTCAATAAATTCAGGACATTCGCTTCGAATTAATTAATAATTAATTCGAGTTAATAAATAATAATTTAGGGGAACATCGTCTTCATAAGTAGAAGAATTTTTATGATTTTAGAAACTTATTCATTTATTTCTGATAAAATATTTATAGATTTTCACAAACAAATTTAAAAAATTCTCCTCTTGCTCTTTTTTTTAGAACGATTTTTTGGTATAAAAATCGACTGTTTTATGTGTATTTTTTTTTTTTTTTTATGAATGTGCTCTTACTTCTTATCTCTCTTTCTCTCTTTAAGCATCTCACAAATATTTTGGCAAATATATAAAAAATTTCCGCACTTCAATTGAACAGCAATTGAATTAGAACAACAAATTTCGAAACGAGTGCTGATCACGCTAATTAATTTGAAGTGCATGCCAATACTCATAAACAATGGCATTATTCACTGATTAATCACAGTGCTGTTGATAAGCGGCAACGCACTTAAGCCAATTAGCTAGTTGGCCAAATGATGATAAAATAATTGCATTTAATTTTAATTCGATTTGATTTGAATTCAATTGAATTGCAAGAAAGCGAAGAACAAGTTGAAGTCGAAGACGAAGTCGTAGACGAATTTGAGCACAAAGCAGACACGGAGAAAACTAATCACATCCATCTTGGCTTCTGTTGTTCTTTAATTTCATTTTCATTTTCAAGTCGCGCTGATTTCTACTTGAACATCAGTATCTCGGTTCTCTCCGCTCTTACTTTCTAATGAGACTTGAGTTTCATTGAAAGTTCAATTAGCGTGTGCACTGAGCGAAAGCTGACGCAATAGCAGGGGAAATGGGAGAAAGAGAGAGTTTAAAGATAGTTTCGAGTTACTTTAGAGTTTATGAATTCTATACCTTTTGTGCAAATCAAACACTAAATTCACATATAACAAGGGGGCTCCGCCCCCTGCTCGCTTCGCTCGCCTACCCCCGGCTCGCTTCGCTCGCGGTGAGGTGCGGCTACAGTCGAGCACGCTCGACAGTAGGATACCCTGAGCCCATGTACTCTTTTATAAAGTTGATTGTTGCCCATTTTCAATGGGCTCAGGGTATCAAAAATTACACACACTATGAACAACTTTCGGTTTTCTGAAGTCACTGTGCTTATCACTGCAGACTACGTTATTAATGCCTCACTGAACTAATACATCACGATTACGATTACGACTTCGATTTACCATTTATCAATTTCTAATTAATTTTAAATAAGTTAAATATAATAAACTTTAATATAATAAACTTGTTTAAAATTAATTAGAAATTGATAAATTGGTAATCGCAAGTCGTAATCGTAATCGCTTGCAATCGATGTAGCGTGTGTCAAGAGAAGCCACAAACTACAACTTTGCTCAGCCTGCAATCTGGCAGCACCCATTTTCCTCTCTCACTCTCTCCCACTTACGCAACAAATTCAAGCCTGCCAAAGGCTGCTGCAGTGCGCGCGAAATTTGAAATAAAGGCAATGTCTAATTTTATGAGATTCTTCAGCGGAAAATGCTTTTTTTTACAACGATAATAAGCAGATACTTATTATATGTATGTAACGTCGAAAATATTAATAATTAAAATTATTATTTTGCAGCTTTCAGTGCTCGGCAAAGATGCAAGAGTAGTGCTGCAAAATGATCGCTATTTCTCTCATGCAATTTCATACATACATAGCTATCAGCTTCTGCTGATTTTGCCATGCAAAAATACATATTTATATATTAACACAATTATATTTTAATCAAATTGTATATTTGTATATACATAAATTATACATTAACATTTTCATTACATGATATCGATAATATTTTTGCTTATCGCTTAATTCTTATTTGGTACCAAAAAAAAAATGGGTACTTATTCGTTCTGTCTTTGTGCGCGCCTTGCATACAAACGTGAACATGCTGTCTCGCTCGGTTTGATTTGCCATCCAAATGTAATTATTCAACTAAATCTAAATTCGAAATAACTTCTTTATTTATGGGTCAATCGCTTTGAAATTTTCAGGGTCGTTTAATACGCATACTTCTCAACTGATTGTTCAGTTAGGGAGTGCTATGTCAAAAATTGCGCCTGTAAATCGTTATTTTTCAATTTGTGGGCGAAGGGGGCGTGGCATCAAAAATTGGAAACAAACTTGACCTGCGTATGGTATTCACAGACCTGCATTCCAAATTTGAAGTCTCTAGGTCATAGAGTACTTGAAATCGAAGCCCAAAAGAAAATTGGTACTATTTCTTACTGTGTTTGTGCGCGCCTTGCATACAAACGTGAACATGCTGTCTCGCTCGCACGTTTGATTTGCCATCCAAATGTAATTATTCAACTAAATCTAAATTCCGAAATAACTTCTTTATTTATGGGTCAATCGCTTTGAAATTTTCAAGGTCGTTTAATACGCATATTTCTCAACTGATTGTTCAGTTAGGGAGTGCTATGTCAAAAATTGCGCCTGTAAATCGTTGTTTTTCAATTTGTGGGCGAAGGGGGCGTGGCATCAAAAATTGGAAACAAACTTGACCTGCGTATGGTATTCACAGACCTGCATGCCAAATTTGAAGTCTCTAGCACTTACAGTCTCTGAGATCGACGCGTTCAAACAGACGGACAGACAGACGGACAGACGGACAGACGGACAGACGGACAGACGGACAGACAGACGGACAGGGCTAGATCGACTCGGCTGTTGATCCTGATCAAGAATATATATACTTTATGGGGTCTGCCACCCCTCCTTCTGCCTGTTACATACATTCTGCCAAACACATTATACCCTTTTTTGCCCATTTTCAATGGGCTCAGGGTATAAAAATTGCAATACTCAAACCAAGCAATACTTAAAAGAGTTTGCAAATAATTTACTTGCAATTTTATGAATTCTATAACTTTTAATATTATTATTATGATTTAAAAATTACGTTTTTTATGCCCTTAAAGAATTTGCAGATATTTACATAAAAGTGTCCATTCAAAAAACTAGAAAATTTCATTTTATAATATTCTATTCCTTAAATTCCTTAACATTTAAAAACTACAATTATTAAGCATAGAAAATCCCCTGAAGAACTATCATGTATGAATTTTATTATTTAAATGCTGCAAACAAAATTTAATTGCCTAACACAAATTGTAAAATAAATATCTAAAATTTTTTAGTTACTAAAACTAAAATGTTGTCAATTGCAAAACTCTGAAAAGCTTAATGAAAATTGAAACTTAGTAATGCGAATTACCCAAACATTTTACTTTGTCAGCAATTTAAAAAGGTGGAGCTGCGTTCTTTTATTTCTTAAATTTTTCTATGTGGCATGTCAGATAAAGGTTCTATGATTGACATTGCAATTTTGTTTTCGCCTTTCCGGAAAATATAATCAAAAAGTTTTGCGACACTTCATGTGTGGAAATGCATGTTTTCTTATTGTTCGTATTGTTGTTTTTTAATTGGTTTAACCAATGCTATTTTTTTGTTCGCTTTTTATTTCCATATTTTTATATATGATTATTTGTGTGTGTGTGTGCAGAGATTTTTATTTTTGATTATTTTTTTAGTGTTTCTGTGCTTAAATTGTTTTGCCTGAATATTGTGGCATACATGGCGTATGGACAAAATTAATATTTGATATATGTATGCTGCTTGCTACGTATACGCAACAGGGGACGCGAATTTAATTGCTTTATCGTTGTGCCCAGTCGAACTTTGATTATTTTATTAAAATCGATTCGCTTTAAATTAGTTTAATTTAAGGAAATCAACCATGAAAATAGATTATATTATTTTAGGAGTAAAAGTAACAAGTAAAATTCGTTGATCTTCGCATTCAACTTTGATCTTCAAGCATAAAAATTTGAAAATGAAAACTTTAAAATACATTTATAAATTTACAATGTATTTATTTCTTTATATATTTTCTGATATTTTGCCTTTTAATATCAATTGGAAACGCTCCAATTTGCTGTTATTTATCGCACTCTTTTGACAGCTTTGAATCGAAATATTTGTATGTAATTTGCTTGTCTATCGCATTCTGGAATTTGTATTTATTGTAAGCTCAAAATCAATGAAATACCAAACCTTTTTTTTCAAAAAGAGATGTGATTCTGTTAGTGAGCTATAAAAAGGGTTTCTGATTTAGCTCCACTTGAAATTTCTCTAATGAAATCGGATTGTTTTGCGCAAATTTCTCTTTTTATGAGATATGAATTGCCGGCATTATTAAAATTTAATTAAACTGAATATGAAGTGAATGCAGAAAAGCGGTCATAAAAAATGTGGAGCCTTTGTGTGTGACATTTTTATTAACAATTAATATTAACTGGAACAGCAGCAAAACTTGCGAGAAAACAATTAATTGGTTTTAATTAAACATTGATTTTTTTCAATTAACAGAGAGAGGAGAAAATTCTATTAATTAAATATATTTATAAAGATTTCTCTATACCTGAGTTGATGCCTAGATCTGTATCGCATAATGATAGGTTATTGTTAAATGGATTATTGATACTGTGCCATCCATATTCGAATTAATGATATTGTAATCATTCAGCCTGTTTTGTTTTTGTTGTTCATTTTGTTGTTGTTACTGTCAATGTTTCTGTCATTATTAATGACACTTTGTTGGCCACACATCCGTCGGACTTTGACCCTTAACGGCAGTTGGGTTAATAATTTAGCTACTGATGTAAGTAAAGCATCTGTGGCCTTAAAGGTGTCGATTGAAAGTTGTATTAGCCTCACCTTTTGAATGAAATCGTACACTGATAAAAAAATTTTATAAAACCAAAATTTTGATCTCAAAACTGAGAATTTTTGTCTAAAACAAATGCGTTGGGAAGCTAAAATTCTTCAAGTAACATTTCAATTCAGAACAAGTTTTTTTTATAGGAATAAATGTTTTTAAAAACTAAGTTAACAAATAAAAAAGTTAGGAAAATTATCTTTTTTTTTTTGTTGTTTTATAGACATTCTTTTCCCACTTGGTAATTTTAAAAATAATTCTTTACTATGTTTTTCCTTGACAAGAGTGGGACTCGAACCCGCGCCTGCTTTCATCTGAAGCGGCGACTTTAACCATAGCGCTATGGGAAAACTTTTTGACTTAAATAAAATTTGACATAATAATAGTTTCCTAGCAACTTAAGAATCTATTTTCTTTTATTAAGAACTGCGATTTTTTAGACAAAAATTTTTAATATTAGTTATTTGGTTTTAAAATGCTCTTATGTTAAGAACAAAATATTTAAGTTGATTGTGCTTGATTTTAAAAGCTTGTCTTTTTTTTCACTGTAGGGTTTATCTGCTCCAGCCACATATCTTGCTAATTGTGGCTTGTGTTTCTCAACAGCTCTTAAGTTTTGCCCACTTTAACCTTGCTCTGGGTTTTAACCATGATATTTGAGCTCATTAAAATCAAGAGTCGCATGTCAAAAGCCATTTGAACTCTTGGGTATTTAGCTACTTATAAATAGAGTTTCTTGCTCGCTCTAGCTAGGCCTGCTAATGATTTTTATGGCATTTTAATGGCTTAATTAAACAATTTACTCAGAGCATTCACGAACGTTAAATTATGTAAGCAGCTGCAGAGTCAAAGCCAAGATGCAACCAATTAAATGTTCATTAAAAAAAAAAGAAAATTAAACTAAGGCAGAGAGAAAAAAGTAAAAGAATTGCATAAAGTGAAAAAAATTGTTTGGCTTTGGCAGCCACAACAAAGCATCTAATTGTGTACCAAGTGCAAGTGTAATTGTGTGTGTATGGGTGTGTGTGTGGATGTGTAAGGGTGTGTGTATGGGTGTGTGTTGAGTGAGTGCATTTTATGCGACAATAAACAATTCATAGAGCCAAAGGCGAATGCAATGCCTCACTCGTAAACTAATTCAATTAACAACTAAGCAGCTTAACATTAAGTGCTCACAGTGGTTCCAACTACACACACACACACACACACACACACACATGTACAGTCCATTTGTGTGTGCTTTGAGTTGAGCTCTAAACTCAAAAGGTTGACCCATAACTTGTAGCACGAGCAATGTCTTAATTAGTTTGGCGCACATATCAAACGTCACGGCATCTTGTGGATTGCACCTCAAATATTTGCACATGACTCTCTACATTGGCCAATGACCATTAAGCCGATTGTGACATTTGCTAGGCCAAGTCGAGTGTTGAATTTTGAGACTGCTTGGCATCTAGATGTCTAGAAGTGCAAAGCAGCAAAACTATTAAGAGTCTTGGTTACACTGTGATGTTTAAGCTGCGTTCTCCTCACCTGTTTCTTGTCTCCGACTGCTTGACAGCTTTGGCAAAAAAGTTCACTCAGAAAAAGTACTAACTTAATTTAAAAAGTTGAAACTTTAGTTTTAGAAGCGCCTTAATAGTTGGAGAAATGTCGATTTACGAATGACATATTTTTTATTTTACATTAAATTATACAAATGAGTTATTTTAAAGTCTATCACTTCTAAAAAATATAGAAAAGACTTTGTTTCTTAAATACTTAATAATATAATGAACCAATTTTTTTTTTAAATAATATAATTGCCTTAAATTTGTTGGCATTATTTGATAGCTGTTGTTAAAAAAAGGTCTTATCAATACTTAGAAAAATTGTTGTTTACGTAGAAAATATTCCATTAAGAAATTAGGAATATATATAATATGCACATAAATAATATACAAATAAATAATTTTTTAAACATGAAAAGGTAATTAGTTTTGACGTTTTAATCTCTTTTTTTCAAAATTCCGCTTTTCTATTACTATTTCGCTTTTCTATTGTGGTAAATATCTAATTTTGTAATAAATATTAAAAATTTGTATATATAAATACTTTATCTTTGCGCTTCGATTTTTATGGGTCCGAACCGCACTTTGTGCAGAAATTAACTACATTTTAGAAGATAATACCAATATAATTTTCACTCTAGGAGTTAAATTAAATGAAGAATTTTCAATTTTTAATGAGATTTTGGGCTGCTGTTTTTGCTGAGTGTGTCTATGTTGCCATTTAGTCATTAAGTCAGCTCTCTGAGTCAGTTTGAGTCTTAGCTGGAGTCTGACTTTAAGTTGGAGTCACGTCAAGTGCATTAAGCTCATTTTGCGGTTGCTCATTGAGCACTTTGTTTGCTTTTGTTTTGCTTTGTTTTGTTAACGGAAACGTGTGCGGGCTAAAACAAAACTGGGCGATGGACTAGTTAATCAAATTGCTCGGCATTTGCATATTAATCAAGTTTTGTCTTTTTCCTCTCTTTACAGACAAACGTCAGCTCGTGGATAAGAAGGTGGAGTGGAAGTGGAAGTACAAGTGAAGTGGGTAAGTAAAAGCCAGGAAAACAGTTTACACAGACAATTTTGCAATGCTTATCAAGTGGGCGCCAGAGAAAGAGACAGAGACAGCGACAGAGAAATACAGATAGAAACAGAAAGTTGACGTCAGTTATTTGTTGTCAGACTTATCATACAAATACGAGTAGTAGCTAAAAGTACTCATACTCATACTCGTACTCGTACTCGTATTTGTAAGTCGCAGTTTGGTTTGTTTCCCACATTTGTTGTGTTATCTAGTAACTTGTATCTGATTCTACGATACAAAAGGCTCAAAATGTGGCAAGTGTGGTGTTGTGCGGTAGTTCTCTGAATTTTGTGGCCTTATCTAACTACTCAAGTGCCGGCTTTTGTTGTCACTACCACGAGTATTTGCCCCCTGGTTCACACTCTTTATTAAATAAGCAGCCAGCTGATAATTATCATTAGATAGCAGACACAACAATGCGACTATCAAAATAGAATTGCATTGTACTATTAGTCATGTGCTACTTTTGATTTGCATGTCAGCTAGAAAAGCTTTTGAATACCCTTACAAAGGGTATGATAGTTTTTTTTATGAAATTTGTAGCTTGGTAAGGTAAACATATATATACATTCTATAAATGATTCTATTACCTGTGTTTACTCCCCAAATCCATCTTATTCACCTATATACGTCATTATACATCCATATTTGCAATATCTACCTTCGCGAATCGATATAGCTATGCCTATCTGTCTCTATTTTCTTATTTCCGTCTATTTATATGAAATCTAATCTATTCATTTTCACATTATCTTCATAAAAGTTGGCGTAGGTACGTCTTGTTGCTGCATAGAGTACATATGTCGGAACCGATCGGATCGGATCACTTTATCATATAGCTGCCATAGGAAAAATAGATCGGAAATTAACACCTAGTATGAAATACTTTTTTTGTTTTTAAAGATATGACAACCAAACTCACAAAATAATCATTGAAGTTGCTATTATACATCCAGACAAAATTTGCTTTAAATCGGTTTACTATATCATATAGCTGCCATAGGAAAGATCGTTCGAAAATAAATCTCTAGCATGAAATACTTTTTTGTTCTTCAAGATATCTCAACCAATCTCACAGAATATGTGTTATATGATGTCTTATACATTCTAACCAAAATTGGTTCAAATCGGTCTACTATAACATATAGCTGCCATATGGACGGTCAGTCAAAAATCAAGTTTAAGTACGAATAACTTTTTTGTATTTTGAGATATCTTAATCAATCTGCCAGCATCTGCATCTGGGTTGATCTTATACATGCTGACCGAATTTGGTTTAAATTGGACTACTATATCATACAGCTGTCATAGGAACGATCGGTTGAAAATCAACTCTTAGTATAAAAACTTTTTTGTTTCTTTAGATAATTCAACGAAACTCGCAGATTATATATTCAGTATTCCCCTGAACATCCTGTGTAAATTTTGTCCAAATCGGAGTACTATATCATAGGAATGATTATATATAGGGCACTTGCAAGAGCATAAAATGTTCGGCGTGCCAAAAATCAACTTTCTTTCTGGTTTTTATCATCTGCTTGTATTTGTCCCGGCTTGAAGTCTGGGTCCGAGGTTCAGTAATCGCTAGGTCTTTGCTGCGTATCAACTGAGGCATTAGCATGTCAGGGACAGATAAAAAATGGCGCATGGACAGTGGATGGAATAGGAAAAAACATACACAGAATACAAATACATTTTTGGCTGCATTTGTGTACATCTGTGTATGCCAAATAAATACTATACATGTACAAATACCTTGCCTCAATATTTGTTCGCCTTAAATTTGTTTGTCTGAGTCAACAAATTAGATTGTTATTCCCAATAGCCTCGAAAACTGCGACCCTGTAGAAAGTTTGTAGGAAATGTTATTCACAATGCAAAATATTCTACATTCCAATTGTGTAAATAAACAAGAATTGTAGGTATCAATATGTTAAGTATTGCTAAACGACATAAGTTAAACACACTATGTAATTATTTATTTGCCATACGATACAGATGTTTTTAGCTAACTGATCCTAATGCAAATACGTTTGGATTGCAATATTTACTTTGATAAATTCCAAATAGGGTGGCCAATCTAATAATGTTTCCATCAATGGATTAGTTTGATAAATATTTTGCTTCTTATCTTTGGCAACTTTGCTTATCATATTTAGCGAAAATTATATTTATTTTCTTAAAAATTAATTTATAATTAGTTTCCTGTAGATAAGTAACTTTAATAGTTCGATAGTTTTGAATGTCATCGATTTGAAAACACATTTGCCAGGCTTAATTCAAAAAGCCACGATAAATGCTGTTAGCTTTAACATGCAATAATTAAATGGTACATTTAATACCTTTAATTAGCCAAAATGCATTAGCATTGAGTAAAACTTATTTTAATTTTATTTAAATGCATTACAATCAATTGCGTCATTGAAATTGCATAGTAATGGAAATCAATGGCACACAACAACAAATTGTCTGTTTGTCTATGCATCCGTCAGTCTCTCAGTTTGTCACTTTGTCAGCTTATCAGTTTTTCTCACTTTTGTCAGTTTGTCAACTTTGTCAGCTTTGTGAGTTTGTCGTTTGGCGGCAGCTTGGGTAAATATGTAAATATTTGCACATATTTGCACAGACACAACCAAATATTGCACATACGCAACGTGGGCCCAACTAATCGGATATTCATGAGTCCACTGTGTATTGTAAGTGAAATTTGTGTCTTACTTGTGTAATTGCAAATACTTTCAGCAAGCTCTCTTTGTTACTAATATGCACATTAAATAAATTAAATGTCAATTGAAAATTGTGTATTTTTGTTTAGAGTTACACAGTTTATATATATTTAAATTTAAATTGTGTTTGCTTTCAATGGGTAATTGACCCACTTTTTGTGCTGTCTGCTTCAATCCACTCAAGTTATAATAGCAGTCGGCTTCTGGCCTATTTTCCAGCTCAACTTGTTGCCAACAAAGTTTTGCAGTGCCGAAAAATTGAAAACGTGTGCGAGAAAACTAATTTGATGCTCAAATATCGCCGTAAAAACTTCTCACAAATTTGTTTTTGCTCATCTCTTGACATGTTGTTGTTGTTGTTGTTCGGTTGTTGTAATACAACTAATATTTGTTTTAATGTTGCCAAAAGTTTCGCTGATTTCGTGCACTTTGTGTGGAATATGTTATTTTGGAAATAATGCTGATTTTTGTTGATGAAATTTTCTTTATGTAAATGTTACGTGAAAATTGGCACGGAAAATGTAGAAAAATTAAAACGACGCGAATTATGCAAATGAAATTGAAACACGCCTCGTCAAAAGGTCAACTCCAAACACAACAACAAAAACATTGTAATTAAGCCGTTGCAATTAGCAGCGTCTATTTTATTTGTTGTTTTTTTGCTGTTTTTGTTTTTTTTTGCCTCCCCTGAAAAAAAAGGTGTCAACGTATTTGCCATGTCGAATATTTGAAAACATGAAAAGCAGCAAGAAGTGTGGAAAAATATGCTAATTTTATAGGGTTGGCATTGAGACGGTGCCACAATTAAGCCAAGAGCTCAAGATTGAGGTTTGAGCTGCGTCTTCTTAACATTGGGATAGAAAGAAGTCATTAGGTTCTTGTTTTTTTTTCAACTTCTTTGTTAGCGCATAATTAGCGTGAGAATTTGCTGGAATTTTCGTCATTATTAATACTATTCATGTTTTCAAAACAAGATAATTCACTCAAGATTGTGAACTGTAATGGAAATAAAGTTAGCTTCAATCAAATTTAATTTCTGACCATGTTTCAATAAGCTGCACTTGAAATCTAAATAAATTGTTTATCCCTTGGAGACAATTTACATTCTTGTATCTACACATGTATCGCATATGACAACTCTCTTTGTGTTCTTATCCTTTTCGAACCCTCATAAAGCAGCAATAATAATCCTTGAGCCAATGTCGACAGAGGCTTACTGAATTTTTATTGACTTGCCTGGGCCACTTGGCCAACAGGACAATGCCTGTCCGTCTCATAAAAGTCCTCATCATAATTTTGTTTGACTTGACACATTAGAGAAAGAGATAGGACGGAGAAATGTTGTAAGTAGACAGAAAAGAGAAGAAATTTAGGGGGATGAAATGGTTCGTAAATGCCCATTGTCCATGCACATTATTCGCACATTTTGGCACGGCTAATGGGCGTGGCACTGCCCATTATCTCTCTCTCTCTCTCTCTCTCTCTCTCTCTCTTGGCTATCAGTCGAGCGTATGCCTAATCATTATTTGGCCAGAGGCTTTAAGCCGCCAACTGACAACAGACAACAGACAACACACAACTGCCAACTGTCGGCACTATTCAAGCCTCGCCAAGTGTTGATTTTTATTGTTAGCGGGAATAATTTTTTAATTAAATTTTTACGACACGCGCGCCCACAAAAAAAGTGAAGGAAACAAAACAAAAACAATTGAAAAAAGGTACCGACAGTAGGAATACCCGTTACATATTTTTAGGAGCTTCAATTCGTAATGTAAAAAACGAAAATGAAAAGAATCGAGTTATCGATAAATTCGCATATTGGCATCGATTTACAAATATCGTGCTTACCCACAACATATTTATTTGAATAGTAAAACAAGGGGAAAGGGAAAATTTTAATGCAGAACTCAATAAGAAGCCAAATAATTAACAAATTGACATTCCGCAAGAAAATCGGTTAAGATTTGAAAAAGTTATGGCAGTTTGAAGTTATTGAAAAAATGCACTCTGATCGAAAAAAAAATTGATTTGATGATGTGGATCATAAATAATAATATATTCCTTATAGGGTCGGAGATGCCTCCTTTTCCCTGTAACATACATTTCGACGAATACAATATACCCAATTAATTATTTTTTAAGCAACGGGTATAACAAACCAGAAACACTCAATGGTCGATGGTCGTTGGTTGAAAGTGAAGCTTGTGACTTGCCTTTTTGCGGCGAGGACAAACTTATTTGTGATTGGGTAGGGCCAACAGGGACAACTGGACAACAGGGACAACAAGGACAACAGGACAACAAGGACAACATCGTTGCCTTACCCACAAGACTGGCGACTGCTTTGCGTGTTTTCTACATTTCTCAAGAAAAAATAAAAAAAGCTGCGCCAAAAAAAAAACCAACGACAAAGAGAACTGTAAATACATTTTACCCTTTTTCTTTTTGAAAGGACATGGCACGTGGGCGTGTAAAATGCACAAAAAGAACACGCATATTCTCAACTAAATCGTGAATCAAAAAGGGTATGCACGACACTACAAATAAATGTACAACTTGCTTTATAAAGCTAATAAATTTACAAAAATAGTTATAACAGGGTATTTTTTCAATAAAAGTATCTGAATTAATAAATAGTTGTTACGGGGTATTTTGCATTTTCAACATTAGTTTTTCACAAACAAAAAAGGAAACGAAGCATTGCGAGAATTTCATTGCCAGGCTTTTTATTGCTTTTCCTGCCATGCCACAACATTCCCTCTTTGCCTTCTTCGTCCTCTCCCTGAGTTCCCAGTCCCGCTGCATTCGAGAAGAATTCACATTTTGTTAGCATTTTATTCGTTTTTGAGTCAAACCCAATGCTTTTGGGGTCACTTCGTCCCTGGCCCACATAAAATACATACACTGAAAAAAAAAAACATTTTTCTCAAACACTTTGTTACTTAGAATCAGGGAATCCGAAATAAATTCTCTGTCAAGAACCGAATACCGAACCGAACCGAATTTACCGGTACGGTTGTGGTAAAGTTGCAAGGTCAAAGTGTTGTCCAACTTCCAACTTTCATAGCTCTATCAAAACTAAACCGATTTTCAAGTGGAATGTCATCTTGATCATGATTTGGCCTCTAAATTAATTCTGCATTTAAATTTGTTTCATCTAGAAAATTTGATATTTTTTCGGTTCTAAGCCATCTTACATCCAATTTTTCATACCTACCCCTTGACATTTTTTCAAAAATTTTGATCTCTCATAACTTCATAAAAAATTAACCGATTTTTAAGCGGAATGTCATTTTGATCATGATTTGACCTCTAAATTAATGCTGCATTTCAATTTTTATGATCTAGAAAATTTGATATTTTTTCGATTCTAAGTTATCTTACATCCAATTTTCCATACCTACCCCTTGACATTTTTTCAAAAATTTTGATCTCTCATAACTTTATAAAAAATTAACCGATTTTTAAGCGGAATGCCATTTTGATCATGATTTGGACTCTAAATTTACTCTGCATTTACATTTTTATCATCTAGAAAATTTGATATTTTTTCGATTCTAAGCCATCTTACATCCAATTTTCCATACCTACCCCTTGGCATTTTTTCAAAAATTTTGATCTCTCATAACTTTATAAAAAATTAACCGATTTTCAAGCGGAATGTCATTTTGATCATGATTTGGCCTCTAAATTAACTCTGCATTTAAATTTTTATCATCTAGAAAATTTTATATTTTTTCGATTCTAAGCCATCTTACATCCAATTTTCCATACCTACCCCTTGACATTTTTTCAAAAACTTTGTTCTCTCATAACTTCATCAAAAATTAACCGATTTGCAAGCGGAATGTCATTTTGATCATGATTTGGCCTCTTAATGAACTCTGCATTTAAATTTTATCATCTAGAAAATTTGATATTTTTTCGATTCTAAGCCATCTACATCCAATTTTCCATACCTAACCCTTGACATTTTTTCAAAACTTTGATCTCTCATAACTTCATCAAAAATTAACGATTTTCAAGCGGAATGTCATTTTGATCATGATTTGGCCTCTAAATTAATTCTGCATTTAAATTTTATCATCTAGAAAATTTGATATTTTTTCGATTCTAAGCCATCTACATCCAATTTTCCATACCTACCTTGACATTTTTTTCAAAACTTTGATCCTCATAACTTCATAAAATTAACCGATTTTCAAGCGGAATGTCATTTTGATCATGATTTAGCCTCTAAATTAATTCTGCATTTAAATTTTATCATCTAGAAAATTTATTTTTTTCGATTCTAAGCCATCTACATCCAATTTTCCATACCTACCCTTGACATTTTTTCAAAACTTTGATCTCTCATAACTTCATCAAAAATTAACCGATTTGCAAGCGGAATGTCATTTTGATCATGATTTGGCCTCTTAATGAACTCTGCATTTAAATTTTTATCATCTAGAAAATTTGATATTTTTTCGATTCTAAGCCATCTTACATCCAATTTTCCATACCTACCCCTTGACATTTTTTCAAAAACTTTGATCTCTCATAACTTCATCAAAAATTAACCGATTTGCAAGCGGAATGTCATTTTGATCATGATTTGGCCTCTAAATTAACTCTGCATTTACATTTTTATCATCTAGAAAATTTGATATTTTTTCGATTCTAAGCCATCTTACATCCAATTTTCCATACCTACCCCTCGGCATTTTTTCAAAAATTTTGATCTCTCATAACTTTATAAAAAATTAACCGATTTTCAAGCGGAATGTCATTTTGATCATGATTTGGCCTCTAAATTAACTCTGCATTTAAATTTTTATCATCTAGAAAATTTTATATTTTTTCGATTCTAAGCCATCTTACATCCAATTTTCCATACCTACCCCTTGACATTTTTTCAAAAACTTTGTTCTCTCATAACTTCATCAAAAATTAACCGATTTGCAAGCGGAATGTCATTTTGATCATGATTTGGCCTCTTAATGAACTCTGCATTTAAATTTTTATCATCTAGAAAATTTGATATTTTTTCGATTCTAAGCCATCTTACATCCAATTTTCCATACCTAACCCTTGACATTTTTTCAAAAACTTTGATCTCTCATAACTTCATCAAAAATTAACCGATTTTCAAGCGGAATGTCATTTTGATCATGATTTGGCCTCTAAATTAACTCTGCATTTACATTTTTATCATCTAGAAAATTTGATATTTTTTCGATTCTAAGCCATCTTACATCCAATTTTCCATACCTACCCCTTGACATTTTTTCAAAAACTTTGATCCCTCATAACTTCATAAAAAATTAACCGATTTTCAAGTGGAATGTCATTTTGATCATGTTTTGGCCTCTTTATTAACTCTGCATTTAAATTTTTAATATTTAGAAAATTTGATATTTTTTCGATTCTAAGCCATCTTACATCCAATTTTCCATACCTACCCCTTGACATTTTTTCAAAAACTTTGATCCCTCATAACTTCATAAAAAATTAACCGATTTTCAAGCAGAATGTCATTTTGATCATGATTTGGCCTCTAAATTAACTCTGCATTTAAATTTTTATCATCTAGAAAATTAGATATATTATTTTTATAATAAGAAATTGCTCTGATTTGAAATGTTCTCAAAAAGATTTTATGTTATCGATGAATTTTTACACCAAAATTCTTAGTTGTGAGATCAAAATCTTGATATCAGAACATTTTTTTTTTCAGTGTATAAAAACACAAACATATAATAGTGAAAAAATGTTGGTTCTGTGTATGACACACCCAATGTTAACCCTTGTGCCATGTGTGTGTGTGTGTTTGTGTGTGTGTGTATAAAACTGTAGCTGAATGATTTGTCCTTTGTCCACTTGTGAGTCCACTTTCAATGTCTCCAGCTCAGTTCAATGGAAAATAATCGAATTTCATACATATGCACATTACGTTGACATTCTGCAAATTATGCAAATTGAAGTTCAATTGATTGGAAAATACTAGAACCCACCCACAGTTATGCCCTTGCTATAACTAACTTTGCTTTTGTTGTGCATTCAATATGCCTTTCATAATACACTTACCCTTTTCCCTTCCCTCGATTTTCTCCCGCATGACAAACCATATGAATTTGAACTCGATTTCGACTGTGATTCTCATTTTGTATAGCATTTAATTCCCTGTAAGTATACGCTAAAATCTGTGTGTTGCCGCCTGGATTTATTCATTATTCATTATTATGCGGGCCATAAATGTAATGACCACGTTAAGTTCGCTCTTTGGGCCAGGCCAACACGGCAATACCAATTTCATTTGATGCCACAGTCTATTTGCTTTTTACACCCAAAGAGCTTAGCGTTTTCCCCATTTGTTGAAGAGCTCAGCTTTTGCCTTATTCAATCATTTAAATGAGTCAAATATTTGACTACTCAAAATCCCTGATTACTGTTGTCTTCCCTTCTTCCCTTTTCTCCCTTTTACCAACATAAAACCATTCTGTGGGAATGTATGTAATTCATTAATTTTTCAGCGTCTAAATGTGACACTCGTTATGTCTGAAAGGTCCTGAAAAGGCGCATGTCCTCTCAAGGACAAAATAGTTTGTTTATGCGTAGACTCGTTTTAATTAATTATATCAAAGACTGCATAAAGTAATAAAGTACAGTTGTCTTGGAGAATAATAGCATTGAGTTGCCTAACAATTTCTAAAAATAAAATAATTTTTAAGAAACAATTTTTTTTCAATTTTGTTTCTTTTGTTAAATTAAAATTATACATAATTGTATTTAGTTTTTAATTTTACTTTAATGTTAAGTAGTGTTTAATAGATGACTGCTTTTAATCGCCGTTAAACATTTTAATAATAACAAAAACAAATAAATAAATTCAATTTTTTTCGGATACTTTTATTGGGATCATTTATTCATGAACATCTGAAATTTAAATGTTTTAAATATTAATTGCCATAATGTGCACTTTATTTATTTAGGTTTTTGGATATTTCTTTTTTTTCCTTACTTATTTATTTATTTCTGTGAATTTAACTTTAAAAACCGCATAAGATAACTATTTTTTATTTTAATATAAATCAAATTCATTCAACTCTCATTCTAGCAATATAAACCTTTAAAAGCTTTCGTTGTATGTTTACTTCTTATAAGTGTAATTTACAGAGGCTTTCAAGGGATTACCGTTAGAGTAAGCCAAAATATTTAGTAGACCAAAAAGGCTACGCCACAGGATATGCCAGAAATGATTCTTTTTGGCCATAATGGAGTGGAGGTGTCCATCGTACCTAATCCTTGTACAATGGTTAATACACGCACTTCAAACACTTTTGTGTTTTTGGCCTTAAGTACTCGCAATTACGTAAACGCCGTTTGAAAGGCAACACTTGAACAGTGAGTGCTAGCCGTAGACGCACAAAAGGTACATCATCAATTTCAATTAATTTGATTAATGGCCAAGTGTGAACGCAGTTTGATAAATATTCAGATTGTTTGTTTTTTTTTATTTTGTTGCTTGATTTTCGAGTGCTTTATTAATCGTTGGCATTTTGGGAATATTAAATCGGTAGTTAACTTGACTGGCAGATGTCAATCCGAGCTTTGTCCCAGGAGTTTTGTTTGTTAACTAATTGCGGCAAGTGAGCCACATTTTGTATTCTAATTAGGCTAAAACCGGGATTGCAACTCGGCCCTTGCATAATAAAAGAGCAAATGACAAGTCGATAAATTGTTTGTTCGCACAAAATCCACATAAATGGCAAATGTCAAGCAAAAGAGTTAATCTACTCAAAGGGCATACTGAGCTGTGGTATACCCTGTTAAGAGTTGAAAAGTTTACTTAATTATAAATTGGCTATAGTTGAGCAAACTCTAAAATTCCTGTACTTATTCTGTAAATAAAGCAAATATAAATATTATTTAACATATAACATATTGAGTTTTTCTAATTTATAGCTATACAAAAATTAGTTAGTAACAGTAAAAGGAATCCAAATTAAAAGTGAGAGATCTTAGCTTAAATTTGAAACAAACTCCAACGAATTTGAAGTCTGTAGATGAAAGTTTGGTATCTCTATCCCTTATAGTCTCTGAGATCTAGACATTCACACAGACAGACGGACGGACAGACAGACAGACGGACAGACGGATATGGCTATATCGACTCGGCTGTTGATATATACACCTTATAGGTTTTTAAGTAACGGGTAAAATTATAATAAAATGGCAAATGTATCACATAAATATTTCAAGATAAATTTGAAGTTACTAGTAGGAAGTTGGAAGCACTAAGTTGTGCCCTATAAATATTTAATGAGTTTACATAAAGAGTTAAATAACATAATTATAATAAAATCGGAAAACAATCTTCTAATTATTTTTAGAGAAAGCTATAATTATTGTGTTCATTTTAATGAAAGAGTGAATATACCCTTTAGGTACTTGTTTAATGGGTATGGCAAATGTCGAATTGAGTGAATGTGTTGACTCTGGAGTTGACCAGCTCGCGTGGCCAATTACGTGGCAGGGAAAGCAGCTTAAACAAATAATTTGTTTACACAAGCGACAACGAACTTTTGAACTTTTGCGCGACTTGAGACGGCAACTGTCATGCAGTCAGTCAGTCAGTTTGTCAGTCCATCAGTCTGTCAGTTTGTCCCTCTGGGAGTCTGTCAGTTTGTCAGTTCGTCAGTCTGTTTGTTGGGCTACTGCCTCCATTTTGTTGCCTTGTCTCTCAATTCTTGCATTGCAATTTCGTTGCAAGTTGCGCGTCAAATTAAAAGTGTTTTGTGTTTTGGCATGTTTACCTTTGCAACTGCCACCCACTCACCCCCACCCCCCAGCCACAAGCCCCTCCCTTGACAGCTGTCGTGTTGCAGCCAGACAACAAACAAATTGACAGATGACCTGACAATTGATTTCGTTTGCTTTTACTTTTGGGAGAGGGCAACCTGACAGCTAAACGACTCCAACTTGTGGACAATCAACTCAACTTGGCTTGGATTCAGTGCAGATACAGATACAAATACAAATACTCAGATACAGATACAAATATAGCTTGTAAAATGAAGACAATTAAAATGCAGCTGCTGGAAATACTATCAGCATGCAAATTGCATTGGCCAAAGTCAATTACTGCCAGTGTAAAAACAACAACAACAACAAAATGAAATGTGCCCTAAAATATATATTGGAAGACAAAAATTTGTATATTGCATATCCAAAGATTGCTTGTAGGAATTTTAAAGCTGCCTCAGGCAACAAAAAACCACAAACTTTTTAATACCCTTGCAGAGAGTATTATAATTATATAGCTAAATGTGTCACTGAGCCCTGCAAGTATATATATTCTTGATCAGAGCGATAAGATAAGTCATTATATTCATATTATTATAACCTCTCTTTCTGTCTAGTTTTAAAACCATCTTAATAAAACTTGGTATAGATTTGTCCTTTTGCTGCAGATAAAACATAAATCAAATCGGCCAAATCGGATCACTATATCATATAGCTGATATACAAAATATCGCTGGAAATTCAGCCTTTACTATAAAAAACTTTTTTTTTTTAAGATATCTTAAGCAATCTCATAGAAAATCTATCATTTAGCTGCCATAGGAACGATCAGTCAAAAATCAACTTTAAGTAAGTAAAACTTTGTTTTTTATAGAGATATTTAAACCAAACTAACAGATAATTAATTTGATATTAAATTATACATGCTGTCAAAATTTGGTTCAAATCGGAACTCTATTTCATATAGCTGCCATAGAAACAGTCTTTCAAAAATCTTTAAAAATCTTTTATTATAATGAACAGCTTTGTTGTTTTTTGAGATATTGCAACAAATCTGACAGTTTGTGTATTTGTTATGGTCTATTGCATTGTGAGCAAATTTAGTTAAAATCGGAGCACTATATCATATAGCTGTCATATAAACTATAAGTTGAAAGTCGAAATTTGATTTGATAATTTGTGTTTTTTATTCAAATATCTTAAGCAAAACTTACAAATTGTGCAGTTCTTATTGCTCTTTATATTCTAAGCCAATTTGACTAAAATAAGTCTACTATATCAGCTGAAATTTCAGCACAAGGGTATCACATCTTCAGTTTGTCGAATATCAACTTTTTTTTCTTGTTTTATATTTTATACCCGGTTGTTATTTGGCCCTGCTGCTTGCCTCAACAAATAACAATTTCAATTTCGCGAATCGAGCATCGCGTAAATTCAAATTTTGTACTCGTAACTGGCAGCCCTGAGGGGCCCTGGCCAGGGGTGGATACTATTTTCACACGTGCCGCGTTTGCGTTGAATTGAGTTGAGTTTGGGAGTTTTTTGTTGTGTGCCTCTAGGCGGAGCAACTCGTGGCGCTCGTAAAGGAAAACTGCTGTCCCCTCCTGCCCCTTCCTATCACTTCCCTCATCGTCCAACGCCTTGCCACAAAAACTAACAATAATGACAGCAAATCAATATCATCGCCAAGGCCCAAGGGTGTTGCAAAGTAAAAGTACCGATTGTAATTCAACGCGGCGCATAGAAACAGATAAAGAGGGATATAGAGTGGTAGAAAGAGAGAGAGAGGAAGAGCTCTGTGATTTGCATTCGTCGCCTGTCAGTCTGACAGCCATTGGAGATTGTATGCTGCGGTTGTTGTTGTCATTTGTTCGGTCAGTTGTAGTTTTTATGGCTTGAATCCTTTACTTGTGGTGCTGGCAACACTCACAGCAGCACACGCATTCATTCACTCATTCACTCACCAGCCACCATTCACTCACTCATGCAATGCATTTGAAACTCTTTTTTTGCAGCTATTTATTACCCTTAGGGTCAGGGAAAGAGTCAGGGAAAGGGTCAGGCAAAGAGTCAGGGAAAGAGTCAGGGAAAGAGTCAGGGAAAGAGTTAGGGAAAAAGTCAGGGAAAGAGTCAGGGGTTGTGCCTCTACTCACATACGAGATGGGAACACGCAATGTGCTGTTATTCAGTCAAGCATTCATGTGGCACAAGATGCAATTGATTGCAGTTGTTGTTTGTTTGTTTGTTTGCTTGTTGTTGCTGCCCTCAAAGTGTGATAAGGCAGAAAGAAAAAAAAAAAAAAAGAGAGAGTGAGAGTAGAATGGCAATTAAATTTGATATCATTCGATATAAACAACTTTAGTTCAAATAGTGCTTTAATATATTTTTTCATTGGTCAGAGCGTAATTCGAACCCGCAATTGTTTTTCATAAAAAACATAAAAGCTTGTAGCTTTCAGCAACTTTAAGCCTTTATTTAATTAGTAACAAGTTTGCATTTAATTGTTTACCAATTAGCTGTTTTATTTCCTCATACTTTTGCCTTTGACATTTCTTATTTCTCATTTCGCAATTAAGCTCATCTTCAATACGTTGCGAGTTGCACGTTGCACGTTGCAAGTTGCGCGTTGCACGTTTGTGTCGTAGTTTTTATCGTTGTTGTTGGAACAATAAGTTGTCGTTGCTGTTGTTGTTGTTGCCATTGTTGCAGTTTTGACAAACTTTGTTGCAACATTAAGTGGACAGACTGTGTCGCATGCACTTCTCTCTCAACTCTTTCTTTCTTAATAACCAAGAGTTTTACGAGGTTGGACTGATAAGTCATTGGACTAAGTTTGATAGTACTATCCTGTGAAAGTGCTACTGTAACTTATCAACTGTACAACAAATCACTTTTGTAATATTCTAAATTGATAAAGTGTTATTAATAGTTGGCAAGCACTTATTGCCGATGTTCTGTGTGCTGAAGATTTGAAGAACATTTTTTTTTTACGAAATTTATCATATTTAAATGCAGAATATTTAAAGAGAGCAAACCTTGTTTAAAATGACATTACGCTGGAAAATCGATTCAGATTTGACAATGTTATGTATATTTAAAGTTTGTCAGACCTTGGATTTAGCAATTTTACAAGTCAAAAGTTTTGTACAATTTTCCATGATTTTTTACAAAAAATTGAAAGGACTCAGAATCAAGTTTAAAGTGTTGTTTTATGCTAATAACGATATAAGGAGTTGATTAAAAGTGAAAACGAGAGATTTAAAATTTTCAATTTTCAAAATTTTAAAGGGGGGACCCTTAGCATTGAATTCAGAGATTCAGAGAGCAATTAGACCGAAACATGATCAAAATGACATTCCGTTTAAAAATCGTTTTAGTTTAAACAAAGTTATGACAGTTTGAAGTTGGTCAAATTTTTGACTTTGCAGCTTTACTAGTCAGAATTATTAGCAGGGACACAAGATCCAGACGTCAATTAACTTGATTAATTAATTAAATTTTAGAATTCTTAGTTAACATAATTTTTATTGTTACTACACTGATAAAAAAAATGTTCTAAAATCAAGATTTTGGTGTCAGAATTAAGGTGTTTGTGCTAAAAAAATGCGTTGAGAACATAAAATTCTTAAATTAAGAGAACGCATCTTGATTTTAAGAACATTTTAAATAAGACCAAGTTGTTATTTTAGGAATAAATGTTCTTAAAATTAAAATAAAAAAACAAAATATGTAAAAATAATTTTTTTTTATTTTAATTTTTTGTTTTGAAATTTTGCTTTATTTAAATTTTATTCTGTCTTGTTAGTTTTCTAAATGTGATTTTAATTTGTTACGAGTGGGTTTCGAACCGCCGCCTACTGCTTCACAACTGAAGCGATTTCTCTAACCAGAGCGCCACGGTGCCAACATTTGTTTGATACGAAATAGTACCAGTTTATAATTTCCTAACAATTTAAGATTTTAATTCTTATATTAAGACTTTAAGATTTTTTAGATTAATAATATTTGTTTTAGTAATTTGGTCTTAAAATAATCTTATTTTGAATGTTCTTCATTTTAAAAGTTGCTTTTTTTTTTAGTGTATTTATTTACTTATTTATTTCTTAATGACTTTATTTATTGCTTTGCCTAAATACTTGATGTCTGCTTAAGCCAATGACTTGTTGGCCTACCCTCGCATGACAGCATCCTCGTCGTCGCTGTCACATAATAGCTGTACTCTTACTCATACCCCTGCTCCAACCCTGGCTCAACTCAACTCATATGGAGTTAAGACTATGCTGCATGGTAACATGAGATTTGTTGTCTTTGCTGTTGCTGCCCCCGCGTTGCATTGTGGATACAACACTCATTGTTGTCGTTGTCGTTGTCGCTGTTGCTGTCGTTGTTGTTGTTGTTGTTGCTGTTGTTGTATCTAACTATGTCGCGCGTTGTTGTCCAACTTGTAGATAAAGTCAAGAGTTGAAAGTGAAATTTTCGCATGCGTTGTCGTCGTCGTTGCTTCCGGCTCGACAATGTTGAGCAGCTGCATCTTTTGAGTTGGAGATTTACGTTTAATGTTTACCTTTGCAATGATGCCACGATGCCACCAGGCGACTGTCATTTGTCATTCAGTCAGTCAGTCATTCAGTCATTCAGTCAGTCATTCAGTCAGTCATTCGGTCTGTCGTCCATCTTTGCCACTCGTGTTGCCACTCGTCGCCGCTAGTTGCTGTTGTTGCTGTTGTTGCCGTTGTTGCCACTGCAGTGAAAAGTGAAATTGCTGTCAGCAACGAGAAAAGTAGCAATTGCTTCTAATTGTTATGGCTTTGGGCTTCTCCAACTGCCATTTTGTGGCAGCATTTAAATTAAACTTTGTGCAGCACTTGAGTGCAATGCAATTATGCGATAAGCCTTAAATGGAGACTGAAAGAGGGGGAATGAAAATGGAAATGGGAAAATGCTTGACAAGCGCACACATTGAATATGACAAATATATTTCGAGGCACTGTTGTGCCATAAAAATAATGTAAATGTAAATTGGCATATTAACAGGGCGAGAGAAATGATCGCGATAAATGCAAATAAAGCATTGACAACGCACAACAGCGCACCCTGTACATTAGGGTGCATCGTTTTTTTTTTTAACAAAAAATTGTTACTACAAATTTTTAATTATTAGTCAATTTTAAGATGTTTTCAACCAGAAATCATAGTTCTAAAATCAATTTATAGTTTCCGCTTTTCAAGTTGAAAATTTTTGTGATGTTAGGTTGTGCTTGAAAAAAAATTATGTTTTAAAAACAATTTGTCCTTTGATTCTGCGAAATTTTGAAAGTGCTGGTCCTAACAAAAGTTTTTATAACAATTTTATTTGAAACGGACTAAAAATATTTTAGATATGCTAGTAAAAAAATGAAAAAAATTCAAAAAATTAATACATTTTTCAACTTAAAAGGAGCGGACCAGGAATTGATTTTAGAACAATGATTTTTGGGTGTAAACAGCCTAGAATTGAACGTACTTTGGCTTACCATTTTTTCAATTTTTTTGGGCCCAGACAAATCGATGCACCCTACTACACACACACACCCTGTACACACACAAACACAATCACACACTTGAGTAGGATAACAGTTTGAGTCGGCTAAGCTCTCTATGGAGAACAATTACGCTTAACGGCAAGGACGAACGGAATGTGTCCTTTTTGTGGCCCATGTTCACATCTCTCTCTCTCTCTCTCACACACACACCCTCCCTTTCTCGCTCACACTCTCGCTCTCTCTCTCGCGCTCACTATCTGTCCCTTTATTTTTGCTTTATTTTCATTTAATGCTGCATTTCCGTATCCGCTTTGCGTCGTTTCATCGCATTGCGTATACGCAACGTGTGTTTTAATAACTGCCGCTGGTTGGGCTGCCCGTCAGTTGCTGCTGTCAGTTGGCCTGTCAATTACATTTTAAATTTCTTGTCGTTAATTTTGATGCCTCGTTTCGCTCGCTGGGCTTTTAAACAGATTAAGAACGCTTTTTCAGCCTCGTCAACGCAACGTCCTCTGGCTTGGTCATTTAATTCACCTGGTTTCATGCTTTCTCACACATTTTTTTGTTGTTTGTTTGTTTGTTTTTTTCGTCTGTTATCTGTGGGTTTTTCGCCGCTTGGCAGTGTCATTAAATTTTGCTGCTGTAAATGTCCTTTCGGTCATTGTTAAATTGGGTTTTTATGTAGCGAACGCGACACACGCTTCCACTCAGTCAGTCAGTCAGGGAGTCAGTGAGTCCACTACAGTCCAGTCAGCATTTTGGCCTTATTTCACAGTCATTTCTCAGCAGCCGAATTCATTTTGCTCGCAATCAGCGACAACAACAAATGTTTGCATATACATAAATATAAATTGGTTCTCTACAAGCGACAAGCTAGAGAGACTTGTAGCATCCTGCCCCACTCCTGACCCTCTTCCTGCCTCTTCCTGCTGCTTCAGGTGTAGCTGCATCATCAGAAACCTTCTCTTTTCATTTTTATCAGATGACTCGCTCTGGCGCAGTTTTATTTACTTGTGCAAACTTTTTCTCCCTTTTTTTTTTTTATTATTTTTTTTTCGTTTGTTAATTTGATTTTTATCTGCTTTTTATTTTTTTTACTGGCGCCAGTTGGCGTTCTCGTTTGCACATCGCGTATACGCCCCGCTGTCGACGCTGCTGATTTTATTAGCGGCTATTTTCTGTATTTAAAGTTGCTGCCTTGTCGCTGACTTATAGCCAAGCAGCTTCCCGCTGCTTTTCACTCACTTGAGGCAATTAACGTTACCTGTTTTGCCAACAGCTAACTGGCTAAATCGCAGCTCCCTTTCATGGCCATCAAGGAGTTTAACGGTCTTCGCAAATAATTTACCAATTATGTGCACTGCTCTAATTACTTCCTGGCCCCAGAGAGCGTCCGCTCTCTCTCGCTCTCGCTCTCCCTCTCTCTCTTTGTGTGTATTTTTCGTGTTCCTTTAGCACTGGCACATTCTTATAATAATGATTCCGGATATTTGAGTAGTTTCGAGCATAAGCTGCCAACAGCCAACAACAACTAGCAACAACAATAACAATAATGCCTCTAGTGGCACAAGTTGCCTTTTCTCCTTTGTGCGAGGAGCAAACGAAAATATCTGGACGGAACAAAGAACATCGTAGAGCAGAAATGCACAGTGGAAAGAAATGTTTTATATTATGACATATATATTTAAATAATAAAACATTGATACTTATTTTATGTTATGCGTTTTGTTAGCAATAAATATCTAAATTACACTTATCACAATTTCTTCAATATCCAGTTAAGTTTTTAGTAAAAAAGAAAATGATTTTAAGCGTATGTATTAAATGATATTTATTTATTAACTATTAAATAAATTATACGTTCAGGTAAATTTTGATATTCAAGCCTTATCTAAAAATACTAGCATTTCAATATTAAAATTAAAATAATATTTGATAATTATTTATATTTAATAAGTTCTTATAAAGATTAACTATATTATTTATTATTTAAATTTTTTTAAAAATGTCATCAATATTTATACTTTTAAATATATGAATATGAACACATATAAATTACCAGAGTGTGCAACAAATCCTCCTCAAAATATACATTTCAAAATGTTAACAAATGAATATCTAAATCATATAAAATTATAAACATTTGATGTTCAAATTTGACATCATAATTAGTGTCATTATTCCATTTTTTCCCATGGTACACAAATGTGCTCAAGGCAACAACAGTAAAAGCAGAAGCACTTCGAGTCATTTGTGCAGGGTCTAATGATTTCCGTTAGTTTCCGGCCGGCATCGTCGTCATCTCCATCTCCATTTTTATATCCGCCGTACTCAGCGTTGACAACATGGCGTATACTCAATGCGACGTGCCAAAAAAAAGTTTATTTGCCCTGTGAACTTCAAGTCGTTATACTGTTGAATATTGTTACTGTGCTATTGTTGTTGCTCCATATGTATGATACAGAAAAAAAAACTGCAAAATATAAATATAAATGCAATGCATTTGCAAAAGAGTCAGAGAAGTTGTTAATGAAATTGTTTGGCCGACGGAATATACTATGTTAACTTATTACTTAACCAGCGGCAATTGTTGCTAATGAAATTGTCTGACAAAATGCGTGTCTGCGGTTGACGTGTGACTTTATCTGGCTTTGAAATTATATAATTGCTTTTAATTTACCAATTTACAGTTATAATAATAACAAAAAAAAAAAAATACACGAGTGAATCCGCAACAAAGCTCAATGTAAACAAATTCAATTAGTTCCTGTACAAAACGAACAGCTGCTGATGAGCAAAGAAAAACGACTAACAAATGCCCTACAAATAGTTTCATAATTATATTTATTTGTTAGAGCCAGAAGGAGACGCTAGTATATTTAATTTGAGTATAACCTACATATTTATTATATTTATTTAAAAGCTGTCTTATTATTTATTTTATTTAGTTATTTTATGCCAAAATTGCAGCTTCCTTGGTCTTACAGTTTGGATTGCACAAATATCAGTCAGTCAGTCAGGACAAACAGCTTAATATGTATAGATATATAAGTACGATGAAAATTTTAAAATATATTTATTTTTTAGTAAAATAATTATTTATTATTTAAAAAAATTTTTTTGTACTTAATATATTTCTTATTTGTTTCTCATATAAATATATTTATTTTTTGTCAAAATTGCAGCTTTCTTGGTCTTACAGTTTGGGTTGCACAAATATCAGTCAGTCAGTCAGTCAGGACAAACAGCTTAATATGTATAGATATATAAGTATTATGGAAATTTTAATTTTTTAATAAAATAATTATTAATTGTATATTTTCTGCACTTAACATATTTCTTAATTTTTTCTCATTTAAATATATTTATTTTGTGTCAAAATTGAAGCTTCCTTGGTCTTACAGTTTAGGTTGCACAAATATCAGTCAGTCAGTCAGTCAGGACAAACAGCTTAACATGTATAGATATATAAGTGCTGTGAAAATTTTAAAGTTTATTTATTTTTTAATAAAATAATTATTTATTATATAAATCAATTTGCTGCACTTAACATATTTCTTATTTTTTTATCATTAAAATATATTTATTTTGTGTCAAAATTGCAGCTTCCTTACTCATACAGTATGGGTTGCACAAACATCAGTCAGTCAGTCAGACAGGACAAACAATTTTATATGTATAGATATATAAGTATTTTGAAAATTTTTAAATATATTTATTTTTTAAAAAAATAATTAATAATAATTTTCTGCACTTAACATATTTGTAATCTCTTTCTCATTTAAATATATTTATTTTAATACATTATCAGTTTTTGTTTTTAATTTTAATTTGTATTATTTGTGTAATATAATTTATCTATTATTTTTTCTTAGGAGTGCCTTTAATCTTTCATTTAATTTGTGTACTTTATGATTGTATATTCAGCATATATGCAAACGAATAGTTCAAACAATGCAGCTCACTTGCAACAGACAAATTACGACAACGGCAACAACAACTACAATAATAACAATCAAACTCGTTTTGAGTGGTTCCTATAATCAAGAAAAAAAAAAAACAATAACAACAAAAACAACAAAAACAACAACTACGGCGACATCGTGTGAATTTTGTGGGAAAACGATCTGCCTCAACTTTTGGAAAGATTTCTTGTTGCCGCAATTGCAGTGCACTTAAAACTGAGAGTACGAGTAGGAGTAGGAGTAGGAGATGTTGTTGTTGTTGCTGTTGCTGTTGTCGAGTGTTGACTGTAGCTACTGTTGGAGTGCGAGTATTTTCACAATATTTCACGGATACGTGCCCATCGCTTTTGTTGCTTTTCCTTGGTTCGGTTCGGTTTGGTTTGGTGTGGCAAAACGCGCTCTGCCGTTAAATTGTGCACAATTTTGCCTTTTGGCTTAACAAACTGAACGCTCAATTGTCGACAATGTTGTTCTCGTTGTTGCTGTTGTTGTTGTTTGCATTTGCAGTAAGCTGATGGCAAGTGCAACACAGCAGAAAATTATGAGTTAATGGATTTTTGTATTATTCTCAACATACTCAACACACTTGCCATGCCGTCAATTAAAACCATTTGGCAAAAGTGTTAATTTTCGTTGACAACAACAACAACAATGTGAGTAATTCACGAGCTTGCCACCAATTGACAGAGCATGAAACTGTTGCCACTTGCCACTTGCCACCACCCACCACAGACAAAATGGCAAATAATTGTAGCAATTTGCAACTGTTTCAAGTTCAATGCGGCATAAAAGGATAGATTCTGATGTGATAGTGTGGCATGTCCTAATGGCATCTAAATCCTTGTCCATAATTAACGTAATTAAATGCGGAAATTGTTTGCTGCATTGCAAAACTCATTTGTCAAGCTGAACAATAAAACTGTACAATACACACAGAGAAAAATAATTAGAATACTTAAAATTTACACTTTGATTTAACTACAAAATTTTAGTCTATGATTTAGCGTGAAATAAAAAAATAAATATAAGCTTTAAATATAAATTAAATGTATATATATATATATAAATGTGCCTAATTTATAAAGATTTATTACGAGTATATTATTCTAATATTTCTAATTTACATTATTTATTCAAATAAAATATGTTCAATGTTTATCTAAATAAACTGTTAAAATATCGAATTTTAATACGTATAAAATAAATAAAATCAGATAAAATATAAAGTATTTGCTTGCAGAAACTTTTGCGCAATTTAAAATAAATATTACTTAACTAATTAATAAAAATCCAAAAAAAATTTTTTGTTTGGTTTACTTTAATAATATTTACTTTGATCTAATTATATAATAGTACCAAATATGACTGCATTTATTTGTACTATAAGTATGTAAAAATAACTTAAGAATATATACATTAATAAAAGTCTTTTAAAACCATAAAAAAATACATTTTATTTGCTTACAATTATGTATTATTTACACTGTGTATAACCTATAGACCAAATGTCTGGGTTAGTTAATCGCAGACACTGTTGAGGTACTCTTCTGTACTTTAAATTGGCAACACACACATTCACACACACACACACACACTCGCAATTATTTGCTATAATTGCTTTCAATATGCGAGCTGGAAAATGAGGCAACCGCATGCGTAATTTGAAAATTGCTAAATAAATGCATTCCACAAATTGCTGTGCAACTCGAGAGATAGAAAATTGTGGGAGATGAAATTTCCATTTAAATTGTGAGTGATACCGCGATCCTCTGACTTTCTATAAATACAGAATTTGTGGTCCTAAAAAGAAATGCAATCTAATGCAATTTGAATTCAAAGTAAATCCTTTTTAATCTATAATAATCATAATCGAATTAGTGCACAATGAGCGGAAAATGTATGAAAAATGCATGAATATCCGTGCATTCAATTAATCATAATTTATGCATAAATTAATTTCATTATATTTCTAATATTTACTGCATCATTTGCTGTCGATTCGATGCGATTTAAATATGGCTCTGATGCTGGCATTTTGTCATTTTAAATATTTGTGCGTTGTGTTTGCATTTCTAATGAGGTGTAATTACCACAATACCCTGTTCAATTATATATTTAAATCAAATGTCATGTTGTGGTGTAAATTGTGGCACAGACTGAATGATACCTCTATTTTAGATGTTAATAAATAATGCGATTTTGACACACTATATAATTATTTTAAATTGAAAACATTGCTTACCCATTTCAAATAATTATTAAGAGTCAAAATCAGATTAATGTGAGTTAAATGCAATATATTAAGACTGACTCTATAAGAGGATTGTAAACATTAAAAGCATAATACACAAGTATGACAACTGCAGTTTTTTATAAGCTGATTAAGTGCTCTGTTTCACTGTCTCTTTCTCTGATTGAGTTTCACTTTGAGTTCAGTTTGAATGCCATTAAGATACGAGTGCTGTCACATTAACACTCGGTCTATAATCAAATGCCTATTTGACACGTCGTTTCGTTTATCCTCTCACCTTTTGTCAAGTTGTCTATTTTTAAGCTCCTAGTTCAAACGAGTTTCTGCAGTTTGCTTCCTCTTTGTATTTGTGTTTTTTTTTTCTTTTAGAAAAAAAGTGAAATTGCATATTTGCTTTTATTATAATAAATGCCAATTTAGCTGCCTGCAATTCAATTACGTGAGCACTGCGAAAATTTCCCTTTTTTCGCTTTTTTTCCACTGTGCACAAAACGTGCAATTCCCGAGACTTCAGACTCATAATCATCTGAGAGCCGTGATCACGTCGAGGCAAAAACGTGAGTATCGTGAATCAATACCTGCATCTTAAACTGTATCTTATGCCTTAGCAGACTCACAATCTATTACCACAGTAAAGCATAATTAGGCGCAGCCATTGGGCATTTGTGTTTATAGAAAAATGCCGAGGAATATGACAGACCGATCAACGTTGACGACAATTGGATAATTGAACATACTTTCAATTGCCTGGCCAAGACATACTAACATATAGTTAAAGCCCTGGTCTGCAGTTTCCTGCATTGTTGTTGTTGCTGATATCTTACGTGATATTGCTTTTAAAAGGCAATGTTAATGTCTGTGCCATTAAATTGGCATCTCCACATCTCGTATCTGCCATATATTCTTGCCAAACAACTGTTGTGCATTAAGGGGTAAAAGGGAATAACTGTCTCTTACCTGTGTTAACAGAACTCCACAAATCTGTAGAAAGTGGAGAACCGGAGTAACTGAAAACTGATTCTACTGCAATGTTAGTCAGGTCAAGACATAGACAATTACAATTCATTTCAAATGATAGCTGACAACTTATTGACATTTGTTAAACTAATTTGCGTATTTATTAAATTAGCTAGTTGAGTTGAATTACAACTGGAATATTGATTTTAATAAAATTAAAATTATTAAAACAATATATGACTTTATATGTATTATCCAATTAGGATTACGGCTGCTTGGTTTACAACTTGATTATATTGAAAATAAAGCTGAAATTTAAAATTATTATGATTTTTTTTTAAATTTTGATTTAGATTTTGAGTTCAATCGAACTTAAATTCATAAAAATATTAATAAATTTTGAATAAGAGAGCAAAATTCTATATCTGATTAATAATTGAGTTTAAGACTGCAAAGCTTTAAAATACTTGACTTTCTTTTTGTTAAACATGGTTTTATTGAATTGAAAATTTGGTATATATTTTTTTTTTGTAATCAGATTTGAATTTTTTATTATTTTTTATGACAAGTAGTTTTCCATGTCTTATCGTAATTTGATTTAAAAACCAATTTCAGCATAATTTCGACTTAGAATTAAACCTAAATTATTTAAAAATTTATTTATGTTGAATGCGGGAACAAGAGATTATTCTCAATGGCCAATTATGATAAAGAGTGAATAGCTCTTAAATTGTTGAGCCTGACTAAATTGTTAACTTTAACTTTAACTTGTAATTTAATTTACGAAACATTTTTATTTTCTTAACTGATTACAATTTTCCAAAAAAATTTATGATATTTGCAATTTTTAAATAGAAATACAATATTATTATATTTTTATTTATTAAAGTCGTCAGCTAGAAATTATTTACCATTTATTTACAATTTTTTGTAGAATTGTTTGATAAAAAAATGTAATTATTTATTTACTTATTTGAAATTACTTAAAATACAATAATTAGCAAATATGCATTTTCAATTTAGAACTGTATTTAAATATTAGCTGATAATTCCTTTGCATTCATTGGCATTATTGTAAAGTTGAGTTAATTAAATATTGATTTCAATCAAATGAGTATTATTCAATCACATTATGTTGAATTGAATACACATACAGTGGAGATTATTACTTAATAATTATGATAGACTTAACCTACTCAGCTTTGGTTAATTGAAATGCTAATTGAAAATATCCTTGCACTATTTACAGTTGATGACTTGGCCTATTTGTGCAACGGGAACCGTGTGGCATCAACAAATTGACAGCTTTTGTGGCTGAATTGGTAAGTGCTTGTTGCCAGTTTGTGTTGATGTTTACCATATTCTTTTTTCTTTTTTTTTTGTGTTTCGTTATTCCGCTTGTTATCGCAAACTGTTTAAAGCGCAAGCCCTGGAAAATACACGTATCATAGTTGTACATGGATTAGGAATTGTTATTTTGGGTAGGGGAGGCATGTGGCAAGAGGGTGTCTGTTCATTTGTCCGCTTCAAGCTGTCAGCGGCATGCAACATTTACAGGGTTGCCATTTTGCATGTGACACCCGCAATGAAGTGCGGTGTGGAGTTGGGAAAGAGGGAGAGGAGGGAGAGAGAGAGAGGTGAATGTTGAATGCTGAATGCGAATGTTGAATGCGTCATGCAAAGTGTTGCATGTTGCATTTTAAATGAATATTTTATGGTCGACATCAGCAGCAATGCTGCAAACTGGCAACTGGCAACTCCAAATAACGCTGCCAGCCTCGACTTGTTCCCTGATTGTTTCAGTTGACTGCGTGCGCGAACGCCTTAAATTATGCAACGCGTCGCATGCGTGTTGCATTTTAATGGCCGTCCACGCCCACTCACACCCGCTCAACGCCCACACACATACCCACAAAAAATACACACACACACACAAACACACACCCTTACTCGTCGCTTTTTTATGGCACATTCAATGAAGTGCACAATAAAATATTTATAGACCTCGCACAGTTCAATAGCTCGACATCTTAAAGCCCAACACACAATCGCACATATATATTCCAATCAAAGTGCCAATAATGGTATTTCGTATATAACTCTATGATTTACAAAAATAATTTTTTAAATATAACAAATTCTTGTACACTTCTTGTAATACGTATACATATTTTTGTTAATTTTGTATTTCTTAATCACAAGTTTTCTAGTATTGTGATCTTTATTTTATTTAATTTAAATAGTTCGCTGGGCATCTTATGGCCTAACATACATACATATATTCCAATCAAAGTGCCAGAAATAGTATGCCAAATATTTCTGTATGATTATAAAAAAAAATCGATTTAAACAAAATTATATTTTAATAAAAATGTAGAATTAATAGCAAATTCAAGAAAATAAATTTTTTTTATTAAAGTCCGAATAATTGGTAAAGTCAAGTCAAAGTATCCTGACAGTAAAGTCAGAAAAATAATATTCTATGCATTTTTCGTCAAAATACGTTTCAAAAAAAAAAAAAAAAAAAAAAAATTCCTTAAGGTACAAAATTCTGTTGTTTTTTGCTCTAATTTAGAAGTTTCTTAGATTTTGGCTTCCCATATTTGTGTTACATTACATTTAAAATGTAATTACATTTTATCAAATTTTTATTTTCTTGCTTTTCCTGGTATTAAGTTTCATATTTACAAACTCTGTATTTTTTTTTTTTGCTTAATTTTTGTTAAACTTATTTGTATAGTGAATAATTTTTATCCGTCGCACTGTTTTATAGCTATACATCTTAAAGCCGAAAATTTCAATCGAAGTGCCAGAAATGTTTATCCTGGAGCCTGGCTCAATGCAGAATAGACAGCTAGATAGACAGCGAGCAGGCAAATCTACTCGAACTCTATTCACATTGCAATCTATACGGAAGAGATGAATGCTCCACAGGGGAGATAGAGAGAGCGAGAGAGAGAGAGAGAAGCTCTAGAGAAACTGTCAGACATTCATCTCAATTTATCGTTCTTAGCCGCATATCCGAGCAGATCGAAGTGTCGTCTGCGTATATCACAGTCACATCCCAGGCTCAGCTGTCTGTGTGTGTGTGTGTGTGTGTGTGTGTGTGTGTGTGTGTGTGTGTGTGTGTATCTGTGTGTGGCGTAGGTGTATGTGCATGTGTAGTTTAAGCTGCTGCATCCTTTAGTTACCCCCCCCATCATCCCTTAACCATTTGTTGCCACAGCAAACGAGTAATTTCACTTGACATGCAGTTTTTTGTCTGCCCTTCTCTCTTTCTCTCCCTCTGCTACTCTCTCTCTCTCTCTCGCTAACAAACAAACAGATGTAACGTTGCATCAGATAGAGCATGTTCCATCCCATTTCGAATTTTATCTCCCAGTGCGTGTGTGTGTGTTTTTTAGTATGTGTCCCACTTTTGATTATTTTGCTGGCGAACCCAAAAAAAAAAAAAAAAAAAAAAAAAAAAAAATCGAAAGTACTCGTATTTCACAACAGAAGCATGTGAAAAATACCAAAACTAGAAATGGAATAAGTGAGAACATGTCAGGGATAAATAAACAATCATTGGCACACTGAAACTTAAGATAAACTTTCCCACAGATTGAACATAAAAATTGCAAGGGAATCAGTGAGAAATTCGTTGGAAATAAAGCACTTCTGTAACTGAAAGATTAACCGACAATCGGTACATAACTCATATACAAATTGAATATTGATTTGCTGAACAACTTAAGACGCATTTTATAGTATAAAAAAATACGAAAAAAATTCGAGCAGCTATTCTAAATGTGAAGCTTAATAAAAGATGGTTTATTTTAGTTCAGTTTATTATAAATTTTGACTAATTTTGAGTGGTTGAGTGTTACTTTTATACTCGCATAACATCTCTTAATAAATTGTTAATTCGGACTCGAATTTCAGCTCGAAAATTAATTTGATGCATGCTGTATTTGTAAGTTGACTATAATGATTGATTGTTCGGCTTTTGGGATATAGCTTCATACTTTTGTGGTGCAAAACAAATACGTTTATTTCTTTTAGTAGATTTGCAGCAAAACAGGAAAATTGTTAGCCCTGTACCTAAAGGTTACAGAGGCTTATGAATTTGTGACAATGTCTCTGCGTCCATATGCAAATTTTAGATCCTAGAAACTATAGGTACATGTATATAATTTAGAGCAACAGAAAATTGGTTTTCAAATAATAAGATGGTTAGTCCCAATTATTAAACTACAGCCTTGAAATTGGGTACACGAAATTTGTAATTTTTATCGGAATTTTTCTTTAAAATTTATTTTTATCGATAAGCAAAGAAACCTGTTGAGATATTAGTATGTCTAGTTTAATTTTCGAACTAGCCGAGTTCGAATATTTATATTTAAAAGGGTTCTTTTCATAACTTTCTAAGCTAACATTAGTTTTATTTAACTTTTATTCAATTTATGGGTACTGGGCAATTTGACAGTCGAGCATTTAACTGTTGCAAAACTATTCAGTTATTTTCTTGAAAGTTGTTGTTATTATGCGCTTTGCAACTCAAGTAGTTTAAGTAGAAAGAGAATTGGAATTCAAGAATCCGCACAGCTGCTTGGCAAGAAGAAGAATCCATCCAATTGTGGCATTGTCTTTTCTATCTATCTATCTTCTAATTTTTTTTTTTTTTTTTTTTTTTGGCTGTAGTCGCCTTTTAGCCTTTCTCTTTCAGCTGTGCTTTCTGCAGCTTTGTTTGTTATGCATTTGAGAATTACTTTGCAACAGCACTTGAATGTTTCACACATGACACACATTTGGTCTGTCCACTCAAATGCCGAGTACAGTGTATACCGAGTACAGAGAACATTTCAAATTGTGTTGATGTTGCTGTTCTGTTGTTACCATTTCATTGCTGCTGCTGCGAGAATTATCCGCTTATGCTAATCTGTCTTACGTTTCGCATTTTCTCTCTCTCTTATTTTTCATCTATCTAATTCTGTTTTTTTGGTCCTTTACTGATATTTCTCCTTGTGTGTGTGTGTGTGTGTTTCACGGATGAACAGATTGAGCCGGCTTTGAGAGTACACACTCACACACACACTCACACACACACTCACACACTCACACACACTCAAAGAGGTCTGCTTCCATTCTCAAGAATCCATCTATTGTAGGAGTTCGAGTACTTGATGACCCTCTGAATTGTTGTCAGCTCCTTCGATGTCACTTGCTTCAAGGATATCGCTGGCAAGCACTGTAAGTACTTCCGCTTCCGCATCCGTTTCGTTCCGTTTCGTTCCGTTTCGTTTCTTAAACTGTTCCACAAATAACTCATCCGATTATGTCTGCCCATTGAGTTGACCAAAGTTGGCTTATCTTTATCACGTGTCCTCTCTTCCTTCCTTCTTGCTTTCTTTTTAGCTGTCAGCTTGTTTATAACAATTGTTATCGTTATCGTTATCGTTCTCCTCATACACAGAAATAAACTATTAGTTCTAAAATTCAATTGTAATATATTAAATATTTATTAAGCAAAATATACACTGATAAAAAATCTCGGTTCTTAAAACCAACAAAATATTCGTAACATTTATTTTAATTGACATTTTTATGAGAGAATAAAAAGATCATAATCTTTCAATTGTCTTAAGTAATTAATATGTTAATTACAAAATTAAAAATTTTTTAGCATCACATATTTTTTTCAGTGTAATAATTAAATTATATCATTTTATTAGGCAGATAAGAGCAGAAATTATTTATTTAGGTACATAATTGCTATGAGAATCCCAATGGTTAAAAATATTTGTTGAGAGCGATATGAAAAACCGTATTAAAAAATAGTCTTTCGTTCTGGGCTTTAAAAATTTGAGATAACCAAACTTTTGATACCATTTGGACATTTTTTGTATGGCTAAAAGTGGAAATTTTTTTCTGTGTAAAGCTGCGTTTTTTCTACTAACCCCAACAAATTGTTGCTGTTCCTCTTGTTGCTGTTGTTGCTGCTGTTGCGACTGCTGAACTTTCTTAAAGCATGAATTTGCCTTGAGCGTCATGGTGTTTTTTCCTAGACCCAATCCAATTAACAATGTTAAACGGCCAAGAACAAAAGCCGCTTCCAGCTAAAACAAAAAAACAGAAAAAGCAGCTATGAAAACCCCAATTGCAAACATTTCAAAATTATTCAGGTTAAGCAGAGCAGCGACGCTGGCAGAGGCAGCGGCAGAGGCAGCGGCAGAGGCAGCGGCAGTTGCAGCGAAATTAATGTGAGTCAACGCAATGAAAACATACGGAATCTGTTTGCTCCGTCGCCGGCAACACTGGCAAAGCGGAAAGCAGAGAGACAACGAAGTCAGAGTAGCGTCTGCCTGGAGCGGAAACCGTTCAAGTCGGAGCAGGAGCAGGAGCTGGAGCAGGAACAGGAGCAGGAGCAGATTCAAAAACATGGCCAAATGTTGCGACGCTCCATGGAACAAATTGGCAGCTACAATGGGAATAAAATGACAGGGAACAATGTGGATTACCACAGGGAGAGGGAGAGGGAGAGCATACGCCTGAAGAGCGACAGAGCAAGCATAAATCAATTGACAATGACTAGGAATCAATCAGCAGCAATGAAACAATACAATGGCGTTAACAGCAATTCAATGGATCGGAACAACAACAATGAGTTGGATTTTACCAACAATGGCTGGCATCAAAGCCCAATTCAATTGGCTACTGGGCAGCTGCAGCAGAGCAGCGTCAATGCCACGCCTCCACGCCCATCGGGGAATTGGCAAGGAGCAAGCAGTCAGCTGGAAAATTCTATTAGCAGCATGGAGAAACGGCAGCAGCTTAAGTTGCCTGGATTCTGGCACAGCAACAACAACTACAACAACAACAACTACACTGCTGACTATGGTAATGAAATGACCTGGAGCAATGCAACAGAGAAATCTCAGACACTGAATCACCTGGAAATTCTCCGCGATTCGCAGTCATTGCAGCCAGGCAAAGTCAAAGCAGACAAAAAGCAAGGAATTTATTCTTCAGCTCCAGCTCCAGCTTACAATTACTACGAGCAGGAGGATGAGGAGGAAGAACAGCTGCAGGAGCAGGCTAATGGGCAAGCGGAAGCGGCTGAGGTTGATAAGTTGCAGCTACAACAACAGCAACAGCAGAAACAACAACAATTGCAAAGCGCAAGGTAAATTGACAAAGCTCAAAGGCAAATGCAAAATCAAAAGCAAAAGCAAAAGCAAATGCCAAGTCAAAGGCAAAGCACCAAATGCTACAAAATGTATCTATGTTTTACAAAAAAAAACTTTCAATTAAATTCCTTCAATGAATAACATGTTATGTAGAACAAGAAGCTTTTATTTATTTGGCTAATTCAAATGTAGTGACCAATAAACTAACTAGACAAAAATAAAACGAAAACTTTGAGGAATTTGATTCCCCAGAATAAATCTGATTCAACTCAGTATCGATAAAAATCTTTAATCTTTTTAGAATGCCAAGGCATTAATTTTGAGCCACATGCATCTCTACATAAATATAATAAGCAAAGCTGTTGGACTTTAAGGTTTTGAAAAAGTTTCCACTCCAGAGTTCGATTAAATACATTAATAAAAGATCTCAGAATCATATTTAAAATTACAATAAAAGGAGTTTAATTAAAGTAAAAACTTGAGATTAAAATTTTACAATATTCAAAATTCCCTTAGCATCAAAATCGAATACAAGATCCAGGAGACAAAATTTTTTTAAACGATATTAATAAATTTTGAATACAGAATGAATTAAGAGGGCAAACCATGACTAAAATGACAGCCCGCTTGAAAATCGGTTCATTTTTGATGAAGTTATGAAAGATCAAAGTTTTTGAAAAAATGTCAAGGGGTAGGTATGGAAAATTGGATGTAAGATGGCTTAGAAACGAAAAAATATCAAATTTTTTAGATAATAAAAATTTAAATGCAGAGTTAATTTAGAGGCCAAATCATGATCAAAATGACATTTCGCTTGAAAATCGGTTAATTTTTGATGAAGTTATGAGAGATCAAAGTTTTTGAAAAAATGTAAAGGGGTAGGTATGGAAAATTGGATGTAAGATGGCATAGAATCGAAAAAATATCAAATTTTCTAAATAATAAAAATTTAAATGCAGAGTTAATTTAGAGGCCAAATCATGATCAAAATGACATTTTGCTTGAAAATCGGTTCATTTTTGATGAAGTTATGAGAGATCAAAGTTTTTGAAAAAATGTCAAGGGGTAGGTATGGAAAATTGGATGTAAGATGGCATAGAATCGAAAAAATATCAAATTTTCTAAATAATAAAAATTTAAATGCAGAGTTAATTTAGAGGCCAAATCATGATCAAAATGACAGTCCGCTTGAAAATCGGTTAATTTTTGATGAAGTTATGAGAGATCAAAGTTTTTGAAAAAATGTCAAGGGGTAGGTATGGAAAATTGGATGTAAGATGGCTTAGAATCGAAAAAAATCAAATTTTGTAGATGATAAAAATTTAAATGCAGAGTTAATTTAGAGGCCAAATCATGATCATAATGACATTCCGTTTGAAAATTGGTTTAGTTTTGACAAAGTTATGGAAGTTTGAATTTGGTCAAACCTTTGTCTTAGCAACTTTACAAGTCAAAATTTTTGTTGAATTTGACATGATTTTTTACAGAAAAATGAAAGGTCTCAGAATCAAGTTTAAAGTGTTGTTTTATACTAATTATGATATAAGGAGTTAAATAAAAGTGAAAATACGAGATTAAAAATTTTCAATTTTCAAAATTCCAAAGGGGGGACCCTTAGCATGGAAATCGAAACCGAGGATTAGAGGTCAAAATATTTTTTTTAACAAAATTGTTATTATTTAAATGCAGAATAAATAATGAGGTCAGACTATGTTCAAAATGGTATTTAGTTTGAAAATCGGTTGGGTTTTTATAAAGTTATGTCAGTTTGAAGTTGGTCAGTCTCTTGATATAGCCGCTTTACAAGTCAAAATACTAATTGATTAAAAGTGAATACTTGTGATTTAAAATTTAAAATTTTTAAAATTCCAAAGGGGGACCCTTATCATCGAGATCGGATGATCCAAAGGCAAAAATATTTTTTATAAGTTAATAATATTTGAATATAGACTTAATTAAGAGGGCATACCATGTTTAAGACATTTCACTTGAAAATTGTTTGAGTTTCACTGAAGTTATGACAGTTTAAAGTTGATCAGACTTTGGATATAGCAACTTAACAAGTAATAAATATTTTCACCTCATTTATTAAATATTAACGACAAATTAAAACTTAGAAATAGTCCAGGCTTAAACGCAAAGTGAAAGTTTTTAACTAGAAATTGTCAAGAACTTTCAACTTTATGCAAGCAAAAGTTTAAAGAGTAACCCATAATTTGATTGTTGTTTTCAAATAAAAGAATTATAAAAGCGAAATGTAACCTTGACCCTGTTGGCTATTCAAATTGCAACTGCAACAGTTTGTCTGACATTTGCATATCGGATTGCAATGGGTTTGATTTGTTCGCTCGATTGGTTGTTGACGGTAAGGCAAATTTGCAGTTGTTGTTGTGTGACTTGTTGTTGTTGTTGTTGTTGTTGTAAGCAGCTCAAGTGCAACTGCTGACAACAATCGCAATAAAATCGATAAGTCTCTCTCGATATGTTTAGCATATCGACAACAGCACAATTGAACGACATTCTTCAATCGCATTGATGCGTGGCAATCAACAACAACAACAGCAACAATAGAAACAAATGGGGGCAAGTGACTAGAAGAAGGGGGCGTGTCACTGAATGCATTAAGCGTGTCATTTTAAGCAGTAGCTGTTGCAGTTGCAGTTGCACAATCGCCAATGATTTGATTTGAGTCTCCTTTTTTTTTTCATCCATTTTTTGCTGATTTGCGAGTGTGCGGGTTACGCGTTCACTTAAACACAGCAACTTTTATATACAGTGGGTGCCAGTTAATTTCACTCACTTCTCTAATATAAAACAGATTTTAAATTCATAGAATTTAAGCGCAGATTTGTTAAATAATTTTAAAACTTGAGCAGAATAGTTGTATTTTCTTTAACATATATATTTTATATTATTTGTATATATTTTTTTGTATATATTTTTTTTTCTCAGCTATGTTGTGTGAAAATTTCAGCCTTCTACGTCTTATGGTTTGGTCAGTGAGTAAGTCAGAAGGAAGAGTTTTATATTATAGATTTATATTAATCAATAAAAATTATAAATTTGAAAATGTAGTGGGTCAAATAAGTTGTGAGTCACTGTATATAGAGCATGTGCTTTGAGGATGAGGACGGAAGATGATAAGAGGGATAGTAACCAAAAAAATCAATCATGCGTAGCTGTGTGCAGAGGGAACTGGAACAAGGAAGGGGAATTAACAGCGCAGATTCATTCAAGTGAGAGAGAGAGAGAGGGAGTGAGTAAGGGAGATGGCAAATGCATAATCTTGTTGTCGACGCTGGCAAGTTCAGTGACTGCGGCTAATTGAGCAGGAGAAAGGTAGCGGAAAGCAATTTGTCATTTGATTGAAAGTGAGTTTGATTTACACTGTAAGCTCAATAACGATTCCAAGTCAAAGTCAAGCAAATTGAATGAGAATCGAATGAAATTGTCTTAAATATCGAGTATTTGTGAGAGAAACAATTCTACAATTAGCTTGGTTATTTGACTCAAATTATTGACTGAGATTGAGACTGAAGGTTGCTTTTAATTGATCCCTCTGCAATCGCATCTTATATTTGGTCTAATTGGGATAATTTCTTAAATAATCTTTGTCAGATTATTCCGTAATTATCTAAATTTTATTTGGAATATTTAACTTTTGATTCTAAATTTTTATTCCTATTTTAATTTTAGGCTTTTGATTTATAAAAATATTTTATTATTTACCTAAGTATTTATGAAGTTTAATTCTAAAATGTGGCGTCATAAGTAAAACATCAAACAAATATATACATAAACAAATCTTAATTTAAAGTAATAATTTTATGTTCATTATTTTTTTATTCACATTTTATTTATATAATTATTTCTACTTATGAAATTTCAATTTCAGAGTAAGTAAATTTTTAGCAAAATCAATAAATAAGTAAACAAGCAAATAAATTAACATATGAATCGATCAAATTATTTTAAATACTTTTTTTAATTCTCTCATTTTACAATCATAATAAATATTTAAGTATATGATTAACATAAATTTAATTATTATTTGCACCTCTTTTTGTATAATTTTTATTTGAATTCTTCTGTCAACAGTTCATAGTTGGCCATAAATTATTAAAAAAATAAATAAATACATAAACAAGCAAATAAATCAATGAATTAATTTCGAATTAAACAAGCATTTAATAAAATAATAAATAATCAAAAAATAGTAAATAATAATGAAAAAAAAGATATTGAACTCTGTTGCCCTTAACTCTATTTTCGTTGTTGTCCTTTTTTTTTTGAGCTGTTGTTTTCTCTTTTCTTTTTTTCTGAAGTGCGAGTAATAAAAGCAGATCGCAAATTGGAAGGGAAATTGCTGTCACTCACTTAAGTTGCTCTTGTTGTTGTTGTTGTTGTTGCTGTTGTTGTTGTTGCTGCGTTGTCGGCAATTGTATTAAAGCGTAGCCATCACTTGTTGTTGTTGACGTTCCCTGGGCTGCAATGTTCCATCATTAATACACCGCATCAGTTTAATTTAATGCAACGCAGCAATTTTATCAAACAGCAGCAACAACAACGGCAACAGCAACAGCAACAACAACAACATGCAGCGATAGCAATTGCTATTAACACTGCCCCCTATCAAACATCGCACAGCAATCAATGGCAGTGCCATTGTTGTTGCTGTTGCTGTTGCTGTCGCTTATCACACGTCGTCTTCGTCAACCGATAAATATATATACATATATGTCTGCGATATATACTCCTACTTGCCCTTACCTAACGTTGTTTGCAATTTCTGACTGACGTTGCAGTTGCAGTCGAAGTTGCTGTTGCAATGTTGTCGATGTCTGCAATTGATTTGATTGTTGCAGCCAGATATTTGCGCCAGCCCTGGCAGTTGCTTCCTGTCTGAATGTGCCTGTCAATTTCTCATCGCGCTTCATGATATGCAACTTTGATAGGCTGCATCGGCAATTGCCAATTGCCAATTGGCACAATGTTTGATTTGTTGTCTGACATGACTTCTTATTCCCTGTCTCCTCTCTTCTCTCCACTCCTCGGCTCAGTTCACTTGCTTCTGCTGTGGATTTAACTGACGGCTCCTTTGTCCTGTTATCTGTCATCCATCGCCTCTAATCGGCAATTTTTGATGGCAATGAACAGCCGTCAAATTTGCATGACGATTACAATTGGAACTACAACTTGAAAGCGTCTATCTCTCAGTCTCCCCCTCTCTCTCTCTCTCTCTCTCTCTCTCTCTTTCGCTATCAGCTCATGTCTGAGCCAGGCCAAGTTATGTCTTGTCAGCAATATATATATACACATGCGGGCTTTACGTAAGTTTCCCCCAAGCAACAAGAAACTGAGCATGCTTAAAATTGTGCATTGTCTGCAATTTGCACTCACTGTGAAAGCTGTACCTTTATACACTGGAAAAAAATATATACATGATTCTGGCTTAAAATCAATTCCAAACATTGTCTAGAATTTTGAGATCTTGGAATTTCTGAAGCCGACTTGAAAAATCTACATATATTTAAATACGGTTTTTTATTTAAATTATTTTTTTTATTTTTATTCCAAGTTTTGGGATCACTGAAGTTCTCAAAATAACTTTGTCTTTAATTAAATATTCCACATGTTTTCTCAATTAACTATTATAAATTGATATTTACTTTACAAAAAAAAGTTAATTAAAACTTAAATTATAAACTAGAATTCAAAATTATTTATTTTTGGATATGCACTTCCAGCCTGTTTATATATTTTAAATTTTAACGATTCTTCTGGTTAACGATCTACAAGGGAATTTAATCTTCGAATTCACTAAGCAAAATTAACAAAAATTTTTTTTAGTTACGATTTTTCAAGACTTCAAGTATTTTTTTCTCTATAATATTTAGTGCTTATAATAACATAATTGTTAATTTACAGTTTTTGCTTATATTTTAATTTTACTACCTATTTTTATTTTTTTTTTTGATTAATTTTAGACGTTGTGTGTTAAAATATTAAATAGCAATTTTGAAAAAGGCAAACTCTTATCTAAAGTAACAGTTACAAAGAGTATTAAGTTCTTGGCTTCACTCAGCCAACATGTTGTTTCAATTAAACGTTAAAACAGAGTTACAACCCTGACAACAGTGTTGCTATCAAAGCGACTTCTAAAACAACAAATGTTGGCTTCTAATATGGACGAGAAACAAGCTTCGTTAACTTTGCCCTGGCTATCACTAGCAACAGCAACATGAGTAACAACTGCAACAACAGCAACAACAACAACAGCAGCAATTACAACAACAAATAAAGCCCCGAGACGAGCCTGTTGAACTCATCGTAGTTATAGTTCAAAATCCGACTATCTGGCTACCATAAAGACAAATGAAAAAATATGCTTGATGTAAGGAAACAAAAAAAAAATGAAAATTGTGGGCCAGACAATGGAAAACAACGACGACTGCAAAGTTGCTGGCACAAAAAATGGACTCTGGCGCATTTCCGGCAGCAGTCAACATGGCGTATGGTCGTGACGCCGTTATATGCGCAGCAAAAAATACAAAATCCAAATATAAAAGGACAAAACCAAAGCCCACTCTTAGCCTGTTCATATTTTGACTCTTGTTGCAGTTGTTGTTGTTGTTGTTGTATTGCCCAACAAAAGGGAGTTTAGCAACTTTGTCAAGGTGTTTATGGAGCATATATGTTGTTTTGATGGGATTATGACAGAGAAAATTGCCCTTATTCTATTTAATCGCATTGCTGGCAAACTTCTATTGTAATTCTCTATTTTGTTGTTGCCATAGAGTGACTTTTGGAATGGGTATCGGCTTAAAAATATTGTTACTAATAGGAGGGGAAATACTGCAAAATATCATATTCGCAAAGGTTAAACAATTTCGATATTTTAGACATAAAATCGAAATGTAAATTAGACTAATATAATTTCAAATTATTTTATTTTTTTTGCTTAGATGACTCCTTAATTCGATTGTTTCTATGGCAGCTATATGATTAAGTAATTAAGTAATTTTGACCAAAATTGGTTAGGATGTAACTTATGGTAAAAAAGACACAATCTGTGAGTTTGGTTGAGACAGATCAAAAAAACAAAAAAAGTTTTTAATTTTAAGCAATTCGTTCCAAGTGTGTACTTTGAAACCAAATTTGACCGACTTGCAGGTCGAATTTTGCAAAAAACCGTCATATTGCGCGATCAAATTGCTTCAACTATGTTGTGTAAAAATTTAAGTTTCTAGGTCTTACAGTTTCGTCTTTACAATGATTAGTCAGTGAGTCAGTGAGGACAAATAGCTATACATTTATATAGATAGATTGATAAAAAAAAGGGTATTCGAGAGTCGATTGATTTGGATGTGCCTTGAACTGTTGCTAATGTTATTAGCGAGACATTGAATATCATATTGAACTATTGAACACTCTATATTCTCATATTTATTCGCTATGGGAGTTATGTGTTCACAGTTTGATTTTATAGACCGAGTTTGATAGCAGTCTGATATTGACTGAACATTTAGATATGCTTTGTTAATAAAATTGTCCCCTCTCTCTCTCTCTGTCTTTTTCTCTCCCAACTATGTTGTGTAAAATGTTTAGCTTTGTAGATCTTACGGTTTGGTCTTTACAATGATTAGTCAGTGAGTCAGTGAGGACAAAGAGTTATACATATATATATAGATAGATTGATAAAAAAAAGAGTAACCGAGAGTCGATTGATTTGGATGTGCCTTGAACTGTTGCTAATGTTATTAGCGAGACATTGAATATCATATTGAACTATTGAACACTCTATATTCTCATATTTATTCGTTATGGGAGTTATGTGTTCACAGTTTGATTTTATAGACCGAGTTTGATAGCAGTCTGATATGGACTGAACATTTAGATATGCTTTTTTAATGAAACTCTCCCCTCTCTCTCTCTGTCTTTTGCTCTCCCTTTTGCAGCTGTGCGCAGTCAGCGCCGCTAGCGGAGCGCCTGCAGCGATTCCGGGAGCGACAGCAGCGTTACAACAGCAGCGTTGATATCAACGACAACGACAACGACTTGTTATCAGCTGAACAAATAGACGTAACCGTTGCCAATTTGCATGGGCAGAGCAGCAATTACAATTGCCAAGCCGCAGTTGCTGCCGTTGATGTTGCAGTTGCAGTTGATGCCATCACACGTGGTTCGAGCGACGTTTTAGAGCAATCCCAGGTCCAGTCACAGTTTGGTGACCCAGACGAGAAGCAGGAGGCTGGCGTTGCCACACGACGACGTGTGCTCATCAAGCGTCGCATTGTCCGCTCCAAACGCCTACGTTCACCAGCTCCTGAACCCGTCAGCAGAAAGTTGGTCAGCCCAGAGCAGAAAACTCAGCTTGGTTGGCTGTCAAGACTGCGGAATTTCAGTAGCAACACACAAAGTCCAATAGAGACGCTCATTGCGAGCAATAGGAAAGTCAATTCCCAGCCCAATTCCCTGCCCAATTCGGATTCCAGTCGTAATCCCATTATGGCCGTCCTGCGTACTATGAAGCTTAAGGAGCGCCTGGCTATTAGCCTCGGTGCAACTCTCGTCCTGCTCACCCTGCTGCTCATTGTCGATGTGCAAATGGATTTCGGTGTTGCCAATCGACATCTGTTGCAGCAACAGCAACAGCAGCAGCAACATCAAAAGCTGCGATTCGCTGGCAACAGCAACAACGATTACAACGATGTTGGCACAGCAGGTGGAAATGGAGGTGGATTGTTGCACGAATTCAAGCGCAAGTTCCTACAGAAGAGGTGAGTACCCAACGTGGCTTTCAAGCAAGTGTAAATTGTATTTAATTGCCAAAGTTTGATACCCTGTAATCACTATTAAACTTTTAAAGTAATTTTTAAGCGACTGAGAAATACTTAACTGACAGATATTGACTAAGCAATATAATGCTGATAAGAAAATTAACTCATATTGATTGACTGACCTAAAAATACCCTGTAATCAAGTTTAAAGCTAGCTTAAAGCGACTACACATTATTTGATTGTCAGAGATTGAGTAGCTTGATAAGGGAATAAACATATTTGAATTGATTGACTACAAAATACCCTGTAATCAATTATAAAATCAAGTTTTAAGCGAGTTAGAATTACTAAACCGACATAAATAGACTATGCATTAGAAATATGATAAGCAAATAAACTTATCTGGATTGACTGATCAAAACCTACCCTGTAATCATGTATTAAAGTAACTTTTAAGGATAAAGAGAATTATTTGATGGACCGAAATTAAGTAAGACGATAAGGAAATGAGCTGCTCCTAATTAACTGACTAAATAATACCCTGTACTCAAATATGAGTTTAAATGGAAAATGGATTCAGTGACTTAAAAATATTCTTTAAACTTGAAAGTGTCATAACTTTGTCAAATCGTAAGCGATTTCCTTTCGAAATATCACATTTTTCAATATTTTTGGCACTTAATTTGATTCTGCAATTGAAAAATACAATTTATTTTTTCACTGTCCATTTTTTTAATACATGATGAATTTATTAAGTTTATCATACCCATTTTACCAGTCGAATGGGTATAAAAAGTGAGTGTGATGAATTAAATCTTATGCTGTTTACAAAAAACCGCTTGTAAAGAATTAAAGTCAGATAAGCTTCAACGGCATTGTGAAAAGTACTCTTATAGCAAAAAAAAGAAATATACATTTCAATAAAATTCCTTTACAGTCAAGCATAAAAAGAGTGAACCACTTGAAAATATTATAAATAATACAAATGTTACAAAATAAGAGCTCTCAATGGAATCCACTCTCGTTTAAAAAGTCAAGAGCTCACTTTTGTGCACTCGAGTTTAATTTCCAATACTGAAATATTTGATAGCATACTTTTGGGCAGCTGGTTTAGTAGAAGCTAACCGCAAGTCAGGGCCAAATGCCTCCCAGGAGCTTCAATCTCGCATTGTGTATAATTCAATTTAGCAAATGCAACAAAAGTGGCAATAGAAATTGTTTGGTCTGGCATTAAAACGCAATTTGCTACTAAGCAGAAAGAAGTTAGGGGAGCTTAAGATATTGCACGGCCAGTGCAACACAGTAGGAAAATCCAAGTACAGTGACACCTGCCTAAAGTGCAGTCAAATTTAAATTTATATATTGTTTTTTTTTTCATATCAAAATGGTATTCCAATGGTTCAAAAATAATAATGGGTACAGTTTCTACGAGCATAGTGAAAAAATGTTTATGAAGAGAAAGTTCGCTATAGATAATTTTTACTCTATTTTAACTAGTAACAGTAGATCGAATTTTTTAAAAAATGCAAGAAAGCTAAGTTAATTATATACTTATCAAATATTTAATAGATTTTGACCCATTTAAAAGAAGAAATCTGGGTTCTTCTATATAAGAAGCAGATCTTTAATGCTTTCAAGTTATAAATCTAAAATTAAATTTTAACGATAGAGTTTAGTACCTAAAACTTTTGAGTACTTTTTCGTATTTAATCGTGAGACAGACAAGTTTATTTTAGAAAACTTCATTATAGTGGAGCTTTACTGTATGTAGCAACAACATGGAATGCACAGCACACCTTTTACATACTACTTTACAAGCCTTTAGGCCAACCTAGGGTTGCATTTGCGCTTTTTACGATGACGTCGACCTGCTCCACCTGCGTTCTCTTAATACCTACATAATCGCATAGTGTGTGTGTGTGTGTGTGTGTGCCACCATGTTGCTGGTGGTTGGCGGAAGTTATGTAATAAAGCATAAAAAGTGACGCAGCAAGACGCAAAATACGCTTGCCAAGACACAAGACTTTCCGGCTGAGCCCACTAACCAAGGAGCAGGAGCAAGCAGGAAAGGGGACGAGGGAGTGAGCTGGTGAGGGGGTGAAAGGGTGAGGCAGTCAACCAGGCAGGAAGGCAGTCAGCCAGTCACCCAGTCAGGCAGTCAGTTAGGCCAGGAGGGAATTCAGCTGGCAAGGGAACATAAAACGCCAATATTTTGCTAGTAAATATTTAATTAATTCATAAGTCGCTTGGTGTTGCCTGTAAAATGGTTTCCATATTTCCGGGTCTGGGTCCGGGTCCGGGTCTCAGTTCCCGTCGCGCCGTCGGAAACTTTGCATCCATCCATCTAAGTATTATGCCGTGGCAAATGCAAAATTATGATACCTTTTGCTAAGTCCGTGCAGTGCAGTGTAATAAATTCTCTTAAAGCATCCAGAATTTGCGGGACACATTTCCTTTTTCCCGCCTAGTTTCTTCAGTTCATGCAATTTGATTTCAATTATTAATTATTTCATTAAGAATTTCATCATCATCATGCAGATGCTATAAATATTTTTGGTTATCTATGAAAAGCGTAGAATATATAAAAATATATTTATTCGAATGAAATGTGTACACATCTCTAACCTTAAGAGCTGTGCTTACTGCCAATGGCATAACCCCAAGCAGCAGAATGAGTTTCGATTTCTGGCTTTTAGAGAGCATAAACAAGACTAGACGCTGCTGTCTGGCATTCAGATTATAGAAGGAAATATTGTAAAACTCGTACATGATATCGTCATTCTGAAAGGAGGTCAGTTTAATTGACAGCTTAGTATAAGTTCAATGGGTCACATACACAGTTCTCGAGCAAAGTACCCAGTATGCAGTAGATATACATATTCGGAATCAGCACAAGTACATAACAGTAGCCTCCGGGCCACTCACTGGTGACCAGGACAAAAAGGGTCATCACAATGCAGACGGCAGAGGTGGCTATCTGTACCGAGACAATTGAATAGAAAACCTCATTACATTGACTAATGAACCTGCAACGAATTTCAAACATTTTTACAAGAATTACAAAAATTAAACTTAATGAACACAAAATATGAATAAAGGAAAGTCAAATAAAAAAACAATCAGAGCCCAAAAATTTGAAGAAATCTACTGGTGCTTTAAAATATAATGCTAATTCCTTTTTTAAAGTAGAGTCGCCGAGCTATCACATAACTAGAACTACAGTTTGGAGAATAACTGGGTTCGAACCCTGCCATGTTTAAAAATCTGTAATCTACCTGTACTGCTTTTAATTCTTGAAATAGCACTAAAAATGCTTTAAATAGCATGTAGCGTACTCATAATATTAATAAAAGGTAAAAAAAAAAAATATATATATATATATAATGCTAAGATGTTAGAGTAGCTAACTGGGTTCGAACCCTGCCATGTCTAAAAATCTGAAATCTACCTATTCTGCTGTTAATTCTTGAAATTTCACTGAAAATGCTTTAAGTAGCATGTAGCGTGCTCATAATATTAATAAAACGTAAAAAAAAAAAATATAATGCTAATTCCATTTTTAAAGTATTATATTAAGTTAAGCAAAAGATAAACCATGTTTGAAAAAAATGAAATAGCAGAAAACAAAAATATATTTTACTAAAAATCGTTCGATATTTGATATAAAATATCTAATTGCGATTTATTTTTCAAATATTGCCTAAAGTGTTGCCTAAAGTGTTTAAAGTGTTTGGCATTGAATATCTTAGGAGTATTCTGAGCTCACCTTAAGTATCTCTGATGAAACTGTGCGATATCGATGAGCATTTTAACTTCATACGATTCTGATTTATTGTCCGCTGCGTCCTCCACATATTTGTTAAATATATCGACCTTTAAACGCAGCACATCCGCAAACACAAATGACTGCAATAAGTGTACGATGATGGCCAGATCCCCAGCATACAATCCAATTCCACCGATGATTAGAGTCGGCACATGTGCTCCTTGAGTCACCCATGCACCCACTTCAGTGTCCGAATCGACGCCCGGAAGATGAAAGTGCATTACGAAATTCACTTTGCCACTCAATTTGGTTGCCACCAAAGGGGTGACAACCATACCAGTGACTCCAATTAGATAATTCACTCCCACCCAGCGGAGACAACGTCGTAATCTGTGGCAACTCTGCAATAAAACTTCGGTAAATCGGGGATCGGGCTGCTGCTCGTATTCCTCGTAGATCTCAAATATATGATGATTCAATTCGTAAACCTTGCGAGGGTTGCAGATGCCGACAAACAACTTGTTACAACCCTGTACGACACTTCCACTCATCACAATTGCCTGCAGCGTGAACATCCAATTATTTTCAGTGATCACCGTGATCAATGTGCAGATTGTATAGGTGACAATGGCCATAACGGTCACAGCCGTGATTTTGTTGAAACGATAGTTCTTATCGTAGACATCGACACCAACACAATTCGTTATGAAGCGCACAAAGCGCATAATTTCCGTAAAATTCTCAGTTGGTCGCGACGACATCCCGGCAACTTTTGATGGACTCTATTACCTAGTCTAGGGATTTATAAGGTCTCTTTCTGGGATCCAAAACGGCTGCAATTGACATTGTCCTCGTCATTGCGTTAATTGCTTTATTAATCAGATTATTCCTGAGAGTTGATAAAGCAATGTCACCTGCTTTGTAATGATGTTCTATCGATTAAATATGGCATTTAAATGCAAGTTACGTTCATAGAAGTACACAAGAAAGCGTGATAAAAAAAAATACACACTCAGGCAAAGGAGCAGAGCAAAAATGTATGTTACTGTAAGAAGAAGGCACCTCCGACCCTATAAAGTATATATATTCTTGATCAGCATTAACATTCGAGTCGATATAGCCTTGTCCGTCTGTCTGTGCGTCTGTCCGTCTGTGTGAGCGCCTAGATCTCAGACACCATAAGAGATAAAGCAATCAAATTTGGCACGCGAAAAGTCACAATACTCATATTTCAATATATTTCAATATTAACTAATATTACACTTAATCGCAGCAAGGTCGAACAAGTAGATCGGCAGTAATAGCTAACTAAATTTATTTAAAATTTAAGCAATTCAAGCTCCCAAAAGTATGCAGTAGTTTTTATTATGTAGTAATTTCTATAAAGAGCTTTCCGGCTTGTTTTTTATTAAAGCTGTTCAAATAAAATGATTATTATTATTGTTATTATTTTATATTTAACTTTAATTTTAATAGCATTTTTTACTTAATTAAAATTTAAAAATGTATAAAAGCAAAGAGTGAAGTGCGGTTCGTAACTAATCTAATAAGAACTCCATCATCATCATAGAAATGCTATAGATAGTCTTGCTTATCTGTGAAGAGCATGAAATATTTAATAATTTATATTTGTTTTAATCTCTCAATCTCTTACCTCGTAAGCTGTGCCCACTGTCAAAGGCATCACTCCAAGCAGTAAAATTAAATCCGATGTCTGGCTCCTGCATAGCATAATGAGAACTAGACGTTGTAGTCTAACATTCAGATTGTAGAAGGAGATATTGTAGAACTCGTACATGATTTTTTCATTCTGAAGAGAGATAACTGTTAATGGAAGTTTCTCAGAGTCTTGGAAGCCTTACACATTTCTCGACTAAAGTACCGAGTATGCAATAGATATACATATTCGGAATGAGAACAATTACAAAGCAGTATCCACCGGGCCAATCAGTGGTGAGTAGGACAAAAACAGTCATCACAATGCAGACGGCAGAGGTCGATATCTGAACCGAGACAACTGAGTAGAATATCTCATTACATTGACCGACGAACCTGAAAAGATATGAACATTAAATCGAAAATAGACACTAGATTTTCCCCTTACTTTAAGTAGATCTGGTGAAACTTTGCAATATCGATGAGCATTTGTACCGAATTGGACTCAGATTGATCTTCTGTGTCCTTCACATATTTATTGAATATATCGATCTTTAAACGCAGCACATCCGCAAAAACATAGGATTGCAATAGATGAACGACGATTACAAGATCTCCTCCATACAATCCAATTCCTCCAATGATCAGAGTTGCGATCTGAACTCCTTGGGTAATCCAGACACCCATTTCTGTATCTGCATCGACGATCGGAATGTGTGCATAATGCATTATGAAATTCACTTTGCCAGTTAATTTGGTTGCCACTAAAGGTGTAACTACCATACCAGTGACTCCAATTAGATAATTCACTCCCACCCATCGAAGACAACGTCATAATCTGTGGCAACTCTGCAATAGAGCCTCGGCAAATCGAGGATCGGGTTGCTGCTCATATTCCTCATAGATCTCATATACATGAAGGTTCAGCTCGTAAATTTTTTGAGAGTAGTAGACGCCAACAAACAACTTGTTAACACCCTGTAGTACACTTCCACTCATCACAACTGCCTGCACTGTGAACATCCAACTACTCTCAATGATCACCGTGATCAATGTGCACGATGCATAGATGAGAACGGCTAATACAATCACAGCCGTAATTTTATTGAATCGATAATTCTTATCGTAGGCATCGACTCCAACACAAGCCGTTATGAAGCGCACAAAGCGCATAATTTCCGTAAAGTTTTCTGTGGGTCGCGACGACATTCCGGCGGTTTTTGATGAATTCTTGAGCCTGGTCTAGGGACTATATAGACTCTTTCTGAGATCCTTGACAGCTGCAATTGACATTTTCCTCGGCATTGCGTTAATTGCTTTATTAATCGCCTTGATCCTGAGAGTTTATGAGTAAATGTCACCTGCTTGACGTATCTCATGTGACTTAGGGCCGTTTTCTCATCTTGATTCCAAAGCTTCACAGGGCACTTAACCTTAAAAGCGGATTTTTGATGTAGCTTTTTAATTTTTGACAACAATATCTCACGGACTTTAACCAAATTCGACAGACAGACTTCCATTATAGTGGAGTAATTCAGCAGTACTTTAAAAACCTCTTTACGAGGTAAAAGTCTAGTGTTGAAAGTATTTCCATGTCCCAAAGTTTTTAATATCCAATTTTGAGACGAACAACATTCAATTTAATATATAAATTTAAAACAAAAATATATAAGTTAAAAAAAATATCAGAAATTTTTGTAAAATTTTACCTGAGTACTTTAAAAAAGGTACGCCTAAAAGCCGGCAAACACACTTTTTCAACGATATATCGGAAGGAAAGGTTCGTAAGAAAACGGTCTTAGTTCAATGGGTAAAGTTGGATAAGAGAATTGCTTAATATAAAAAATTCATTAAATTCGTAACAAAAAATGTTTATTAACATATATTTTATTTTAAATGTCGCATACAATTGCAATTTGTGGTAAGCCTTCTTCGTTTGTGTATTTGTTATCTGTGTTACGAGATTCCACTTTAATAATCACTTTTTCAGCGCCAAGAATTTACGGTTCTTAATTATTCTAATAAGAATTCCATCATCATCATACAAATGCTATAAATGCTCTTGCTTATCTATGAAGTCCGTGAATTATAGAAATATACATTATTCTGAAAAATATCTGGTATTTTGTCAATCTCTAACCTCGTAAGCTGTGCCCACTGTCAAAGGCATTACTCCAAGCAGTAAAATTAAATCCGATGTCTGGCTCCTGCATAGCATAATGAGAACTAGACGTTGTAGTCTAACATTCAGATTGTAGAAGGAAATATTGTAGAACTCGTACATAATATCTTCATTCTGAAAGGAGTTCAGTTTTATTAAAAGCTTTAAATAATTTCAATGGGTCACATACGCAGTTCTCTAAAAATGTTCCCATTATACAATAGGTATACATATTTGGAATAAGGGCAACTGCAAAGGTGTAACCTCCGGGCCAATTAGTGGTGAGTAGGACAAACACGGTCAAAACAAAACAGACGGCAGAGGTCGATATCTGAACCGAGACAACTGAATAGAATATCTCATTACATTGACTAATGAACCTGCTAGGATAAGAATATTTAATTGAGATAAATCATTAAATCATACGTTTACTTTAGGTAGATCTGGTGAAACTTCGTTATATCAATAAGCATTTCTAAGGCATTCGATTCTGTGTATCCATTTTCTTTCTCCGTGTCCTCCACATATTTATTGAATATATCGATCTTTAAACGCAGGATATCCGCAAAAACATAGGATTGCAATAGATGAACGACGATTACAAGATCTCCTCCATACAATCCAATTCCTCCAATGATCAGAGTTGCGATCTGAACTCCTTGGGTAATCCAGACACCCATTTCTGTATCTGCATCGACGATCGGAATGTGTGCATAATGCATTATGAAATTCACTTTGCCAGTCAATTTAGTTGCAACTAAAGGGGTGACCAACATCCCAGTAACTCCAATTAAATAATTCGTTCCCAACCAGCGAAGACAACGTCGTAATCTGTGGCAACTCTGCAATAGAGCCTCGGCAAATCGAGGATCGGGTTGCTGTTCGTATTCCTCATAGATCTCATATACATGATGGTTCAGCTCGTAAATTTTTTGAGAGTAGTAGACGGCAACAAACAACTTGTTAACACCCTGTAGTACACTTCCGCTCATCACAACTGCCTGCACTGTGAACATCCAACTACTCTCAATGATCACCGTGATCAATGTGCACGAAGCATAGATGAGAATGGCTATTACAATCATGGCCGTAATTTTATTGAAACGATAATTCTTATCATAGATATCTATCCCGACAAAAAAACTTAAAAGACGCACAAAACGCATAATTTCCGTAAAGTTTTCTGTGGGTCGCAACGACATTCCGGAGGTTTTTGATGAATTCTTGAGCCTGGTCTAGGGACTATATAGACTCTTTATGGGATCCTTGACAGCTGCAATTGACATTTTCCTCGGCATTGCGTTAATTGCTTAATTAATCGCCTTGATCCTGAGAGTTTATGAGTAAATGTCACCTGCTTGACGTATCTCATGCTTCCAAAGTCTACTATACCCTGTGGAACGGCAAGTGGTGAGACATCACCCAGTTCACCCGTGGTTCATCACTAGTAGCTAACTAAGTCGTTAGGTTCAACTAATGCAGAGGCGCTAGGCAAATTCTGTTCCCGTGATGCATCACTGGTAGTTAGCTAAGCGCATTTTATCTCCGTTTTATCAAAATATATTTCAATGGTGGTCCGTGGCGCACTAGTTAGAGTTGCCTCTTCAGTTTAAAAAAATGGGAGTTCGAATACCCACAAGGCCAGATTAGTATATTTAATTTAAAAATGAAAAACTAACAGTTCAAGCATTTTCAGACGCGTACCCCACCCTATCTCATGATACAAATATATAAAGTAGCGATAGCAGCAGATGTATGACATCGAAAGCAACTGTGATAGTAAAAAATTGTGTGCGTGAGAGCGAGACAAAACATTTCATTGCCTGCTGGTCTGAATTTGCAAGATTTTTTTTTTTTTTTTTTTTTTTTTAAATTATTTACTAAAAGCAGTCGGCAAGAAACAAAAAAGTCCAAGTAAAAAAATTAAGTTAAAGATTAAAAATAAAAATAAAATTATATATAAATTATGAACTGTAAAGAAAAAATTTAAATTAGAATTAGAATTAGATCTGGGGTATGCATAAATTGCAAGGATTGGGGAAAACCTTGAAAAGCCCAATCAGATCGAAAAAGACTAGTGCTGTTATAAGTAATTGTATGAATGTTTAACTAGTATAATGTAATAAACCAAGTTATTAGTATTAGTAAGGTCAGGGATTCAACGAAAGGTAATGAAAAAGTGCGGACTTTAGGGAAGGAAGAGAGACAGAGAGTTCTGAGGAGAAAACGTGAAAAAGGCTATTATGGGTAGTGGATAAAACACGAAACGAATCGTGTGAGGCGTAATCAGTTGTGCATGTACATAAAAATAAAGGCTTGTAATTCCTAGTAGAGCTGCGGGGGACTGAAAAGGTGAGGCGGGCCAAAAGAGAACTAAAATCGATCTAGCCAGTAATCGATTTGTGAAGAAAAACAACACCAAGAGTTTTCCTACGGTTTACGCCGGCCCCTTGTACTGCAGGGTATCTTAAAAGCATCTTGGTTTTCCTGTGTTTCAAAATTTAAGAAAGACAGACTTCCATTACAGTGGAGTAATTCAGGAGTACTTTATTCTTATATATTATTCTATTATCATATGAGTGTACTATAATTAATACTTTTACAGCGTTTAGCAACTAGGGTTGGTAATTATTCAGATAAGAATTCCATCATCATCATACAAATGCTATAAATGCTCTTGCTTATCTATGAAGTATAATAAATAAACATTATTCTTAAAAATATCTGGTATTTTGTCAATATCTTACCTCGTAGGCTGTGCCCACTGTCAAAGGCATCACTCCAAGCAGTAAAATTAAATCCGATGTCTGGCTCCTGCATAGCATAATGAGAACTAGACGTTGTAGTTTAACATTCAGTTTGTAGAATGAAATATTGTAGAACTCGTACATAATATTTTCATTCTGAAAAAAAAGTTCAGGAGTTCAGCTTATTTAAGGTTTGGTATAAGTTACTTGGGTCACATACACAGTTCTCTAAAAATGTTCCCATTATACAATAGATATACATATTTGGAATAAGGGCAACTGCAAAGGTGTAACCTCCTGGCCAATCAGTGGTGAGTAGGACGAACACGGTTAAAACAAAACAGATGGCATTGGTCGATATCTGAACCGAGACAACTGAGTAGAATATCTCATTACATTGACTGACGAACCTGAAAAGGAATGATTATTACATTGAAAGCGACAGGTGACCCTCTTACTTCAGGTAGATCTGGTGAAACTTGGCTATATCGATAAGCATTCTTAAGGCATTAGATTCTGTGTATCCATTTTCTTTTTCCGTGTCCTCCACATATTTATTGAATATATCGATCTTTAAGCGCAGGATATCCGCAAAAACATAGGATTGCAATAGATGAACGACGATTACAAGATCTCCTCCATACAATCCAATTCCTCCAATGATCAGAGTTGCGATCTGAACTCCTTGGGTAATCCAGACACCCATTTCTGTATTGACGTCGACGATCGGAATGTGTGCATAATGCATTATGAAATTCACTTTGCCAGTCAATTTAGTTGCCACTAAAGGGGTGACCAGCATGCCAGTAACTCCAAAAGTATAATTCATTCCCACCCAGCGAAAACAACGTCGCAATTTGTGGCAATTCTGCAATAGAGCCTCGGCAAATCGAGGATCGGGTTGCTGTTCGTATTCCTCATAGATCTCATATACATGAAGGTTCAGCTCGTAAATTTTTTGAGAGTAGCAGAGGACAACAAATAACTTGTTGATACCCTGTATAACACTTCCGCTCATCACAATTGCCTGCACCGTGAACATCCAACTACTCTCAATGATCACCGTGATCAATGTACAGGATGTATAGACGAGAACGGCCATAACGGTCAGGGCCGTGACTTTATTGAAACGATAATCCCTTACGTAGACATCGGCTCCAACACAACTACTTAGAAAGCGCACAAAGCGCATAATTTCCGTAAAGTTTTCTGTTGGTCGCGACGACATTCCGGCAACATTTGATGTATTTTCCGACCTACAGTAGGGATTTATAAGGAGTTTTGATGGGATCCTTGAAGGCTGCACTTGACATGGCCTAATTAATTGCATTGCGTGTCCAAATCCAAGGTGCAACATCTGGGAGTCGATACAGTAATGTCACCTGCTTTACGCATGTCATGTGTCAGTTTAATGAGTAAATTTGCAACCCCTTAAGCGGTACATCGATCCAAATCTTGCCACAAATGCCACAAGCGAATTTGTTGCCACGTTGCATCACATATTGAGGTTGTTGTCACAGAGCACAAACTAAGCTTGTCACGTGGTCACGTTGTTTGCCATCATATAATCTGTCGATGTCCACAAAATCAAATTGGCATATTGCATAAATATCTCAATTCGGCACGAGACATATATACATATACATACATAGGTGACACCGTTGGGTGTTTTTTTTTAAACCCTATAAGAATTTATAAAAATTGCACTTAGAATACAAAAATGCTACAACAAAAATTAGGACAGTAAATATTGAAAGCAAAAATAATAAATTTAAACACCGAATTAATAAGCAATAGTACTAGAAAAAAATTAAAAACTTAGGTGGGGAAATCCAACACTTCTTAATACTTTTCAAAAACTTCAAGCGAGCATAACTTTGCCAAAACTTAACCGATTTTTTCGTGGAATTTAAAATTTTTTACTTTTTGGTCTCTAATTTGATTCTCTATCAAAATATTAGCCACTTTACCCATGCCTTGATAGTTTCACAGAAACTTCAACCTGTCATAACTTTGTCAAAACTAAACCGATTTCTTCGCAGAAGATCAATATTATCCCTATTTGGCCTCTTATTTGATTCTGCATCAAAATTTGTATTAATTTTTTTGACACTTAAACCGAAATTTTAAATTAGCATAACTTTGTGAAAACAGATCCGAATTTCTCGCTGAATATCTAGTTTTTCATTATTTTGCCTCTAATATGATTCTGTATCAAAAGTAAAATAATAAAATTTTTTTTCCATTACTGTCAAAATTTTTCATACTTTTCCTTTGTAGAAAAACTAAAGGTACTTTTCTTAACATTAGGTCATTAAATAAATTTATTCTAATTTATGAGCCCCGAAATTTAAATTTATTTTAATTCATAATTTTGTAATAACCTTATTTTGGTTACTTTAAATTTAATTCTTAGTTTTTCTAAGTTTTTGAGGCTTTTAAAACAATATTCGAAATTTGTATGAGGTACTGATCCATTGATTATATGCTCTTTCAAACAAAAGTAAGCTCTTAATTCATTTAATTCATAAAATGTCAATATGTGGCATGCTTCATGTCACTTTTCATGCTTCTTCTGTGTGTGCGAGTGTGTGTGTGTGTGAGTGTGTTTGTTGTGATGGCATTAAAAGCGTTAAATCTGCTGAAGCTCGTTATGAGATATTCGTAATAAGCCTTGCGGCAAAGATAACTGCAGGAGGGAGGCAGAGAAGTTGCTGTTGTGGCTGTAAAGTTTAAAGCTTGCTGGTAACTGTTAATTGAAAAAGTTTCGCACTTTACCTGGGCACCTGCACATGTGCACACCTTTTGAGTGACAGGCAGAGACAGGCGCATAACAGAGACATTCTCCCTCAGGGATGAGCAGAGATAAAAAGAAGGAAGAAGCTCACGCATCTGAAATTGTTGCTGCTGTTGCAACAATTAAAAATTTCAACGAGAATGTAGAAAGTTTTGTGGCCAAGGCAAAACAATTTGCACGTCTTGATTCGAGTCTCAACTCTTGACTCAACTCATCCTGCAAATCCTTCGCTTAATGATGCAACACTCGCCTAATGCCTTATGCCTTATGGTTTTTGCCTTTTTGTATGCAACAACTTGTCGCATAGGCATATTTGAGATTCATTTTAATGGCCAAAGACGACAGCACTCAAATTACGATAGAGCTGAGGGAATTCGCTCCTGAAATTGTGCTAACGAGCATCTACAAATTGCAGAGCAACAATTTGGCCAAGGTTAAGGTAACAACAACCACAACATGAAGTGCAACATCAATGAGATAAGTTTTACTCAAAATCTAAAAGTTTCAAATCCCTAATTTTAAAAACAGTTTGGCCAGCTGAGTATCATATTATGGGAGCACAAAGTGCAGTAATTTTTTTTTAATATCAGATTTAAATACCACAAAATTGTTGTTGATTACTTGACTGCATACAATGACAAAAACTTAAGGTACACAAATGTATTACTCAATTTAAATAATTATAATATCAATTTAATTAATATAATAATAATTATATATAGTTAATTATAATATTTCCATTAATGGCTATAAATTGTTTTTATAAATTTACTTCAACTTATTTTAGACAATCGCTATTTTAATCTGCTAAATTAAAAACTGCTCTATAAGTCCTCTTTATGATCTAAGTGTTCTATATTGTATCATTATATGATCTTTGTGTGTCCTTAGCCTCCTTCTTCAGACAGTATGACCTTCTCAAACAACAGTAATGTATCAAACTATATAATAGTAAATAATAGAATGAAGTCTTAATAAATCTAAAGTACAATGTTATATTTTCCTTAAAATAAAACGTTAATGTTCAAATAAACCAAGGATATTAAATATTTCCTTTGAGTTCAGAATATTTTTTTTTTTTTTTTTTTATAAAGGCGGTTTATTTATTGAATCAAAATTTATAAAAAGTTTTAACAATATATGTAACTGTTTTGTGTGTCGCCAAGGTCTGATTTGATCAGACGTGTGATAGTTCAGGATATTGAATAAAAAAAAAAAAAAAAAAATTCAATTCGAAATTTTATAAGGTATCTGGGAAAAAATAAATTACTATTTTAATTTTATTTGAATAAATTAATTTTGTAAAAGAACTTTTTGAGTCCGTAGGCTTCAATTAAATACATAACATTTTTTGTTTTCCATGTTTAAAAAATACTTTTTTTAAAAAAACTTTTGAATAAATATAAATTGAAATATATTTAATTTTTTTTTTTAAATTTAGATAGCAGCTGGTTTTTATTAAAAGTTTTTTTTGAAAATATTAAGAAACAATACTTCCAAAATTATAGTTATACTTCAAAAATTACAATTAAAATTCTTTAAAAATTATAATCATTACGATACTTGATGAGCACTTGTTTTGTACAGTATTATTCCAGTTAATTCCACTGTTTCGTAAATGAAAAAGAGTTCAGTCTCGACTTACGGAATGCAATTTTCCAGGAAAAGAATTTTGTTTAATGGCAATCAAGTGTGTGTGTTGGTGTGTGTGTGTGTGTGTGTATGACAGTGTGTGTGGGTCTTAGATACATAGCTAAGCTAAGCAATAGTCATGGTTTCAACTTATCTTGAGTAGCATGTCCTTAAATGTGAAGCTTGAGCCACTCGGCTTTTAATTCTCGGTCTCGGTCGCTTTTCATTTAGCATTTAGCATTTTCCATTTTCCATTTGCCATTTTGTGAACTATATAAACTGCCACTTGTAAGTTGCAATTAAGATTAAGTGGCTGTTGCATTGTCAAGTGTGCCTCAAAGTCAAACTAATTATGTGCTTTCACTAAATGCTTTTTCTCTTTCTTTTTTTTCGGATTGCAGCAACTCTTCTGGTTCCAAGGAGGCGTCCACTCAGGCTCAGGCATCGGGTGGACAAAATGGTGGCACCACCAGCGGCCAAGATGCTGTGGTTGCGGGTGCCACACTCTCCACACGAAAGCCAACACCACATGATCGTTATGTGGATCTGCAGAAGCTGCTGCTCAGCGATGAATATCTTCATGTCATCATGGATAATGCTCCAGATGTGTCCGTGAATAATCCAACTCTTGGCGAGATGCTGCATCGACAAGTCGGGTGAGTAACATAGTTAAGTGCGAATTGTGATTTGTGATTTCGGATTTGGAATTGTTAATGTCAGCTGTATAGATGAACGGAAGCTGGACGAAAAATTCAATTTCCCTTAAGCGGATGGCATAATGCTTAGTGTTTTAACTTCCTGCATTTTACCTTTGCTTTGCTTTGGCTACAGTTTCACTTACATTTGCCCAGGCACGCGCAGCAAACGATTGTAATTGTGGGGAATCTATATAAGCAACCAAAACCAGCCAACCAGCCAGCCACCCAATTGAAGTCAAGCAAAGCACCTAAATTCCCAGACAGGCTGTGTGTGTACGATTGAAGCAGTTACGGGTCCTTTTGGCTTTGCTGAAATTGAAATGATTTTTATTGAAATTTACGCTCCATTTACGTGACACATTTACGTTTTAGATATTTGCTCAAACGATAACGTCGTCTCTCACTTTCTCTCGCTCTCTCTCTCTCTCTCTCTCTCTCTCTCTCTCTGTCTCTTTTCCCATTTCTATGTGCTACTTGTTGTGATTGTTGTTGCTGATAACGCTGATGAGAGTTTAGCGCAATGTTACAGCTTGCTTGTCTCCACATTGCGTATACGTAATTTCATATGAGCGCAATCAAATAAAACTGCAATAAAGAAATCAATGCGAATTGCGTATCGCGCTGCTTCTCAGCTCTCAGTTCTCCATTCTCTATTCTCAGTTGTCAGTTCTCATTTAATGCAGCAATGAAATTTATTTCGCTGCAAATTCATTTGATTTCCTTGCACAGTAATCAGCTTAGGTATCTTTTATCCCTACTCTTCTTCCCTTTCTCACACAACTGAAGTGAGCTAAGAAACACACAAACACACTTTATTGCTACTGCTAGATTATTTTGACTGCCTTTATCAAAATTGAAAACGTGGCGTATGAGTGATTTCATTTGCTCCAAAAGAATAAAAAGTCTCGTGCTCGTAATGATTATAAACGGCAACTGGCGAAAATGTGAAGCGCTTAAAACTTGTCAAACTAAAAGTATGCATGTTGTTTTAGGCATTGCCAGGAGGCTCCAGAATCTAGAATGTTGGTTGTTGGCTTTCGGTTGTTGGCATTAGCATAAAGTGCTTGATTTTCTAATTTATCGCACATCACTGAAAAGAAGCCAAAATGCTTCTTCGTTTTTTTTTTGCGCTGCACGTAGCACAAATGCAAATTTCATTAACAAGCGAAATTGCCAGCAGTAAATGTGTGCAAAGAAAAAAGCGATGAAAACTAGCAGGAGAAAGAGAGCAGAGAATATGCGTCATAAAGAAGATAAAATACACTTTTGAGCAGAAGATAGGCCCAAAATTCTTTACAAAAATCGGCTTAAAAATGTGCCGAGTAAATTCTATATGAAAGAAATAAAAATTTCTATGAGATATTTAAGTTATGTGATGCTAAGGAAACAGTCAAAGTTAAAGCAGAAGAAACATAGAAGAGAACTTGTGTCATAAAAAAGAAAAATATTATTTCTAGATTTAAGATCAGCTTTAAAATGTGATGAGATTTTTTTTTTAGTATATATTGATTAGCAAAAAATAATTGAGAGGAATCCCAAAAATACAAACCAACCATAAACCCATTCTTTTTTGGTTGTTTTACATTTCTTGAACACAACTGAATATAATAATTTTTGCTTATATGAACTTGTCTTGCATTTTTTTCGTATTTGAAAATAGTTTCTAGAACCGCTTGTAATAAATGATATAGATTTGGTTTAAGTAATATTTTTTCTACTTTATTTTAGTTGCAAGTTGACAACTTAAATATAAAATCTTTGCTTCAAAAATTAAAAATACTTAAATGTTGTTCTGAGACAACGAAAATGAAACTTTGATAAGTTTGGATATAATTTGTTTTTATGTTGAGTGAGATCACCTTGCTAATAACATAATGCCAGCAAAGGAAGCGTCAAAGTTGATAACAATGCAAAGATACCTGAAGACGGCAAGCCGAGGATATAGCCTAAATTGGATCCATGCTTCTACTGCCGTCATCAGAGATATCTCATTAAAATTCTGTCAACTCGCTGCCTGCCGCTTTTGTTGCCTGCCACAGTGGCAGACGCGTGCCGAGCTCGCAGCTTGCAGCTTGTGTGGTTTAGGCCGCCTTTTGTCTTGTCTCCTTGGCCCAAGGATATGAGAGAGTGTAAGAGTGTGCGAGTGTGTGAGAGTGTGTAAGAGTGTGCGGCTGTGGGTGTGGCATGTGGCAGCTTTGTCAGCAGTTTTACAGCATGCAACTAAGCTCAGGTAATGTACAAAAATGCAGCCAACAGAAAAAATGCAAATTTCTCTAAAATTACAATATGAAATATGAGCTGGGTCGCCTGGATTCCTATTAGCTGAAATATAATTACGTAAATTTGTGCTTGTCACGAGTACGAATAAAAGTACGAGTACGAGTACATAAGCGCTTTGAAGTTGCCACTGCCACAGCCACAGGCACAACTGCGAGTGTCACTGCCACTGATTTACCATAAGCCACAGTGTCCTGTCCTTCCTGTCCTCCTGTCTTCCTATCGTCCTATCGTCCTATCGTCCTGCTGTCGTCCTGTCGTTCTTCCGTCACGTCGACTCGCTGGCGTGCGTTTAATTAGTATGACAAATTTTTAATTAGCCTGCAATTGCGACCGCGTTGAGCTGGGACAGCAATCTTATTTCGAGCGAATTACAAACCAAGTTACATTACACGAAATTAAAAAAAAAGAGCAAAAAAGCTACAGTCAATGTGCTCGGCACTTAGATGCCCAGTACTCGCATATTAGCAGTCGTGTTATTCAATTATTAATTAAAGAAATTACAAAATATTATTTTATTAATTACAAAAAGAAAATTATAAACTTTTGTTTGAAATTGAAATATTTTTCTCACATTTTTGTTATATTTTCAAATAAAAAATACATAAAAAATTTAAAAATTAATGTTTACTATATTTTCAAAAATTCAACACATAAAAAATTGAAGTTTTGTAAACAATAAATATTTAAAAATGCATATAAAATGTGAAAAAATTATAAGCTTTTGTTTGAAATTGAAATATTTTGCATATATTTTTCTCACATATTTGTTATATTTGCAAATAAAAAATACATAACAAATTCAAATATTAATGTTTACCATATTTTCCAAAATACAACACATAAAAAATTGAAGTTTTGTAAACAAAAAATATTTAAAAATGTGAAAAAATTAGAAACAGCTATTGATACATAAATAGCACAAAGCAAATGAGCAAGAGAAGAACGTTTTAAATGATAAAAATAAAATTAAAAAAAAATATATTTAGATTGTTAAGTGCAATTTGAATATTTTGTATTTATATATTTTTTTTTTGTATTTTGCTATATTTGCAAACATTTAAAAATTAATTTTCGCTTATTTTACATGTAAACAATACATAAATAAATAATTCAATTTAACAGATAATAAATATATAAAAAATTCTAAAAAAACAAGATAAATAAAAAAATGTAAACAATACATAAATAAAAAATTCAGTTAAGCAGAAAATAAATATATAAAAAATTCTAAAAATACAAGACAAATAAAAAATGATATGATAGTCAGAATTAAAACATTTATAAATATATATCAACTATATTCGCTGTACAGCTGTAAAATCCAGCTGTTCATTAAGACAGACAGACATTGTCACAAACCTATAAGCCTATTTATACTCTTGGGTACTGGTCTAATAAAAAAAGAGAAGCTAAACAGAACGAAGAATTAAGCCCGAACTGCAAGTTAAGCAGCTGCTCTTGGCCCAGAGCCGAGAGTTGAGAGTTGAGAGCCGTCGTGTCGCATTCTGGCCCGGATCTGGATGCGGTTTATACAGACGCGTCCTAATAAAAGACTATGCTCAATGTCGGCGAGTGTGTAAAACTAAAGTGTGCTGACATTTTGCCTGGCTGCGAGTTGCGAGTTGCAAGTTACGAGGATGTGGATGTTGCCAGCTGCTGCAGCTGCTCCTTCTGCTCCCTCTGCTCCTTTCCTTCTCCGTTCCTTTTGCTGTTGCTCCTGTCAGCGGTTTTAATGTGCGCGTTCGCTGTTGAAGTTTATCCTTGTAGACCGGCAAACGCAACAATATAAGTTTAATTTCATTCTCCTTGTTCTTGTAACTCACTTCAAAGTGTCCGACAGTCGCCAGTCGACAGTCGCCAGTCGCCAGTTGACTGTCGTCGCGTCTGTGGATTCTTGGCCGCGGTTGCCTTGTTGGCCCATTCTTTGGTTTAACCCACGCCTTGCCACAATTTCACACGCACAAAGTTTTTCACTTTCTAAGCACACGGCGAAGCTCTAAAAGTGGCTGTGGTTGTGGCAACGGCTTTAGCTCTGCTCTGCTCTCTTCTTCTCTCTCCTCACTCCTCTAATCTCTCTACTCTCCTCCTCTAAAGCAGCAGCTGCAAAGAAAATCGGCGTTGGCAAAGTTTACTGACATTTTCTTATGCTGAAACAATTATGGGGCGGAGCTTGAAGCTAAGACTAGGATAGGGCTTAGGACAGACAGACAGACAGACAGACCGACTGACAGCTGTTATTATATCTGCTTGGGCCACAGAGAAAACATTTGCAATCACAAAAATAAAAAAAATAATGGAAAATAAGAGAAAACTCAAACGATAAGAACTGAAACTTCAAGTGAAAGTTTCATGGCTTGGACAACATTTTGTTGCCTGAAATGTTTGTTTAAAAGTTAAAGGTTTGCAACGCACACGGACTCTGGGGAAAATCTATCAATAATGCTCTTGATTAGATTTAAAATAATTTCAATACACTTTTTTTTATAAATTTAAGAAATTTATTATGAAATTTTAGAAATTTATTATGAAATTTTAGAAATTTAAAATATTTAATGCAATAAATTGACACTAATTTATTAAAAATGCATGCCAAAATTTAAAAATATTAAAACTTCATGGGAAAATCTCAATAAATTACGTTAAAAAATTATGTTACATATTATAATCTATTAATTTAATACATTTGCAAACTATATTTGCCATAAATTAAAAAGATTACATTTCAAATAAATGGCATTTTAATTGAAAATAATAATAGGAAAAATCAATCAAAAATATTCAATTTGATATCATTTCATTAGCTAATAAATAAATTAAAATAACTAAAAAAATTTGTTTGCAATATATTAAAATCATTTTTTTTTATTAAAATAAACACACGTATTAATGATATGGTAATAAATTAAATGGATTTTGTATTTTTTAATGAGATTGTATTCATTTTTTTTTTTTTTTAAACCACTTAATATTTAATCGTTTATGCTATAAATAATAACTAGAATTTAGTTATTTATTTATATGTTTGCTTTTAGCCAGATCTCTTTTCACTGAACGCAATTAGTTTAATTAGTTGACATTGCTTAAAAGTGCTTTTCATTTTCATTTTCATTTGCAATTTATTTTCCGCTGAAAGCAACTGAGCTGAGCTCATCCGCATCAGGTTACCGGGCAACTAAACTGCGTTTGAAAAACTTGCATAAAAACTTGTGTCAGTTCTTGGTTTACTTTGAGAGAATGTCACAGTCAGACTGGTGAATTGAACTGTGACTGTCACTGTGACTGTGACTGTGACTTGTCAACGTGTTGCATAAGAAGAGAAATGCTGAAGAGCAGTGAGAAAGTTAGAGGAGAATTGTTATAGTGACTATGTTTTGTTTATGTGCCACATGCAGTTGTTTTAATTCCATGCTCTGCATAATTGTTGCAAGACAGCAGGTGTAGCATTGGAATCTAATAATAGTCAGTGCCTTGATCAACCTATCAGCCTGTTTGATTAATGGTGGCTTGCAAATGATTTTGCAGAAGCAAGCTGCCAACTCTAAATATACTGGCCAGTTGGACATTTCGACAGGTTGACAGAGACAGTGCTTTTATCAGTCAGTCCAAACGAGCTTTGATAAATTACGCAACTCTAGAAGTTGTTTCTTTCCTTCTGAAAGCTACCTTACTCCTACTAATTTTACTGATCAACTGTGTGCCCAGTGACAAATGAAAACTGCGCAGAAATTATTCAACCGAATAAATGAAGTAGTTTGATGCTCATGCCTCGGCCCAGTTCGTGGTAGAAAATTGAGCTGTTTTACAGCTGTTTAAAACCTGCAGAAAAAAATATAGAAAACGAATTGCCAATTTCGACAGTTCGTTGACGCCATGTCTTACATGCCAAGAGTTTCAAGCAAGCCATTCGAGCTGAGCTTAATTGTGCAGCCCCAACCTCTGCCCTTTACCTCGGAAACGAATGAAAATGAAAACAGAGTTTAAAAGAAAATATCCAGACTGTTTTTCAAAAATAAAAAATATTCAAATGAAGAATGAATAAAGAGATCAAAACCATTATGAATTCTTTTTCAGCTTTTTTAATCAGTGAAGTTCTCCTTTATAATGAGGCATAGTTAAAGCATTTCAGCTTGTGACATGAAAAAACAAATTAGATCTGAAGGTGCCGAACCAAAACGGCACAAGAAATCAGATTCGCATAAAATTTGCAGATTATAAAATTGAATTTTTATTTTAAAGACCTGCTTACCATCAAAATCGAGTTTTGGTAAATTCATTAAATTTTTTTTGAACAAAATGAATGCAGAACAAATCAAGAGGCCAATACTCTGAAAAAAAAAATTCCGCTTAAAAATCGGTTCAGTTTTGATCAAGTTATGAAGTTTAGTTGGTCAATTTGATTTCCACTTTTTACAAGTCAAAATTTTGCATTCCACATGTTATAAAAAAATGCCCAAATAGTTAAAAACTAAAAACAATGTTAATATAAAATGAAAAAATGGAGATTTCAAAATTTTTAATTTTCAATTTCAAGGAACCATAAGCTTGAACTATGGCTATGATGGTGATAATAATTTTTCTAAAAAAAAATTTAAATGCAGTATGAATTAGAGAACAATATCCGAAAATGGTTTTTAAAATCAATTTTTCAGTTTATCAGTTGGTCAACTCTTTGACCTAGCAACTTTAACACAACAAGAAGCGGTTCGTGTTTCTGGTCTTGAAAGAGAATTAATTTTACCAGCCTGTCGTTAAGAGTAAGTTTATGATATAAGAGTTTTCAAAATTAGTCTTTAACATTTCATTTAGTTTGTAGGTGCACAAAAATGAAATTGTAATTAGATGCTTTCAAAACAATTTCTCGAGAATTGTTTGAGCCACAGCATCATAACAGAGCTCATGCTTTCCAGTCTATTTCAAAAGTTGAGAAGATAAATTTGTCATTTAGTTGGCTAAAAATGGAAGTTGTTGTAAATTGAGTCAGCAATGATAACAGTGTTGTTCTCGCACAAGGTCTGAAGGAATCAGGTTTAAAGTTGAAGCCCTCAGTTGATTGAAAGCTGCAAGTTGGAAAAAGCCATTCCGGCTGCGAAAATCAGAATTGCATTGCCAGTTGATGGTGTCGCTGGGGCAGCGAAGAACTGGGCCTGTAAAGAAAGCAGCAGCAACAATCATTGTAGTGGCAGTAATGACAATGACAACGGCCAAGAGGAACGTGAAAAAGGACACTGAGGAATACGAGCAAGGCAATGGGAGTTACGTGAGTTCAGCCGAGCGTTGAGTTAGAGTTAAGTTGGAAGAGTTAGTTGAGTTGGTTGAGTTGGGTGACTACATTATCTTGTGATAAACATGCCGCAAACATTTGTCCATTTTTCATGCTGTTAGCTGTCAAACCTTTTGGCCAGATTTACAACACTGTTGTTGCAACTTGACGGACCAGCTGCAACAGCAACAGCAAATTGCAACAATTCAATTTGTCATTCGCACATTTTCTCTCCCTCTTTTTGCTATTTATTTAAGTTCGCTTTTGCTCGTTGCAAACTGTCAGCAATTTCAGTTCGATTCCAACTGCAGCCAAAAAGTATGCAACAACGTGGCAAAGCCACTTAAACCGTTTGTGGCGCATTTAAACTGCAATTTTCAATCGGATTTAATGCTTTGCTAGCAAAACTAAATGCAAACTCTGCAAAAATATGCTTAAATAAACCAAAGAAGTTAGAAGACAAAAAGCAAAGCATTTAGCAGAAAGGGAGAGTGCAAGACATGTAGAAGATACAGATGGAAGGGAGACTGCAACATTAAAGTCAAGTCCATGCCACATTGCTCACTAACTATATAAGAAGGAATCGCAAATGAGAGATTTTAAAACTCGAATAACAGAAATGAAATTGTTTGAAGGAAACGGAACTAACTTTTATTTTTCATTTTTAATATACAAATTAATTTTATGATTTGTTATAGTAATAATAAATATTAATTTTACATTTGCATTTTAAACATATAGTTTTAATATTAATTTTCAACTTAATAAAGGACCAAATTGTGAAATTATTAAATTATAATTTTTATTTAAGAATCGTTATATAACTCCTAATGTAGGTACTTTCCAAAAATTTTTTTTTAATTAACATAAAAGTTTAATTATTCAAATACATATTGTACATTAAATTGTACATAAAATTGACATAAAATAAGAGATATTATTCCAAAATTTAAAATATATTATATTCAAGTACAAATTGAATATTATTTTTTCTTTCAAATTTTTTTATTTTGTTAAAAATAAGTGTTATTTTCTTTAGATTTGTAAATCATTTTAATTTCATAATTAAAACTTTAAAATTTATAATCATTTTTTGAAAGGCTTAAAATATTACGAAAAAAAATACGTGTCTATCCCTCTCTCTCTCTCTCTCTTTCCCTTCCAATGTGTGCAAGTCGAGGAAGCTTAAGCAGAGGCAAAATCAGATAAATGCATTTGTAAGCCAAATTGGCATAGAAAAAACTACAAAGAAGAAGATGAAGAAGAAGATTTGCTGTACCAGCTGCCGTCAAGCGATTTCCGACTGCTTTGACAAATCAATGTGACAATCATTAGGGAAACTTGATACCTATCCCTACTATATAGCACAGTGTAGTACGTGTATGTGTGTGTATAGCCCAAAGCATTTCCGTAGCATACTTATAAGCGCAGTCGATTGCCTGATTGTCTATGCGTCTATCCGTCTGTCTGTCTATCCGTCTGTCCGTCTGTCCGTCTGTCTGTCTGTTTGAGCGAACTAAAGTTTCTTTTATTTTACGCTTCTTTTGCAGAGTAAACGCCAGCAATTTGGAGCGCTTCCAACTGCGCATTACGAAGAAGGAGCTGTATGGCGAACAGGATACACTGGTCGATGCGGTGCTACGTGACATGATCAAGCTGCCAATCGAGCATGTGGGTATGTATTACTTTCTAGCAATACCAACACACAAATTGCACATATTGTAAAGCCATAAATACTGCAAGTCCTTGTCATGCCTTGAATCAAGTTGAAGTCATAGCCATGTCTTCTATGTTATATATTGTATTCTGTCTCCTTGCTGATATTCGAGAACTTATTCGCCCTTTGGCTGCCTGCACATTTAACTCAATTATGCAAAGGAGCTGCACAAAAAGTTGCCGGGATTATTGAGACCCGCCAAGGTGGCAGCCAAAACTATTTTCATTTAAAACTTTACTCTGCCCGTAATTTATTAATAATAAACTTTTTGCAAGAGGCGCAAAAATTACGCAACAACATTTAAAATGTTCAAGACAAAGTCTAAACTTATTCTCGGTGCCAAGAGCAACGGCAACGGCAACAATGACACTTAAACGACGCAAGTCTTATTTGTTGGCCATTGTGCACATTTATCACGCATACGCCATGTGAGCTAGCTAGCTTACAAGGCGAAAACATATTTTTTTAAATAGTTAAAATTGCTGTACAATTATTTTTTAATAAATGTAAAGTCAGTGGACAAAAAAATTAATAAAAATATAAAAAAGAATCTATTAAATAACAAAATGAGAAATTAATATTTAAAAGAAATATATACCAAAAAATAGAGAGATACAGAGAGCCAGGAATTTATCGAATTATTTAAAAGTATTCTCTTGGTTTTTTTTTAAATTCTTCGAATATTATTTAAGAAGAATGGTCTTAGGTTTTGCTCTTGTTGTGTTTGTCGGACAGTGCTGCTTTTAATTATATTTACAGCTAGCTAAAAAATATGCTTTTGATATGTCTTGTATTGAGGCATTTTAACAATGCTCAGTTGACTGCACAGGCCGAACATAAACGTCAGCAATTCTTGCTGCCTTTGTGAGGTCACTTTGCGTATACGCAATATTTTTGTGAGCCTTATGCATTGCAGTTTAATTGCAATTTAGTCAAGTGCAATTTGTGCATGCACTTTTACTTAATGGAATTTCAATGATTACAAAATCTGAAGCAGCACTCTCCTTACCCTTTCTCCCTTCTCTCGACTATGCCACAGTATTTTCTTGTGGCCCAAAATATTTGTGCAACGAAGTGTAAATTTTGCACTGAAAGAATCTCGTAATTGAAAGGCATAAGGTTGAGAGCTGTATTTTTACTTGATATCATATTTTTTAATAATTCTCAATCTTGCACTTATTTTACTTACACAGTGCAAAAAGAAGGTGGAACGCAGTTGAAGCTGATTATTGAGTATCCCAATGACGTGAAGGCTCTAATGAAGCCAATGCGGTAAGTTGAAGTGGCGAGGATTTAAGAAATACGACGATAATGAAATGAAATAATTGATAAAACTCGACTGCAGCTTGTCCGCATTGAGTAAATATAATTTATTCGTGGCAATGCTGACTTCTCTCTGTGGCAAGCAAGCAAATGAACAATCCGTTGAGTTGCATCAACTGAAATGCATTGCAATGTCACTTGAAGCAGCTCGCAATTTAAATTATTTATACGCGTTTTTTAATGAGATTTAAACGCGCTGCTTGGACATTTATTTCATGAGGCAAGGACACGTTACTCACACCACAATCCACAGTCCACAATTCACAGTCCACAGTTCATAGCCGAGTAACCGCAGCAGCTGCCAAAGTGTAAAGTGTCCTTTTAATGTTCTTCATTTGCAATTTAAATGAAACGTTTTTTGAATTGCACTGCGGTGTCGCCGTGTAAGTAATTAAGCTGGCAGATAGCTGAGAATTCCACCTGCCACCTGCCACTTGCCACTTGCCACCCGCCTTCTGGCACGCCTTCAACTAGCTGTTAATGCAAATGCATTCAATTGGCAGACGCACTTTAAATTCAATTTATTACATTACACTTCGTTCGTCTCTTCTGTTATTTTATCGCCTCATCATTTTATTTTTAATCATCATGCGCATCTGTTTCTCAGGTTTCCGAGGGACCAGCAAACGTTGCCCAATCATTTCTACTTCACGGACTATGAGCGTCACAATGCCGAGATTGCAGCCTTCCATTTGGACAGGTGAGTGTCCCTTCAACTCCTTTCCCCCCTCTCTCTTCTGCTCTTCTCTCTTTCCCTTGACAATGGCAATATCCTTTTGCAAATGCCATTGGAAATGTGCAGTGAACTGTAATTCAGTTGCAATTTATGCAATCAAATTTATTGGTTCGCTCTCATTTCTGCATGCGAAATTAATACATATTTATTTTAAATTTACTTTTTAATTACATTTCGCCCAACGAACGTAAATATTTATGCAAATTTATAGCAAAGGAAATAGCGGTATTCAATTAGAAAAAGAAAAACCTAAACTATTTAAAATACAAATAAATATTTCTTAAAATTTGTTTTTATTTTTAAGCAGAGCAATTTTAAAATAAATTAAAAAAAATATATATAATATATAATAATCATAATATTTTAAGCAAAATAAATTTTTTTATTATATTTATAAAAATCTAGTTTTTTTAGCTTAGAATTATATAAAAAAAAAATGTGTGTGTTTAAAGCAATTTGATTTGCAATATTCATCGCAAATCCGAGTTGCCGTTTTGGCTTTTAAGCAATCAAATTAGCTAATGCCAATTTCTACACTCTTGGCCATGTTTTATGAGTTTACAGCCTGGTTGTGTGCGATTATAAAGGTTATGGTAATCCGCAAATAGGGGAACCCCAAAGGAAAAGGTGCCATCAATTTATGTTTATTATTTATGATGGTCATGGCAATAAAATAATTTATGACACACACATACTCTATATGATATTTAGGAATGATTTTTATATGAAAATAAATTGCAGTCTCATGCAAATAATAAGATTACCCACAGGACTACAGCTAGTTCTAGTTGTGTGCAACTTGAATCCTTGGGGCAAAAGACCTTTTTAATGACTAATTAACTTGCACAAACACACTAGCTGCGTCTCGACCAACTTTGTCTGACATGTTTAGCCTTAATTTAGATTCAAATTGTCTGCATAGTTGGCCAGCCAACTGGCTTTTGGCCATTATGGTCAGGCAGACTTTCAGGATTGAGGACTTTTTGGTTTAGATAAACATCAGAACTTGTGTAATTGTTGCTGCTACTCTTTGTTGTCCAGTCTCACGCACATACAATCAAAACTCACTGCCAAGAGTCTGCAATTTGTTAAAAGGGACCAACTTGTTGTTGACCCTTACAACAGTACAAGAACAAAAACAAAAACAGAAACACATTTAAATAAAATTATGACATTTCACTGATAACCTCAGGCGACACTCACCGCACACGCAATGAACATTTTTCATTGTTGCCAAAATAATTTCTGTTCATGGGAATTTTTTCTCCCTCGCTTTCTTCTTTTGACCTGTTGCTTTTGTACATACAGTTATCATGTATTTTTTTTGACAGAATGAAGAATTCATACATTTGTTTTTAATTGCTATTATTTTATGTTTGTTTTTTATTTAGTTAGTGTAATTCAATGAATCCCAATATTTTGTTATTTAAACATATTTTATTTTTCAAAAGAATTTATTATTTCAATAAATATATTTTATATTTTTAGAAAAGAAATTAACTCCAAATTTCATATTATTTTAAAGCTAAAACAACTAAGACTATGTAGCTAATTGTCAAAAGAATTATTTGAGCAACTATAGGCATGTCTTTTATTTTAGAGATTAATTTACATGCAATAAAAAGAATTTTTTAAAAACGAGAATGTATAAAAATTTATTATTAATTAGAATACAAATATTTAAATGAATTATTTGACCAACTATAGGCATGTCTTGTATTTAACAGATTAATTTACATGCAATAAAAAGGATTTTTTTTTTAATTATATAAAAATATTTATTATTAATTAGAATACAAATATTCAAAAGAATTATTTGAACAACTATAGGCATGTTTGTATTTAACAGATCTATTTACATGCAATATAAAGCATTTTTTAAAAACAATAATGTATAAATATTTAGTATTAATTAAAATACCAATATATTTATTTTTTTAAGAAAAAAATAAGAATACTCTGATCGATAAAACGAATAGTATGTTTTTATATTAGATTTAACTTATCTACTTAAAATATACTTTAATGCCAAAGTTAATATGAATACAGTAAAAACCAGACAAAATCCTACCTATCCTAAGAAGTGCTAATTTTATCTTAGTCTTTTTTGTTGACCATTTATTTAGCGCTTAATTAATACTCAGCAACTGATTGTATACACTGTTTATATTTTTTTGTTGCAGAGTGTTGGGCTTTCGACGGGCAATGCCTGTGGCAGGTCGCACGCTGAACATAACGACGGAAATATATCAAAAGGCCGACGAAAATTTATTGAAGACATTCTTTGTTTCGCCATCGCTTAATTTATGTTTCCATGGCAAGTGCTCGTACTATTGTGACACCTCGCATGCCATTTGTGGCAACCCTGACCTGCTCGAGGGTTCATTTGCCGCCTTTCTGCCCAGTCTGGACTCATCGAATCGCAAGGTATGTAACACACACACAACATATATACAAAGATAGCTTCATGGTGGTTCAGGACTCACATACTCCTATAAATCTAAAGTTGCTCTCAAGTGGTATTTGATTAATGCATGGCAACTCTGTCTCAACTCTCAACGCAGAGTCAGATTACAATTTATATACTCGACCCTCGCTTTCATTACTAATTTTGTACGCCTGGCCAAACTAAATAACAAATCACATTATTTACTTAGCATGCGTGTAGTTTTGTGGCATGTGGCATGTGCGTAGGAATTTGGGGCAGCAACAGGTATATAAGCTGACCCCTGGGAAAATGAAAGCACTTCATTTGCCAGAGTTCACAGCAAACTCAGAGAATTTTAACTAGTTATTTTGGGCTTGAAACTTGACTTTATCGCTTCATTGCCGCTGCTTTTAATTTGCATAATTTTTTATTTTATTTTTGCTACTTTTTTTTGTTGTATTTTGTGTATCTTTTGTTTGGCTCGGCACTCGGCACACGGCTCTCAGAGCTCGGCAATTTCATTTCATTCATTTTGCCGCCTGCTGCTTGAATTAAAAACAAAAATATTGTATCAGTTCTTCAGCAACTCGCAAAGCGTAAAATGAAATATAAATGCAAGCGTCCCGGACAAACGGACACAAGGACAGACGGACAAACGGACAGACGGACAGACGGACGTTAATAAATTCTAGAGTCCACTCCATCAAACGGGGACAGAGGCAACGGACCACAGACCAGGGACAACATCTTTTAAATGCAAATAACTGAAAATTTAAACCAAAAACCCAACTCCATATCTATCTCCCTCCATCAGCCATCAGTTTGCAACAGGCCAACTCAGCCACCTCAGTTCTGGCTTAGAGAAAAAAGGGTTTATCCCTTTGACCATGTCCCCTAGCATTTTGCAGACAGATTTGCCGTAGCTAAAACATTTTTCTCTTCCCTACGTTTTTGTATTTTTTTTTTTCTGTCGGGCTTTTGGCTCAAAGGAATAATTCTTTTTATTTTTTTCTGCATACCCTGTAAACCAAAGGGGACATGTAAGCTAAGCTAAAGTCGATATGCAGACAAAAGACAGAAGAAAATTTAAAATTTGTAATAAACAATTTCGCATTCGTGCTAAATGATTTTAAAAATATTTAAATATAGTATTATATTTCCTTTATAAATGTTTAAAGAGCCATAAACTAATATACAGTTATTTATAGAACAAATTGAAAGATAGTTTAATTTTTTATTTTTAGTATACGAGTTTATACTTGTAATATATTTAAATAAGGGACTCATTGAAGTAATATTATCTATAGAATATGAATAAAATATTTCATTTAGATGCATAACTAAATATTTTTATAAATTAAATATACTCAGCTATATATCTTCTATTTTTAGCTCCGTTACAAGACATATTTATTTAAGATATTTTTTTTTTAGTGTACAGGGTATCTGTCCGTCGACACTCTTTGCCGCGGTACTCCTTTGTTTTTGCTGGGCTTTTTGCTCGCTCTCTCTTGCAGTTAACAAGTAGAAAATGGTTAAGTGTATGCTTGAGATTTAGCGTAAGGCAAAACTGTAAATTATGCACAGGAGATCATTTTTCTTTAGTACCGTTTTCAGAGAAAAAATGCAGAGGTGTTGTTACTGTTACTGTTGTTGTTGTTGTTGTTGTTGTTGCTCTTATTGTTTTCTGCCTTTGGTTTTATTCACTTTAACTATTATATTTTCCAGTTGCTTTTAGGGTGCAACTGTGTTAAGAAAATGCCAAACAATGTTCTAACTGTGCGGAATTTTAATTAAGTTGCAAATTTGATTTGCACGCTTGTTAATTTCTAAAGCGGATTAAAAAGCCAACGAGAATAGGGGAGAATAGTGTTAAAAGATATAAAGGCGTATCAGAGAGCATGCATATAAGAATTTAATCTGTTTAGAAACTACTCAATTGATATTTATTAATCGATTTTTATAGCTCTGTCGGGAATTTTAAAAAGACGTGTCCGACCGCAAATACTTTTTAGAAAATAATATAGTAATTTGAATTAATTTAAAATATAGTTTATCGTTGTTGTTTGTCAAACTGCAACTTATTTATTGATATTGTATTTTATATCGGTGCCCTATAATATATAGCTAATATATGCCACATATTCTGAGTAATATTCATTAAATTAAGACGACTAAACATAACAATTAGAGTAAAATTCGCTTAAATTATGAAGTTTTATATGAAAAACATATTATTTAGAGGTGTTCTAGAAATACAAATCAACCAAAAATGTCTAGGAACACCCCTAATTATCACCAAATCTAGTATCTATTAATTAAGCAAAATAAAGTTGGTAGATATAAGCTAAATATTTTCATGTTTCATAGCTAATTTCATTGTGATAATGAAATCTTTAACATTTTTGGGCTCAAACTCATTTGCTAAACATATTTTTACATCATTTTAATGCATTTGATAATCTTTAATGCGATTTTTGTGAGGATTAAACGTGCTGCAAAATGCTTGCCTCACTCTAACTAGTTGTATGCCACATTGTGGCGCTTGTCTTTCAGCCTGAATTTAATTTTGCTTGATTTATGCAGTTTATGGGGGCGTGGTTCCGCCTTTTTATGCAAACAATCTCTTTTTTTATACTTCCATCGTCGCCTTGTTACCTTTACCGTTACTGTAACTGTTACCGTTAACTTGCCTCGGTTTTTTATGCGCTGGCTTTGTGTTTGCTTTTTGCTGCCGCTTCCTCTGCTGCTGCCAGAGTTACCAATTTTTTTTTTCTCGCTTGCCGCTTTCTATTTGCTTTGCTTGCGCCTCCTGCTGCATTTTGTGGCAAGTGTGGCAAGTGTGGCAAGTGCGGGCTTCTGGTCATTACACAAACTTGCCAGCGCTTTTATTATTATGATTATTTTTTTTGTTCTTTGTTCTCAACGTTTTTTCTGTTTAACTTTTTTTTTACATATTTTTGGTTACTGTTCTTGTTGTTGTCCTTGCGATTTCCCCATCCAAAAAATGCGCTTTACCCATTTGCCAAATGCATAGGGACGAAAGGTAAGTTGCGAGGGACGTTTGAGGAGTAAAGAAGAAGAAAGGGAGGCGAGGTTAAATGCCAGATAGAAAGTTTTATTGCTTCTCTTGGAAGCACCGCAAATAATTTCATTTAGGCAAAATTAATTTCGCTTGTAGTGCTGCCTTCTACTCACGAGAGAAAAACGAGTGAAAACTGAATTCAAATAAAAAATAATACTGTCGAATGGCGAGCTAAGGAATACAGTATGTCAAGTAGTAGTTTTGACAAAGAAAATATTAAGTATTCTTAAATTTTAAAATTTCTCTATTTATTTAACGTCAACTAGAGAGGAAAAAATTAATATTGATAAATTAAAACTTAAATATATTATCATAAAACTTATATTCTTAACTGACAAAATTAAGTTTTATTTTCATTTTGCAAAAAAATATATGTTGCTGTTTTTAAATTAATTTTCTACTTTTAATTAAGTGTCCTATAATTTGTGAAAATTAAAAAAAAAAATTTACTATGTTGCATTACATTTTACAATTTAACCAATATTGATATAAAATTAAATTATATTATCATAAAACTTATATTCTTAACTGGAAAAATTAAGTTTTATTTTCATTTTGCAAAAAAAATATATTTTGCTGCTTTTAAATTAGTTTTCTACTTTTAATAAAGTGTCCTATAATTTGTGAAAATTAAAAAAAAAATTTTACTATGTTGCGTTACATTTTACAATATAACCAATATTATTTAGTTAAAATTTAATTATATTATCATAAAACTTATATTCTTAACTGGAAAAATTCTTAACTGGAAAAATTAAGTTTTATTTTCATTTTGCAATAAAAAATCATTTTGCAAAACCAAAATATTTGTAGCTGTTTTTAAATTAGTTTTCTACTTTTAACAAAGTGTCCTATAATTTGGTAAAATTTAAATATTATGTTGCATTACATTTTACAATTTAGGCATTTTTTTTTTTTTGGTCTAAATAATTTTTGGATGTAGTGTTAATGTTTTAGCTGCACGGCCGCTCTTTATGCCATACTTGTGTGGCATTTTAATGCCACTCAGTATTTTTGTATTTTTTTTTTTTTGAATTTTGCATCATTTTAAATTGATATTGATTTTGTTTGCTCTCTCTCTCTCTGTCTCTCTTACACTCAGCTCTGGCGACATCCTTGGCGACGCTCCTATCACAAGCGAAAGAAGGCTCAATGGGAGACAGATGCCAATTATTGTGCTCTGGTAAGTAAACGAGTAGTTCAACCCCTCGATTTATATTTCAGGGGAGTTAATCCGAATTTTTGTGTGCCATTTTCATTTGCACTTCCGGTTGTCCTGGCTGTCCTGCTTGCTTTGTCTGCAACGCTTCCTGCTGCGGTTACTTTTACTTACTTGTAATTTGCATTTCAGCTGGAATGGAATGCAAATGTTTTTATTATTTGTTACTTCAGCTCGAGTTGCTGCCTTTGACTTAATTAAGTTCTTATTTTTTGCCACCAGCATCCTTTCTTTCGTTTCGCTTCGTTTCGCTTCGTTTCCTTTTCTTTGAGTCCATTCTGTTATTTAATTTTGCATTCTGATTTCCATTTCTAGGTACGCGATATTCCGCCCTACGATGAGGGCCGTCGTTTACTGGACCTTATGGACATGGCTGTATTTGATTTTCTTACCGGCAACATGGATCGTCATCATTATGAGACATTCAAGTGAGTATTGACCCGGTTTGGTTGGATTCTCTCTTGGCAAGAGACACATAATGCGATTGGCTTATTTCCGCATAAATGGCGTCGTTGGCTTCATGCCTACCATCTGGCAAGTGGCTGCACATTACGTATACGCTCCGTGTGCGCTTGACTAGCACCTGCATTTGGCAAGGATGCGACACAGCATGTTAAGCGTCAGAAGCCAATGCTTCGGAAAGATATTCTCATGCAGCAGGCAGCAGGCATAAGGCTAAAACCAGAAACTGTCTAGACTACAGAGCTACAGAAGAAGAAGAAGCAGAATCAGACGTTGCCACATTGTTTGCTATGCAAAATGCGTTTGTTGTTGCCAACGTTTTTGGAGGGGGGGCTGTTGGCTTACACCTGACATGGCCCAAAGTCAATCCCTCTAATCACATTTGCTTGCAATTATGCTTATGCCAGACTGATTACGGGGCGTATGCGCAATTCACAAACAAAACACACTTGTTCTCACCATTACAGAATCTACGGCAATGAGACATTTCCCCTACACTTGGACCATGGGCGTGGCTTTGGGCGTCCCTATCACGATGAGCTCTCCATATTGGCGCCAGTGCTGCAATGCTGCCTGATACGCAAGACGACGCTCATCAAGCTGCTGGAGTGAGTAGACATTGTACTTAAGATTTAATTTCTTACTTAATTTATGTTTAGGGATTGCCCAATAATAATTCCAGTTTATTCAAATTTTATTTAAATTCATTGCGCATCACTGATAAGCAATTGATTAAAAGTGTATACTTGAGATTTACATTATCTTAAGTTTTAAATTCTATTCAAAAAGGAATCGATATCCAGGGGAGGAAATTTTTTTTTTCCGATATTCATTAAATTTAAAAGCAAAATGAATTAAGAGGCCAAACCATGATCAAAATGACATTCCGATTGAAAATCGGTTGAGTTTTGACAAAGTTATGGACGTGTGAATTTGGTCAAACCCTTGACTTATCAACTTTACAAGTCAAAAACTTTGTCAGATTTGACATGATTTTTTACAGAAAAATGAAATGTCTCAGAATCAAGTTTAAAGTGTTGTTTTATACTAATTACGATATAAGGAGTTGATTAAAAGTGAAAACTTGAGATTTAAAATTTTTAATTTTCGAAAATCCAAAGGGGGGACCCTTAGCATTGAAATCGAGATCTAGAGGGCAATAATTTTTTTTTACGGAATACATCAAATTTGAATACAAAATGAATTAAGAGACTAAACCATGATCAAAATGACATTCTGTTTGAAAATCGGTTAAGTTTTAATAAAGTTATGGAAGTTTGAAGTTGGTCAGTCTCTTGATCTAGCCGCATTACTTGTCAAAATTTTTGTCAGATTTGACAAGTTTTTTTACAAAAATATGAAACGTGTCAAAATTAAATTTAAAGTGTTGTTTTATACTAATTACGATATAAGGAGTTAATTAAAAGTGAAAATAAGAAATTAAAAATTTTCAATTTTCGAAAATCCAAAGGGGGGACCCTTAGCTTTGAAATCGAAACCGAGGGCTAGAGGGCAAAATATTTTTTTTAACAACATTGTTGTAATTTAAATGCAGAATAAATAAAGAGGTCAAACCATGCTCAAAACGGTATTTAGTTTGAAAATCGGTTGGGTTTTTATAAAGTTATGTCAGTTTGAAGTTGGTCAGTCTCTTGATCTAGTCGCATTACATGTCAAAATTTTTGTCAGATTTGAGATGATTTTATACAGAAAAATGAAACTCCTTAGAATCAAGTTTAAAGGGTTGTTTTATACTAATTACGATATAAGGAGTTGATTAAATGTGAAAATACGAGATTTAAAATTTTGAATTTTCGAAAATCCAAAGGGGGGACCCTTAGCATTGAAATCGAAACCGAGGGCTAGAGGGCAAAATATTTTTTTTAACAATATTGTTATTTAATTGCAGAATAAATAAAGAGGTCAAACCATGTTCAAAATGGTATTTAGTTTGAAAATCGGTTGGGTTTTGATAAAGTTATGTCAGTTTGAAGTTGGTCAGTCTCTTGATCTAGCCGCATTACATGTCAAAATTTTTGTCAGATTTGAGATGATTTTTTATAAGAATATGAAACGTCTCAGAATTAAATTTAAAGTGTTGTTTTATACTAATTACTATATATAACTAATATTAAAAGAGAAAACATGAAATTTGAAATTTTAAAAATTGCAAAGGGGGGACCCTTAGCATTGAAATCGTAGCAGACTTCCAGAGGGCAAGAGTTTTATTTAAGTAATTGTTTTGGTCGCTTCCAATTATTTATAAACAATGATTTGCATGCTAAATGTGCTTTTGAACTTTCTTTTTATTTAGATTCCACAATGGACCCAAGCCGCTGTCACAGGTGATGGGCGAGTCCTTGAGCAATGATCCCGTCAGTCCGGTGCTGTGGCAGCCTCATCTGGAGGCGCTCGATCGTCGAGTCGGCATCATTCTGCAGAGTATACGGGATTGCATTAAACGGAATCCACCCGGCGAACTGGACGCATCCGAGGCGGACATGTCGTCATAGCGCTAGGCCACAAATGAAGTGAAATACACAACATAGAGTTAGAGTCTAAAGTTAGCAATTAATTGAGTGTGTCTTGTGGACTGTCTAGAAGTAAGCGTTGAAATCGTTACAGGGACCTTTGAAAAAGGTCACTCTGCCCAGCGATATCCTTGCAGCTCTGTCTGCGCATACCAAAAACAAAGCAAAAGAAGGAAAGAATGAAAGGAAGAGGAGAAACCAAAACAGAACAACAAATAAGACAAAACTAGCAAACAAATCATTGTTGTATGTATATTGTGTGCATTTCTTGGTTCATTTTCTGATTCAATGTTAAATACCTTTACACACACAAACACACACATATTCCTGAGCAGCTAAATTGTGTAATACTTATACTACACACACACACGACAGTGGGTGCCAAAAGCACAGTTACATACATACATACATACTTACTTGAATTGATACAAAGTATAAACGAAATTATGCATTGCATTCGAGTGAAACTTCTTCAAAAGACTATAAGTAACAACAACTATTTGCTAAATATTTATTTATAATTGTTTCATTTTACAACATTTTACAACAACAAACATGTGTATTTATAATATGTAAATTTAATGCAAAATGCAAAACAAAAACTCCCCCAATAACAAACAAACAACAATTGTTGCAAATTTAGTTGATAAGCGATACACAACTATATCGATCGATATCAGACGTAGCTTTATCAGAGTGCATACCACTGTGCCCACCCCCTTAACCCATTCCCTCTACGAGTGTTATTGGGTTAAGGTTATTGGGGGTTGGTCACATGTTGTGTTTTTTTTTGTTTGTCTTATTTAGTTAGTCGAATTAGTTCCAACGTGAAAAAAACGATGTACTTCAAAGGTTATCAAACTACTGTTAACAATTACAACTAATTACTATAATTATTATTATTATTATTGACCATAAATATAGTTAATTTCGTTTGTTTTTACGAGTAATGTATTGTACATTTTTGAATCGTACCTAATGTAGTTGAATCGGACAATTGTTTGTTAATCAATTCAAAAGAGCAACAAGAAATGTAACAAAAGCAAAAACAAGATGAAAAACAAATTATGTTAGAAGTAGCAACAATTTTAGTGAAAATTTCTGAAACATTGAATAAAAAATACCAAAGAAATGTAACCACAAATCTTTTATTTATCGCTTAAGATTTATTTCAGAGTAAACAACGAAAAATACACTCTACAATTTGAATTTAAATCGAAACTTGCTAAAATCCTTGCTCAGGACTAAAGCATTCAGTTCGTTAAATCTGACAGGAGCCTTTTTATGGATTGACATCAAAATATTAAGGGATCATCTAAGGATCATCGACTTGCAAAATATCAGTCGAACTTCGCTCAGAAATAGGCCGGAAACACAAAATCCTTAATAACTTGAAAACGAACAGGACGACCATAATGTCCCTTGGTCAGTTGATAGTCCTTGTAGAGACGCGTTGTTTGAGACAGGACTCATCAGGATACGTAAGGATATAGCCGAATTAGAGCTTATTTTTGTTTCACAAAAAAGTTCTTCTATCTTCGATCCTGCAAAGTCTTTGGTCCTTTTGATAATATAAGCGTAGTGCACATGACATGGACTACTTGTGTGCAAAAGGACATCAAGACAGTTCTTAAAATGAGGGAATTACAGCCGATTTTCTGATTTTGGGCCACTTTTTGCATGCCTAACACTATGAAAATTTTCGGCATAATTTTTTTAGAGATATTGAATATGCTAGAATGCAGATCGAAAGTTCTACTTTCCCTTAGATTAAAAATGCATATGCATTTCAAAATTTGTAAGAGTTTTAATACACTGATAAAAAAAAATACGTTCTAAAAGCAAAAATATTTTTGTAAACATATATTTTATTTTTAATACAAGATATTAGTTGGAGAGAATAAAAAAAATTAATTATATAAGAGATTTTGAAGAGAAAATACAAAACACATATATTTTTTTTAATTAATAATATTAGAGATTTTTAGGAGAAAAATACAACAAGTTCTCCTAACATAATTAAGTTATTTTTTAAATTGTTTGGTACTTGAAGCATTTTTACAAAAACCGATAGCGTTGCCCCACTGTGCACAGCTGTGATCGCCGCTCTCACCTAACTGAGAGAGTAACCGTGTCTCTTGTGCTCTGCTGGAGACTCGGCTGAAGACTTCTATCTGCTGTTGGATTCAGTTATTTTCTGACGCTGCTCAGAGCAAGTTGTATTTTGTACACTCTCTCTTCCTCTTCTTTAATTAGTATCTTCTTCTGTGAGTTGTTGTTGTTTCAAACGAATTTGATATTATTGAATAATTCTTGAGTTAAGTGCAAATTGTCTGGTTTGTTTGTTGTCATTGGAATGTGCTGAGGGGTTATTTATATAAATACCGAAAGCACGTGTTCTTGTACAGAAATAAAAGATAATGCAGATAAGAAATTAAAGTGTATAGCAAAAAATAAATAAAAGATGTGTTTGTTTTGAAGATTAATCGTCTAGTGTTTTTGTTTAGAATTGTCATTGTAATCAATAAATAAAGTGAATTGCACTCGTGCTGTATTTATCTGTATTATTGGTTTACGTGGTCTTAGAACTTTTCATGGCAACAACATTCATATTTACACTTGAGCTTATCAGTTTCATGAATGATAATGCTAATGAATTGTATATTTAATCATACTTTAATTGGCATTTGCCATATAAAGAGCATGTCGACTGTCAAACAGTCCAAACAGTGAATGCAACAACGAGTACTCGCATTATTTATGTTAATTCGAAAGCAACAGTTCTCAGTTCTCAGTACTAACTTCCGCCATCCATAACAGTGAGTGCAGAATGTCTACAACCGTTGTTGACCTACGCTCGGACACTGTGAGTCAGCCCACAGCAGAGATGAGGACTCGCATGGCCCAGGCTGTGGTGGGTGACGATGTCTACGGCGAGGATCCGACCATCAAGGAACTGGAGACGCGGACGGCGGCCATTTTCGGCAAGGAGGCGGGGCTATTTGTGCCCAGCGGCACCATGGGAAATCTACTGGCGGGTAAGTGGCACGACGTGCACATAAATAACATTGTTCAACCTCGATTTTGGGCTCTGAATCTTTAATAAGACAGCCGACAGAGGGAGCCACACGCGTGGACTTTGTTTAAACTGAGTTTGCTCCAGATCTTTCCAACTCGCTAATGTTTATTGACCAAACAAGAGAGGAAAACGTTAAAAAATGCGAGAAAATGAAGAGCAAAAAGAATGAGAGTCCTTATTCGTATCATGCATCAGGCTCATAATCGTAAAGGTTAAGGACACACCATATACATAACATTAATTTTTATTTTTATATACTTAAATATTGAACGTGCTTGGCCCGAGAGCTCAACAGAGTCCATTGTGAAGTCAACATTGTGACAATTTATGCGCCCACTCAAATTAATATTTCTAATGGAATTTTCATTTTATGAAAAGCGAAAATGCACCAAGTACTCGCACAAGTCATAACTCCAACAGCAACTTGTTTTACCTGTTACTCTTATTACACAAAGGGTATATTGTATGTTTAAAAAATAGATGAATCGATTTACAATTTTATATCTTTCTTTTCAATTATTCATTCGTTCATTGATGAAACCGATCAATTTATTCAATTGACACGCGTTCGATTCAAATTAAATGTGATATACATGCATAATTGGATCTGGTTTCTGTTTTCAAGGCAACCTAATAATGCATATAAATAATTTTTATAAACAAACCTAATAAAGAACCATTGACTACTTCCGCAGTTCCATTGAAACCTTGAGCACGAGCTAGAGAAACCAAATTTGGCATAAATATTGCTAAGAAAAAATTTATCACAAATTTAAAATCTTTCCCACCTCCACAGATCTAAAGTTATATTAAAATTTTTGATGATGAATACTTTAATTTATTATTTACAATCATTCCACTAAATTTCGTCTAGATCGGTTAACGAAAATGCTAGTTATGACTGTTTTAAGTTTTGAAACGAGCGCCTCAAAGTATGCAACATGTTTAACAATTTGTAGATATCATAAATATTTATATATTACAATTGAATAAGGGGTACGAGTAACTTATAGTCGGGTTATTCACAAACGTTTTCTTACCTGTTACTTTTGAACCTGTTTTCAGTTATGGTTCATTGCCATCGACGCGGTGCGGAGGCCATTGTGGGGGATTTATCGCACATCTTTCTGTACGAACAAGGTAAACACTTGCCAATAATACAGTCAAGTAGCAAGCAGTTGGAGTACATGCTTATCCCTGCCACGAATCTCTTTTAGGTGGCGCCTCCCACTTGGCTGGCGTCCAATTAGCCACGATTAGAAATCAGCCGGACGGCACTTTTAGTCTAAAGGAGCTGCGCCACAAGATACGGAACTACAGGGACTGCCACGAGCCGGTCACCGCCATGGTTGCCGTGGAGAACACCCACAACATCTGCGGCGGCAAGGTGATTCCCCTCGCCTTCCTGGACGAGCTGGCGACTCTGGTGCGCGAACCAGGGGTGGGCATCTCCCGCATCGCCCTGCACATGGATGGCGCCAGGATCTTCAATGCGGCCGCTGCTCTGGGCGTCAGTGTCGAGCGCATCACTCGGGACTTCGACTCCGTGTCCGTCTGTCTCAGTAAGGGCTTGTCAGCGCCCGTGGGTTCGGTTCTGGTCGGTTCAAAGGTCTTTATTGCTGAGTGAGTAATCGATGCTAGGTATGGGTAACGATATTGTGACGATGAAGGGAAACGTTATTTCAAAAAACCATACATGAATACCATATTGAATTTTATAACGATATTTCGGAAAATATTTTAATAACATCATTCACTTTTTCTTTTTTTGGGAATAATAATCAAATTGAGTCATATTATTATTCATATTGAGTCTATCGATGCAGGGAAGCGATATTTTTATTTAAGTAAAAGTTGATGTATGTAGTGTATATTGATTTTTAATACGATATATCGGGAAATATTTGAACATTTTCAGTCACATTTCCATTTCTGAAGAATAATTATCAAATTAATCGCATATTGAGTCTATCGATATTTTATCGATGCAGGGAAGCGATATTTTTATTTAAGTAAAAGTTGATGTATGTAGTGTATATTGATTTTTAATATGATATATCTGGAAATATTTGAATATTTTCAGTCACTTTTCCATTTTTGGGGAGTAATTATCAAATTAATCGCATATTGAGTCTATCGATATATTATCAATGCAGTAAAGCGATATTTTAATTTAAGTAAAAGTTGATGTATGAAGTGTATATTGATTTTTAATACGATATATTGGAAAATATTTGAATATTTTCAGTCACTTTTCCATTTTTGGGAAATAATTATCAAATTAATCGCATATTGAGTCTATCGATATATTATCGATGCAGTAAAGCGATATTTTAATTTAAGTAAAAGTCGATGTATGCAGAAAATATCGAATTTCAATACGATATTTCTTAAGTAATATTTTTTGGATAGATTATTATTACGAAATATCCGAAAATATTTGCATATCATAAGTCACATATATTAAGTCCATATGTATGTAAATTTTAGCTGCTTGTTAATTTTTTTCCAAGCTAACTTTGTTTTTATATTTTTATACTTTTTTAAACTCGTTTTGCCATTATTTGTTGGATGTAATTAATTAATTAGGTTGATTACTTTCTATTTTTCAACTTTACTGATCTTATTAATACTAATGCTATATTAATTACGATATGATATTTTCAATGTGATATAATATTTGATGATGATGTAATATTTCTTACCGATATCGATTCTTTTTTGCCGATACCCATCTCTAATTGATGCTTACCTGCCACTCACCTGAATTGTCATTTCATCTGCTTTTTAGAGCTCATCGTCTGCGCAAGGCACTCGGAGGGGGCATGAGGCAAGCGGGAATTCTGGCTGCCGCTGGTCTGGTGGCCCTGGAGCAGGTGGTGCCGCTGCTGGGGAAGGACCATGAGCACACTAAGCGCATTGCAGAAGGTAAATAGCTTGCCTAACTTGTTATCAATTCATCAGCTTAATTTCCGACAGCCGTTGATAAGCTACGCAGTCCGAATATTGTCGTGGACCTGTCCACAGTGCATAGCAACATTCTGTTGCTGGAGATCAAGCAAGCCAAACTGACTGCCGATAAGTTTGCCGAGCGTCTGGCCATCGTCGAGCCGGAGGAGATCGCAGCGGGGGTAACCGACGCGAAGGGAGCGGGAATTGTGCTCAAAGCCAGCGCCAGGGATTGGGAATTCATGCGTCTGGTTCTCTATCACCAGGTGACTGACGAACTCGTGGAACTGGCCATCAAGAAGCTTACCTATGTCATCAAGCAGTACGATGCTCGCTGGTCCTAAGAAACCTCCAACAAACCTGAGAATTAAATATAATAACAAATCGAAAGGCATGAACTAGAAAATTGAAAACAGAAAAATATTTACATAACATATATTAATATTAAACAAAACATTTTTTTTTATTAAAATATTAATATTAAAAAAAATACATTTTTAAATCCTTTTAATTACGTTTATATACATCATTTTTACTCTTTTGACAATACAACAATCCACATATTCAATTCATGTATATAATTCGAAATAAATAAATTAACGACATAATAAAACAATACACAATTTTTTTAATTTTTTTTGGTTAATATTTTTGTCACCTAAACTTAATATTAAAAAGTTAAGTAATGTAGTTATAAAAGTTGCGAATCCTTTTTTTGAAAGTTGAAAATGGCGTTAGCTTTTCTAAATTATTTTAAACTTTGGATTTCATTTGATTTGTTATCTCAATCTCTTCCCAATTTTTATTACGTAATTAAATTTTTTAAAATTTTGTTTGTTGTGTTTTAATTTTGTGCTCCTTTTGTTATTCTAAGCATTGTTTGTTGAAATTACAGCCAGTCTATCAGCAGATAAAATAACTTTAATTAAAGCCAAAACAACAAAAGTAGAGATAAAAAGAAAAATAATTATAATTATAAGAGTTTTTGTTTTGTGTTATTTAATTAAAAGTCAAAGTGAAAACAGGCATAATTTGTATTAGTGCTTCTTGAGTGGATCAAAGCAGCGTTTACATTCGCGCTTGAATGCATCCAATCACAGGACAAGCACAGGACTCGAGTCTCCACTGTACAGTCTGGCAATGCTGATGGACTGTCTGTCTGTCTGTCAGCCAGAGCTGTCTGCATGAGTGCCCCACTGAATGAAGTAATAAAATTATTTTTAAAAAATCATTGTCAATTTTGCGATGCTCATCGATTTCAAAGCTGGAAGCTGGAATTCTCAGTTAGCTTCATCTTCTTTTGCCGTTAGCCGATTGTGATTTATAAGCAAACTTATCGCGTTGATGTGGCAGGGAATCTGCAGAACGTGATTGCAAAGAGAAGTAAAAGGGGGCAGGCGGGGAGGAGGGGAGGACAACAGTGAAGCAAATCGAGCAACATATAATAGATTTGAGTACTCGGATTTGGGCGGACTGAACTGTATCGATGAGGGGCAAAATGCCTTTTGTGCTGCATTGAAATGTTATATTTTGTGAATTATGCCGAGATGGAATTCAATTAGAGAAGTTGCTGAAGCATTTGATAAATTGAAATTGAATTGACTGCATGAAGGTCGACTGTCCACATTAATGTAGATATCGATGTTGATGTCGACGTCGATTAATGTGGCCATAATAAAAGCTTCATTTGGCAAACTTTTCATTTTGATTAAAAACTTTAAATGCTTAACAAAATTAAGTGCAAACAATTCCCATTTGCCGTAATTGCTTGAATATATAATGAGCTCAGCCTAAAAGTATGCTTTCAATTCCAACTTTCAAACAACATTCTGACACAAACAAATGCAGCTGAAAAGTATGCAATAATTAACATTTACATCGCACACACGCTAGCACTGGCAGAGAGTGTGAAAGAGAACGCTGTAATGAGCATGAGAACAAGAATGAGAAACGAGAACGAGAACGAGAGCAGAGCGCGTCTAAAAATAGCTCACAGACATGCGACGCTGACGCTGTCGCAGACGCTGACGCAGTCGCTGACTTCGCTGTCGACGCTGTGGTGTGAAAACGTGTGTTTGTTGTTGCTGTTATTGCTCTCTCTCAATCATTCTACCAATAATTTAAACTTCTATTCGCTGTCACATCACACATTTAGTTGATTAAAGCACTTTGGCATCATTGCTTCAACATGTCAGGATGGCCGAGCGGTCTAAGGCGCCAGACTCAAGATAGTAACAGTCTTGCCTTTCATAGAAAGGCTGATGAGCGTTCTGGTCCTCTCTGAGGGCGTGGGTTCGAATCCCACTTCTGACAAATACTTTTTTTTTTTTTTTCTTTGAATAAACATTTTTTAATTACGTGGGTTCAAATCCCACTTCTGACAATTGTTTTTTTTTTCTTTTAATTAACATTTTTTAATTATATATGTTTAAAATAAATCTAGGGTTCCACTTCTGATAGAGCTTAAATTTATTTTTAACTATTTTAAAATTGTACATTATATTTAATTGTAAAACAAATTTATTATTTAGCACGACTTGCGCTGTAATTGCGTGTTATAAACAGTTAATAGCATTGCTAATTAACATAATTATAAAAATAGCTTGGCGTTATTTATTTATGCCACACGCACTTAGGCCGACTTTTTAACTAAATTAATTCGTTGCAATCAATTATGTAAGTGCGATTGCATTCGATGTAGTTAAAGTTCAAGTAATTTAATTATAAATTTACACGCCTGACTCATTCAATTAAACAAAATTACGTGTACTGAAAGTTCAAGAGGGGTATTCAGTTGTGAAAAGAATATTATTAGTGGTATAGTTAACTGAGACAATATGGTTCGGTTAGTCTCTTAGTGAAGTTTTATTACTCCGCGAGGGTATTAAATATTCGGCACTTTGGAAGATAGTTATTCTTTCTATTTTCTTACTTGTTTTAATGCAAATTTACTCTGTTTAATGGGCTTTCGGTCGCATATTTAGTGTTTTACCTTTGTGCTATTTATATGAGGGGCTTTAAGTTTATTGGCAACGCCATTTGGTGGCACGTGCCACAACCTGACAGACCTAATGTGTTTCATATTATAGAAAATACATGATGTATAGGCCGAACTAAAACGCAATACCGTCATTATGGTAAAACTGGCGTGTTACACTTAAATGACAAAAAGTCATGAAATAAAGTCGTAAACTTGGGAGCTCGGAAATATCTGAAAGTCTGGCTGGATGTCTGGCTGTCTGGATGTCTGCCAAGGACTCGTTAGTTGGCAAACTACTCGCATTTTGGCGCTGCATAAATTGAAATTTGCATTAAGTGGCGCGTCAAATGATAATTCAATATCCGCAAATCAAAAGCATGCCACGATTTTCCATATTCTTTGTTCTATTTGAATTTTGGCTTTGAGCGCTTTTTATGTGCGAGTAAAATTTGATTTGGCAAACTGATGATGGGTTTTTTTTTCTTTTGGTCTGTTCTGGTTTGGTTTGCTTTGGTCTGCTGTAATTAATTTAATTGCATGCGCGTAAATAAAGTCAAACAATTTTGGTATTTAATCAACGAGAAAGGATATAAATGGGTCACAGAGCTAGAGAGTCAAAGACCAAAAGAAAAAGAAAACCAACGGAGAAAATGGAGGAAAAGGAGTGCGACTGACGGCAACAAGGGGCGAGTTACTTCAATAAGTCATACAAACGAAACTCACTTTGAAAATTACACAAATCTACAATACATATATATATATATGTGTCTGTGTGTGTGTGTGTGTGAGTGTGAGTATGGGTGTGTCTGAATGAACATAACGTGATTGCTGCCAATTTCAGAAAGCAACAAATTGATGATGAGCTAATGCCTACAAAGTTATTGGCCAATAATTTAGGGAGTGGTCGCAAAAGTGAGAAAAAGAAATAAAGAGAGGCGTGTTTAATTATAAAAAATAATAATATGGCCTCTATAAAACTTACTAAATTAGTATTTTAATTGGTTATAGCATTAAAAATTCACAAAAGTTCAACAATGAAAACTAATTTCATACAAATACACTATAAGCAAAGTTAAGTACAAGAACTAAATTTGGTAAAAAACACTAACTTAATTATTACTGAAATTAAAAACAGAGTAGGGAATGTATAAAAATTATTTGAATATTAGTTGAAGTCACTTTTAGCATATTTCTACAAGAATAAAAATAAACTTTCAATATTTTCTGTGGGTAATGGAAAAATCAAAGATAAGTACAGTCTCCAATATATTTATTTATTAAAGAAAATTTATTTTATAAAGAGAAGAAAATATACCAATAAATATGGTCTTACTTGATTTTTTCCATATTAGATTTAATATCTGTCCTTGTGGTATAATTATGAAGTTGTGAGTCTGTATTTTATATATTCAGAAATGCTATTATTGGCTTTATTTTTATGGTGTAGGAATCGAACCCAATTATTTTTTAAACTGAAAGTCCTAACTGTGACAGATCGCAACTTTTAACAGAAAGCAATGGACCAGCCTTAATTAATATGAATAAGAAATTTTAATAAAATAGATTTAATATAAAATGTGGCAATCAGGCGAATGCAGAAAATATAAAGTAAACTGAAGAAATTGTTGATTTAATGGGGTTTTTTTTCAATTTAATTTAATAACTTTAAAGCTTTATCTAAGTATCACTACAAGCAGAAGTAGAAGTAACTTGAAGTGTAACTGTTGGCAGGCACTGTTGTGGCAGGAAATGCAAACACATTTTGGCTAATGTACAAGAATGTATCTCAAGCTACGATGCACTTACACACAAGTGTGTGTGCGATGTGTGTGTGTGTGTGTGTGTGTGTGTGTGTGAGGAAGAATGAACTGTGAGCTGCTTAAAGCTGCCACTTGCAACCTAAGTAAGACATTAATATACTAGGCTGAGCTTCCGTCTGTCTGTTTGTCCGTCCGTCTATCCGTCTGTCTGTCCGTACGTTTGTCCGTCTGTCCGTCCTTTAGTCGTACGCTCCCGCATCCATCAGTCAAGTCAAGAGCTGCCGTTGCGTGTTGTGTGTAAATTTGAAGCGCAAAACAAATGAAAACTTCATGACTCGAATCGACTTTGTACTTGCCACAGTGCCATTAAATACACGTGCCACACTGCAACTTGCAACTGCTCCAAAGCCAAGTGCCAACTGCTCGCTCTGCGCATATTTTATTGCGACTTAAAGGGGGCACGGGGGAAAGGGAGTACATGCAACGGATGGGGCAACTTAATTAGCTGCTGGCTACGACTTCGATTGCAAGTGCAACTGCAACTGCAACAGAGGCAGCAACAGAGGCAGCAGCAACTGCAGTGCACCTGACATTTAACATTATTACAAGAAGCGTTGCGACGCCTGCAACTGCGACCAGTCGAATGTATTACACTCAGAGAAAAATTTTGAGCACTTATTGCACTTTAAATAAATTTATTTGCTCTATGATTAAGCGTTATGTATGGTAAAAGTCAATCTAAAGCATAAGATAAATATGAACAAAGTAAATATAAGTTAGGTACAAGTTAATTAAATAAGTATATTTTATATTACATAAAAAATTCTTAAATATTATAAAAATTGTAAATGTATATTTTTATTATAGTTAATGAAATGTTAAAAATATGAAACTTAAAACTACAAATATATTTAAATTAAAGTTGAAATAAAAACTTGAAAATAAAATAAATTAATGAATAATGAGCTTTTGCGAGTTTTCAAAATGAAAATTTAAATAAAATCTAATTTTAAACTACTGTAAGTATGTCTTTATTAATTTTAAGAACACTTTTATTTTATTAAAATTCATATTAACTGTGTTTAAGCATTTTTTTAGCATTTCCGAGTGCCTTTAAATTAATTGTAATACGATTTCTATTTAAAGTAATTTTTTTCAACTACTTGTTTTTTGTTTGGGTGCACGAGAACGATTCTCTATTCTCAATACTCGATTCTCATTGCAGCAACACACACACACACACGCACACACACACACAAACACTTATATATATATATAAATATATATATAGTCATTGCATGCCGCAATAAACTTGCGCTTTTAGGTTCTGCTACTTGCCGCTACTCGCTGTGCGGCGTTTTAAGCGGCACGGCGTTAACCGTAATGTGCACAACATTCGACGCCATTTGCAGAGCTGCACCCAAAATGGCGGACTATAAGCCGCGACACCATCCAAGCCAACAGAAAACAGCCAACAGAAAACAGCCAACAGCCACCATCCGGTTAAAAGCGAGCCTCAATAAAAATAAATGCCGGCAACATTTGTGTCTTTGGGTCTCTGGGCAAAAAGTTGGCGTGTTTCATTGCACTTCTATGTAGCGTAGTGTAAAAGGGGGCAGGGGGGTGCCAAGGGGTTGCAATCGTGCTAAAGTTGAACATTCTACGGGTGCAGCTGACTTACGATCCAAACAAGTGCAAAAAAGTTGCAGACTTTAAGCTCTTGTCCCAGTTCTAAAATCGCATAATGAATGTCGAACTATTTATTTAAATTGCCAAATGTAAAAGTATTTACTTAACAAACTTAATGTTAAACTGTGTTTTGAAATGCTTTAATAACCCAATTAAATATGCTTGCTTTTTAAAGTCAAAATATTATTAGAGAGATTTGATAATATTTTAAATTGTGTTTGATTTAAATACATTTTAAATTTAATTTGATATTACAAAATGCATTTTGAATTTATATATTTATTGTACGAAATACTCGTGTTTCAAAAATTGGTTGTAATTAAATAATCTTTAGTGATTTGTAATGTGTGTTCTCATGCTAAACAACAATACATAACAGTCATAATTACTTTTTAGAAACATTAATCGAAATATCAGATTTTATTCATTTCAGCTAATATAAACTGTTAGATAATTCATATGAAAATCTTTCAGTTAAAAAATTAAAAATATAAGTATGTTTGCTAAGAAACAGTTCACACAAGTTAGTAATTTAATTTTAATTTACAATTTAAAGAAAAAAAAAAATATACAAAAATGTGTAAATCGTATATTTGATTTTTGCACAAGTAAATTAAAAGTTTTATGATGTTCTGGTGGTATTTAAATTGTAAACACAATAAATATTCCTAATTACTCTGTTTACTCATTTACATTGGAGTTAGGGTATTAAAATCATATCATAGGTGTATTTCTGTAAATCCAACGATTTCTCGGCAGGTTGAAAAGAAGTTTCATGCACATTTATGTTTATTATTGTATAAATCACATACAAACTGCAAAGGCTGCAAGTTTTGGTGTTGTTGTTGTTGTTGTTGTTGTTAGTCGGCCTGGTTAACCTGAGCAGTTAAAGAAGTAAGCGAGCGAGCACACAGCTTGCCACATAAATTCATAGGTGAAATTGTTGTGATGCATGCTACTGGCACTATAAAATATATCTGACCAACAGCAGCAACAGCAACAATGAGTATAACTACAACAAATACAACAGCAATAACTATAACAAAAGGAAAAGGAAAAGCTATGGCGCAACTTTTTCTTTTTATTTTTTTACCCAATTCAAAGTTGCACATTGCATACAACTGAAATGTGTGTGAGTTGGAGTGTGTGTGTGTGCAAGGGTGTGTGTAGTTTTATATTGTAGTTGTTGTTGCTGCTGCATTTCAATGGCAAACTTCACCGGACATGCTTCATAGCTCTAATTATACATGCGCCTTCCTAGAATCAACTTCCTCTAGGGAGCTGAACTAGAAGCAACAACAACAGCAACAACAACAACAACAGCAACAACAACAGCAGCTAAACAATTGCAGTTTTTGTTGTTGTTGTATATGACCAAGTGTATGATTCTACACTCGTTTGTTGCTGTGTTTGTTTACTGCCAGCAATTCTGCATTGGCGTTGGTACAACACGTCGTATGCGCAACTTGGCTCATATGTATTTTTCTAGCCCACAGCACAGACACATGTAAATACGTGTATATACATATGTTAGTGTGTGTATTTATGTACATGTGTAGGCAATGTGATGTGCAAGTTTTTCTTTAGTTTTAACTCCTGAGGTGGTCGAAAAAACTTTGCATGTCTGCTTACTAATTCATGGATTGCTGCTCGCTCTTTTGCTGCTTTCCCCCTCTCTCTCTCTCTCTCTCTCTCGCTTTCTCCCTCTCGTCTCGCTCTTTGTGCTGTCTCACTTTTGATTTGATTAGCCACAACAACAAGAACCACAGCACAGCTCGGCCAACTCGACTCGACCAGTGAATAAATTTATGTACATTTTGCTAGCATAAAATATGGCATTAAAACTTAATGTGCGACTCTGCGCACGCAAAGGGAATAAAGCAAAAAGAATAAAAATAAAAGCAGAGTCTAGAAGGAGCATACATAAATCCTTTTTATTCTTAAAATGCCGAAAATGCAATACTCTTGCACATTTTATATTATTTTAGAGTAATGTAATAGTTACATAATAAAGTGGTTTTATTCTAATGAAACTTGCCCAAAATAATACTCTTTTTAATTTTTAATTCAAATTTATTGTGTTTTTGGTAGTATATAAATACTTATCCCTTGTAAATAAATAAAACTTGACAGAAAAAACTGGTTTATATACGTACTTAGACTTATTTTAAAAAGATTCATACAATAATATGTAAAAATTTCTGAAAGTATAGTTTATAAAACTTGTTCAACATATTACAGGGTAACCAGAATAAACCGAGACATACTTTTATGTGTTCTAAAACAAAACTGTGAATTTAATGAAATGTTTTTTAATTTGGTTTACTCCAAATATAAATTCTTTTTTTACCACTTGATAAATTTATAGGATCTCTTGAAAGGGTATTATACCAAATGCAATGGGCAGTATGAAGACATTATTGGAATGTGAAATACAAATTGCTGGCCTGCTTGCTGAGCCAAATAACAGGCTGGCTAATAAGTTGGCCAGCCCAGTTGATCACGCCTTCAACCCTGATTAACCGTGCCCCATTTGCATATTTGCCCATTCCCGAAATCATTTTTATAAATCACTTTATTGACATTTTTTATGAGGCGGCGAATTGTGGCTTGGACATTTTAAAAAAGCAAAAGGAAAATAAAAATATGTTTGCAGTCCAAGTGAAATGTGAGAAATGTGTGTTTGGGAGGCGTTTCTGGGATCTCAGAGAATTGACGCGGCGTTTACGTGCCACAGAAACATTTGTCTTGCCGCCGCTTTTTGCGTGTCTTAATTAGCGCCACCCCATCTCTCCCCCTGCCACCAATTCCCCCCTCACACAGAAGTTGAACCACAAGAAAGTTTGCCGACACAAGTCTAGGCAGGAATTTATGTATTCTAGATAAGGGCTGCCAGATAATGCGAAGAGTCGATGCCGATGCCAGCTAAAGATGCCAGCCTAGGATAACCTGCTGCCAGGTGGTAAGGGCAGCAGGGGAATAGGAGGGCAGGAAAACATGCTAATGAACTGCGATGTGGCAGGGAATATACCCAAAGTTATTTGACGCTAAAAACAATGCCACGAAACCAGCAAAGAAATGCAAAAGTTGCCACGAAAAACAAACTTATCGGTTTTATGCCACATTTGGAGCAATCGAACTTTTCAAAGGTTAATGGCCTAAAATGCTGCAAAGTTGGCCAAATTTAAGAAATATCCAAGACACTTTTGCCAACACACATTCGTGTAAGAATCAACTGAAAAAAGTCCAAGTACTCGCTGGCAATCAATATTAATTAGGAGTATTAAAAAGACTTAAAGCTAAACTTGCAACTTTTATTTAATGAATGGCTCAAGAAAATTAAAATATTTAAATGAGAAGAAGAGAAGAGAAATGCAGAGTTTAATTAGACATGTTTCTGAAAAAAAGTGAAATTAAAATAAAAATAGGTCAAAAAAACAATTTCTTATAATTTTTTAAAATTATTTTATAAAGAATTTATTTCATTAATTACAAAAGATTATTTTGATAATATTATTAATGTTAAAAGTGTTTTTCCCTTATACTTATTGTTAAAAATAGCGTCGCCAATGAAAATGTATATATATAATTGTTCAGAGATAAATCAGATTCTGTGTGATTGAAAACCGATCATCATTTTGTTTGTGTGGGAAAAAAAAATCTTTATTTGCGGCTGAATTATTAAATCGCATTTCTCTAAGCCCCCAAACGAAAAAAAAATAGACAATTATATTTCAAATAAAATAATATAAACGAATTTTCAATAACTTTATTTTGTTAAATTCATAAATTAAAATAAATAGTATAAAAATTGTAAAAACATAAATTTAATTATAATTATTGAGCTCCACTTGAAAGCAAAGCTTTTAGAGCTGCTTTCATGCAACGAAAATTTAGCAAATTGCAGTTCTTAGTTCATAATAACTGTATTGGCAAGCCAATTCAGATATTATAAGTTATTTGGCAATAACGTTAAAGCCAAGATTGAGTGAGCAACAAGCCAAATAACCTTTTCAAGTGCACATGAGAAAGTCATTCAAAAATTGTTGGTCAGTTTGACAAAAGAGTTTTCTATTTCAGCCAGCAATTTGTTGATGACATATTTTAACAAGTTGTTGTTACAGCCATTGTTGTTGTTGTGTGGCATGTGCATTCTTGGCTCCGATTTGTTACCCTCTCTTCCTGTCTTCCTCTCTCTCTCTGTCTCTTTGTTGGCCTTGTCAACATGTGGCATAACTGCTTTATGGATTTCTGCTGTTGGCCAGCTAGTCCGTTAACAAGAATTGGCCCTGTTAATTGCGAGACTTAATTTCGCCACCACAATTGATTTACAAAGTGGGTCAACTCAGTGAAATGTTAGCTGCCACTTGGTGGTGCTGTTTGGGGCATCTCATCAGGCTAAACTGAACCACTTAATATCCGCGCATGAAAATTAAGCACTACCAAAAGTGGCAGCTGCAACAACTGCATCATTTGTCCAACCATTTTGGCCCTGTCTCTGACTCTGTCTCCGACTGTGGCTGCTACTCTTCACTCTTGGTATTCATAACGTAACGAGCTTGTTCTCTATGCAAATTTCGGCCAAAATACAGCCCACAGCAGCAGCGGCCATACCAATTTCATTATGGCAATGACACAACAGCTAAGCGACCTACCGTTTTTTGAATTCACAGACAGACGGACAGACAGACGGACGGACAGACGGACGATGGACAGACTGAAGCATCAGAATCAGCAGATAGGCATGCAAAATGTTATTCCCAACAATTTTTGGTGGCAGGCAGATAGACTAACCAGGCATCGCAGGCCACTTGCAACTTGCTACTTGCAACTTGCAACATGCCGCAGCCCACATTCAACATCATTATGCAGCCAGAGGCGCAGTTGCGGCACAAACTCATTGAAATGCAGTTTCACTCACTCTTTCAGCCCAGTTAACAAAATATACACTGGCTTTCGGTTTTGTGACAATCAGCAATGTTCCAGGAATAAAAACCAAGCGAAAACTAAACAAAAGCCCGTACATTTTTGGTTGCTTTTCGTTTGTTTTACATTTCTGGAACAGCCCTGAATAACTTTCTATCTGTTCGTATGAAGAAATAAATCTTATAAGAAAACTTTCCCTAAATTTATTAAGGGCCGGTTTTTCAATGTCTCCCTAAATTGTATTAACTAGATAAATTAAATTTAAACATTAATGTCTATAGATTTTACGTCCAAATATATGTGATATAGTATTTATCAGTTAAAGTTAAAATTTAAAAAAAAGTCGTTTTAAATTTGAGAAAGTTTTCTATTGAATTAAAATTCCTTTTACAGTTTCAGACGAAACACGAAACACGAAACTGAAAATGTTTTGCGAACAATAGGAATAAAATTTTATTATATCATCTAAAGAATGCAGAAAATAAAAAATTTTTTTTTTATCTAATGAAATTGCTGGATGGCTGGATTAAAAAAAAAATAAGTACATATATTTTTTGTCTTTCTATTCTTGGAAATATTTGAAACATTTTTATTTTCTATTTAATTTGAAATATATTGAAACTTTTGAAGAAAAAAATGCCTACAATTTTGTAATAGTGATTTTAAATTTATTTAAACAGCTGTGGTTGCCTTTTCTATTTTTAATGCCATTTTATTTATTTATATTTAATTTTTCCTGGGCAACAAGCGGACGCTTATAAATCATGGCACTAGTAACTGAATTTTTTTTAAATATTTAAATATTTTTATAAAATATTAGAGCAGCTGCTGGGCATTTAATAGTCGAGCAACTCGACATTGGCCTTTCTGCTTGTTCATTTTTGCATTTATCGTTTAGCTGCACACGATTCTTCTAATTAGCAAAAGCGATGAGAAGATGCGTCGTTTAATGCAGATTTCTGACAAAGTTGCCTTGGGCCAATTGCTATTCGAGTTCAACTGAAGTGCTTTTCCGAATGAAATTGGCTTTAAATATGAATACATTTTCAACAGCAACGAATTTGATTAATGCCAATAATGATGAATGTCCTTCAAGAGGACATTACGTGCTCGAACGTTATGCAAATGGAAAAGGTAAAGTACAAGTACAATCTCCTCTGCAGTTTGCCAGTTTATGGCTTCTGTCTTCCGTCTTCCATCTTCAGCATTCTTCCTCATGTGTCGTTGCATTTCATATTTTCAATTGTCATCATCATATTATTATTATTATTATGCTGCTTCTCTCTCCGTCATACAATGCAAAAGCATTTTGATTTGCCCCTAATGGAATCTGAATCGAATGCAGACTCATAAATTATGCATGTGATTGCATGGTCAGATTTTAAAGCAACATATAAAATATAAACGAGAATTCCAATAAGTGCTTTAAATTTATATTTCAATTTTATTTGAGAAACTCTTGTGCTAGACTCAAGTATATTAACAAGAAGAAAACGCTACACGCTCAATTTTAAGCTCTATTAACTTGAAAAATATTGCATTCCTTAAACTTAAAACAGGCATGAGGTTAAGTAGGATGATTAAAAATAATATAAGCTATTGATTGTCCTAAAAAAAGAGTGGCTTATCGTATACAATATACCCTTTACCTCTTTAATTAAGTGGTATAATAAATAGAAGTTTGGCAAATTCAAGCAAAGTTTTGGCGTTTCATTTAAGTGTCAGAATCTTGCGTTGTTCATTAATCAAAGCTGTTAAAAACTAATTCCAAGCAACTTAAATCAAAAGCAATTGTTGTTTCAGAGCTGCAATTTAGTCAGGCACTTCCGCACACTCACACACTGCAACTTGGACACTTTCCACTTTCCAACACTGCTATGGTGGCACGTCATAATTAGCAGTAGCCAACACTGAGGGCTGGTCAGTGTGCAAACTGAATTTATCAGCTATGCAATCATTGGCAATAAATTTGTGCCCACTTCCTGGTAGCAGGTTAAGCCTCAAAGACCGATTAAGTCGGACTCCCAAAGGAGTCCTGGAAAGGGGTCTGTGATCCGGGTATAGGCATTTAAATGGCGCCGCTTATGCAATGCAAGGCAGGCATAAATCTTGGCCAGGCTAAGGCAAAAGGTGCAGGAACAGATTACGAATGGACTTGCCCCATTCAAAAGAAAAGGTGCAAAAGGCGTTCAAAGGCGGCGACTAGACGTAACTTGGCAGACGCACGCACTCTCCACGTTTATTCTCTTTTCATCCTCTTTTTCGCCCCATTTCTCCCTTTGCTCCCTCAGGGCGTGTATTTCGACGCGTTTGCGTGTCTTCCTCTTTGCCGCTTTCCACTTTGCGTGCATTTCTATTTATGTGCAGGGCATAAAGTTTAGTGCGCCATCAAAATGTAGGGAAGCCGCAATGGCATTGGGAATGGGAATGGGAAATAAACAGAACAGAAGTTCACTTTGTTTCCATGTTCCTTTTGTAATTTTTACGCGTGCCTAAAAGTATGCACGCAATTTTTTATTTCGACTGAGAGTGTAGTGTGTGTGTGTGTGTGTGTCTGTGTGTGAGTGTGTCTGAGTACCGCGAGTTGCTGTTTATTTGCATACAAACAGTTGACGTTGCGCGTTTTAGACCCTGCAGTTAAAATATATAAAGGGTCGACTAAGTTTGTCAATACAGAAAACTAGTAACGGAACTGAAACCGTAACCGAATAAAAATCCTCTGTCAAGAACCGAATACCGAAACGTTTGTTCCTGTACGGTTGTAGAAAAGTTGCTAGATCAAAGAGTTGTCCAACTTCCAACTGTCATAACTTGATCAAAACTGAATAGATTTTTAAACGGAATGTCATTTTGTTCATAATTTGTCCTCTAAATTCATTCTGCATTCAAGTATTTTTAAATTCGTTCAAAAAATATTTTTGCTCTAGGTCTAGCTATTGATTTCGATACCAAGGGTCCCCCCTCAGGATTTTCGAAAATTCAAAATTTTAAATTTCAAGTTTTCACTTTTAATCAACTCCTTATATCGTAATTAGTATAAAACAACACTTTAAACTTGATTCTGAGACATTTCATTTTTTTATAAAAAATCATGTGAAATTGAACATAAATTTTGACTTGTAATGTGGTTAAGTCCGCAGACTTACCAACTTCAAACTATCATAACTTGATCAAAAGTGAATCGATTTTCAAGCGGAATGTCATTTTGATCATGATTTGGCATTTTAATTCCTTCTGCATTTAAATTTAATTAAATTCTTAAAAAAAAATATTTTTTTCTAGATTCTACTAGATATTGATTTCGATGCTAAGGGTCCCCCCTTTGAAATTTGGAAAATTCAAAATTTTAAATTTCAAGTTTTCACTTTTAATCAACTCCTTATATCGTAATTAGTATGAAACAACACTTTAAACTTGATTCTGAGACCTTTCATTTTTTTGTTAAAAATCATGCGAAATTGAACATAAATTTTGACTTGTAATGTGGTTAAATCCGCAGTCTTACCAACTTCAAACTATCATAACTTGATCAAAAGTGATTCGATTTTCAAGCGGAATGTCATTTTTATCATGATTTGGCCCCTTAATACATTCTGCATTCAAATATTTTTAAATTAGTTCAAAAAAAATAAAATATAATAAAACGGTTGCTTTACAGACCAAGTACAGGGTCTCTTAAAGTTGAGTTTTCCTGTCTTTACTAATTCTGACCTACATACAATCGTAGTCGCCTCGCATATAATTCTTGTATCTTTTATTTTGTTGCAGCAGCCACATCGAGCTCGACACCTGTGCAACAACTTTGCTGCGGTTTTACAGGTGTTAATGTTTGTTATTTAGCCACTGTATGCGTGTCTGCAGTAGATAAAAGTAAATACAAATTAAAATGCACGGCAGAGAAGCGACCCCAACCTACAGCAATGAAATAAAAAATACACCATGACACATTTTCACATTTATATATATATATTTATTTTTTTTAAACACTTACGATAGTGGGAGAGAGGGAGACAGAGTTTATGAATGTATGTTTATGTGTGTGTGTGTGTTTGTGCGTGACGTCAGATCTTTTATACTATTATTATTTATACTATAGCTTAACTTATGCACTACAAACAAGTCAATTGATTTTTGTATATCGAATAAATCAACACTACAAATCAAATCACTTACAATTTAATGTACATGATTTATTCATAACATATTCGTATATACTCGTAAGTATTCAGATGCACTCAAAATGCTTAAGTTATATGCTTATAGGTTGAGGGAAAAAGGTACAAAATTAAATGTAGCATCTAACATTAATTAACATCACATTATTTTCGATTTCCCAAAAAAAAAAAAGAAAAACAATAAAAAATGGAAACAGAATTTCAATTTAATTTTATTTATGATAAATTTTTAATTAAGAATAAATCAATATATACAAAGCAATATACTCGTATGTAGAATCTAATTATGATCAACCTTACCTTACATTTATTTTTTGCAATATAAAAGAAACTGAATTTCAATTTGGGTTTGTTTATAATTAAATTCTTATTGCAAATTGTTGCCAAACATTGCGACACCCTAGACTAAATCAACTTATTTATATAGTAAATATCCAAATTGAAATTGACTCAAAGGACAAAACAGCATGTCTGTGTGTGTGTGTGTGTGTTTGTCAGTGTGGTACATTTGAGGTTTTAGATTTGCACTATGCTTTGCTATCATTTGAATTATTTACACAGAAACTACGCTCAACTTTTCTTTAACTGTATGCATGGTGATGGGGTTGAAAAGGGATATAAGGGGTGGAAATGGGGTATGATGTTTTTGTCACGCAACATGCTAGATTGTTGCTAATTGGATTTCGTTTTTCGTATCTCATACACATTTAATTATACTTATTCCTTGCTCTCTTTCCCTCTCTTTGTCTAGAAGTAAACAGTTAATGATAGATATGAATGTTTGTGTGTGTGTGTGTGAGGGAGATGACATGTTATTTGCACTAGATTTACCACATTTTTCTGTATTTTGTTTTAGTTTTTCTAAAGTTGCTGCAATTTGTTAAGTTTTTCATTTTTATCTTTCGGTTTGCCTGGGGAATCTCCTGCTTCCGTATATCCGTTATCGATTATCAGTAATCGGCAATCGGTAATCGGCAATCGGTAATCGTCTATCGCTTAGAAACTAAAGATATTACACTTAAAGTATACAAAATCACCATTTATGCTCTGCAATTGCAATTGAATTGAATTGAAAATCATTTAACTGCCACGAAGTCCATTCGCTGCTGCTTCTTCTTCTTCTTCTTCGCGATAAGTATCCTTAGGTCAACTCCGGACTGAGCAGCCACTGTCCGATGCGTGCCAGGATAATGGTAATGGTCAGCAGTCGCAGTAGATTGCTCTCAACTTGGCCAGCTGCACTGCGCACTGTGGGGCAAAAAGACAACAGAGTTGCAGTCCAGTGATGTGCATAAAAATCGATGCATATTGCATTATTATTATAATAGATATCGAAATCATAGATATCGAAATTATACAAACATGTATTAATATATAAAAATATGCATAAATTTATAGAAATTTTTTTAATGTATTGAATAATTAAATGAAATTTACGTGAAAGAAAGCAAATATAATAATTTCAGTAAGATATTTTTCAGAGCAGAGCTCTGCTTTTGTTCTTAAAAATATAAAAAATAAAAATAAATTACAACATTTAATTTATCAAGTTGCATTTAGGCTTAGCATTTATAAATCATAGTTTTCCTATTTATGGGTCATAAATTTGCTAACCCAAAATGAGAAATGCAAAAAATCATGAAGAATATTTGAGATATAGATGCATTTGGCATTTATAGACACAGTTACATCAACAACATATTTTGAGAAAATTTTCATTTACAATATTTTCGATTATAACATGCAGAAAACCAAAAGAAATTAGGTAAAACTACAACTTAAATGTAACAGAAAAATGTGATGGTTGTCCAAAAATAATTTTAATATCAATATCGATAATTTCTCATCGATATTTTGTAAGCTACCGAGCACATACCCAAGAGCATGGTCTCGCGATTGTCAATGATGCCAGGACGACGCTGTAGGACGCTCTCCTTGCCGCCCTTCCACAGCACGGGCGAAATGCTGGCCAGACACTTGACGCGCATGTCGCCATCGTGAAAATGCCGTGGCTCCAGCTCCAGCTGCAGACCGAGCGTCGAGGTGATTAGTCCGTGTTTGTGCACGATATCGTTGTATTTGTGCAGGAAGTGCTCATCCAGTATCTGCAAGTTAAGCCCAGACATGCACATTGTTCATTTCTATGGTAATATGTTGCCTTTTTATCTCTCTTTCACACACACACACACACACACACACTCTCAACCTCTCTCTCTCTTTCAGCTTGGCTGAAAGCTAAACGATGTTGTGCATTTTATTATTAAACACACGGTTGACACACACGGCGTATGAGTAACGACAACAAAGATGCGCTTAGGGGTGTGTCAGACATGTCTGGCAAGCGCTGCAGGGCTGCAAATGCTTCTTTTGTATGCCACGCAGCCCTGACCCACACACTCACACACACACACACAAACACACACACACACACACAGAGGAAGGTAACTGAAGGTTACAGTTAACAGTTGAGTTCTGTTCAGTTCAGACGCTTTATAATTTCTTCCTTTTCATTTTGCTGCTGTCAGCGAATTGTAGGCGGGGCAGCAAGTGGCAAGCAAGTGGGGCACTTGCCTTGGGAATGCCCCACACCAAGTGACAGGCGTTATGAGGGTGCAACAAAATGAAAACAAGACAGAAAGGTCGAAGGTTGAAGATTTGATACCCTTGCATTGATATATCTTTAAATTTTGAATAATTTGAATTAAATTTGAGAAATTTTTATAAGACAGTATCAGATACACTATCTATGAGTTTTGTTGTCAAATCTTAAGAAACCAGAAAGGATTTGAATACTAAATTTTAATTTTCGACCAATCTTTTCTACGGCAGCTATATGATATAGTGTTTCGAATTGAACTATATTATTTAGAAATGTATGAGGCTACAACATAGACAAATTCTGTGAGTTTGGATAAGATATTTTTAGAAACAATAAAGTTTTTCAAACTAAATGTTGATTTTCGATCTGATCACTCCTATGGCAGCCATAAGATATAGTGATCTGATTTGAACCAAATTTTGATATGCATATATCATTCAATATAAAGTACATTTTCCGTAAGATTGGTTAAAATATAACAAAAAAATATAAAAGTATTTTAATCTTAATGTAAATTTTGCACCGATCGTTTCTTTGACTGCTATATAATAAAGTGAACCGATTTGAATTAAATTTGGTGGGGATGCATACGACAACATAGAATTTACATTGTGTAAAATTGGTTGAGATATTATTAAAAATAAAAATGTTTTTCCTACTTTAGATTCATTATCAAAAGACGGTCCAAACCTGATCTTAAATATATATTTTTTCAAAGTTCTATACATTTAATGACAAAATTAAAATACTCTCTGTAAGGGTATAGAAAAAATGAACTCATTTGTGCCGAGCCCGACGCAATAAATAAGAGAAATACGGTGAGCAGATACAAAATGTGAAATGCTCAAATAAATAGCTTGAACTTTTTTGCAGCTATATTGGATTTGAATTGAGTGTGGATGGAAAAAAGGGGGCGGGGGTGTGGCAGCTATGCCACTTTCGCCACTTCGCCACTTTAGCCAGCGGAATTGTTGCCATTTGTTATGCGATTGGTTCGCCAATTCTTTATGGCGTCCATAAAAATTACAAAGCTCTTGAATTCCAAAGTTGCAAGGCAAGTTTAAAGGCATAAATTAAACGTGCTGACTGCCTGTCTCACTTTCTGACTCCCACACTCTCTGTCCTCTGACAGCATAAACATGCTGCAAATGCCAGGAGCTGTCCTGCATGTCCTGACACAAAAGCACACAGAATAGAAAGGAAGGAAGGAAGGAAGGCAGGCTCTGTAAAATTGAGGGCATTTAAAATGCCTATCGCATACCAAGTAAAAAAAAAAATAGATCGAGTACGAATGTTAAATAAAAATACAAATACTCGTATCCTAGACATTTTGTGGCCTGGGCCAAAAACAATGCTCAAATTATAAGTTTTTTATTTTCACAAAATTTCTAAATATTCCTTTGGTCCGATGGGAATTCATTATAAATAACTGCAGTCTGCAATTGAGAAAAGCAGCAGGAAAACTAAATATATAAGCAATGTTGACAGTGAAAAGCAGCCAGACAAATTGTACAAGTATTTTATTTATTATTTTCTTAGTCAGAAAAGTTGAGACGAGACGAGACAATATGAGTTGGGAATAAGAGTTGAATATCTATTGTCGTAGGGCAAATAGAAACCGGAAAAACGTGCCTAATCGCACTTATTGATTTTTGTCTCTTGTACGCTTGCACGAATATTTAAACAAAGTGGTCACAGGACAACGAAGCAACGGAGTAACGAAGGCTCGACAGGAATACGAGTATGGTAGAGTGAACTAACTTGTACCTTAACGGCTCGATTCACACAATTTGAGTACCATGTAGTCATTGACTATAAAATGCAGTAAGGGACCAGAGTCCCAAAACTTCCCATCCCTTTTCCATCACTCTTCATTCCGTTCCTCCTTTGCTCTTGGTCAGATCGTGTTCCGGCTACACAGTAGACGTGTAACGAGCTTTCAGCCAGATGGATGGTTCCAGCTACACCTACAGACAACTAACAACATGGCCATAAACCATGCCCAGGCTTGGCCTACAGCTTGGTGGTGGTAAAGGGGGAATACCGGGGGTATAGGGGGATTCTGTAAAGCCAGAAGCCTGCTCGGTTACATGATTTTTGCTCATGAAATAATTTCTACCACCTACATTGGCAGCTGTGCCAGGGATTCGGACATTTTAGCCTCAACATCCTTCCATTCTAAACTCCCTTCAACTGACGCGGTTCATTGTTTGCTGCGTTGTTAGGAGCTTAAATATTTACTGTATGCATAATTTCAACATTTTTTTTTTTGTTGGGGCCAACTTCAGTGGGGCCTCCCTTCCCCTTACCAGCTGATTAGTGTAGACGCGTTTGAGCGCAAAAAGGCATTAAATGAACACACACCAAATATATATATATAAAAAAAGGTAACAGGTAAAAAGAGACTTACAGGTTGCTCATTGACGAACCATTGCAGATGAGAAGCGGGATGTGATTTCCCTGATGTGCAATTTAAGCTTAGATATTCACCGATTTGATACTGATACTGTTGTCCCCTTATATGAGGACCGTCACGTGGTAAAACTGCAAAAGAATCGAAAGCGAATCATACCATCTGCTTAAAAGATTTTAGATATTTGTTGTATAGGGTAAAATTATTCTAATGAAATAATAATAAATGATAAAAATAATGCTTATGGTAATAATTTAATATTTTAAAAATAATAAAAAAGAATACCTGTTTTGAAAATGTTTATATTAATTATGATTTTGATAATCATATTGGATAACAATAATAATAATGATAATGAAAATTGACATTGGTATAATTTTATTTATAACGAACGTTATTCAATGAAAGCCATGTATTTCTAATAATGATATTAATTATACTAAAATAGTAATAATAATTATAATTGATAATGATACGAATTAATTTCATTGCTTATTATAATAATGATACTGAAAATTATATTAATTGTGTTGTTAAAAAATATAATAAATGAAATTAAACATTTAAAGAAAAGCTGTTTTGAAAAAGTTTATATTAATTATGATTTTGATAATCATGTTGGATAACAATAATAATAATGATAATAATAATGGATATTGGTTCTGATATATATCAATAATTATAATTATAACGAACGTTAATTAATGAAAGCCATGTATTTCTAACAATGACATAAATTATACAAAAATAGTAATAATAATTATAATTGATAATGATACGAATTAATCTCATTGCTTATTATAATAATGATAATGAAAATTATATTTATTCTGTTGGTAAAAAAATATAGTAAATGAATTGGATAACAATAATAAGAATGATAATAATAATGGATATAGGTATTGATATATATCAATAATTATAACGAACGTTAATTAATGAAAACCATGTATTTCTATTAATTATATTAATTGTACTAAAACAGTAATAATAATTATTATTGATAATGATACGAATTAATTTCAATACTCATTATAATAATGATACTTAAAATTATACTAATTCTATAGGTAAAAAAAAAAATGTATTCAATGAAGTAAAACATTTCTAAATGAATGTTGTGTTGAAATTCAATATGCTTTTTCAATTAATTTGCTCTAAATGTTTTGTGCTGGCAGCAGGAAGATAAAAGCATTTGGAAAGTCCTGTTAAACAAATACAGACGACCCGCTTCCATTTTCAATATTCAGTGAAATTTTACATGCATACATATTCATTTTTTGGGGCCTTCAAATAGTGAAAATCTCCCTTACCTTGCCCCGCATAAAATCAACAGCAAAATGCCATCAGAGTGGGTCGAAAGTGCACAAAATGAAAATGAAAATATATATAAATAATAAAAAATAACACTAATACTACTACACAAAATATGCTGTGCATGGCGAGGCAGCGGAAATATCCATTAAAATGGCATTTCAACTTATAAATCGCTGGCTTGGACCAATGGCCATAAACGTTGCCATGGCCCAAAAAATAGAGAAAAAAAAGGAAATGGAAAAATGTTGATATAGTCAAGGCCCACATTCCAGCCCGACCAGCAAATTTACGTATTCCCTTTGTAAACTGCAGATGTACATTTGGTTTTATCAACAAATATGTACACACATATATATGTATATATGTTTGGTTAAAAACTGAAAACGATAAATGATAAAAATACACAGTCGTGGAATTACGAGCACTGTACAAATTCTGCTATACAACTAAAGCTTATAAATGGCCTTTTAAAAGCATTTCAAACGCAATACAAACAGCTCAGAAAACGGCATTAAAAGAGGGAAAAGTGTGGTTTAATTTAAGGTGTAGTTGTGTGTGAGTGTGTGTGTGATCATATGTGTGAAGAGCAGTCGCAGTCTTCCCTCTTTCCATCATAAAAATGATGTGTGTATGTTTCGCATTTTAAAACATTCTGCGTTTACAACATTAAAAAAAGAAGTTTAAATTTGTTGCGAATAAACTAAAATAAAACAAAACTATTGTTGTGAAAAGTAGTCATAAATATTATTTTGAATATTATTATTATTTCTCATGGAATCCTGCAATCCTTAATTATTTTGAAGATAAACAAATAAATCGTATAATATAATTTTATGCATTCCATAACGGTTTTAACTATATTTTTAGAATATTAATGGAGTGAAGCAAGTGAGTCAATTGTCTTATTATCCTAGACATCTTAAAAAAGGAATTTGACGTAAGTCAAACTTGCTCCTAAATAATTTTCTGATTTCTACTTGCCAGCAGAGTTCAAACTTCATAATTTATGCCATAAATTTATGTCATTTATTTCAACAGAGAGATCGGATATAAAACTACTATACAAATTGTTAATAACTTTTTAATAGCGCAACACACAATAAATAAAATATTTCTGCTTGCAATTTTGTAAACAAATTCAAGTTGAACAAAAAACTAAAATGGGTGAAAAGAAATAAACAGAAAAACATTGAAGCAAAAAAATATACAAATAAACATGGCTAACCGATGTGATACAAAAGAACACACTCAAAATGTTATAGTAAATACATATGTATATTTACAATGAACACATACATAACATATGTAGTTGTGAGTAAATACATGTATTGTATTTGTTTGCCAATTCAATATTTGTCAGTAATTGCAGTGGATATTTTTTGTGCAAATATTTGGACCTTATTGTTCAGTGAGTTGGTTAGGTCACTTTTTATAAAGTAGGGAGTGGAGGATCAAAAGCGGGGAGGGAAAGAGGACTATTACTTACATACAATATCCATGCGACCCTCGCCTTGAACAGATGAGAAGTTTGGCGCCTCGGCGGAGATTTCACAGCGATAGAGACCAGTCGAGTTGAGGGTGAGGCCACGAAGCAGCACACGACTGGCATCCGAAAGCTCCTCCTGTAATGAGAGGGGGAGAAAGTGTATATTGTCAGTTTCAGGGGAAGGCTTACGTAGTGGTACTAATGAGCCTCATAGCACGGATAAAGTTATATTTGAAACTATATTGTTATTTCAATCATCAATAAATTAGTAGATTTGTTTTGGCATTATTTTTGTCAGATATATATAAATATAAAAATCTTTGAGGTCAGTGAGTCAACCTAGGGAGCTGAAATGTTTACACAATGTAGCTGAGATGATTTGTTAGTGCAACAAAGCGACTTTTTGGGAAATTCGACCTGCAAGTAGGTATTAAAATATTTCAAACTAACTCAGAGATTGTAAATTTGGGACTGTATGTTGCACCCTGACCAAATTTGGTCAAAATTGGGTTATTATAGTAGTATTCTATGAAATTGTGAGCTCACGGCTTGCTCACACTGTTTTCTATACTACAAATTAAATAATTTATAAAGTACTCATAAAAAAATTTGTGAACGCAAGGATTGCTAACACTGCTTTTAAGTTTTGAATGAATCCGCCCTAGGAACTTTATTGGCACCACTGTGGGTGGGAGGGAGAAATCGTACTCGTTTTCGTATTCGTATTCGTATTCGATAGGCGTTTACTTACAATCACGCGGACGCCATCGACGCGATAGCTGGTTTTGGGTGGGCGTGTCTTTGGCACATAGCGATAGAATTCCTCATTGTCCTTGTACCATTTGATGGCATACAATGCCTCGCCCTCCTCCTGTGGCTGCTCCTCCTCCTCGTCGCTCTCCCCGTACCTATCCTCGCGCTCAAATTCGGGCACATAGGAGATGGAGGCACCGCTGGAGGCGCCACCGTTAGTCACTGAATGCTGGCCGCCATTGTGAATGCTGGCGCCAACACGACCGCCCAAATATCCGGATGCCGCACTGCCCCGATAGACGCTGTGTCCGTACGGCGACTGTTGTGGCAAGGGGGGCATGTGCCCCTCTGTCTGACTCTGACTCTGACTTTGAGTCTGACTCTGGTATTGTTTCAATGCCTGCGGCAGATGCTGCTGTCGTCGCTGCTGATGTTGTCGCTGATTTTGGTGCATGCGTCGATGTGACAGACGGTCAACATCCCCATCCACATCCATGTCCACATAATCTCCTCCTCCCGCATGTGGATACCGATCTCGATCACGTTCCCGGTCCCGATCCCGTTCCCGCTCCCGCTCTCGATGCCCCTCGCTGGAGATGTGTGGTCCGTGGGTGCGATTCAACTCATATTGGCACTCGAGGAAGGCCGATTCACCCCTCATCTTGTAGGCGGGAATGGAGACCTTGATCATGCGCAGCCCCAAAGCGAAACCTGTGAAGGATAAAGAATAATCATAACTTTTAGTCGGGCTTTAATATTATAGTTAATTTCGGAAAGATCCGACCATAGAATACCCGTTAAATATTTCAATGTATATATATAAAAAAATTTATAGAACTTACTATCTAATAAAAACTACTGCATACTTTTGGGTGCTTGTATTTTCTTAATTATTAATAGCTTTGGTTAGTTATTACTGCTGTTCTACTTGTCCGATCTGGCTGCGATTCAGCGGAATAATACCTTATATTAATAGATAACGTAAATTCGACTTTGATGTTGACTCTGATCAAGAATATACACACTTTATAGGGTCTGCGTTGCCTCCTTCTCCCTGTTACAGTCATGTGAACGAACACAATACACCCTTTTACTTATTCTATAAACAATAATAATACAGCAAAATATAAGCATGTTCCACAATTGTTCAGGTCAGCTTCAATAATGTATGTGTTTACAGAACATACTGCCACCATATGCATATCCTTGTTTTTGGACAAAAAAAAAAACATAAAGGATTGCTGTGCTGCATGCAAATATTTAGATAATTTATGTGCAACGAGCAGGAAATCGACTGTAAAAGACCCTGTACTAATTATGTAAAATAGCTGCATTCAAGACTAAAGAATATTCCTCAAAAATATTTTATTTTAACAATAAGAGAATATTAAAAAAAGTATAACTCAAAAATGCGATCTTAAAATAATGATTTTGTTAGGAATTTTAGGTTCTCAACGAACAAATATTCTTTTTTTTAATATGAATGAACTTTTAAACTTATGGAACTGCATTTTTTTATTTTTTTCAGTTATAATACAAAATTTAACATTAATTAGTATACAATATTTATGTGCAGACTTAATTCAAAAAAATGTTCCCAAATTGATGTTCTTTCAATTTTAAATTACTTTTGGTCAACTGCATTTAATTGCCGATATAAATAAATAAATAAGTAAGTTAGACAATTGATCTTAAAAATATGATTTTTCTGGAATTAAATAATGTTAATGAAGCATTAAATTTTTTGTAAACACATTTTCAACTTTTAACAACAGTGCTTAAAATTGTTGGCAATTTTTAAATCAGCCAACGGACTTCCCATGCTTTATTATCCAATAGCTGTGCAGCTCGTAAACATTCATAAATGAGTGCGTAATCGGGCTTAATCCTTTGTAAAATTATGACGCCGGTTGCCACATCGCATATCCTGGCCACAAATTACGCAGAAAGTGAGGAAGAGAAGGGAACGGGAGACAAACAGGATATTGGCTCACATTCCCCCCCATTTCGCATTCCCACATCTAACCTTTATTTTAGCGGCTTATTCCTGTTTTTGTGGTGAGGGACGTGCTCATATAGCGTTAAATTAGAAAACCAGCTCAACATTTTGCTCTTTAATATAAATATTTTAATAGCCAAACACACACAAAACTGAATGGTGGCTATTAAAAGCAGCATTACGTTAAAGCCAACTTCATTTCATTGGCATAAACTGCGGCAATTTCCAGAGTGGCCAACAGAATTTGGTTAAATGCCAGGGCCAAGTTTAGACATTTAAGCAGCGAAATTCATTTGGATTAATTAGATTGGACATTAATAAGCCACGTGCATATTTTATGACAACAATTAACATTATTTGGCATGATGAGCAGCAGGAGAAGGGGGCGTCTTTATGACCAAATATGTAATTAAATTGATAATTTGAATAGGCCTAAAAATGAGCTGTAGAATTTCTCCAGCGACTTCAAAGTCGCCTGCGTAATTTGAATAAAATTATTCAACTCGTCCGTGAGCCACAAAACTGAAGGACTGAAACAAGACTGAAGGAAGATGGCAAGCAGCAGCTGTCTTTGTCTGTACATTTGTATATACACAGTATAGACACGGTATAAGGAACACAAAGCAGCAGCGCTGACAATGCAAACACATGTCATTTCGGCTACATTACAAAGTGTCTTAATATTAATTAAAAGCAGCAAGACTTGCACGCAACCAGCAAAAACAAACAACAAACAACAACAAAACCATAAAAACAAAAATACAACAGACTACGTGAAGAACAATAGCAATGCCAGCGAAAACGACAAGAACAGTAAGCTATAAGAAACAAGTACAGTGGGCAAAATGAAGTAAGAGTGGAAGGTGATCGAAAAAAATGAAATTTTTTCAGTATATTAAATTTTGATGCAGAATCAAACAAGAGTACAAACCATACAAAAATTGACATTCCTCGAGGAAATCGCTTCAGTTTTGACAAAGTTATGCTACTTTAAAGTTCCCGAAAAAGTGTCAAGGCAATGGTATGGAAAAATTAGACAGTGATCGAAAAAAATGAAATTTTTTAAGTTAGTAAAATTTTTATGCAGAATCAAATTAGACGCCAAATTATAAAAAAATCGACATTTCGCTCGAAAATCGGTTTAGTTTTGACAAAGTTATGCTACTTTGAAGTTCCCGAAAAAGTGTCAAGGCAAAGGTATGGAAAAATTAGACAGTGATCGAAAAAAATGAAATTTTTTAAGTGAATAAAATTTTGATGCAGAATCAATTTAGAGGCCATAAGATGATAAAATCGACATTCCGCGGGAAAATCGGTTTAGTTTTGACTAAGTTATGCTACTTTGAAGTTCCCGAAAAAGTGTCAAGGCAAAGGTATGGAAAAATTAGACAGTGATCGAAAAAAATGAAATTTTTTAAGTTAGTAAAATTTTGATGCAGAATCAAATTAGACGCCAAATTATAATAAAATCGACATTCCGCGGGAAAATCGGTTTAGTTTTGACTAAGTTATGCTACTTTGAAGTTCCCGAAAAAGTGTCAAGGCAAAGGTATGGAAAAATTAGACAGTGATCGAAAAAAATGAAATTTTTTAAGTGAATAAAATTTTGATGCAGAATCAATTTAGAGGCCAAAAGATGATAAAGTCGACATTCCGCGCGAAAATCGGTTTAGTTTTGACTAAGTTATGCTACTTTGAAGTTCCCGAAAAAGTGTCAAGGCAAAGGTATGGAAAAATTAGACAGTGATCGAAAAAAATGAAATTTTTTAAGTGAATAAAATTTTGATGTAGAATCAAATTAGACGCCAAATTATAAAAAAATCGACATTTCGCTCGAAAATCGGTTTAGTTTTGACAAAGTTATGCTACTTTGAAGTTCCCGAAAAAGTGTCAAGGCAAAGGTATGGAAAAATTAGACAGTGATCGAAAAAATGAAATTTTTAAGTGAATAAAATTTTGATGCAGAATCAATTTAGAGGCCATAAGATGATAAAATCGACATTCCGCGGGAAAATCGGTTTAGTTTTGACTAAGTTATGCTACTTTGAAGTTCCCGAAAAGTGTCAAGGCAAAGGTATGGAAAATTAGACAGTGATCGAAAAAATGAAATTTTTAATGAATAAAATTTTGATGCAGAATCAATTTAGAGGCCATAAGATGATAAAATCGACATTCCGCGGGAAAATCGGTTTAGTTTTGACTAAGTTATGCTACTTTGAAGTTCCCGAAAAAGTGTCAAGGCAAAGGTATGGAAAAATTAGACAGTGATCGAAAAAAATGAAATTTTTTAAGTGAATAAAATTTTGATGTAGAATCAAATTAGACGCCAAATTATAAAAAAATCGACATTTCGCTCGAAAATCGGTTTAGTTTTGACAAAGTTATGCTACTTTGAAGTTCCCGAAAAAGTGTCAAGGCAAAGGTATGGAAAAATTAGACAGTGATCGAAAAAAATGAAATTTTTTAAGTGAATAAAATTTTGATGCAGAATCAATTTAGAGGCCAAAAGATGATAAAGTCGACATTCCGCGCGAAAATCGGTTTAGTTTTGACAAAGTTATGATAGTTTCAATTTTTGATATAAGTGCTAAACTATGGAAGCGAATAAAAATTTGATGCAGAATCAATTAAGAGGCCAAATGATGATTAAATTCACATTTCGCGAGGAATTCGATTCAGTTTTTACAAAGTTATGCTAGGTTGAAGTTTTTGGATAAGTTTGAGCTGCGTTTAGCTGCTTCTGGGCGAATTGGTTCCACTGTACGCTAAATTTGTGCTGCTCAAGGAAAGACTGTGATAAATATAAAAGTGTTCCACATATAGTTTGGTAATATCGCATGTCTGTTTTTGGCACAGCTGCAACACAATTGATTATTTTCCTTCTTCTGTTGCCATTTTTCCACTCAGAAATTTATGGAAATCGTAAATTGAATATGCATAAACAGCAGAAGCAGCAGTGGGTGTAAGAAGAGGAATGAAGACAAGCTGGAGAGAGGAAGGAAGTAACATCATTAAGTATGCATGATAATTTCTTTCATTAACGCATATTTAAGCAAGCTACTCTCGAGAGAGACGCCCTCTTCTGGGAGAGACTGTGGCTTCCCCACCTGCTTATACTACCTGCTTTTCTCGTGGTTTCGCTTTAAACTGAACGCTTAGCATAATTCGATAAAATTGGCAAACAAAGCGAAGCGTACAATAGACAAAGTGGAGAAGTGGAAAGGTGGAAAGTAGAAAAGCAAACAAAAGCAAGCGAAGGGAAGAGGAAAATAGATTACCAGCAGAACGTGAAATAGGTCAAATCGGGGAGGAGTTTCCATTTTACCGGATGTGAACTGTAGTGCATAATGAAGCACATCATTAGAAGATAAAAACCAAGCCTAAAAATCTATCGAAGCGGCTTTACTCGACCATCCTTGTTGACCGTCCGAATCAGGCTCTTCGACAAGGACGCCCTGAAAGGGATTCAACATTACACCGCTAATGAGTTCCTCTGCCTCTGCAGCAATTATGCGGCATCCAAAGCGACAGACCGACAGACGGACAGACAGACAGACGGACAGACAGACAGACAGATGGGCAGGGGAAAAACTTTGTTATCTGAGAAAACGTTTAGCGTGGAAATTCTGGTACAATGGACTTTGCACCCCGAAAACTGTCAAACTGTTGAAAATACGTAAAAACAAACGCTGTCAGGCAATTGAAGGAGCAGCTCATTAAGGATATTCCCTCTGGCTGTTGTTGTTGTTGTTGTGGCATTTCAAGTGTCTAGACTTCATTAAAATGTGTATCTATCATGACATTACCCATGCATAATTATGAGCAATTGACATTTTTACATTGTGTTCAAAAAACAATTATGGAAAAGTTGTAAAGTTTTTTAGAATTGAAAGTGAAATTAATTAAACAGAATCTTTGGTCTTGTGTTAAGAAAGCAAACAGTTTTAAAATTAAATACAAGTGCATTCATAATATTTTTTTATTATTCAATATGCTTGAATTGTTTTTAAATTTATATATATTTCATTTATTCTTTATTATCCAGCAAATATTTATTTCAAAAATTCAGTTTAGGTATTAGCTTGTTGATATTTTTAAGAGTATTTCTTGTCCCAAAAGGAAAAGAATAAAGTTTTCTAGAATTAAAAAGATATTGTTGAATTTAAGTGTTGAATTTTAACAAGATTATTTAAGAAAAAAAAAACGAGTGCAATTAAACATTTAAAAATTAAATTTATTTTTATCAAAAAAAATGATATTTATAAATCTATAATTTTTTATTTTATTTCTATAAGTTTAAAATTTCAATTTGCCTTTTTTTTTGGTTTAAGTATTAAATTTAATATTTTTACTTGTACTAATTTTTATTATATTCCTCTCAAGCATTATTATTTTCAAGCGTGTTTATAAAACAATTACTGATGCCCGAAAGGGGAAAAGTTGAAAAGTTTTCTAGAACTAAAAGTGAACTTCATCAAGCGTCTTGTTTGACCTTGTGCTAAATAAGCAAACAATTTTATTAAAAAAAAAAAAAAAATACGAGAGCAAGGTTCGAGCTAGAGAGCTAAAGAAAAATAAATGGGAAAACCAAGCGAAATTGTAATGAAAAAGCCTTTGGGTTAGTTTGCATTAAGCGAGCAACAACAAAGGCGTTGCAAGAGAGACCGCGTATATTCCACAGAGAGACTGTGCCACAGCGGCAACACAACAAAAAAGTGTGCAACAGTTATGGTAAGGCTCAAAGGCAACACATACACAATACACACGGAATACACACACACATTGAGAGACGTTACTCATACGCCCCGTTGCGGCGCGATTGCGTGTGCATTTTTGTTTAGAGCCACCACAAGCAACAACAGCGAAAGCAACAAAAACAACAACAACAAACAAACAAATCTGTGCAAGCGCTTCTGATGTATTCAAGTTGACACAAATCTGGCGCAAATCCGCACACAAACAAAAAGCGACAGCGACAATGCAACTTTAAGTGAGTCTGACATGACGAGCGTTGTAACGTTGCAACGCTGCAAGTGCAACGCTTACGTCACTGAGCATGTGTGGGTGGCTGTGAGTGTATGTGTTGCAACACTGAGAAAAAGTACTCATGACTGTTGAGCACAAACAATTTATGAATAAAATAGCAAGCATGACAGCTGAAACACAAGCGACTGACGAGCAACGAAATTAAATGCGAAATATAACACAAATATTAAATACAACAACAGAAAATGTGTATATACACATATATATGTGTGTGTGTGTGTGTGTTGAAAACTTTCATTGTTGTTTTAAGCTGACTCGTAATTGAAAAAGTAATAACAATAACAGAGGCAGCAGCAACTAAGATGAGCTCAGCAGAAAACATATGCTCATGGCCAGCGGGGCGTATGTGTAATATTTTATATGCACTTGCAATTTCCGCACTTTAAGGCAAACGATCAGTTGGCAACCATTTGGAATTAAATAATTCTCTAATGTGCAGCCAGCAGCATGCAGCATGCAACCTGTGAATTGAGTAACAGCTGGAAAGTGAAATACATTCAAGCAAACTCAACTGACCAACTGAGGCAACAGCAACTGAACGTGCCACACGGTTGCACGTTCGACAAACAATTTGCTGACGCAGCACAAAACTTGCTAACGCTCTTGTTACTCTATAGATTGGTGGCCTGGTGGTGCAGCATCTGTTGCACAGTGGTCAAAATTGTCAATCTAGCGGAGATTAATTCAAAGCTTATCGACATTTTTAATTTGCCTTTAAATAAATCAAATATTAAAGCGGATATTAAATCAAATGTCGAAATTTAAATTAAGCCCGTAAATGGAAAGTTTAACGACATCTTTGATTTACCTATAAATAAATCAAATATTAAAAAAAAGAACGATTTAAAATATGTATTATAATTTGTTTTCTTATTGCCTCTATAATTAAATAAAAACAATTTAAAGCGCTCAGTAGTTTTGTTCAACAGTAATTACACAAAATATTAATAAAAATATTTAATTAATTTAGTTTTACTTATTAAGGCAGTAGTTACAATTTTAAAGTATCATAGTTCTATAATTCTTAATTTTTTGTTTTTTCTTTTGTAATAAAATTACTTTTAAAATTGTAATGAAATTGTAATCGTGACTACTTAAATACTTTATATATTAGCTTAACAGATTGTGTTACTTTTCCACCATAATAATTTAATTTTAAGCTCTTTTAGAGGTTATTCCAATTCAAATTATGAATTTAATTTCATGAAATCAAAGAATTCTCCCACTGTGCGCTCACTTGACTGATTTGTGTTGCGTGTGAGTTTTGTTTGCACTTTAAGTACGATTACATATTTGCAAAATGAAATGGAACTTTATGGCAATTGCAACTGCAACTGCAACAGCAGCAGCAGCAGCTGCAACTCCCTCAGCTATGCCACATATCGATTGATTTCTTTAGGGAGCACAACGCATGCCACAAATGTCAACTGAAGCGGCGAGAGGAGGCATGTGGCATGTGTGTGTCGTTAATTTAGAAGCATCGACTTTCAATTGGGCCAACCTGAAATCCAAACTGACAGCTCGCTCAACAGGCGGTCTAAAAAAATTCTATTAAAATTTAACATGTTTTATTTAAAATCAACCGAAAATGCACGACACACAGACAGAGAGAGAGTGGGAGCAGGGAGAGAGAGAGGGAGGGAGAGACAGAATACCGAATTCCTGCCTGGCTTATTTGTATGCGCACTGCGTGTGGCAAGAACAGGAAAAATAACCGAAATAAGCGAAACTGGCAAAGTTTTTGGGGTGGGAGGGCAGGTTAAAGGAGTAGGGGAAGGAGCAGAGACATGTGTGTGTGTGTGATAGTATGTGTGTGTGTGTGTGTGTATTGAGGTGTTAAAACGCCACAAGTGACTTTGTTCAGCAGTTACAATTTGCTTTTTATTGACTTGAAAGGTGTCGACTCCCGCGTCGTGTCTGTTTCCCCATCTTTGCACCCTTCTGCCTTCTCTTTACTCTCTTTTTCTTTCCCTCTCCCTTCTCTATCAATTTTTCACACTCACCTTGTAGCAAACAGCAAATGAGCACAATAATGCATATATCGTTTATGTGTTTCATATTTATGGCATAATAATCCCATACACGTTTCTAATGATATGACGCCCACTTTTGTTGCTGGGCGTGGCAGTTTTGGATTACGTTCACAAGTTGCAAGTTCAAGTTAAAGTTGTATTTTCTTTGTGAGCTGTTTTTCTGCTTTTCCTGCCAATTTAAGTGATTTTCTCAACTCTCTTTTTTTTTGTTGTTTTCTTTCTTTTAGTTTTTGTTGGATTTAGTTTTGGTGCCTTTTGTTTATAGCTTTTGTTGGCATTGCTGTTTACTTTACTTTAGTTTAGTTTTGTTTTCCTCTGTTTTTCTTCGTCTCCGGCCTTTTGTTTGTTCTTATGCTGCTTATTACTTTGCACAAGTTTTCGCATAAATTTCGGCCTGTTGCCGTTTACAGTTGGCTTAGTTGAGAGTCTCGAAGTGGAATTGGATTCCAGGTCCCATGTGTGGGCATCTGCATCGGCCTCATTAAATGCTAGTTGAAGTCTGTAAAAGAGAAATAAATCATATGAATTTAAACATAACTCAAAGTTGTATAATTTATGCAAATACTGATACTGCATTGCCAGCTGATGCACAAAAAGAAATACTTCAAAAAGATTTTACAATTATTAATACACAAATTGAGTTATCTAAAATTCAATCCAATCAGTTGAAATGCTGATTATTTGAATTTTAAGAAATTATGCTTTTTATTTTTGGCAATAAAAGGTATTATATTTTTGTAAAAATTAAGTGGGAAAGAGCAATTTTTAAAGTTTCAATTCATTTCATACTTTAAAAAGTTTTTAACAATATTTATTGATACTAATATCAAGGAATCAAATATTCAACAAATCAATTGACATGCTGATTACATTTTCTTACAATTTTAACAGTTTAACTTCAATTTTCAAAATATTTTATCCTTAAAAAATACTTCAATAATACAAAATTCAAGTAATCGAATATTCAATAAATCAATTGAAATGCTAATTAATTTTTTTTATAAATTATAATGATTAAAAGTGTTAAACAAAGATATTCTTTTTTTGTGATATGTAATTTGAGAGTTTCAGTTGAGTTTATATTAAACAATCTTTGATAAAAAAATCGAGTAATCAAAAATGGAAATTGATACCATAGTATATTATATTTCAGTTAAGTTCTCTTTCAATTTTCAAGAGCAACTTTTAGTCGAGCACTGTCTTATGTAACAAGTTTATAGAAGAAAAGATAAGAGAATTAAAGAAGCATAAAGGACAGATGTCTCACAATACAATCAAATAATTTTTTTGTCCACAAACCAAAACGAACAACTGTTATTGATTTTCATGAGCAGTTCAAGGACTCTTTCGGGAATTGTTTCCTTGTCGACAGAAGGAGCTAAACAAACTTTGGCGTGACGTTTTCAAGAGCGGCAAGAACTCAATTCAAGTCAAGTATTCATTTATATGACCATAGATGATGTGTAATTATAAGGCATTTATATATTTTGTGTATTTGTGTGTTGGGGTTCGTCACTGATTCAATCCAAATAAACTTGATTGAAGGCGATTTGTCTATAAATAAATGGGTAAATATCAAAGTCAAAGTTGCCTACTCGTAAATGGCACAAAACACGCAACAAATTGTGGCATTTCGTGTGGCATTTGAATTTTAATATTTCACATGCAAATTAATCGATGGAAACTTGTAGTTTTTAAATGAAATCAAAGCAAAGTCACAAATCGCCTTAGAATAAATAACAAGAAAAGCAAGCAACATATTTAAATATATCTGTTTCTTGTCTTATTTTTTATTTATGTGTATGCTCCCTGGCCTTTTCCAGGGACTCGTGAAATGTGCATAAATCCTTGGAGGCCAGGAAACATTTGGTGGCGGCTTTCTGCGGCCTTTAATGAAATACGAATCTGAATCAGAATCAGAAATAATCATAAAAAACGTGGCGCAGCAGAGCAAATGTAAATGCCAAGTAAACTGCGATGATGTCGCCGTCAACGAAGTCCTTGCTCCCTTCTTCCTTACTCCTTGTTTTCTCGTTTGCCTTCGTCTCATTCTTTTCGCATTTCGCGTTTCGCAACCGAAACTTTTTTGATACTTTTTGTCCACAGTCGCAGATGAATTTGCCTGTTTCTGTTCCTGCCCCGACTCGACATTATGCGCAGCTCCAGAAAAGTTTCTCGAGTCCCTTTCTATACACTTACTAAGGGTACTACACATTTGTCGTTTATCGTATGCAGTTTCAACGTCGATATTAATAATAACAGATATTTTTCAAAATTGTTGACACAAAAATTTTAAGGTTTTTGACATAAAAATTTAACCTATATCTTTTTTTTTGACTAAGAAAAAGTTTAAATATTTGTAGAAGTATATATTCTAAAAAATAGTTGAGCCAAATAAATATCACTATTTTATTTTTGCAAAATAACAAAATAACAAATTAAAAAATACATTTAATACTTAAGTAAATTTTAATATGTTATCTGTTATATGTTAATATGTTAATATGTTAAGAACCATATGCTACTATATAATAAAAAACAAATACACGTTTTGCTTATTAAAATAAAAATCTGTGCTCTTTTATATAATAAGTACAATTATTTGACTAACATTAACTTTAAGATTGGCTTACCAAAAATGTTAATAATAATATAAATAATAAATGAATAAATATTAAATAAATAAATAATAATTTATAAATATCTATCGGCTGTCACAGATTTTTTTAGTTCTGGATTAAATCACTGTAATATCCTATTTCTCTGTCAATATTTTTCCTAAATTTTATTTTATATAACTATGGTACATTTATTTAAATAATAAAACATATTTTAAACATAATTTATTTTATCTTTAAATTAATGTAGTCCAAATTTGTCAAATTTTATATTATGTGAAAATAAATGTTATTTAATTTAAAACCTATAAATTTTTTTTAAAAATAAAATTACTTTGGCGAGTTATATATTGTATAATTTCTATAGTTACAATATAAAAGCGTATTTGCTGTTGGGCAACTCGAAGTTTGCAATATATTTTCGTGTTTTTTATGCTGTTTCCACGGCATTCGCCATTGTTTTCGTTGTTGTTGTTATCTGTGCTGAGCTGAAAGCGCTGCGCCTGCGATTATGCAGCAAAAACTTTGCCAGCGCCGTCATTTTGAATTGCAAAGCGCGGGCAACTCAAATTGGGTTGCTCGACTGGCGAAAGTTTCTGAATTGACGGCATGACTGAATACATGAGGGGCCAACGTGATAGCTCGAGAGAAAGCGACAGAGACAGAGAGAGAGATAGAAAAAGAGAGAAAGTGGAATAGAAAATGCTGGTACTATAAATCTGAGCTAATGCAGCTGGCAGCATTTTTCCGCTGCATTTTCCCGCAAAGTTGGCTAATTTTTAAGTTGTTTAAATATGTGCAAACATCGCACGACAAATGTAATTCGTCTTTGGTATTCTGCTTGGGTTCAACTTTGGATTTGTGTTTCAGTTTGAATTTCAGTTTGAGTTGGAGTTTGAGTTGGAGTTTGGATTTGGTAAATTTCTGCTAACCAACATCGGATTCCCTAGCTCGACAAAACTTTGCCAGTTTTATCTGTCGTTGGGCCTGACAATGATATTTGAATGCAATTCCATTGCCACAAACAACTGCAGTGTTTGCTTTTTGCCCTTTCTCTGCAATTCTCCTTCTTTGTTTTTTTTTCCTACTCTTTTTGTGCACATTTCTATCTCGGTCTTTGTCTCTATTAGCAAGTTTGTTGTGGTTGTTGCAAAAAGTTATTAAAGCTGCAGCCACACTTTATGATTGTGAAACAACAACAAAAACAACTCGATCAACTTGTCCCTTTGGCCTGAAATACTCCGAGTTGTTTATCTTTCAGTTTTGTTGTTCAAACTTTTTGGGGTCATGTGTTTTCACAGAGCGAATTCCGGACTCTCATTGATGGCACGGCAATTGTTGTCTGGGTGTAGCCAAAGATGGCAATTAATACTTGCTTAGATCAAGTATACGCAGCGTTGGCTGTACATGAATTATTCACAATTTGGTTGCAAAAACAACTAATGGGTTGATAAATTACATTTATACCCACGAAATGCCATTTAATCGACTCCCTCTGAATCTGACCAGATGTCAAGCTGCTGTCTATTTGCGTACACTGATAAAAAAATGTTCTCAAATCAAGATTTTGGTCTCAGACCTAAGATTTTTGGTCTAAAAAATGCGTCGAGCACATAAAATTCTTAAATTAAGAGAACACAACTTGGTTTTAAGAACATTTTAAAGAAGACCAAGTTCTTATTTTAAGGAAAAATATTCTTAATTTTAAAATTAAAAAATAAAATATATAAAAATTATTTTTTATATATATAATTTTTTTTTATTTCGATTTATTTAAATTTTATTATGTTTTAGTGTTTTAGTAATTTTATAAATGTTATTTTTATTTGTTACGAGTGGGATTCGAACCGCCGCCTACTGATTCACAACTATACTTTCCTAACAATTTAAGATTTTTCTTCTTCTATTAAGATTATACGATTTTTATACCCTGAGCCCATTGAAAATGGGCAAAAAAGGGTATAATGTGTTTGGCAGAATGTATGTAACAGGCAGAAGGAGGGGTGGCAGACCCCATAAAGTATATATATTCTTGATCAGGATCAACAGCCGAGTCGATCTAGCCCTGTCCGTCTGTCTGTCCGTCTGTCCGTCTGTCCTTCTGTCCGTCTGTCCGTCTGTCCGTCTGTCTGTCCGTCTGTTTGAACGCGTCGATCTCAGATACTATAAGTGCTAGAGACTTCAAATTTGGAGTGCAGGTTTGTGAATACCATACGCAGGTCAAGTTTGTTTCCAATTTTTGATGCCACGCCCCCTTCGCCCACAAATTGTAAAAAAGCGATTTACAGTTGCAATTTTTGACATAGCACTCCCTAACTGAACAATCAGTTGAGAAGTATGCGTATTAAACGACCCTGAAAATTTCAAAGCGATTGACCCATAAATAAAGAAGTTATTTCGGAATTTAGATTTAGTTGAATAATTACATTTGCATGGCAAATCAAACGTGCGAGCGAGACAGCATGTTCACGTTTGTATGCAAGGCGCGCACAAACACAGTAAGAATGACTTAAAAATAGTACCAATTTTCTTTTGGGCTTCGATTTCAAGTACTTTATGACCTAGAGACTTCAAATTTGTTATATAGGTTCCTGGATACCATACGCAGGTCAAGTTTGTTTCCAATTTTAGGTGCCACGCCCCCTTCGCCCACAAATTGCACAAAGCGATTTACAGTTGCAATTTTTGACATAGCACTCCCTAACTGAACAATCAGTTGAGAAGTATGCGTATTAAACGACCCTGAAAATTTCAAAGCGATTGACCCATAAATAAAGAAGTTATTTCGGAACTTAGATTTAGTTGAATAATTACATTTGGATGGCAAATCAAACGTGTGAGCGAGACAGCATGTTCACGTTTGTATGCAAGGCGCGCACAAAGACAGAACGAATTAGTACCAATTTTTTTTTGGTACCAAATAAGAATTAAGCGATAAGCAAAAATATTATCGATATCATGTAATGAAAATGTTAATGTATAATTTATGTATATACAAATATACAATTTGATTAAAATATAATTGTGTTAATATATAAATATGTATTTTTGCATGCCAAAAATCAGCAGAAGCTGATAGCTATGTATGAAATTGCATGAGAGAAATAGCGATCATTTTGCAGCACTACTCTTGCATCTTTGCCGAGCACTGAAAGCTGCAAAATAATAATTTTAATTATTAATATTTTCGATTGCTTACACATATATATAATAAGTATCTGCTTATTATCGTTGTAAAAAAAAACTTAGCATTTTCCCTTTAAGAATCTCATAAAATTAGACATTGACTTTATTTCAAATTTCGCGCACTGCAGCAGCCTTTGGCAGGCTCGAATCTGTTGCGTAAGAGGGAGAGAGTGAGAGAGGAAAATGGGTGCTGCCAGATTGCAGGCTGAGCAAAGTTGTTGTTTGTGGCTACTCTTGACATACGCTACATCGATTGCAAGCGATTACGATTACGACTTGCGATTCACCAATTTATCAATATCTAATTAATTTTAAATAAGTTTATTATATTAAAGTTTATTATATTAAACTTATTTAAAATTAATTAGAAATTGATAAATTGGTAAATCGCAAGTCGTAATCGTAATCGAGTGATGTATTAGTTCAGTGAGGCATTAATAACGTAGTCTGCAGTGATAAGCACAGTGACTTCAGAAAACCGAAAGTTGTTCATAGTTTCGCGTGTGTAATTTTTGATACCCTGAGCGCATTGAAAATGGGCAACAATCAACTTTTATAAAAGAGTACATGGGCTCAGGGTATCCTACTGTCGAGCGTGCTCGACTGTAGCCGCACCTCACCGCGAGCGAAGCGAGCCGGGGGTAGGCGAGCGAAGCGAGCAGGGGGCGGAGCCCCCTTGTTTAGATTAATAATCTTAATTTTAGTAATTTGGTCTTGAAATTATCTTATTTTAAGAACAAAATATTTAAGATGAATGTTGTTGATTTTAGAACTTGGTCTTTTTTTCAGTGTATATATATAAATATTATTGATTTTTGACTTGACATACGTCTGGGGACCCACATCAAAATTAACAAATTGACACACTTACGCAGACACACACACACATGTTTATGTGTGTGCATTACAGCAAGCAATAGAGCGTGAGTGTTGTTTGAACTTGCCACTTGCCACTGCCACTTGCCTCTGCATCCACTGTTGCACCAGCGGCTGTGGCATTGCCCAAAAACCACATTAAAATTCAGCGCGCTGCAACGGCAAAATTGCTGCTGGCACAAGTCAAAATGTTTGACACATAATCCAATTTAAAAATAAATTTTACATTAGCACTCAAAGCCCAATTAAAGAGATTACAGCGCCCCCAAAAAATATTAAACTGTCAGCTGTCGTATATGTTAAAATACATTTTGTAACTACGAGTATATGATATGAAGAGGGTCTGTGCATAAATAAGTAGTTATTGATTATTACGTATACGCACGGTGTAACCAAATATAATATAATCTAATAAAAAGCAAGCGTGCTCGATTACGAAATATGCTAACATTTAATATAAGTATATTTATTAAGTTTGCTGCCTCCATTTCTTGTAGATTTACATTTAAAAGTAATTTAAAAAAATGCTTTAAAATTTAACAACATTTATTTTATTGAAATTCCATTAAAACGGACTATTTCTATTTTTTATATATACCTCATTCTATTTTTAATTGGTAAAAGGTATAGGAATAATATTATCCTTGTCAAAAATATGTCAATCATTTATTTACATTATTCACATTAATTATTCAAAACGGTTTTAATGCCTGGAATTATCAGTGTAAAAATGTTTGATAGTTAGCAAAAGGCAGTGTTATTTTACAGTACCTTATTTCTGAGAAGCAATTAATTTTGAATCAATTAAATACGTTACCATATAACTTCCTAGTTTCAATATTTAGTACGTTGCAATGGCTTAATGTTATTTGAATGAATGTTAGACTCAGAATAGAAATATCAATTGACCATTAGCGGGTATTCTTGATTGAGTGCTATCTTTTATTGAATTCATATGCTAATATTTGTATTTTTTCAAGTTTCGGCATCCAAAACTGAAAGGTTTTCCATGAAAAATTCATGGCAATTGGAGAGCAGCTGTTGGAAATAAGTCCGCAGTGTGTAAAATATTTGATTGCCTATCGAAATTTTATTGACAGTGCAAATTCAAACAAATGCGAATAAAAACCTACATATTTTTTAGGGTATATTTCATTTTATAGTTGAGAATTCTGAGAACTGTGAACCATAACGTTCTTTGAATTGAGTGGCAAAACTCATAAAAGAAACAAACACTCAGTGTGAGTGTGTGTGAGTGTGTGAAATGAGTGTCACAGCAGCGACGGAAATAAACATGAATGTGCATACAAGTATGTGCACATTTTTAGTTTCGTTTCAGTTGATAAATATCACGCTTGGAAAATAAAACCAGTTTATGAGAATATTAAATAAAAAATAAAAAAGAGGAAAAGGCAGAGTGTTTATTGCCTTTTTCAGAGAGAGAGAGAGAGAGAGAAAATTAGCTAAGCCTAAACTAACCATTATAAATATATTATGATTGCACGTGGATAGAGAGCAAACAGCCCCAAACTCATTTACCTGTTTATTATGTTTGCCTATTTAAAATTTAATAGTTTTTCATTTCATTTAAGTGCTCGCTGGCAGAAGAGCTCAAAATTTAAAAAAGGCATATATACAAAAATTAAATCAACGTCAAAATGAAAAGACCTGGCCAAATATATTATATTATTTGGTATATATACTTAAGAACAACAACGACATTCATTGACAAGAAAAAAACTTCAATTTTTAATGCCAGCGTCGTCATATGAGTTTTTCCTGCTCTTTGTGTGTTTCTGTGCTGTTTTCTCAGGTGCAAGACACATAAAAAATAAATGAGCACAAGGCAGAAGCTCGAGAACAACAACAACAACAGCAACAAAAAGAAAGCCACAACAAATCGCAAAACCAGAGAGGGGCAACAACAAAAGCAACGACAACGACAACGACAAAAAATCAACTCGACAAAGTTACGTTTGGGGCAGAAGCACGTTGAATGCCACAACCTGCTCGCATTTTTTTGTGTGTGAGTGTGATGAAAAACAGGCGTTACAATCATCCCTATTTAGTCAGCCAGCCGTGTAACTTCTCACAGTTTTTTATGGTAAACAAGATACTCTGTTGGTTTTACGCATGAAAATAACAGATAATACGACTTCAAGTTGAGCATCAAAATGATATCAGATCAAACAAAAATTATCTTAGCAATAATTATATATACAAATAATATATTGCCATTAAATTTAATTTAAAATAATTTATGTGCCTAAATTTATTTATTTAATATAGGTAATAATTATTTTGTAATTTAAATGAATCTGACAATGATATACTATAATATTATTAAAATATAATAAAACATAAACCGCTCATTTTGTATACTTTATAATAATTACGTTTAATCTCTATTAATACATAAATGTGGCTAATAGCTGTCGTATTAACTAAAGTAAAATTTTCATTTATATTTTAATGATCTAAAAAAGAAATAATTAACTGTCATTTACTGAAATCAAGTAAACAATTTTAACAAAATTAATATTCCCAACAATTTATGTAACTTTAAATATATTATAATTTAATCAATGTCAAAAAATGTTATCAGCTTAATAAAAATCATTTCTGCAACAATATATTTATACTAAAATAATAATTTGATATTAAAAGCCGCATAAAAATGCCACAAAATATTTCACAACAACATAAAGGAGATTTGAGGCAAAGAGAACAGGTCTTAAAATAAACGTATTGACAGTGTCTATAAATAGTTTCTTCAGCACATCAGACACACTCAAAGGACAACACATTCACACCAACTCACACACACCCACTCACCCACACACACACCCTTACACACACAGAGAAAGAAGCATATTCTGGCATTGCAATGTCAACATTTTGCGGCTGCTTCATGCTTCCCAGGTGCCATGACAACCGCAGGCATATTTTAGCACACAGTCAAAGCCAAAGCCACCGTCGAAGTCAAGGTAACAAGGACGAATTTGAAAGGAAGACAGAGAGAGAAAGAAAGAGAGAGAGGGAAGAAGAAGCGTCGTTGTCACGTGAAGCCAGAAAATTAACTGTTATTCGGAAGATTTGTTGGTTATGAAAAGCAACGAAAAAAGTTGTAAAATAAACAAGCTGGCACCTTTTAAACGATGACATTTCAGCATACTGTGCGTATGAGTAATATCGGCGATTATTTTACTTGATATTATTATTTTTACATAAGCACATAAGCATATAACTTAGGCGCATATAAAACGCACATTTGTTTTCGTAAATTAAAAGCAATCCATCCACGTTCCACACTCCACACACCACATTCCACATTCCACTTGTGGCTTCATTCATTTCCTCCCAATGGGAAAGCTTTACAGCTGACGTGACATTTTCATATTTAATGAAAGACAAAAGAAACGATATGGAAAACACAATTGTCGCCCTTGCAGAGCAACGGAAAATTGTCTAAGCCGGAAATTAAGCGCACAATCAAAAGGAAGTTTCCTTTAATGTACTAAAGTGAAATAACGTGTAGGAAGCCTAAATGATTAAATAAATATTTATCAATTAAATTGGTTCTTTAAATTCACGAAATACATATAGTAATTTTATTTAGAATAACAAAAATGTATTCAAAATAATAGTAACAAAATAAAATATATTTCCATTTCTATATTTATTTTTAGCAGCTGGCAATATTATTTTTAAATTTATTTTCTGACGTCATACTTAACCCTTCGCTTTGACATTTCAGGCTTAAATTGAGTCGCCTTAGGGGCTAGTAGAAACGAACCTACTTCATAAGGTTTCGCCTTTTCTTACGATAATAATTTTGTGGCAAAACTTTCTGGCAAGGCTCAAATCATATGAGGCAGCCGCATGTCCGCATAATTTGGAGCGATAAAAACTTTTGCAAGCCGCCAAAGGATGGCAACAAAAATAGATAGAAAATAAAATAATATAAAAAAAAATAAGCGAATCCTTTCAAGGCAAAAAAGGGTGACACATAATTTGAAAAGTTTCGGTAAAAGCAAAAGAAGGAAAGTGTGAACAAATATTAAAGTTTCGCGCAAAGTGATGTCAACTCTATTGAAAGAGAACAGCAGAAACTTGAATATTTATAATAATAATCAACATAATAAACTGAATAGAAACGGGGAAAATGAAAAGCGTAGCAAAGCTTTGTTGTAATAATTTGTTTGACAGTGTGTAGCAATCGATAAATACCGAATACATGTATACAATTTAAGGACAGACACTGCGGCATTGTTTATAATATACACACACACACACACACACACACACACACATAGACAGACAGTTATGGGAAGCACAGCCCCATGATTTATGCCATTGTTTAATTTGCATATATTTTCGATTGAATTTTAATTGAATTTATGACGAAGCGCTTAACTGTTTGACTTTCTGCTGCCGGCCATCTATCGGCCATTGTTTGCCCTCCAGGGAAGGGGGGAACGGGGCAAGGGGACACCACTTTCGGAGAGAATGTACCTAATAATTTGCCTACTACTCTTACAACTCGTTCAATATGCATTGTTTGTCCCCATAGCCTGTTCTGTCCACCCCTAGTTGACTCCTGGGAGTTAAGGGTTGCGGGTTTGTAAAAATGTTTGTTAATTGCCTGGGGGCAATGTTCTAGCCATCTCCCTCTCTCTCTCTCCCTTTCTGCCCCTCTCCCACTCCCACCACTCTTTTTGTCACTTCCTTCTGCTATTGTTTTACTTTACGATATACTCTTTGCTGATAAGCTGCTCTTATGATACCATACCTATCTTTTACAGAACTGAAAATATATACTCAACTCTTTAGTTCGCTTCAGTGACATGGAAAAAATATCTGAATGAATTTAAGAATCTCAGATATACTATTACTATAGATATTAAAAAACCAAAAAAAAACAAACAAAAATTATTTGCAAAATTCCACTTGATGTCAGTTCATATTTCAACTTGGCTTTCCATTTCGCTTTCAGCTATAGTCTGCACTTGCCATAATTAAAGTTGCTTTTCTGCCTGCGAATGTTATCACTTTAAGTAAAATCACTAAAATAAACAACTAAATCTTTTTATAAAACCACAAAAGCAATTAAATAAGTCAGGTTTATTTTTCTACTTCATTTGAAAACTTATTGCACATTAATTGTAAAGTTATTGCTTGGCTTATTATAATTTGACCTTAATTACAAACTTAAGCATATTACAGAATAATGTATACATATGTATAGAAATTTTGAAATGATTTGTCTGATTAGTTCTGAAAAAAATCATGTATATATATTTTTATGCTTTTGTGATCTGCTTGTCTCGATAAACGTCGATAAACGCCCCTATATCAGAAGTCCGTTATGTGGTTTGGGTTCAGTTGCAATTAACACTAACCTGAAGATGAAATACTTGGCACTGTTAATCTTGGTTCTCATTGGACTCAGAAATTTTAAATAAACAGAAGCAGAAAAATATAAAACATATTTATACAAAAAATTAATTTTTGATCGACAGTTCTATGAAATATTTTTGCCGATTTGCAAACCCTGTGGTCTGTAAAATAGTATACATGGTTTTTAAGTGCTGAGTTTTATGGAGCATATGAGAGAGAGACAAGAGACAAAATTTTCGAAAAGTTTGGCTTGGATTTTGGACAGATCTTTTCTACAACAGCTACACGATATGGTTATCCTATTCGGACCGGATTTTACAAATATTCCTACATCCTGCAGTAAAAAGTCGGATCGAAACCACGTTTCATCATTTATCATTGTCATCATTTATATCGATTTAGCATATATTATTGATAAGGAACATATACACATTGTTTTAGGTGAAGGACAAAAGATAATAATGTTTACAGGATATAATAATAGGGGTGAAATAGGGGTAAATAGAAATTTTAAATAAAAGGGGGGAAACTTTGTGAGTAGTTGTAAATATAATTATTTGAAAAATATAAAAATGATTTATAAAAATGCATAACCAAATAATAACAAGGCGACCTGACCCCCTGCTCGTTTTGCTCGCGGTAAGCTGCGTGCTCAAAAATTGATATAGAACTATTTTTAAATTTGTATAATCAGTATTGAAAATAAAATCATTTTATGTTCATTAAATAACAATTAAAATATTAATTTACTATAAAAATACTTTATTTAATTAGATAAAAAAAAGACATTTAAAAATTGCTTTTTCAAGTCAACTTCCAATCAGAGATAGCTATATTTATAGTTCATTGATTGTAATTATGTGTAGACTATAATCCTTTGGTTGTCTGTGGAATACTTGCCTGTTTTTGGTTGTTGCTCTGATTGTTATTGTCCTTATTGTTATGGTTTAATTCCACAATGGGCAGTGAGTTTGGTTATTTGCATATTTAACACCTCTTGGCATTTTGTGCACTCTCACTCATGATTTGTGTGTGTGCGTGTTTTGTGTCATGTAACAACCGCGACATGCAATTTACGCTCTGACTTGCAACTTGCCACTTGCAACGTGCCACATACAGTGGAACTTGCAGCATGAAGGCCAATCAGCCATCAGGCATCCATCAGGCGTCAGGCGTCAGGCGTCAACCGTCAACCGTCAAATGTGCTCAGAGTCTGAAACTTTAATTGCCCGCGCACTTTGAAAACAATTTGATACTAATAACTTTCACACCTGACTCTGACCACTGCTACAATAAACAGTTGCACACACACACACACGATTCGATTCGAATTGAACTTACGAATGTTATTCACTTGATATCGTTAACCGCTCGAATTGCTTTACCAACATTTGTTGCCACATTCACTGCCGCTGTGACGTCCGTGCCACAGACCCAAACGAATTCGACTGAACGGTTTTTGGCATGGGCACAATTTGCCTAGCCAGTAACAAACTGTGGCAATCGGCAACAGCTTCGTGTCCTGCTCGTGCTCGGCTCTTCTCGGCCTGACAGGACTATGAACTAAACTCAACTGCGGAGCTTTTTTTTTTAGCACAAAGAGCACATGTTGCACAACTTTCAAATATCGTAAGCATTTTAAGAGAGTTAAAAACAAAGAGAAATGTACGATTTAATTTGGTTAAGAGGACTCGACTTTAAACGAGATTTAAGTAAACAATACCTGTCGGAAAAATGTCACTAAGTGAGGTCATTTTTTAAACACTGTGGTATAACAGATGTTGCGGGACTGAGATGAAGTTCAGACTGAAAATAATGGTAAAGAATTCTGTTTGCATTCCCCCATAACAACATCAAGAACAATACGAGGGTTTCGAAGTTGATGTTTTGGCCAGCATATATACCAGGAAAATGGGTAAGCCTAGATCAAAGTGTGCAACAAAGTGCTCTCTTTGTATACCCTGTACTTATTGAAAATGACTGAGAAGGTAAGCTCTGTTTTTGTTAATAAAAGAGATAGATCATTCACAAACAACTCTGTATATATCTTTGTTTTTCTACAAGAACAAAATGATTTTTGAGACTTATTCAGCTCATAAGTCGAAAAGAAAAGCTTACAACTAATTTTTAAAAAAATGTAAAAAATGTCAATTTTTATGTTCTCATATTATTTTAAACGGAAAAAAAATTTATGATTAGAAAAACTTGTTGGAATATTTTAAGAGGGTATCTCACAGTCGAACAGCATTTATATTAATTTGATATATTTTTCTGAGTACTTTGAGAATTTTGTCAATTGAAATTTGTCGTTTTATGAACTTATGGAGCATAGTATAGTATATTCGGTATATATATACATACATATACATATACATATAAATATTTGTTGTGATAGGTATTCTTTTTGATTTTTTACTTGGCTAAATTCAACTGAGCACGCTTTTCCTAATGTAGCAGTCAGCAAATAAAAGAAATCAAATAAAACACACAAAGAACCACAGAGAGAGACACACACACATATATAAGCGAAAGACTGTGTGTGTGCGTGTGTGTGTGTCACGAGTATGTGTGTGTGCGTGTTTTGATGGGGCGCTTCTAACGTTGTGGTTTCATTTGGCAAAGCACAAAATTCTTCTATATAAAATAACGGAAACAACTAAACTAAACTGAACTGAACTAAACTAAAATAAACTGATCTGAACGGAACTCAAAGCGAAAATCCAACCCAAAAACCCAATTCCAAATTTAAGCCAAAATAAAAAAAGCAAAAAAAATAGGAAAAAAAAGAAACCAGCAGCTGAAATTGTTAACCTTTTGGGGATATCAACTAACCAAACAGGGAAACAAACCTGGCGGACAGCCAGCGGCAACAGCAGCAACATTTAAGTTTTTATCAGAGCAAGAACAAAATAAAGTTTTCTTTCCAGCCAGTACAGTGCCAACCGAAAAAAGACGAACCACAACAGCAGCAGCAACAACAACAACAGAAGCCACAAGTGCGCGCAGTGCCCAAAGGACATTCAAGGAGGACTTTAAGCACAATTTCTACTTCTTCATTTTCATCACTTCTTAGTTATCTTTTTTTTTCTGCTCCTTCGCGTGGACAAAGTTTTATATCCCTTTCAATTTGATTTCTGTCGGAGTACTTTCAAAGGATTTAACAGGTGAGATACGCCATTCTCCCCCCCAGGATGAATACGTCTAGAGTCTAGACACGTGTCAAATCATTTCCGGTAGCAATTAAATGCAAATCAAATACGCCAACTAAATGACAGCTGACTTAGAAGCCATAAACGATTCGTCATGTGTGTCGAATTTGATTTGCATTTAGCAGACAGCCAAAGAGGAAATCGATTAATCCTTTTCCCATCCTCCTACACATATGTATATTCCCTCGCGAAGCGTTTAATTTATTTGTAACAAAAACTCTTGGTTAGGAATTATCTTAACAATAAGATTTTATTGCTCTAATAATTATAACTTATATTATAATATTTTCATAAATAGAAAAAACATTCTGATTATAAAACTATCCAATTTATTAAGAATGCTAAGAAATTATTGCTCTAATAATTATAGCGAACTTATATTATGATATTTTCATAAATAGAAAAAACATTCTGTTTATAAAACTATAGAATTTATTAAAAAGGCATCTTTCTGTATTTTTCAAGATAAAGGAAAATAAAAATGTATGATTTTAGAAACTAATCTCTCAAATCTTCATGAACCTTAGCATCATATCAATCTATTAAATGCGGAAAGTACATATATAGAAACTGGTTTGATCGATTTACTATACCATATAGGCTTCATACAAAGGATCGATTCAAAATCTGTACTAAGTATGAAAATAATATATATTTTTTTATTTTTTCTCTAGTAATCTCTCCTATTATGCATTTGCTATGGTCCGACCAAAATTAATTGAAATCGGTCTATTATAACATTTAGCTGCCGTAATAAGTATCGATCGAAAATTAAACTTTAGTATGAATAAATTTTATTTAGTGAGATAAACCAACGAGTCTCACAAAATATGAACTTAGTGCTGTTTAGGATCCTGAACAAATTAATTTGAAATCTATAAACTATATCATATAGCTGCCAAAGGAAAAAAATAAAATAAAATATACTTTAATTTTTTTTCTCTCTCTCTCTCTCTGTCTCTCTCTCTCTCTCTCTATCTGTCAGCTGTCACAATGAGCAATAGGAAAAATCGTATTGACGCCTCGACTTTGTCCCCAAGGGGATCCAAGCCCAAGAATCTGAGCAAATCCAAGACCAGTAATAATAATACATCTCAAGCTGGCTCCACTCGACTGCCTGGCATTGAGGAGAATGCGCAGAGTGAGAGCGGAAATGCGCCCTTTGTACTGGTCGACGGTATGAGTACAAAGAGTCGTCAGCAGCTCCACCTGGCGTTGTCCAAGTGCGAGAAGAGACGCATGAAGTGGATCCAGAGGCAGTGCTGTGTGCTGCCCTTGCTCAAATATATGAAGCCATCGATAAGAGTTGAGGCCACAACGGCTGTGGAAATGGAAGCACAGGCTGAACTGGACTTTCAGGAGGATCTCAAGCAACTTTGCATTGCCGAGCTGACCGTGGGAGATGTCTGGGAGAGAGCTGGAGCAGTGACACCCATTGCACACACTTCCAGTGTTGAGAATCTGTTGCAGAATAAGCCAAGACTGGAGGAAATCCGTTCACAGTTGGAGCAACTGCGTAAAAGTCAAGAGGAGACTGACAGGAACTTGTCAATCCGAGCTAAAAAGGACTCGACAACGAAACAACCCAGACTATTGCGACAAGGCACATTTGATGTGAAGCGGGATGATCAGCTCTTAACATCATCTTCACGCTGCTCCATAGGCAGCTCCAAAATCATGAGCATGGCCAATAGATCGCATCCATCATCGCAATGTTCGCTGATGAGAGGCGTCACACCAAGACCAACAAACAGCACGACTTGTTTATTTCAAAACAAGTCCTATACTCTAGTTACGGACTCCAAAAAGGTCAGCAGAGTGCCGAGTTTGCATGCATCCAGGACAATTGAGTTGCCCAAGATTATTAATAAAATTGGCGATCTGCTGTTGCAGCTGCCGCTGGAGCAGCAGCAGAAATATAAGCTGGAAAATAAGGAATCCTACGCGTACGTGGTAACCATTACACCCAACACGGATACTGAGACCTCGGATGTGGAGTCGATTGCGACATCCTCAATCCATCCCAATACATCCCGATCTGCCATCTGTAATTCGACTACGCCCAGTGTCAGCAACTCTTCCCTTTTGGACACTGATCCTGCAGCCCATTTAGGATCACAACGAATCAAGACCCAACCGCCTCCCATTCAACCCAAGTCGCGCTCATTCCTCAAGATGTCCTCCAGAATATTAAAGAAAATAAAGAATTGACTTAATGACGTTGTTGGAGAGTTCCAGCTTTTCAAGGCATTCGAATCAAAGGCGCCATCGCTCAAAACTTTATACAGTTATTTGATCCATATATTTCTAAATAAAAAGAGAAGTGACTATTTAAGATAGGAAAAATGTATTTCAGTGTCTTCCAAATTTATTATATAATTATCTGCGCCAAAACTTAGTCAAAGTCCTATTTTAAAAAAATATTCTAAATGAACAAAATTTGAATACAAAATGAATTAAGAGGCCAAACCATGATTAAAATGAAATTCCGCTTGAAAATCGGTTAAGATTTAAAAAAGTTATGCAGGTTTGAAGTTGGTCAAAACCTTTAACTTATCAACTTTACAAGTCAAAATTTTTGTACCATTTTCCATGATTTTTTACAGAAAAATGAAAGATGTCAGAAACAAATTTAAAGTGTTGTTTTATACTAATTTTGATAAAAGAAGTTGATTAAAAGTGAAAACATGAGATTTAAAATTTTCAATTTTCAAAATATCAAAGGGGGGACCCTATGCTTAAAAATCAAAACCAATATCTAGAGGGTAAAATATTTTTTTTTTTAGTTAAATTAAATATTAATGCAGAATAAATTTAGAGGCCAAATCATGACTAAAATGACATTCCGCTTAAAAATCGGTTAAGATTTAAAAAAGTTATGCAGGTTTGAAGTTGGTCAAACCTTCAACTTAGCAACTTTACAAGTCAAAATTTTTGTACAATTTTACATGATTTTTTACAGAAAAATGAAAGATGTCAGAAACAAATTTAAAGTGTTGTTTTATACTAATTACGATATAATAAGTTGATTAAAAGTGAAAACTTGAGATTTAAAATTTTAAAATTTCAATATTCCAAAGGGGGGACCCTAAGCATAGAAATCAGAACCGAGATACAGAGGTAAAATTTTTTTTCTTTCAAAATTAATAAAATTCGAATGTAGAATGCATTTAGAGGCCAAATCATGACTAAAATGACATTCCGCTTGAAAATCGGTTAAGATTTAAGAAAGTTATGCAGGTTTGAATTTGGTCAAACATTTAACTTGGTAACTTTACAAGTCAAAATTTAAGTCATATTAATATATTACATTTTTTTAAAAAATACTTTCGCTGTTTCTGTACACTCCAAATAAATCCCATGCTAGAACAAACTGGATGAGGTGCACTTTCGTCAAGTTTGGTTGTGGCTGAAGGGGCTTACTTAATTGGTAGCCTAATTGCTACTTGCGCTTTACCTGCCACGCAACAGTCGCACTTTCAGTGCTTATTTTCGTGGCAACGTTTGGATAATTGTGGCAAAAGTGCTTTAAACTTTCTCTCAGTACTCTTTTGCCTTGAGCTCGAAATTAAAGTGCGTTCGGAGTGGAGGAGTAGCTCAGCCGGATAACTGGGAATGCAGCTACTCCCACTTCCGGAGCGGTTCTGTCCGTTTCGGCCCAAAAGAGCCTTGTATCAAGTTTTTGCCAGATTTGAGAAAATGTCAGCCAATTGGTTGCCATGTCTGTTGCTGTTGTTCTTTCTCTCAGCTCAGCTCTGGCTGAAAAATCATTTGTGGGTCCAGCTTCGTTGGGACTCTCAAATTGCAAGATTGACTCGAGGCAGCGACAGAGACAGAGGCAGCGACAGCGACAGAGACAGCGACAGAGGCAGCGACAGCGACAGAGACAAAAGTTTCAATTAGATTTAATGAAATCACAAACAAAATTTCTCAACGGAGACTCGGCGTTCTTTGAGGCTTTGTCAATGAGTTTGGCCAACAAAACCAAATTATAAACAACATCTAAATTAATGCCTTGGGGGCGCAAGTGGGCAGGAGGCGTGGCAGCGGTCACTCAAAGCTCAGCTCACAAACACAACAACATTTTGCAAATTGTTTGACCAATTTTTTTGTCCTTCTCAGTCTGTCATTTTAGCATTTTCGTTGCCAAATACATTTCATGATTTACTGCGAACCAAAACAGGAAGCTCTGGGCAAGTGGAGGATGAAAACAGTGGCTGCCACATGGTGCATGCCCCCGAGTCGAGTGGGCGTTACATAAAATTTGCAATTAGATTTGGTAAAAAGCAGCCGCAGCATCCGCGAGGCGCCTCAAACCAATGCCACAAGCGAGTTGTACACTGATAAAAAATATGTTCTAAAATCAAGAGTTTGGTCTCAAAACTACGATTTTTGGTCTAAAAAATGCGTCGAGAAAATTCTTAAATTAAGAGCACGCATCTTGATATTAAGAACATTTTAAATAAGACCAAGTTCTTATTTTTAGAATAAATGTTCTTAAAATTAAAATCAAAAAATTAAATAAATAAAAACTATTTTTTATATTTATAATTTTTTTTATTTGTAAATTTCGATTAATTTACATTTTATTATGTTTTAGTGTTTTAGTAATTTTATAAATGTTATTTTAATTTGTTACGAATGGGATTCGAACCGCCGCCTTGTTACTTTCCTAACAATTTAAGATTTTTATTCTTATATTAAGATTTTAAGATTTTTTAGATTAATAATCTTACTTTTAGTAATTTGGTCTTAAAATAATCTTATTTTAAGAACAAAATATTTAAGATCAATGTTCTAGATTTTAGAAGTTGGTCTTTTTTTCAGTGTAGCCACGTTAGTTGGCCCTACCAATTTTTAATGCAGAAAGTTTAATCGCAACGGCGACGACGACGACGACAACGACAACGTCGCATTTCCGCCGTTTGTTGGATTTCGACTGCATTTCCTGCAGCAACAACATCTGCTCTCGGCAGCATCATCAAATTTGCTGCTTAATATTAGCCAAGGTTGGAGAATAGCGGGAGTGGCAGAGCGAGAATAGGGAATTGGGAATAGAGAATGTAGAATGCAGAATGCAGGAAGCAGGACAACGACCACAGGCCGCAAAGCGTCAACGACAGTGACTGCAAATCCGTTTCCCTCGGGCTTTAATTGCTGCCACATTTCTCGGGAATTCTGTTTGACCCCCAACAGGGAAAACAGGCTGCACTTTCACTTTGCCAGCCTTTGACTGCAGCCGACAGATTAAATACATTTTTTATTAGCTCATTTCGTAGATGATTTTGCGGCTAAATCTTGCTAAAAGCCAGAACAGTCAAGTAACTCATCGTAGATGATTTTTGGCATTTCCTTAAGCAGAAATTGCAGGAGAGTCTCTGTGAAACTAGCTTCCAACGAACTAAACTACATATAAAGTAAAAATATTAAACTTAAAATTTTAAATCGCATTAACATAACATAGTTAATATATAATTATTGGAGAATAATTATCACATAAATGTGATTTAAAGTTCTTCTAAATACATCACATTTTTCAAATATCCGTTGTTTAAAATAAACAATCATATATAAAATAAAGATGAGCTTAATTTTTCAATAAGTGTTGGGTAATCGCATCAATATATAAATGGAGCAAATTTTATAACGTCTCTTTACCAGAATGATTTGGCGTATTTCTTTATGTTTTCACACATTTAATCTATTTCAAAAAATTTTTCTTTTTTTTATTTTATTAACAACAAATATAAATTTTATATTATAGAAGAAAAGAAAATTGAGTATCATAGAAAAATGTAGATCAACCTTTAAAAAAAAGAAGACTAAAATAATTTATTTTTTGCCTTATTAACTTTTGTGGGGATACTAAAATTAATTTTCGTATTTTATGTTTTACGTTAATTTAAAAAAAACACAAAGGTCAGAAATAATGTTATTTTTAATGCTTTTTACCGCGAACGTAGTAAGTTAGTATTAAAAATATGTATTTTTATAAAAATGTAAATTATACCCATTTTAAATATTTTGATGCTACATAAATGGTTAATTCTCATATTAATTGAACACTTATTTTCAAAAATCGATGGCATAATTATATCAGAAAATTAAAAAACTTACGTAAGGTTAAATTACTTATTTTTAAATTTATATTTACATAGCGTATTGTAATTTTCCTTTTGTTTTTTGATAGCCTATCGAAATTAATGGGTTAAATAATTTAAGTTCAGTTTATCCAAGCTGTCAAATCATTTTTCCAATGGCTATAAATCCGATGTAACTTGTCACTTTCTCTAAGCAGGCAATTTTTGTACACTTTGGTTTCATTGCAAATAAATAAGTCACGCAATTAGAATGAACTATAATAATTACACAATAAATATTGCCAGACCGCTGGCTGCGCTGGGATGTTGCCTCATGTTGCAGCTGCAAAATGAAAATAAATTGCAAGTTGGTCGCGTGCTGGGTTTTTGGGCTTCCGTCCTTCGTCCGATGTCGGTCGTCGCTAATGGCGGATCTGGGCTCTGGGCCACGTTTACATATTTGAGTAGTTAGTTGAGCACTTGATCAGCGAGTCAGACATTTGTTTTCCAATGCATGTGTGTGGGTGTGTATGTGTGTTTGTGTGGGTGTTACAGCCAGATTAATAAAATTTATTATCATTGCGATAGTGCAGGCAAATAAACAAACAAGCATACAAACTCGCAAACTCACAAACAAACAAACAAAGCAGCAAATACATCTACATAGTACGTGGTGTAAGTATGTGAACGGGCACTAAAACCCAGCTGGGAAAACATATCAAAATGAAGTAAAATTCATTTTACAACAGACAGAGATGGAGATGGAGATGGAAATGGAGACAGAGTGAAACCAAAATTGCACTGCTGCAGGATTTGCCTTGAGATCCACAAACTGCTGGCGAAAACGGAAGTTCGACGCCCAAGTGGCAGTCGCGATAATAGTGCTTGGCATGTGTGCTGAAATATTAGCATATAAACATAGACACACACACACACACACACACACACACACACTCATACACACTTACATGCTGCTAGTGTGAAGGAAGAAGTTTTGACTAGAGCGTCGGCGCTATCTGGAGACACATAAATATGAAAATGCAGGCGGCAACTCGAGAGCGCACTGAGCACACGGTTCTAGCAGCTCGACAAAAAAAGTGAGCACCTAGCCTCGCTGAGTGCTGACTGAAAGGGCGTTGTGCCACGCCCACACACACACATTACACGCACACATGCAAGCAAACAGAAACTAGCAAGACGAGCGAACTCGACTCTGATAGAGCTCGCATTTTCTATATTTATGTATGCAAGAAAAAACATACATACAAAAAGAAAGAACGCTTTCTAAAATCAACAATCTTCCTTTTATATCTCTTATTTATTTATTAAGTTTTAAATAGATCAAGTGAAAAGTATAACTAACACCAAAATACATAAATAAATGGTATTTCAATAATGATATTTTCTTGATTTTCGTTAAGATTTTTTTGGTTTTCATGCAGATTTGAGACGAACGGTCTGAAACTGTGGACTCTAACTACACGCTATACAATTTTTTTCCCCTCACATTTGATAGGAAAATACACATTTTTGGCATCCCTGGTCAAAAAAAAAGATTTTGGAGTTTTTATCTTAAAAATGCAACAAAAAATTTAAATAATATAGAAAACATCTTGGCTAATAGATTTTTGCATTTAAAGTTTTCTTTAATTTTAATAAAAATTTAATAAAAAAATTATTATTACAAAATCAATTACGTGCAAAACTTTATTGTTTATTTTTTTCTAGTTCTTCCTTTCATTCGACACCGTGTTGAATTGTGTTTTGAATAACGTTCTAGTTTATTGTAGTATTAACTATACTTAAATTTCATTTTAAAATTGTTTTAAAATGCAAAGAAATTAAAAAAATGTATATCTTTTTGAGAGCATTTAAACTTAAGCCTTTTCTTAGCACATTGTTTTCTATTTCTACTTTTAAACGTGTATTCACATATATTTCTTTGATTTTCATTGTGTACACCGCCTGCTGGGGATATTTACTTGCTTTTGTGACAAACCCAATAGAACCTTAATATATTTTGTATACAGGGTGTTAAAAAAAAAGTGCAACAGTGTCGAGTCGTATGCTGTAGTATTTGAATATTATTGTCGCGCACATACGACGAGCTCTGAAGCTTAGGTCCTGGACATTTCCAGGCCCCCAACCTAGGGACAGTAACAACAATAAACACATTAGATGCGGCACTCAGTATTTAATGGTGTTTGTGCGAAATAATAGCCAGAGTAGGACTCATGGCAGCTGCAGTGGCAACAGCAGGACCCAGAAGGACCCACTCCGCTCCTCATGGCGCCGTAAATTCAAATTAAGTCGCCCAACTTGCTGACAGTTAAAATCTTCGTAGCAAAAATGTGGAGCACAGCCAGAAAGCCGAGGAACAGGAGCAGCTGAAGAAGAAGGAGGAGCGAGGAGCAGGAAGAAGCAGCAAAAGATCAGCTGCAGTCTGTGTGTGTGTGTGTGCGTGTGTGTGTGTGTGTGTCATTGTGTGAATTTGTTGGTAAATGCCCAAGTGTTAGTTAGAAGTAGTTTGTTTGAAGAGTGAACACAGTTGGCTTTCAATTTATTGCCCCAAAGTGCAGACAGAGGGAGCAACTCATTTCTCCTGTATTTCCCCTCATTTTACCGCCTGCTCACAAACTCACAACTGCAGATGGATTAAGTGCGATTTGTGAGTGAGGCAAATCATTTCGTTTTAATTAAATGTACCCAAAAAAAACAACAAAATGTTCCAATTCACATTTTCGGGTGCCACAAGTTGGCCAGAACATACATCGATAGTCGATTGGTATTGCAGCTGTTTAAGCTTATTATTGAAATCGATAAAGCTACTAGCAACATTAATAGTTTTAATTTTGAATTTTACGAATATATGTAATATAACCTGTTGCCAATATCAAATATAGTTGGTGTAATTACTTATGGGGGCCTTTACGAGTATGTAGTAAATAAAAGAGGACGTTCTTTTTTATGAAGCAGTGAAAGTGTGTTTAATTTATAGAAGTAAGTAACACTGGCTCACTAAAGTTGATAGAACACCAAGAAAATAAGCACGGAGAAAGCAAATGTGTCTGCATAAATTTGTATGCTTGATTAAAAAAATGAAATATTAAATAATTATGAGACATTGCTTCATTAAAAAGATAAGTACACTCACGTATAAAATGTATATATAATATTTTTATTTATTTTATTTAATATGCATTTATTCCAAATGCTTCAACTACATGAATTATTGCATAAGTTACTAAAATTAAATCATGAAAAAAATGCTAAATATAAATATAAAAAATGAAATAAAATAAATTCCACAATATAATTCTAAATTCCGACGCACATTTGATTTTCTCAATAATACATTTTGTATTATTTTATATGAAATCAAATTTCTTAATATCATTTTAAATTCTTTAAGTACTTTTGTTCAACGTTTTTAAATAAATATAGAAATAAATTAAATATGCCGTGACCTCCATCGTTATAGTTTTCCTGAGTTTCATAAACATTTTATATTGTACTACAACACAAGCCAAACATAGATATCGATTTTTATAAAATTTTTATTAGACAGTTTTGACGCATTGTGAATTTTATGCTATGTCGCAGATAGACAGGTTTTTAAAAAATGAAAAACAGCAATAAAAATGTTATTCAACGCTTGTTTGAAAACAAAATTGAAATGCTTTGCTTGAGCTCTCAGTTTTGTCTTGGCACGGCCGGAAATTTGAAGCCAATTAAAAATGCATTCAACGCCAGAGACAGGAAATAAGTGAAAAAATGAAAAGACAAATTGACAGCTGAGCGCAGGCATCAAATCGCTGGAGAAATAAGAAAAAAGTACAAGACTGACAAGAAGAGAGACTAGAGAGAGAGAAAGAGAGAGAGAGAATGATTCTCAGGCAGCGAATAACAAACTTGAAAATGGAAAACATTGGATTGTACTAAGTTGGTGGAATTTGCATAGAAATAAATAGGATTGCTAGGCAAACAATGAATCTGTTCAATCAAATAAATGGCAAAAGCGCAAAAAGGTAAACAAACAAACAAACAAAAAAGTCGGAAAGGCTGTAGTCGAGATCCCGACCAAAGAATACCCGTTAATTATTTTAATATATATTTAAATAACTTAAAGAGTTTTGACAGAATAAAAACTACTGCATACTTTTGGGTGCTTGTATTGTCTTAATTATTAATAGCTTTAGTTAGCTATTATTGCCGTTCTACTTGTCTGATCTGGCTGCGATTCAGTGGAATAATACATAATATTAATAGATAACGTAAATTGCCTTAAAAACCAAATTATCTTAAATACTGTGGATGTGGTGGTTTTTCCCAATTTAAAGCAAACTTGACCTGCGTGGGTTCTATAAAAGTCTGTGTGCTCACACGGCTGTTGATGCTGAGCAAGAATATATATATTGCATTGCCTATTACATACATTTGAACGAACACAATACACCCTTTTACATATTTTTTAAGTAACGGGTATAAAAATAAGAAAGTTGTAGGTAACGAATCATCGGTTAACGTTGTGACAAAGCCAAACACTTGACAGGACATGGAAAAAGGCTTGCCAACTCAAAGTGTATGTGTGTTTCACTGTACAGGTGAATGCAAACAAAAGCCCTAGAGGCTTTTAAAAGCATACAACCTACAACTAAACGGTGCTGAAGAGAAGGCGAAAAATGAAAGGCGGAAAAGCGCACAAGAAACGCCACTTTACATACCAAAATCGTAAATATTTTGCCATAAAACTGTAGACGGTTTTACCTGTTTGTCAACCCCGTTTCTCCCCATTTTTTTTTCCTGCTGCAACGCATAGAGTGTGAATGAAGTGAGCACTTGGACGTTTTGCGGCATTTTGGAGTTGACATAAAAAAAAAAAAACGAAGAACGAGCGCTGAAAAAAAATCAAACAACAAAACAAACACGAATGTCACTCGAAATGTTTTTACATTTCACTGTGACACTTTGTGGCAAGCATGTGATGGTCGTCATTCTCAACCTCATCCTCATCCCCATCGTCTGCTGTTTGCATGTGGCAGTTGCAGTTGCAGTTGCAGCTACCTCATAACTCTTGCCACTGCCTAATGGCAACTCATAATTATGTTATGCTATTTTTAGCAGCTAAATGGCAAGTCTCGATGCTGCTCTCGTTTTTTGTGGTTGTTTTTGTTGTTGTTGTTGTTGTTGTTGTTTGGTGGCACTTGTCGCTAGCACGTCAAGTGCAGTTGCATGCAACAAATTTTCAAGGCAAGCACTAAAGCCGCAGCTGCAACAAACTTCAAGTGCCGCTTGCCGTTTGTGTTGTGCCGTTGTGGCAGCTCCAGAAATGCTTAGGCTTTAGCGCATTTAAAACTTTACCCAACCTGGGCCAACTTGGCTTCCTACAATATATATACTGGTACTTTATATACATTATATATATATAGACCCTGTTGAAAGCCACTCACAGAACGGTGACATTAAAAGTCTTCAGCTTGGATTTTCTTTGTTATTCTTTTCCAACTTTTGTTTACCTGTGCAAAACCAACTCACCTCCCTTTTCTTACTCTCTCTCTCTTTGTCAAACTATAGAAAAGGGCATGCTAGACAATAGGGTTAAACAGCTCTAAATACCAGTGTCAAAACTTGTATCTACGAGAAAGCCACAAGCCGCCTAATTCTATTATATTTATAGGTATTTATATCAAATTCAGTTTATTTGTTAAACTATAAATAACAGTGTCAAAATTGGTCTCTGTTGAAAGTGAATAAAATTGACTAATTCTTTCTTATTTCCAAATATTTATATTACATTCAGTCTTTTGTTAAGCCTTAAATAAAATACGTCTCTTTTTTTCAGGTTTAAATATAAATTTTAATATAATTATACATTGTTGATAATCTGACCAAGGGATTATGCCTTTAGTTGACGTTAAATAAATAAATAAATATTTCTTTTATATTTATATGTATTTCTACTATATTGTTAAGCTATAAATAAGAGTGTCTAAAATTAGTCGTAGTCTCTAAATAAAGCTTTATATTGTCTTTATTTTCTTTCCGCTTTAATTTGATATCAAATATTAGTAATTAATTTAATAAATAAATTTTAATATTATAAGTTTAATGATAATATTTTTCTCAAATAGAATAAAATAAATAAATGAATATTTTTGTTTATATTTATTAGTATTTGTAACACTTTCAATCTTTTGTAAAGCTATAAATAACAGTGTCAAAATGCATCTAAAGCCATAAAGCCGCTTAACTCTTTTATATCTTTAAGTATTTATTTCACATTCAATCTATTCAATCTATTGTTAAGATATAGAGCCTACTTTCACAACTAATCCGATTGTTGCTACATTGCAAATGGCCTAAACAAATAATCTGTATCGTTTTAAGACATATTAGATTTCGCAATAATATTAAGTATACGCCAGGTGAACTGTCGGCCAAGTGGCTGGCTTTTTGCTAAACTTTTAAGGCAGCCAATAGCTTGGCAGTGCTCATAATCAATTTAGATGATTCCTAACCGCTACAACAACTACAACAACAATGGCCACAACAGCAGCCTTTACAATTATGTGAAGTGTGTGTGCGTTGCACATTTTCCCATTTCCCACTTCCCATTTCACATTTATGTTTTGCTGTAGAATAACACACAAACAGGCTGTTGCCAGTATTTTCTTGGAACAAAGAGCACAACATGCTAGCTGGCCAACCGCCTGGGGACTGCATCTGGGCCAGCTGTATTCAGCCCTGTTCTGGGTCTGGGCCTGAGTTTAAGTTTGAGTTTGAGTCTGGCCAGCTATTTCATGTTGTCCACTTCTGAGGCAAACATTATGATGCATTCGGTTCAGTAATTTTTATTGTATTTTTTCTCATTTTTCTTGGCCTGCTACTCTTGGCCCGCTGGCGTTTTCTTAGCCAGCGTTATTTACTACTCGGTCTCGGCTTGATTTCTTTGCTCTGCTTTGCTTTAATATTGCACAGCGTCCTCAAAGCTTTTATGGTCACTTTACTGTTTATTTGCTTTTATTAAAAATACTAGCTGATTCTCTATCCATTTCCCTTTCCCCTCTCTCTCTCTCTGCAGTTCCCACGCTTTCTATGCCCTTTTCACTGTGTTCTTATGCTGCATTGCTTTTATTTTGTAGTTATTTATTATGTGCAAAACTTCTTTTCAAATATGTTTGTTATTATCTTTCCTATACACACTAACAGACCCAAACACATACTCTTAAAATTAATATTTCACATTGTGGCGTGCAGTTCTTTTTCCCTTATTCATTGTTCGGATTGTCCCAAAGCCGGAGGACATAAAATATATATAAAGAAATATACATACACGCCTTTAATAAGTAATTACTTGATACAGCCAGTAAAACTTGCAAGAGTTCTGTTTATACTCGGCACATATTTATATGCAAGTATTTTTTCTTACGGCCTCAATGTAAATTATTCAGCTAGTTCTCAAACTTTTCATATTTATGTCAAGTCGACTATATTCAAAAAATACCAAAGGGAAAAAATTTATTTTACGAAGCACAATGTGCTTTTAAAATTAACCTTAGGAAATAATTTTTAAGATCGAAAATATGTTATGCAAATATTTTTACAAATAATTTTTGTTTAATGATAGTAAAAAAAGTTACTTCAAAATATAATTTTGTATTTAATCTAAAATACAATCATGTAAGCTTCCATTAAATTTATTTTAAATCATTATGAAAATGTTTCCTATTTCCATTGGCAAAAAAAACCTAACTTTGAAAATCTTTGATTTTTAGTCTTTTTTTCTTAAAAACTTTTATTCTTTGCTCGTCAATCATTTAATTATTCCACTTATCAGGCAGAACAAACAGTGAAATGAACTTAAAAATCAATAATATCTACAGTTTTTAAATTTTAAAACTTTCTTAAGACGAAGTCCATAGATTGCAATTTATGTAAACTAGTGTAAGCAATGATCTGGCTATTTGACTCACACACACACACACATATACACGCACAATAAGCACGCATGTACATTTTCATAGCATGCTTTTATGTACATACTTATGTATTTTATGTGTTTGTATGTGTTTTGCACATATTGGATAGCTTTCAGGAATGCTTCGTCTTGTGTTTCATTTCATCTTTTGTTGTGGCTCCGTTTTTTCGTTGCGTATGCAAATCCCAAGAGTTTTTCCCCAGCTTCCACTAGTCGTACTTTTTGCAATGCTTAGTCCAATATAAGTGCATTTGTCAGTCATTCAATTTGTGTGGTTTGTCTTGAAGCAACTTTCCCCTGGGTAAAGTACCAATTGCTTTTATTGATTTTGTGTCGATTTTTTTTTTCATTTTTTCATACTCATGCGCCACTTGAAATTTGAATTTTAGAAATTGTGAAAAGTGTAATATTATATTTGGCGTGGTAATACAAAGCATTTTCTCAACCATGAGCACTCTAAGCATTCATTGTATTTCCCCCCGGACAATTGGTTAGTTATATTGAACATGTCCATACGTGTTCTTATAAAGACAAGTGTTACAACCATTTTTGAGACACGAGCTTTAAAAATTACGAACAATTTAATAAATTAAAATTGAAAATTAATTAATTCTCTACATATTTTAAAATGTAAATGTGAAATAAATTTTTTAAGCAATGTAACAAAATTTGGAAGTAAAACATTTTAAGTTGGATTACATAAAACTGGAAATCAAATATATATTTTATTTTACAATTTTAAAATGATTATTTAAAATAAGTTTTATTAAGGAAATTTAAGAAAATATGCTAAATAATTCTCATATTGCCCTTTTCTATTTTTAATCTAAAGATAAAGATAAAGGCAGTTGAAAGTTTTGGAAGAATTACGACAGAAATAGGAGTATCATGGTTTATCCGTTTCCCTTAATAATTATATTTAATGTGTTTAAAGGGGACATCAGGCAACACGTTGTCTGTCATAAACATATTACGCTTAAACAGGAACCCTCTGTTTTCTGGATGAGTGATGGTCTAGCACTGGCAGACGCACTCAAGTGAGTGACACTGCTCAGCTCAACTGCGACACACACACACACACACACACACACACACGCATGCATCCATCGTCTGTTTGGAGTTGCGACTAAGTAGCACAACATACTCCATAAATTATATATGTGTGTGTACTTTTATGTTATACATATATACCCATAAAATGCGCATGAGAGGGTATTATAAAGTTGAATTGTTTCTATATGTTTTTCTTTACTTTTTTTGAAGTGGGTATCGATATCAACGGCTATTAAAAATAGAAAATCTCTTAAATATAAACGACAATTTAAATAAGTGCAATATTGAGTATGTACTAGTCGAGCAGCTTCAAATATGTTAGCTTTAATAGTAGTAATATTAGCTTGTATACAATAATATTCATTACATTAGCTGCAAGTTTGATCTGCAATCTGCTAACTGACCTTTTACTTAATCAAATTACTGGCTTTAAGGCTTGTTAGCTGATTAAAGATATACAACATGTCATTAACAAGCAATTAGTAAGAAGAAATCCAATAATTACCTATATAGCATAAGTAAAAAACCACCAAATTCCTTCTTTACGCTGCGAATATTACGCATACGCCCGAGTTAACAAGCTGATCAGCCATTTGGGGTACTAAGCGGAATTCGCTATGGCATTCCAGAGACCTCATGAATGCCTTGGCGAGAAATATGGGTGTGTGACAGAGAGCCACAGCCATTGACATGCATAGCTCGGAACGAGCTTTAAATATTTGCCACCTGTGCAGGAAATGTCTGTAGTTGAGGAGTAGGGAAATCAGGGAGTGTGTGTTTGTTTTGTTTGCAGATGTCAAACTGCGGTTAAACGTGTTTATGATGTGCACAATAATTGTGATTTAAAGCATGAACAGGAAAATACTCATACAATAAATAGCAATCCGCTGAGAGAAATAATAACATAAATTTAAAGCAAAGTTTTTCTCATTTTTGCATAAATAATGCAATTATTATAAATGACACTCTCAAACATAATTAAACAATATATAATCATATAAAAAATCACACAGATATCTATTAAAACCTTTCATGAGCATAAATGGAGAATTAAATATTTAAAGCTTCGCTTAACTCGCGGCTTCCTGTATTGCAGCAACTAATTGCCAGCCAGGATCTGTTTGTGGCCAGCCGCGAGCTATTAAGGATTCGAGCCAGGACACTCAGGACAGTCTCGTTGAGCGGCAACAGCAGCTGGTACCTGGCAAACTTTGCTTGCAGCAAATTGAATCATTTCCAAACTTGGCAAAAACTTGCCAAAATTGTTTTTATAATGCGCAACTTTTTCGCTCTCAACTCGCGGACTAATAGTGCGAGAATAAAAGAGAAATGATTTTCGGTGCTTAATTTAATTTATGCTTTGTGTTGAAGCGGCATAAATTTCAGCTGCAACTGCAACTGCAACTGCAACACAGCCAACTTCTGTCAACGGCAATAAAAACCTACCCACAAATCTCCACTCTTTTAACAGAGGCACAAGTGGAATAAACGTAATATCAACCGCAAATAAATTCAACAGCAGCCATTTAGCTCATATATATTTATTTTGTGACTGCAACACACACACACCACACACACACACACTTTTACACATTTGTCACAGACCTATGTGCCATGTTGAAACTTATATAGAGCCCGTTTATATGGTAATATGGTCAATGAACCTTGGCTCAGTCTGCTAACTGGCATTTGTTAGTAGAGTCCCCTAAAAAGTACTTGCAGAAGAAAGTAAATCACACTTTGAAGCCTATTTTAACATTTTTCAACAGAGTTGCCCTTTAGACCTTTTGCGACACTCCAAAAAACATTATTCCTGAAACATTATTCCTGAAGGTCCTTAAACAAAGAATTTATTTTCAGAAATAATATCATCATTTAAAACGTTGAATGCGAAACTTATAGTTATTTAATAGTAATAATAATAATAATTTAAATATAATTTATTACAAATTTTTTGAACTGATGCAAAATTTGTGAACAAAAGTAAATTTTATTAAATTTAAAATAAAAGTGTTTTATTAAGAAATAAAAAAAATTAAAATATATTTTGTACACTTTTTGCATGATTCTACGTCTAAAATAAAAGAGAAATAAATTTAATATCAGTAGATATTTGGGAGACCACCGTACGCAGCTCTAAACACACAACATAAATAAAGTCAGACCTTAAGCAACAGTGTTGTAAAATATTAAAAATATTAAATTTAAATTTATACCTCGAACAGCTGAACGTTAATTATACCTGTTCAGGCCTCAAAATTTCTTTTATTTAATTTAGACATTATCATTAGGTGATATGGCTATTGTTGTTTTTATTCTCAACGTTTTTTCAACTAGTTGTAACTATGAGTATCTATGTATCATATAAAGATTGTCCAGAGAGAATTTTGTTGACTATATTTGCTGAGTTGCTTGAATAATTTCGGGAATTATTATTGCAATCAGTTAGGAAATTACTGAACCGGCTAAGTTTGAGGTATTGAATATGAAATATTGAAGGTGAAATTAACATCTGCCGAAATCAGCACAATGTACCTAATTGGTTAAGGATGTTGACTGGCATTAAATTCGTAATTGATGTATTGCAAATTATGGCCTAAACCGTAATAGTCAATGGCAGCATTTGAGCCGTATTACGAGTAACTTGAACTTGCAACATGTACGAGGATAATATGTATATATTTGCCTGTGGTAGCAGACTTGAGGCATCTGCTTTTGGTTGAATACATACGTGTACGTATGTATGTATGGAGTCGAGATGCATGCACTCAGCTAAATGAAAACGTGCATGATGTTGCCAAAGAGTAACGAGTCATGCAACACGATGCAAAGATGCCACAATCTAAGCAGCAAGTAGCCGCAAAAGTAAAGGCAACTCGCAGCTGTAAAAGTGCAAGACATGCAACGCATATAAAGCAGCCAAGTCTCACAAAGTCCGTGCAACGTTGGGACAATGCCGTGTTGCAGGCAGTTGCAGATATATATACATATAAATATACATATACACATATACATATGCAAGTTGCCGCTTTGCTTGCCTAATTTGATCATTTATCAAGTGTAAAATGCAGAAGCTGGCAACCGTCTCGACGCGTTCTCTCAGCCATGGCTGTAAATCAAAAGAGAAGCCAAACGAAGCAAAGAGAAGCCAACGAAGCCGTCGTCGCTGTCGACTGACAAATCTAAACAGGCATGTAATCATTTCAGCTGAGGTCTTAATACCGCAATGCTGTCACTGTCACTATCTCTGTCTCTGTCTCAGTCTCTGTCTCAGTCTATAGACGCAGACAGTTTGTTATAAAGGCAAATAGTGCAAAGGGCCTTACAGCCGACAACGCGGCGTATACGCAATATTTGTAATGCAAGCTTTCTTTGTTGCTGCTGCTGAAAATAGAGCTTAGTCTTTTTGTGCTCAACGGCATATTTAATGAAGGTTTTAATTAAAATGCGAACTGATGATGCGTTACTTTCTTCGCTTTCTTTAATAAAATGTAAGACCAGACTCAATTCAAGCTTTATGGCAAAGTGACAACACTGACACAGCCAGGTTAGAGCTCTAAAACATTTTGGCCACTCTGGCACTTTTACTTTGCATTTACTCTCATTTGCAGCACTTAAGCTGTAACTCTAAACGACCAAGACCCGCAACGTGTAAACATAACGTTATTCGCATTATAAATATTTGAACGCTTAAAAGCTGGACAGGATCAGAAGCCAACAGAGTTTGAGGTGAAGATGAAAGCTAAAAGCAGAAACTGTTGCACCATTTTGGTGGCTGCCACTTAACAAAGCAACAACGATAACATCATATTGAGCTTATCTATATGATAATAAGCAGAGCACACGAAATGAAAACTTTAGTTCATCTTTCTCTCTTTCTCTTACACTGACTAAAAAAATTACAAAATTGATAATATTAGCTTAAAAAGTGCGTCGAAAACATTAGATTCTAAAGTTGGAAAACACATCTTGGTATTGTTGTAAGAATAAAAGCTCTTAAAATGTAAGTCAGCAAATAAAAAAAAATAAGTTCAATATTTTTTTTAGATTTTTTGTTGTTTTTTAAATTTTTAAACTTTATTCTGGCTATAATTATTTTTTCTTGGAGAGAGTGGGACTCGAGCCCGCACATGCTTTCAACTGAAGTGGCAACTCTAGCCAGAGCGCCACGGGCTTTAAAAAAATATGAACTTTCTATACTTTCCCAACTAATTAAGAGCCTAGGATTTTTAAAATTAATATTCTGACTATTGGCAAATTGGTCTTAAAATGGTTTTATTTTAAGAACAATATAAAACAATTTTAAGAACAATATAAAATTATTTTAAGAACAATATATTTAAGATGTTTTATTTTTATTTATTTATTTATTTGGCTTAGCACTACCAGAAAACTTATAAATTATTGGGTTAAAACATAAGAGTTCTTAAATCAAAAAATTTAAATTTAAATGTACACATTAATTTGAATCTTGTAATTTGTATAAATTATGATTATCTATTACTTATTAATTAATTAATAAAGTACTGTTGGTTTTTTTTTTCAGTGTTCATGGGATTTTCAAGATATCCTGCAGCTAATTTCAACTTGTTTCTGACAATTAAAAACTTGGCTGCCCAAACAAGCACGTGGCGAAACCGCAGCTGACACATTTAACCCCGTTGCAGATCACATTTGCATTTGTGCAGTTGTGCAGTTGAGCAGCTGTGCAGTTGTGTGTATGTGTGCGTGTGTGTGTGTGGCATGCATAATAGCAACAACAAAGTGCACCACTGGGAGCAAAGAAACCACAGTCGGAGCCACAGCTAGAGCCACATTACTCGTTATACGAATTTTGATTCGGATTCGGATTGTGATGCTGATGCTGATTCTAATGCTGATGTTGTTGCTGACTCTAAGCCATCTGGCAGTTTTCAGCTTTCCTGTGGTGAACTTTGCATTAGTTTGCATTAGACTTGTGCCAGTTGAGACTCTTCTTCTGCTTCTTCTTGTTGTGGTTGCTCTTGTTCTGGTTGCTGAATAATATTGTTATTGCCCTCATAGTATTATTGTGCCCCAAAGTGGCACAACGTTATCTGCTCTACTTATAGCTGTGACCTGAGGCCACAGAGTTCTTCTGCAACTTTCTGCATGCTTGACACATAAATTTTCATTCCCCCCTGAGTGGGATTTCTGCGGCAAGCCCACGCAACTCAGCTGTTTCTTCCTATTACATTAAAAGTAGCCACAAAACGATGCAAAATACTAGACAGGGACACGCTTCAAGGCCAAAGTAGCAGCTCCATTTTGGTAAACAAAGACAGGCACAAGCGCCAAAATTTCAATGTAATTTATTAAGTCTGACACCTGTCAGTGGCTCGCCAAGAAGCAGTAAATGCTCAAATTGATGATAGCGGGAGAAAGACTAAGTAAATGCTAGAGAGAGGGAATAAAGTAAAGATAAACGAAGAGCTAGACACAAGAATTTAAGTAAAACATATTTAATTTTTGATTTTTTAAGGTTAAGTCGTGGCCCTTTTATTCGCATATTGACCTAATTTAACCAGGGAATAACACCGTAATCGGTAACGGAACCCTTAACCGAAACTAACCGTATCATATTGAGTACCAGAACTAAAAGTGTAACTGAAATTAATTCTCTTTCAAGAACCAAAAAACGAAACGCTTGAGCCGGTACGGTTGTGGTAAAGTTGCTAGGTCAAAGAGTTGACAAACTTCCAACTGTCATAACTTGATGAAAACTGACCCGATTTTCAATCGGAATGCCATTTTGATCATAATTCGGTTTCTTAATTTAAACTGCATTAAAATTTTTTGCATTTAGAAAGTTTTATTATTTTTCCACTATCGACTATCGAAAATTCAAAATTTTAAATCTCGTATTTTCACTTTCAATCCACTCCTTATATCGTAATTAGTATAAAACAGCACTTTAAATTTGATTCTGAGACTGTCCATTTTTTGTACAAAATCATGTCAAAATTAAGAAATATTTTGACTTGTAAAGTTGCTAGGTCAGAGGCTTCAGCAACTTCGAACTGTCATAACTTTGGCAAAACTATACCGATTTTGAAGCGCAATGTCATTTTAATCATGGCTTGGCCTCTTTATTCATTATGTATTCAAATTTTGTTCATAAAAAAAATTTTTTTTTTCGACTATCGAAGCCATGGTTCTATGTTGAAATTTTGAAAATTCTAAATTTAAAATGTTTCGAAATTGATTCAGTGTACCGTTACGTCCCGGTACTGGTACCGAAACCGAAAGAAGATAACTGAAATAGAACCTTTTACCGAAATAGTTGTTTCGAAACGTACCGAAACCGAAACCGTAACCTTTATTGGTTTAAGTTTGATTCCTTGAATTTAAGAATAAAATTCTGAGTACATCACATGCTAAAATTAAGAATTTTAAGCTTGGGTGTTAGAATTATGTTATTTTCTGTTAGTTTTATAATTATTATATTTTTGCAAAAATTTAAATTTAACTACCACAGACATTTTTATACTAATAAAAAAATACTTCAATTGTTTTTTTAGATACTTGAGCAAGATTATGGTGCAGAATGAACGACAAGATATACCCTGAAGTAAAATCAACTTTTTTAAAACAATGAAGCATCTTTGTTATCTTTTCCTTTCCCAGCCAGATCAATAATAAAAGTCATCAGGTTGGTTGAGGCAATTCCTATTCACCAGTCTATAAAGATACCCCGCACGTACGTCTCTGGGAATGTGAATAAACGGGAATGGCACTTTTAGCGTTTGTGAAGAGCATCCTTTTGCTATGCTTCCTTCACACACAAACACACACACAATCACACACTTGCTGTCTTCTACTTTAAAATGGCAGCCTGGCGTGCATCCTGACGTGCCACGTATCCCGCAGCAAAAGTAAAAGACAACTGCGGCTTTTATTGTTTCCTCTGTTGACATTATCACGGTGGCGACACCTGCCGGCGCAAGTTGGCAAGCATTTTAATGTTTTGCTTTTAATGCAATGCGACAACACCTCAGAAGAGTAGGTGTGTGCCTGATTTACACTGTGCTCAAAGTCAATGTACCACATACGCTCAGTTGCCGCATTTAGATAATTAAAAGCGACCTCAACTCTCAACTCCCTCAAAGGGTTACTTAATGAAAATGCAAATTATTTTAAGAACTGGGAAACTCCGCTCTCGTTCCTTGTCAGTCGTTAAACATTACTTTCGAGCATTTTGCAAGTCATAGTTTATAATAAAACACTAAAATAATGAAAATATTACAAACCTTAAAAACTATTAAATATTAATAAAGTTGTAATAAATATTAAAGATCTATAAACTTAAATCGTTATCATTCCATTTTAACATTTGTTAAAGGTGACAATTCAAGCTTTAAAATTATGAATCTTTTTTCATCATTTAAGTACATTCTTTAAAACAAGATTAAATCCTTCAAGCATTCAAAATGATTCGACATATTTCAAGGATTTAATTAATTAAACCTTTTTCTTTAAATATGACAGTGATTTAAGCTGCAGTTGAATGCTGAAACTGACATTTTAAGCGGTTCGGTAAACTGTTTTCATTTAGTGAGCGATTACACGATTTACTCAATTATGCGTATTACTCATCGTTGAATAAAAAATGATGGCTGCCCATCTTCTATGCAATTGGACACTCTGCTGCAAATACAAATACGAGAGCACACACAGTACCAACAAATATAAAAAAAAAAAATGATAAAAAGTAACCAAATTGCGCACTACAATTTGATTACCAAGAATGACAGCCGCCATTTTGCCTGGCAAACGAAATTGCCGAGCCGTTTCATTGACAGTCGAAGAGGTGACGGATGGCAGAGAGGAAAGAGGGAGGGACGGAGGAAGGAAGTAGGGGAGTAAGGGAGTAGGAACGGTGCTCATCAAGTTGGCAATGCAAACGCACGCGTTTTATGAGTATCGTTTATTTGGCATGCAACTCCGCTGACTGACGAACTGCAACCCTGTTGCCATTTCCCTGTTTCATTTTTTTTTTTTCAGTTTTGGTTACGATTTCATTTTCGGTTTCAAAGGCTATAATCGAGATCCCGACCATAGGATACCCGTTACTTATTTCAATATATTTAAAAATATTTCAAAGAAATTAATGCCTAATAAAAACTACTGCATACTTTTAGGTGATTTTATTGAAGTAATAACTTTATTAATGACTTTGGTTAGCTATTACTCCCGTTCTACTTGTCCGATCTTGCTTCGGTTAAGTGATATTATAGATAAAATATATAGACAGCGTTAGTTACCAATAAAACTGTATTATCTAAACAACTGTGGGTGTGGTGGGAGTCTACAGAAATCTGTGTAAAAAATTTGATATCTCTGTCTCTTATAGTCTCTGAGATCTAGACGCTCACACGGACGAACAGACGGACGGACGGACAGACGGACAGACGGACGGACGGACGGACAGACACACATGGCTATATCGACTCGGCTGTTGAAGCTGATCAAAAATATATATACTTTATGGGGTCGGAGACACCTCCTTTTCCCTGTTGCATACATTCCAACAAACACAATATACCCTTTAAAATATTTTTGAAGTAACGGGTATAATAACGCGAAAAACTGAGGAAAAAAATAAGCGTCATAACTATTTTTTATGCAACGCTTTTGCGGTCGCCCTTAACGCTGATTTATGAGTGTTAAGTTAATTTGGGCTGTCAGGCGAGGTTGCATCTCCCACTGCAGCAACCGCTGTTGCCACTGCTTCACATTTTCGGGCACTCTGTTCATGCGGCACATGCATTTTTGAGAGGCACACACACACTCACACACACACACACTCAGAGCTATTCTGCCGACACACAAAGGTTGCAAGCACGGACAGAATTGCACTTTGAGTTATAGTCAAAATATAAAACGCACAGTTTCATTTATAGTGCATGCATTTATAGTGCATGCATCTGAGGTGAAACAAAATAGATGGCCTTTTAGACCTACTTCCCCAACTGACATCCCTGAAGAAAGAATAGCTAATTGTACCTGCTAACCTCTTGGGAAGTGGGCAAGGGACTTCGGTCTAAATTATAATGATATTCACGTGTAAGTGTATACAATTTATTATGCAATTATTTAGACAAAACTGATTTTAAAAAGAAAAAACCTTTCTTTATTTGTATTGTTATTTTTAAGACAAGAAAAAACAAATGTACTAACTATAGTGAGCTCCATTAGGCCATAAGTAATACCTATAAAGACAACCTTTTTTTATTTGATACGCTCAATCCCAAATTTCAGAATAATTGGATCACAGCCTTCTTTTTTTAACTCCCAAATTGGTTCATTACATACACGTAATAGTAAAAAAGGCGAACATGGACTGACCTATTCTTTAGTTGGTCTATTATCGGGTTTTTCATTAAATTGGCATCCAAAAGTGAATAAAATTTTAATATATTAAATATAATTACACCCTAGAACCATTTATATTTTATATATTTTTGATAATAATGGGATAATATTGTTAGCAGAAACAGAAACCTTTAAAAACGTATTTCTTGAAGGATTAATCTCTGTTAACAGCCCCTGTTATAATAATCCCAATGCAAGGTTCTTTGTCAGCAACATAGATGGCGCTACTGTTACCCCTATTTGTTTTTTTAAGAGCACATTTAAAATTCTTCATAGAGGGCGAATATCGCACATGCGCAGTTCTTTTTAATTCAAAGAAAGAGATAGAAAGAGAGTGAAACAACTATATTTTCAGAATTCGAGTGAATAAGCTAATGTTTTTATGAAAGGGTCAGCTATAGAGCATTACAAATTTAAATTTTAAATTGTCAAAACATCGTCAAAAATTAACCGATTTTTTCGTGGAACGCTAATTCTATCACAATTTACAATTTATTTGATTTAATCAATTTGACTATAAAATGCCTCTTTCTCATACGAAAATCTAACGTAAGTTATAGAAAATGATAAAATAAAAAATTGAAATTATTGCTTGCTAATGTGTAGACAAAATGATTACCCATGAATTCATTAACTCAAAGAGAAACAGAAACATAGACTTAGATTGTTGTTATTTCTTATCGATAGCAGGTGATAAGATTACCGTTCAGTTGAGTATGCAGTTCAAGTGGAATTTAGTTGACCGTCGAATATCGCGATGAACGGACGTAGAATAACATGAAGACAACACGAATAGTCGCTGTTTTATTTGCACTTTTGTTGTGCACGCGGATAACAGTAACCAGTCGGCAAATATATTAGCCATATTTTCGTATACCTTTAGTACTCCGTATTTGGTTGTAAAACCCTATATAAAAGCACTTATTGCCAAAGGACATAACGTGACCGTGATCTCTTCCGTTAATTTGCTTCCGGACATTGATGGAGTGCGACATATTCGTGCTGCAGCTTTGGATCAAGTAATAGATCGTAAGTATATATGTAGGAAATGCCTTAATTAATGGCAAGGTTATTTTTAGATGCATCAACGCAATTCGTGTTGTTAAAGCCCGTAAAGCTTATCATTAATACAAACATTTCGTATCGATGTTACTTGGAAATATTTTCAATTACTTTCGCAGTATTCCCACAGGTTAAACCATAAACTAAACAAAATTCTCTTGTATCGTCATTGCAGATATTATAAACTTTGAATTTGACACGGATGTTCTGACAAACAAATGGAAAGAAGGATCATTATCGGCCAGATTTCATTACAATATCTCTCGTAGCATTTTAAGCGACGTGAAGGTACAATCTTTACTTAAGGATCAAAGCGAGCACTTCGACATGGTCGTCTTGGAACCAACCCATTCAGATGCACTCATTGGCTTTGCAGAACACTTTAATGCCCCCCAAGTGGGATTGTCGGCAATTGGTTGCTCCTGGTTGGTTGACTATCAAGCTGGGAATTCAGCTCCAAGTGTATACAGGCCAATATCTCCAATGGGCTATTCCCGTGGTAAAAGCTTGGTGGATAAGTGGAACAATTGGATTTACATAACAGAGGAATGGATGATGGATCGACTGGTTTACCTGCCTGGACAGCTCGAGTTGTTTGTCAGCTATTTTTCATTCCCACCAGAAAAGTTCTACGAAAGACGCAGAAACTTCTCGCTGATGTTAATTAATCAGCACTTTAGTTTAGGCCGCGTTAGGTCTAATGTTCCCAATGTTATCGAGGTGGGGGGAATGCATATGGCAGAGCCAAGCGTACCCCTTGAACCGGAACTACTCGACTTTCTCAATGGGGCTGAGCATGGCGCTATCTACTTTTCCTTGGGCATGGAGATTTTGAACAAGTGGTTGCCCAAAAACATGGAGCAAACGATGCTGCAAACCTTCTCACAGTTAAAACAACGTGTCGTATGGAAGCACGAGATGGAAACGATGCCGAACAAATCTGACAACATATATCTAAGCTCGATGGCATCCCAACGTCAACTTCTAGAGCATCCCAATGTGAAGCTTTTCATCACACACGGCGGTCTCCTCAGTCTTATCGAGGCGGCCTATTCGGGAGTTCCCATGCTGGGATTGCCGATATATTTCGATCAGTTTGACAATGTAGAGCGCATGCAGCAGGCAGGTGTAGCACTTTCAATGGATTTCAACGCGGTGACCGCCGAGCAACTAACACACAACATCAAGGAACTGTTAGAGAATCCCTGCTATGCACTCAAAGCTAAGGAATTATCTGCTCGATTTCGTGACCAGCCGACAAGTCCGCTCGAGAGGGCCGTTTGGTGGACGGAGTACGTTCTACGGCACAAGGGAGCACCCCATATGCGCATGGCTGAGCACGAGATGGGCTTCGTTCCTTACTATAGAATTCATTTCATCGCAATACTCTACGGACGCATTGCAATTGCCGCTTTCATATTAATCTTTGTCACATTCATGGTCGTCAATTGCGTCTTGAAGGAATTACGAAGGATATTTGGACCGCCAGTATTTTACACTGCATTATAGCAAACACCACCAGATAAGAATGTCAATTAGAGAGAAAGTAAGTCTAGTGTTAACCGTTAAATGCCACAAAGAATATTCGTAATTTATTAAATCATTGTTGTCTATTTTCTGATATCTACTTAAGTGTCCAAAGTGACGAAATCCTTATGCAATTTAAGATCTGAAATCTCCTATTATCATAAATAAACCAAATAAATGTGTAAAACAGGAAAACGTATTTTTGTTCCTCAGACTAGTAGTCTGGCAAACGGTAAGTCTTTTAAATCGGCCGAGATATTTGAAGTACAAAATATTAAAATTAAATTATTGAGAGTTGACTAAGTAAACAGAAAGCTATTCCAATATTTCACCAACAAATCACAAAATGCTTGTAGCTAAAAAGTAAAATCCAACGTAAACCGTAAACATAGATAGTAAATAATGTTTTTAATCAAATTGAAATTATTGCTCATTTATAATAGTTCGCACTCGGCAGTGTCCACCAAAACATAGCGAATGAATCAAAGAGAAATAGAGAGGTAGATTGAAATCATTGTTTACACTTATCAATAGTGTGAGCTGATAAGATAACCATTAAGTAGAAAATACAGTCCAAGTAGAACGTTAGTTGAACGTCGAATATCGCGATGAACGGACGTAGATTAACATGAAGACCACAAAAGTTGTGGTTGTTGTATTAGCACTTTTGTTGTGCTCGCGAGTAACACAATCGGCAAATATATTGGGCATATTTTCGTATACATTTGGTACTCCCTATTTGGTTGTAAAACCTTATATAAAAGCACTTATTGCCAAAGGACATAATGTCACTGTGATTTCATCCGTCAGATTCCTACCCGACATTGAGGGAGTACGACACATTCGTGTTTCAAATCTAGATCAGGCGATAGAGGGTAAGTATTTTTAGACCCCGTACTTAAAAAAAGTACAGGTGTCTTTTATGTTTGTTTTAACGAATATGTGCGTAACAGGCAGAAGACCCTAAAAAGTATATATATTCTTGATCAGCATCAATAACCGAGTCGATATAGCAATGTCCGTCTGTCTGTCTGTCTGTCTGTCTGTCTGTCTGTCTGTCTGTCCGTCTGTCTGTCCGTCTGTCCGTCTGTATGAGCGCCTAGATCTCAGAGACCATAAGAGAGAGAGACACCAAACTTGGGATGTAGGCTCCTCTATATTGCAAGCAGATCAAGTTTGTTTCAAAATTCAGCCACGCCCCCTTTATCGCCCACAAATTGAAAAAAAAATTTGATATCCAAATTATAGAAACAATTTAAAAGGTAGTGACATCAAATTTGGTAAGAAGATTTCTCTATATTGCAGGCAGGACCATAGGTCATAGGACCGATCGGGTGAAAATGAAGTCTTAATATAAAAAATTTTTTTGTTTAATGAGATATCGTAACCAAACTTATAGAATATACAAAGTTGGTTCAAATCGGACCACTATATCATATAGCTGTGATAGGACTGATCGGACGTAAATCAAGTCTAAGTAAGAAAAACTTTTTTCCATTAGTAGTTTTTGCCAAGGTCGACAGTCGACTATGCTCTACTGCAGCACCGGCCGACTAGTTATATATTGGCGACGTCCCCAATATGTGGAAAGATTATTGGTAGATAAAGCTCGTAAAGTTTATCAATGTTACTCTTTAACGATTCGCATTTTCAGATATAATGAATTATAATTTTGAATCGGACTATCTTACAAACAAATGGAAAGGAGCATTGTTGGCGGCCGGTTTCTATTACAATACGACGAATGCCATTTTAAGCGACTTGAAAGTGCAGTCTATGCTAAAGGATGAAAGCGAGCACTTCGACATGATCGTCATGGATCCGACATTTTCAGATTCACTTATTGGATTTGCGGCACATTTTGACGCTTTGCAAGTGGGTGTGTCGGCTTTTGGATCCTCGTGGTTAATTGACTATCAGGCTGGGAACTCAGCTCCCAGTATTTATAGGCCAATATCACCAATGGGATATTCCCGTGGTGAGGGCCTGGTAGATAAGTGGAATAATTGGATAATGATAGTAGAGGAGTGGTTGATGGAGCGACTGGTTTACCTGCCGGTACAGCAGGAGCTGTTCCGACGTTACTTTTCATTTTCAGATGCTACGTTCTATGAAAGACGCAGAAACTTCTCGCTGATGTTAATTAATCAGCACTTTAGTCTAGGCCGCGTTAGGTCTAATGTTCCCAATGTTATCGAAGTGGGGGGAATGCATATGGCAGAGCCAAGCGTACCCCTTGAACCGGAACTACTCGACTTTCTCGATGGGGCTGAGCATGGCGCTATCTACTTTTCCTTGGGCATGGAGATTTTGAACAAGTGGTTGCCCAAAAATATTGAAAAAAATATGCTGGAAAGCTTCTCCCACTTGAAACAGCGTGTCGTATGGAAGCACGAGTTGGATACGCTGCCTAACAAGTCGGATAATATATATCTGACTTCGATGACATCACAGCGTCTGCTCCTGGAGCATCCCAATGTGAAACTCTTTATAACACACGGCGGTCTCCTCAGTCTTTTTGAGGCGGCCTACGCGGCCGTTCCCATGTTGGGAATACCCATATTTTTTGATCAGTTTGACAATGTGGAGCGCATGAAACAGGCAGGTGTTTCACGTACTATCGATATTAATAAGGTGACCGCCGAGCAATTAACACACAACATCAAGGAACTGTTAGAGAATCCCTGCTATGCACTCAAGGCTAAGGAATTATCTGCTCGATTTCGTGACCAGCCGACAAGTCCGCTCGAGAGGGCCGTTTGGTGGACGGAGTATGTTCTACGGCACAAGGGAGCACCCCATATGCGCATGACCGAGCACGAGATGGGCTTCGTTCCTTACTATAGTATTCAGTTCTTTTCGATACTCTACGGACGCATTGCATTTACTGCATTCATAGTATTCATACTAACCTTCATGTTTGTCAAATGCGTCTTGAAGGAATTTCGTCGGTTATTTCGCTCGCCAATTTCTTAAAACTGCGTTGTACATCCCCAAAAAAAAACCGTTATTCGCCACAAGTAATATATATGTACATATGTATGTTAAGTATATTTTACGATCACCATCTTGATATATGTTTTTGTGTTTGAGCTTTGGTGAAATCATTATGCCACATAAGAACTGAAATCTCTTTCGACAATAAATAACCGCACTTAATATGTTACAAATGTCATTATTTTCTCTTAAATTAATTATATCGGCACAAATTAATACCGCGCGTGTTGAAAGGCTGCGAAAACTTGCTCGCAGCCAACTTCACTTGAGTCGAAACTTGCGCGCAACCAACTTCACTCGAGTCGAAATTTTGCGCGCAGCCAGCTTCAAGTGAGTCGAAAAGTTGCGCGCGGTCAACTTCACTCGAGTCAATTAATTGCGCGCAGCCAACTTCAATCGAGTCGAAACTTGCGCGCAGCCAACTTCACGGGAGTCATAAACTTGCGCATTTGCAGCAAAGAAATTAACCAGTCACATTACGGTTTGCTTAGCGCCATCTATATTTTGTAAATTAGTTGAACCATTGACAAAAGCGTTTACTAGCGCCAGCTATATTTTGTGAATGAAGTTTAACGCACATTTAAAACACCAAATTATCTTTATTTTTGCGTTTTATGACAAGTGTAATTGTATTGTATTGATATGTGCTGTATAGGGTATATTATCGAAATGCAGTTTTAAGATTACAGGGTATAATTTAAGATGTGCAATTGAGACTGCAGTCTGCAATTAAATGCAATTGTCACTTTTGAAAAAGTCTTTGTGCTGTGATGACGTCAACTTGGTGCATTGACCTTACAATTGACCTTGAAAATCGATCAACGGGACTTCAAGTTTCCTTAACAATTTTTTTATATTTTTTTTTTGCTCCTTTAACTGCCATGTCAACACTGCCACATTCGATAATCTCAGTGCTTATCTAAATACAGAACATGTTTTTATTAATGGTTATTTAAGAAGAGGCTCGCTTTCGAAATTCTTGTTTGCCCAAGCGATGCAGAGTTGTTGCCCCGGGAAACGATATTCATACGAGTACTCAAACATACTCGTTATTATACTCAAATTGTATGCATATTTTTGTAATTCACGCCGGGGCCAAATACATATTTGTATAGAACAATATGGTGACATACTTTCCACTCGAGAAGAGCAAACAAGAATGCACAATATGAATTCGTAAATACAAATACGAGGGTGGACGAACCGGAAAAACGTTTTTAATAATATAATAATATTGTTGGTTTGAGTAATTCTTTAACTAAAAGCTGTTAAAGTAACACGAAGCTTAGTCACAAAATATTTAAGTAATAATATAGTAAATATTTTTTTCAACAGAAAATCAAAATATAAAAAAAGTTAATATAATATGTAACAAAAAATAAAATAATTTATAGCTTAGACAAAAAGTATATAAATATATAAAATGTCATACGAATCGGAGTAAACAAAAAAAAAAAATATATGTTTTAAATCAATGCTAAAAAAAGTAAATTTAAAATCATTCATTAAAGTGTCGATACCTAACTTGGTCCATTAACTTATCACTCCACTCTCGCAAGTGAAGTATTTGAATAATTTTCAAATCATTTTCAAGAGCTTTCGAATGTGTGTTCTGTTTAGTCAAGTGCAGAGGCTGGGAACAAAACGCCAATAAGGTCACATGAGGCACATGAGAAATGTGAATTAATTTTCGTTAATTGACAAAACGCTTGCACAATGAATATTTTTTTGGTTGATTAGTGAAAACTTAATTACCCTAACACATTGATTAGTATTACTAAAAATATTTACAGCTCGTCATTCTTGCAATTTGAACTAAGAAATGTGAGATTTTAAATATGATTTAGTTAATGATGTTGCAACTAATGTTTTATCCTTGATCTCAAATGAGGAGTGTCCAAAAAATCCAGATGCTCGTATCGCGCGGTTCATTGCCAACGGCTTTTCCAAGCGTGGCTCTTAACGTGGCCAACAGCAGAGGCAGCAACAACAACATCAACTAATTGCACGTGTCCATAGATTAACGAGGCACATAATAAAGTTTATCAAAAAAAAGGCAGGCTAATCTTGGTCAAGAATACGCCGTTGGTCTGTTTAATGTGGTCTGTTAATGTTGTCGTTGTTATACATACAAATTACCAAAACTTAAATTTAAACAAGATTTTTGCATAATTTATGCGTGACTTGACGCGTTCGAATTCAAATAATTCGTTTTGCATTTTTCATAGAGAGCTAAATAAAAACTGCTTAGGCTTTAGGATGCTGCTCACACAATTTGCCTCCTCCAGCCACACATACACACACACACACACATTTTGTCTTTTTGTCTCTTTTGCCAACTGCCTCCCCTCTCCCACTCTCGCTAGAGACTCAGCGAAGAGCAATTTGACGCTTAAGCGCAACGTTGGACAGTCACAGACTCAGTTCAACGGCGACAGTCAAACGTGAAGCACGAATTACATATTTTTCGCTGCTGTAAACGATAAGAAGAAGCATAAGCGAAACGCGCCTTCCAAAACGAAAGACTTAGGCGACAAACTTGAACTTGCCTATATGTGTGCAGTTTGTGCATTGTGTATGTAAAAGAGTTTATAAACATAAAATAACGGTAAATGCCTAACACTAAACGGTACACGCATAACGGGTTAAACGGCTAAACGGTTAAACGTTAAACGGCTAATGTTAAACGGTTAACAATTTTATTGAAATTATTTTTCAAAAATATTTGTTAAAAAATTAAATTTAAAAAAACACACACACACACAAAATACATATACATTTGCACCGTATATTTTTTAAATGTATGTATGTCGAATTTATTTTAATTTGTCCGCCAAAATGTTACTCTAATATTTGTCTTATAACAAAAAAAAAAAGGAAAACACATTACCCGTGCCAGTTGTCTGACTCAGCGTCAGACAATGGTTTGGCAGATGGCACATAAATAATCATATGGGCATATAGGCATATTAGTTCCGTTTGCTCGATCTACCGGCTTATATAAGAGAGAGTTTCCATAGCCATAAATAAAATGGGCAAAAAAAAATGGAAACTTATTTTTGATCACGTTATCAACATTAAATCGCATCTTGTTGCTCTTAGAAACACACACACACACACTCTCTCAAGCTGTCACTCTCTCCCTCTCTCTCCCTCTCTCTCTCTCTCTCTCTCTTTCTCTCTTTCAAACTCTTACGCCTTTGCAGCTTTTTTCGCAGTTCATTTTAACTGCTTATTTTGTTGGTCCGCCTTCAAGCTCTTCAACATGTTTGACTTATTTATTTATTTTGTATTTTATTTTGCTTTTTTTTTTTTGTATTTTCTTCATTTTTTCTTCAATATTTACCTTTTTTGTTTTGATCGGCGCTTACGTAATGCATTGCATAGCGGTATTTGGAGGCAACTCAACGATCAACAATCGCAGCCGCAACCTGACCGAATTTTATCCGAGTCCGAATCCGAGTTGAAGACCTGTCAGCTGGATCTCTGGACAGTCTGCTCCCAGTTCCCAGTTGTTCCTAGTTCCCAGTTTCGGTCTCCATCTCCAACTACATCTTTATCTGCAGCTTCAGCTCATTTTCCATCTCTTTTTTTTTAGCTGCTGTCTCAGTCTCTTGTTGTCAGCTGCTTTCTGCATTTTATTTCTTGTTTGATTGACTGTTAATTTGCACTTTGGCTTATGTTTGACTCTCTATCTTCTTCTCTCTTTTTCTCTCTCTTTTTCTCTCTCTCTTTCTCTTTGTTTTTCTCTCTCTTTTTCTCACTCTTTACGCCTTCGCTCGCCTTGTTACCAATTTATCTGCTGCATTGCTTAAGCTAATTTCCATATTTACACTTGTATAAATACTTTTGGTAGCCAATGTACACAGGCACAGCTGACTTCATTCCATCTCTCTCTCTCTCTCTATCTCTCTCTCTTTCTCACTCAGCATGGTCTGCAACTGGCCAAACAACTTTCCACGAAAGTGCAAGTGTTTCCTTAGCATTGTTGGCTTCCAGCTCAGGCCACAATCTTCATTATTATCATCATTATTATGATTATCACCATTATCATCATTATCATCATTATCAACAACAATGACGGCAATGTCGTCGCACTTGAAGCCGTCTGTTTGGAGCCTCAAGTAGGAAGTGGGTTACTGTTTTAAGCGTTGTCTGTCTGTCTACCTCCTCCTCTTTCCTCCTCTTTTCTCCTCTTTTCTCCTCTTTTCTCCACTTTTCACCCACCTCCTCACTCCAATGCTATGTTATGCATTGCGTTGTTTGGCTTCATATTTGTGGGCATGGCATCGTATTTAATTTAAAAAATTGCTAATTTATGTGACAAGTTTATTGTTGAAATATTCCACAATTAAAGCAGGAAATTGTGCTTAGCTAAATTAAATTTACAATAGTTTAATTAGATTAAATAGAACCTCTCAGAGCTGCTAAATTTTTATGATTAATTAATTAAGATTTTCGTCATCATATTTAATAAAAATAATATTTAAAACAATTGATAAAATAAAAAAAAACGAAATAATAAAATAAATGCCTTAATTCAACATACACTTATGTTTCTAAAACTTGTTAATGTAAATGATACGTTTAATATGAAAAGTTGCATATAAGTGTTACTAAAGATTACTTTTAAAATTCGTTTAGATTAATTAGAACAGCTGCCAAAATTAGATTAAAGCTTAACCTTCTGAAAAGTTTTCCGCAAAGTTAATTAACCTCGTCTTTTATTTATTTACGAGTATTAACAGGTTGTTAACAAACTTGGCGCTTAAATGGAAACCAAATACAATCACATATAAAAACGACACCATATGCATAGCTAATTAATCATACGCCCTGTGAGCATGCAAATATTTAGTTAATCTAACGTTGCTGCCAAGTGCGCACAATGACCTCAAATAGCCAAAGCAGAATTGAATAAAGTCTGTATTAGTTTTGATACAAAGAGTAAACACAACAACAGAGAACAACTAACAGCGACAACAATTGGCCGGCATAAAGTCAACAAATGCGAAAATAATATCAGCCAATTAAATGTAAAAGACAACGCAGCGGAAAAATCTGACTGAAGTGGTTCAAGCTTAGCTAAGCAGTGTTGTTGTTGTTGCTGTTGCTGTTGCTGTTGTGTTGCTGTTGTGTTGCTGTTGCCGTTGCTGTCGTCAGTTGCTGCTGTTGACATTCGCATAACTCGGCCCTGACCAAGAAGTAGTCTGAGAAGCGTCGTACCTCAGTTCGGTTTAGTCGCTCTGTGTGTTTTGTTGTGTGCTCTCTGTGTGTGTGTTTGTTTAGTGTGTGTGTGTGTGTGTTGTGCTTTTGCAAACACATTATCGTTGAAGACAATCGACTAATGCATTATACGCTTCTATTTGCTTAGTCGCAGTCTCAACATGATATCCAAAAGACTCTCGTGTCCGGTGCTTTTGCTGCCCCCGCTCCTCCTCCTCCCCCTCATCGGACTCTTGCTCTGCCATGAGACAAATTCCATTGCCATTGCGCCCTCAACATTTGGCACGGCCATCGCACGAGCTGGAAAGATTTCAAATACATTAAAGGTAAGTCTCAAGAAACAAGAAAATAACATATAATAATCAACTTCTCTTAGCTTAATTTGTGTGCAATAAAGTTTTCCCTTTATTAAATTGATGTTTGTTCTAAGAAGTTGTTGAAAATGTATGATTAATTTATTACAAAATAATTTGCAAAACAGATTTTTAATTTATTTACTTATTTATTATATGATTCCTAACGCTACAAGACAAAGCTTATAAACTAATAATATTACAATTTAAGTTTTTATGTGAGAACAGAAATTGATAAGTTTGGTTATGAAAAAATTACAATATATTCTTTGATAATTTTCTCAGATTTCTTAAAAAAATACAGCAATTAAAAGTAATGAATTAATTTTTAAAAGTGCATAAGAATAACTTATACATATATTCATTAAATATATACGTAAGGCTATTAATAATTGATTGTAATATTCTCTTCTAATGACCAAAATGCCAAAATAACCTTTTCAAAATATAACAAAATTTAAGAAGTCTTAAGCAGACGTCTAGAAATAATTTTTAAGTGTATTTTCATTACATTTTAGGTTTGCTACGAATAACTAATTGATTACAATAAAGTATTGTTAGTTAATTCTTTCATCTGCGACTATACAACTTATCAGTAATTAGCGAATTAATTGGTAAACAACACGTTTGAAGGAGTAATATAAAAAAAGGTAATAAGTAGAGCGTTAGACAAGAAACTAATAAATTAATATTAAATTAATGTCAGAGAAACTATGACTTCTAAAAAGTGAAAATTATGCAGAAAATTGTTGCATGAAAATTTTGTTTTCAATTCTTTATTATTTTATGTGCGATTTTCAATGAATTTTCACAGCTTTAAGCAAATTTCACTGAAGGAAATATATAAAAAGAAAATATTTATTGGAATGTGTATAAAATCGCGGGCAATGCCGGCTTCAACCAACTAATATTCACAAATATATGTATATATATATGTACTTAAACAAAGAAGCAGCAACAATTGACAACACATGAAGCGTGCCAGAGTTAAAATTTGCTTACAACGCTTTTTGACTTTAAATCACAGTTGCTGTCTCTCTCTCTCTCATTATTGCCATCTCTTTCGCTGTCTCTGGCATGTCGCAAACTTGTTGTTGCTATTCCCAAAGAAATCCAACACTTGAGTTGAGTCTGGAATAAACATGAAGCTATTGTGTTTAGTTTTATTTTGGCCTAAACTGTTGGAACTGAGTTGCCGCCTTTGTAGCTGGCTGTAAACGCTTTTGACTGCATTTACAGGTGGCTGTTAATGGATTTTATGGCCATATGCATACGTTATTCGTTTCAGCCTCTGTCTCAATAAAAGATTTGCATAGAGTCATTCTCATTACAAGTCTCGACTGTGCTTTATGAGCCAAAACACAAATATTTTCGGTATTTTCAATTGCTTTCTGGCCATGGCTTTAAAGAATCTGTGCGCAATGCGCGTGAATGACAAGTGGTCACTGAGTGTGTGTATTTGGCAACCGATCTTGAATCTTGTGCGATTTATTTACATCATTTGCATTGCCAATGCCAATTTAACTTGCAGTTTATCATGCACTTATGCCAATGAACTTCGACTTTTAAAGATGACTGCATTATGTTTATTGATAGTAAATCACTTAAAAATACGTGTATAGAAAAATTTAAAAGAACTAACTTAAATGTGTGTGTTGAATACTCTATGAAGTCTTTAGTTAAATATTTACTAATCACTTTTTTTATAATGTGTAATTTATGATACTTATTTGATATAAATATTTTAATTTTGTTTTAGAAAAATAATTTTTTTCTGATTTAGAAATTTAATAATATTTATTTTGATTATTTCGATATTTTGTCTGCTTAAAAAATGCATACAATTCCGATTCTGTTTCTGTCTATACCCAATTGCTGATTAATTTATAAAATAAACCGAAAATAATACAAAAATTTTCATTATTATTAGAGGTATTTTATTGTTTGAGAGGACAGTATAATATGTCAACTCTGCAGCAAATATTATTAATAATAATTGATGATTGTCATCAGGTGAGCTGGAAATTTGCCCTCCCTTTATGTGTGTCACAAGTGTAATTAAAATTCCAAATTGTATATAGATTAGTTGATATTTAAACATTAAAAACTTTCAAAATACATGTTTTTATCAAAGCTAACACCAACTAACAATTTATTATAAAATTATGTAGTTAATGCAATTAAATTTGTGTAATTAAATAAATAATTCAATTACGATCAAACATTTCCGTTGGCTTTAACAGATAACATTGAGAGATTAATTAATATCGGTTACAAACCTTAACAACTAGTAAATAAACAACAACAACAACAACAACAAGAACCTTAATAACAACAATGACAACATCTGCATTCGGGTATTACCTGCAGTTCAACTCGTTAATAAAGCTTGGGAGTGCTCGACTAACAGATGACCTGTATATTTCATGAACACTCCACAGTTTCTAAGTTGTTGGAATTATGCAGGAAAAAAGTAGCCCAAGTGTTTCTGTTTAACATATTTGATATGTTGACTGAGTGTGCCTTACTAGTAGATACCCTGCACAATTTGAAATCTTAAGATTTTGTTGGGGAAAAATAAAAACAAGTTTACCCAAATACATTTATGTTGCTAGGGCTTAAAAGAGTATGCTCGACGAGCACATACCACGTAAAGCGAGATAATCTATTCCAAACCAAATTAATCTACTCGACAGAGATGTTATTAATGATTGAATATGATCGAGCAGAAGATACCCTGCATATTGTTTAACCGTCTTTCATAGCTTGTTTTGCTCACTTAAAGTAAAAGCTTTTAAAAAGAATAGAAACTAAGAGTTGGTGTCAAAAAATGTTTTGTAAAAACATACATATTTTTTTTTTCAAAAACAAATTTCGTACCCTTATAAAAATAATCAGTTTCAAAATCAACGATTTCTCAAAAAATTTTCTATGCATAAATATTTATGCAACCCTTTCTGGACTCTCACAGTCCACAGGGTATTAAAGCAAATAACTGTTTCGAGCAATAAAAATAATGAGAATAAAAGCAAAAATAACAACTCGTACTTACACGTTAAATCGCCACAATTTGAGGCGATAACTCAAGTGCAGCTGAAATCAAAGCGAAAAATGAAAAACGAAAAGCGAGAAGCGAAAATTTCAATTAAATTTGAAGCGTTTGTTTTGGTTTTGGCTCAAAAGTCGATTGACTCTGGCCGCGAGTGCAACATTAACGGATATACTTCCAAGTGGATACCACAGAGTGTACCGATTTTTTAGCTAGTGAAGTGTGCCAATTGCCCCACTGTGAAAACAAAGTACACAACTACAAATAGCAAACAAAAGTATTCAAATAACTCAAAAGTTTTACTGTCTCGCATTGCGACGCGTGCCTTGCCATTTCGTACAGTAGTTGCAACAGTTGCAACAGTACTTGCAACTGCCACAGCAACTGCAACAGCAGCAACATTTTATTGCCTGCCCTGTGCACAGTCTGCAATTATCATTAGCATTGCCACGCCCACTTATTACAATGACCTGCCGCCCCTATCTGCCCTATGTGTTCGCCAGTGTTGCCCTCTTCCTTTCCCTTGGCTTCATTCTCTTTGCCATCTGCATGGAGCGTCGTCCCACGCCTAGTAATCAACTGATCATGGAGAAAGTCAAGGATTCCGATTGGGATTGGGATTATGCTGAGTCGGATGCTGTGCTGCCCATCGATGGGGGCGTGGCAGGCTCTGCATCTGGCGATCTGCAGGATATTTTCATCAAAGCCTTATTCCTGGTGGCCAAAACAACAACAACAACAACAACAACACCTTCGTTAACTACGGCAGAATCTGCTTCCGTTTCCGGTTCAACTGAAATTCCTTTTGATTATTCTACAATTCCCCCAATAGAGGTTTGTTTGCATTATATTTAAATTATATTTACGCAACACTTTTATATTGCCATTGTTGTTGCAACTTTCTACTGTGTTGCATGTTGCAGTAACACAGAGAAAAAAACAGTTAAAATCGCACCTTCAATTTTGTAACAAATTAAATTAAATTTGTTTTTATTATAGTGAAATCATTGCTAGAACCGATTTTGAGCTCTAAATTAAAACTAAAATATAAATATTTTACTTAAATATTTTTTTTTCGAGTTCTTTAATGATTTGAAAATGATTTGATTTCAAGAGATAAAAATACAATAATATGAAATAATATAAATCAAATTTCGTTTGAATGAAATTAACATTTAACATATTAGTTTATTATTTTAATTATTTGAATTTATTCTGTTTTTAATTGTACATAATTTGTTATACTCAAAGACGACTGTATTTTTATTTAATATGCATTTTTTCGCTGAGTGCACTGCCATGTTGGCGATCTGCCGGACTGCATTTATTTTTCCTCTTTTTTTCCTCTTCATATTTATTTTTATATTTCAAGCGTAGCGTGAAAGTGGCCATCTGTCTTTGTTGTTGTTGTTATAAATTTTATTGTTGTTGTTGCTGCTGCTATTGCGTAATTTGTGTGCTTTATAAATGGCATCATTTGTATCTTACAATGCGTTTATTAAATTGTCAGTTGCAGCCTGAAGAAGACATATTTAAGTCCCATTTACAATGTGCCAGCAAAATTGCATCTAACACTTTTTAAAGGGTATAGTTTTTATACAAGTTTAGAGATGAGAGAAAACTATTTGCAAAATTAATTAACTTTTTTCAACTTCAAAAAAACATATATTTATCGACTAATTTTATAGTCTTCAATTTACAACTAGCTAAATAATAACTAAAATTATTTAAGAAAATTTAATTTGAATTATATTTAGCATTATTTATTCATGAACATTATATTGTAGTTATAAACTAATTTTAAACTAATAAATAAAATCGTATTCCATGTAATTTAAATACGTTTGGTTCATAAATGTGAATATTTAATTTTATTAATTTTAAGCGGAGGTAATCTTTACAAAATATATTCAACTATAACATAAAAATCATATAAGCAATTAACAGTTGAAAAAATCAATTATGCAATTTCTGTACTCATTTTAATATAGGGATTTAACTCTGACCCACTTTCGGAGAAGCTTCAGATATAGGAAATTCAATTAAATTGATAACATTGCCATCGTGAAACAGTTATAAATAATAATCAGTGCAGCTTATAGAAATCAATTTAAATAATACTGTTTTATAACCGGCTACACCCACATTTGCATAATGCCATCGATAATGCCGAGACTCTGAGAGACCCACTTGCATATTCACCATATTCAGATAGCGGGTCAAGTGTTTGGGCAGACAGCATAAAAAATGATAAATAAATGAAATGAATGAAATTAGCATAAAGTGTTATAAAATGTGAACTTGAAACTGGCCAAAAAGATGTCTATTTGCTGCGTTAAAGACAACTCTTTAACTGTTCAGCTGTTTAGCTGTTCAACTGGCCAAGTGAGCAACTGGTTAACTGTCCAACTGTGTCATGATTCACTTCAAGTTAAAGATACAGATACATTTCAGCTGTGGGGCACACGCCGGCTAATGTGACAGCTGACAAGCAGACGCACAGACAGACAGACAGACAGACAGACAGACGGACAGACAGACAGACAGAGATTTGTGTACAGTTATGTGGATAAATAAAAGTATATATATGTGTGAGTCTATGAGTAGATCTAACTACGTTGACTGCACGTGACTGTTGCCATTGTTGTTGCCACTTGAGAGCTCTTGTTGCCGCCGCTGGCAAAGTGTTTTTATTTTCTTTCTATACCCTACCAGAAGGTATTGTAATTCTGTCTCAAAGCGTGCAACACATTAGACGGGAGAAAGTTATATATATAAATAAAAAATAAGGATTTTTGCCTCTCAATGCGTTTTCTAAGCAATAATTCCTAACTTTTAGCCAAGGATTTGAATTTTAAGAATTTTAATGTGAGTAAAGAGACAGATAGTTTGTTTAAAAAATGTTCTTGTTTCTACAGACATTTCAGTTATTTAATATAAAAAAATTTAAAGTAATCTTTTATTTGTTAAGTATTTGATCATCCAGATGAGAAGATTTTATTGAATAAAAATTTGCAGATACTTTAAAAGTTTATTATAGAAATTGATCGAAGGAAGGATATAACTATTTATGTAGTGAGACTTTTTTTGTTTATGTCTTTCAACAACCATAATAAATATTTAGTAATAATCTTACACATATATGATATCAATTAAATTTATTAATTCTGACTACTGAAATCAATTTTTTTAGTTATTTATTATTTATGTTATTATATTTAGTGTCAACTAAGAAGAGTTAATGAAAGTTAAAATTTAAGATTAAAACTGATTTCTTAAAAAAAAAAGAAATTTAAAATTCAAAAGTAAAAAAGAAAATAACACAATATATTATAAGATTAGGTATTAAAAGAAATTAAAGTCAAATTAAAAGGTATATTTTTAATATTATGAAATTAAAACTGATTTCTTAAAAAAAAAAGATATTCGAATTTCAAAAGTAAAAAAGAAATTAATACAATATATTATAAGATTAGGTATTTAAAGAAATTAAAGTCAAATTAAAAGTTATATTTTTTATGTTACTTTGGAAAACTCAATTGCTTCGTCTTATGATTTGTGAGCTGATTTAATAAAATAAAGAATAAATAAAAAATGTGTTCTCAATTTAATTGTATCTATTGTAAATTTTCTAATTAATTAAATTAAATTATTTGACTTGATCAATTTAAAATGCTTTTAGTGTAAAAAAAACTAATAATTTTACAGTTTTCAAGAAAGAAGAATTGGCAAGTGTATGCAAACTTCAATAATTCAAGCGAGTGAATAGCTTAATTTATTTGTCTTGATATTGTTTTGTTTTTGGTATTATGTAAATGGCAATTCAATTAAATGAAATTTGCTTGGCGGCAAGGTTGCCCGTTAACATCATTAAAACTGGGCAGCCCCAACATACAGACAGAGACAGCGATGGTAAGTGAAAGAGAGAGGGCAATATAATAATGAAATTGTCAACCATTAATGCAACAAGCGAGTGAATTGTGAATACTGAGTAGTGAGTAATGAGTAGCGAATAGTGAGTACTGAACTTGAGTATTGCGTTTGCACAAAGCGCGCTGACATGCTTGTAAATTGCTGCTGATTAAAATTAAGAAATGAAAAATACAAGCTCGACCTTTGTAATTGCAGGAGACGACGGCATGGAAAACATTGACCTCGCATCCCAATTCGCTGGTGCAATTGTTGCCCTCGCGAGCCATGCGAGTGGTGCAGGAGGTGGTGCGATCACTGCGGGTAAGCCAAGCCACACACACAGCCACACACACACACAACCACACACAATCACGACGACCTTGTCGCCTTAAATGCCAAATACTTATGTGCCTTAAGAGCATTAATCAAAGCTCAACTTGAACGTCACGATTGATTCTTGTTTTGGCCCAAAATGGACAGCTGCAGCGTTAACCGGGTCAAGACTGGCTCATTTGGCCAACTGGCTTCAAGAACAAAGAAAGAGTTGCATACCACACGAAAATTTAATTACATAGTATTTTCAGCAACAAATTCTAGCTAGATTTGGCCATTGGCTATTTGGCCATTGGCCGAAACGATTGCGCAATTTTTGCACCATGGCCTCGTTCTCTCCGTTAACTCCAACGCTTACACTGCTCAAGATTAATTCTAACAAATTCTTGTAAAGTGTTGCACAATTATTACACACACACATTCACAGCTACTTGTTACATTCTCAGATACATCACAAATACACACAAACATACACTAACAAAATTGCCAACTCATGGATACTTTGCATGCTGCAAAAATTAGTAGCACTTCACTAAACACTTGCAATGGTGTTAATACCCTTACTGAAAGTCTTATAAATTCAATATGAATGTGTTACACATTTAAGTAGATATATTATAATATTATGTTCATAATAAGTGCATTAAATTGTTTCTCTATAAATTTAGTTACTTACTATATTTTGAATCTATATAGTGCATTCAATTGTTTCTCTATAAGGTATTCACTTACTTGATGGTAAGGGTCCCCCCTTTGAAATTTTCAAAATTCAAAATTTAAATTTCAAGTTTTTACTTCAATTGAACTTCTTAAATCGAAAAAAACAAATCAAAAAATTGTAAAAAATCATGAATAAATTGATATAAATTTTAACTTGTAAAGTGGTTAAATCCGAAGTCTGACCAACTTAAAGCTGTCATAACTTGATCAAAACTGAACCGATTTTCAAGCGGAATGTCATTTTGATCATCATTTGACCTTTAAATTCATTCTGCATTTAAATTTTGTTCATTTAAAAAATTTAATTATTTTTGGCCAAAATTCGATATTGAAGCTAAGGGTCCCCCCTTTGAAATTTCGAAAATTCAAAATTTTAAATTTCAAGTTTTCACTTTTAATCAACTCCTTATATCGTAATTAGTATAAAACAACACTTTAAACTTGATTCTGAGACCTTTCATTTTTTTGTAAAAAATCATGTCAAAATTAAGAAATTTTTTGACTTGTAAAGTTGCTAGATCAGAGGTTTGAGAAGCTTCGAACTGGTATAACTTTGGCAAGACCTTACCGATTTTGAAGCGGAAAGTCATTTTGTTCATGGTTTGGCATCTACATTTATTCTGCATTCAAATTTTATTAAATTCATTCGACATCTTAACATTTTAAAATGTTTCAAATGGATTTGTTGCATTGTTACGTACCGGTACTGATACCGAAACCGAAAGAAAAAAACTGAAATAGAACCATTTACCGAAAAAGTTGTTTCGGAACGTACTTGATCCGAAACCGTAACCCTTATTGGTTTCGGTTTGATTCTTTGGCTTACAAATTTTATTTTATTCATTTTTGCTATATAAACAATCAGTAAGGGTATTCAAGTTTTGACATTTTAATTTTTTCTTGATTTTGAATAAACTCATAAATTAGAGAAGTTCGCACGCTCGACTTTTGGTAAAGTTAAAGACTTGTTTACGGTTATTTGCAGAAGGAGCGTGAAATTGTGGCAAGCACAACATTGGGCAAGGTGCGGGGCAGGTACCAGAAGTATCGCTCGGGTGAGAGGGGGGGATACTACAGCTTCAAGGGAATGCGATATGGTGCAGCGCCAATTGGAGCCAGGAGGTGGGTTCAACTACTCTTATTCCATAATTCATTTCTGATGACTGCGATGACTTTTTTTCAGATTCCGTGCTGCGGAGCCAGAGAAGCCTTGGTCGGGTGTGAGAGATGCCTCGAGGGAGGGTCAAAGTTGTCCACACAAGAACATGATACTGGACACCTTCAAGGGAGATGAGGATTGTCTGTTTTTGAATGTGTTCACCACACGCATGCCCAAGGAAGATGAGTATGAAACTTTTTGTAAATTTTAAATTACAAATTAAAATATATCTGTTGATTTTTATCTAAAAATTTAAAAAAATATTTGCATTTTTTTCAGAATAAAAATATTAAATAAAAATTAAGTTTTAATTTTTTTTTTAAATAAAGACAGAGTTCTTAATTTACATTATTTTTAAATATGATTATTAGAAAAATATTCGCATTTTTTCGAATAAAAATATTAAACAAAAATTAAATCTTAATTTTTTTTTAAATAAAGGCATAGTTCTTAATTTAAATTATTTTTAAATATGATTATTAGAAAAATTTATAATAAATTATTTATTATACATACACTGAACATTCTGGAGAAGCATTTAAAATAAAAACAAATGTTGTATTCTAGTTGGATTGAATATAAAATAGAATAGAAAACAAGAACTCAATATACGTTGTTAATTATTTTTTAAGCAAAGGGTATTAATAGAATGTACATTAGCATTTTTTGTATTTTTTTTATATTTTTGTATGTTCACTCCGAGCTTGTTGTAATAGAAAAAAAAATGTTTTTTTTTTTATAATATTTTTAAGAAAATTAAAACTTAATTTTGTGACTAAGCTTACAACCGCAGTTGGTCCCAAAATTTTATTCCTATCTTAAATTTTCTCATTAATTCAGAGGATATTTTTCCCTTTAGATTTTGTATACATATTACTCTTTTATGCTATTTTTGACTTTAATAAAAATATTTATTTTCAGGTCACAGCCTAAATTACCTGTCATGGTTTGGTTGCATGGCGGCGGCTTCTCCTTTGGCTCCGGCAATTCATTTCTCTATGGCCCGGACTATCTGGTAGCCGAGGACATAGTTCTGGTCACCATAAACTATAGGCTTGGTCCACTTGGCTTTCTAACTGCCGGACCAGATGCACCAGGCAATCAGGGATTAAAAGATCAGGTATTGGCTCTCAAATGGGTCAGGGATAACATCGAAGCCTTTGGTGGAGATCCCAATCAAGTGACGATATTTGGGGAATCCGCTGGCGCTTCTTCAGTGCAGTTCCTGCTGCTTTCCCCCCTGGGCAAGGGTCTCTTCCATCGCGCCATTTCGCAGAGTGGCTCCGCCTTGAATCCCTGGTCCATGGCAGCCGGTTCAGGTCAAAGGGCAGCTCGTCTGGCTGCCAATCTTGGCTATGTGGGTGCCAATAATACTGAGGACATTTTGGACTTTCTGAGACGCGTTCCCGCCATGAAACTGGTGGAAGCAGCGCCCACAACAATCACGGCGGAGGATCAACGCAACAACATCGGACTGCCGTTTGTGCCCGTTGTGGAAGGATACTGGAATCAGGAGTCGCAGGAGGAGAACTACCTGGAACAGCCCTTTTTAACCCAACATCCCAGTGATATGTACAAGGAGCACAACTTCAACAGCGATGTGCCCTACATGACGGGTTATAACACACATGAAGCGATGCTTTTTATAAGAAGTGTGTAAACACTTGAATACTTAAAGGACATCATTTATTAATGATGAGATTTCTATGCTATTTACAGGGCTGCGCAAAAATCCACAGCTGCTGGGCATCATTGAGAACGACTTTGGACGCCTTGTGCCACATGATCTAAATGCTAGCCAAGTCCATGACAGAGCTACCCGGGAAATACGATCCTTTTATCTGGGCAACAAGCATGTGGGCCTCGAGTCTGTGGATGAGATGATAGCGGTATGCAAAGAACACACTTAATTTACCATAATATTCCATAATAATATTAAAATTCATTAGGGACACATAAATCATAAACTTGTAATAAGAAAATATAGATTGAGAAACTAAAAATACAAAAATTAAATCTGGAAAAAAAAATGCTGGGAAATCAAATTTTATTTTAATAATCGCTCAAGTTTTCAAAAATGTCAATGATTTTTTAACTTGTTTTTATTCTACATCTAAAGGATTGTCCATAAATTATAAAAATAACAAAACTAGAAATACAAATCCAACAAGCTTATTAAGCATTCTTAAGCCAAAGTTAGGAATACAAAATTAGAACAGTAAAACTTAGGTAAATTTTAAATTAAAGACATTTTTTTTGTCTTGAAATAAATAATTTTTATTTTGACTTTTTGAGTCTGTGGATGAGATGATAGCGGTATGTAAAGAACACACATATCAAAATATTCCATCATAGCATCAAATTAGGGACACATAAATAATAAACTTGTAATAAGAAAATATAGATTTAGAAATTAAAATTACAAAATTAATTAAATCAAATTTTCATTTTATAATTGCTCAAGTTTTAAAATATGTTCTTGATTTTTTAATTTGTTTTTATTCTACATCTAAAGGATTGTCCATGAATTATAAAAATAACAAAACTAGATATACAAATCCAACAAGCTTTATAACTATTTTTAAACCAAAGTTAGGAATACAAAATTAGAACAGTAAAATTTTTGCTAAATTTTAAATTAAAGACATTTTTTTGTCTACAAATAAAATATTTTCTATTTTAACATTTTCCATTTTTCATACTATTGCTTAATATTTTGTTCAAGTTTCGGAAGTGCTTCATAAATGGAACCTGACAAAAAAAAACAGTTAAACGATTTATTTAAAATTATTAGGGATTCATTAAGTTTATGGTATGGTATTATATTTTTAGGAAACAAATGAAATTAACATAAGTTAAAACTTATATGAATTACTGTTTGAAAAGAAAACTAAACCGGGCTCAAAATAAACACATCTTTTTTTTCTTGATAAATGAACTGACCTTTCAAGATTCTGCATTCTTTTTCTACTACCCTTAAATTTTATTTTTAACTTTTTCTCATTTCTAATTTCTCATTATTTCTGTAAATACTATACAAATTATCAAAATTCGAATGACGTATTTATTGATTTCAATTGGTTTTAGCTCCTCACTGATCTGATGTTCCTGCAAGGCATTCGACGCACAGCTCGAAATCATGCCCGATATGGCAACGCTCCCGTCTATATGTATCGCTTTGCCTTCGATGGAGCTCTCGGCTTGTATAAGCGCATGTTGGGCATTCCTCGGCCAGGTGTCTGTCATGGCGATGAGATGGGCTATCTGTTCAAATTTGGCTTCTTCAATCTGAGCTTGGATCCAAAGTCGATGGAGGTGCAGGTGAAAAATCGCATGGTTCGCATGTGGACAAACTTTGCCAAATACGGGTAAGAAGAGATGAATTTCCCTTGCTTTTAGAGTCTTACATTATGTTTTCTTTGCAGCTCACCCACGCCGAATTTTGAGGATCCCATACTGACCACCAAATGGACTCCAATTGATGCCACAAATGTGATGAATAGTCTCAACTATTTGGATATTTCACATGAAATCAATATGAAAACAAATCCGGAGCCAGAGCGTCAACGATTCTGGGATGAGATGTATCAACATTATAATGGTGCGGCAATGTGAAGTTGCATGCCACATATATACACATATATCACCATGCACATTGCTCACCCATACACACACACACACACACACAAACACACATACATTTACACGTTTTTGCCATTTTGTGACAGAGTGAGCAGAAGAATATTTAATGCAAATATCATTGTAAAATTATCTTAGTCTGTAGCAATTAGTTATTTAGTTGATTTAGCGTTTAGTTTGTACATAAGTGTTGCAGCATTTATACACAAATACACACACACACACATACACACACACACACGTGCATACCAATACCAATACGTAGTTTAAGCATACCCAAAGCCAACAAATCTTTTCCTTACTTCTCATATGCAATATCAGGTGTAAATAGTCAAAAGTCTTACAAGTGTCCACTGTTCAATTTGAATACTGAGTCAACTGACCAGGCCCATAATAAATTTGTTAACGTGTATGCCGGCAAAATCCTTGACACACGTCTTTTTGTATCGTATGTAAAAGAAATCACAAGAGTTTTTTATTGGGAATGGGAATGTAAAATATATTGAATTTAGAATGAATGAAGAGGACATACCATGATTAAAATGACATTCCGTTTGACAATTGGTTCAGTTTTGACTAAGTTAAGAAAGTTTGAAGTTGGTCGACCCTTGAACTTAGCAACTTTACAAGTCAGAATTTTTCTTAATTTTATCATGAATTTTTACAAAAAAAATGAAAATAGTCAGAAATTTAAAGTGTTGTTTTATACTAACTACGATATAAGGAGTTGATTAAAAGTGAAAACTTGAGATTTAAAATTTTGAATTTTCAAAATTTCAAAGGGGGGACCCTTAGCATCGAAATCAATATCTAGTAGAATCTAGAAAAAAATATTTTTTTTTAAGAATTTAATCAAATTTAAATGCAGAATGAATTAAAATGCCAAATCATGATCAAAATGACATTCCGCTTGAAAATCGGTACAGTTTTGCCAAAGTTATGACAGTTCGAATTTGCTCAAGCCTCTGACCTAGCAACTTTACAAGTCAAAATATTTCTTAATTTTGACATGATTTTTTACAAAAAAATGAAAATTGTCAGAAACAAATTTAAGGTGTTGTTTTATACTAATAACGATATTAGGAGTTGAATAAAAGTAAAAACTTGGAATTTAAAATTTTGAATTTTCAAAATTTCACAGGGGGGACCCTTAGCATTGAAATCGAAACCAAGATCCAGAGGATAAAGTTACTGTTGATGATTAAATGTGTTAAAATTGTCCCACTAAGTCTTACTGTACTTTTTATAAAATTCATGCATGGAATTATATAAATTGTTGCATACTTTTTGGCTGAATTCAAATGTCAAACTTATGCGGAAGAGGGCGCCAGCAAATGCTTGGAATATATGAGCGATCAGTTAGGCAACTTATATGCACGACTTTAAATTGGCAAAATCTTTTACTGAAATGACTATATCGAAAATGTTTTCAGAAAAAACCAGATTAAACAGACTTGAGTCATATTCGATTCTATTCCAAATATATTTTAAAATGACATAAACCCAAATTTGATAGGAAGGGCAATCCACAAGGAAGTTGATTAGGTTTGTTAGTTTAGTTATAGCATGGCTATAAATTTTAAATCCTCTTGGCCTCCAATATTAAGAGAAATACTAAAGAATATTCCCTACTTTGATAAATATTTAAATACCTTTACACATATTAAATTTTTATTGAATAGATTACCTAATATGTAAATGGAATGTTAGTTGTCTCGGTCTTGCATTGATATTAATAATACAATTCGACCCAATTTGGATTAATATACGATTAGTTAATTCTCAGTACAATACAAAATCTTGTTGATAATTGCTAAACAAAACATATATAATTCTCAAAAATACGTTAATTGCAAAGACAAAAGAGGTTTGTAATTTAAAAATAGACTCGAATGGGCATTAAAAATAAATTAACACTACCTCCCCGTGTGTTGAGATTACAAAGTGTCCACATAATTGCCTACAAATTTGCAGTAGACGAAAGCAGGAACAGATCAGCGAATGTGCAGTCTGTGATCAGACAATGCGGTAGTGCAATTGTATGTATCTTGTATCTTGGGTCACGCTCATTGTCAAGCTGCGTAACAAAGCTGATTATTCAATTATCACAGCTGCTTGGACGCTCTTCATCATCAGCATCATCAACAGCATCAGCTGTCGACTGACGACCGACGACTGCCATTCACAATTTAGCGAGAAATGCTCGTAATTCGTGTAGTTGTTGTTATCATTCTCCCTACTCTCATATCTATATATATCTACGTTTTTTAAGCTGCAACTGCCGCATAGAAACTATCATATTTTATGAAAATTTCGCACTTTTTAATTTAAAAAAAATAATAAATAAAATACTACACCTTTTTTTTCCTAGTTGGTTTTTTTGATCTTCAATATTATTATTCTTAGTATTATTTTATATTAAAATTCTTATAGAAAATCCAGAGAATTGTCCCAAAATACATAAGAGTGAACCGATTGTCATGAAAAAAAATTGGTAACCCCGCAAAAAATTTAGACTTGCAAAGTGCTTAGCTTCGAAGTCTGACCAACTTTAAACTGTCTTAGCTTGATCAAAACTGAACCAATTTTTAAGCGGAATGCCATTTTAATCATTATTTGGCATTTTAATTCATTCTGCATTTAAATTTTATTAAATTCAAAAAAAAAATATTTTCCTCTAGATTCTGCTAGATATTGATTCGATGCTAAGGGTCCCCCCTTAGGATTTTCGAAAATTCAAAATTTTAAATTTCAAGTTTTCACTTTTAATCAACTCCTTATATCATAATTAGTATAAAACAACACTTTAAACTTAATTCTGAGACCTTTCATTTTTTTGTAAAAAATCAAGCAAAATTAAACAAAAATTTTGACTTGTAAAGAGGCTAAATCCGCAGTCTGACCAACTTCAAACTGTCATAACTTGATCAAAACTGAACCGATTTTGAAGCAGAATGTCATTTTGATCATGGTTTTGTCTCTTAATTTATTCTGCATTCAAATATTTGAAAATTCGTAAGTTTTCTGTTTTTCCAAGTTTTTCCTCTTCCTAGTGCCGTTTTTTCAATGTTTTAGTAAACCGTTAAATCGAAAATCCCTTAGCATAATTTATCAAAATTTTCAAAAGAAAACTAGAGTTAAGTCACCATTATTACTTACAATTTCAAGCAATAACACCCGTCTTACATTATTTATACATATTAATACAGATCAGATAGGAGCATGAGTATCTTCTCGTCCATGTATGAGTGTGAGCGCAAGTTGGGGCATGCAACCGAGTTGCAGGATCCGCAAAGTGTCAGCCTCTGTCCGTTGACGGAACGGCGTCCAAACAAGGCAAGACGCGCATGTTTTCTGCGAAATATGGATCCAAATTTCGGAGGTATTTTATTGACCATATCGAAGAAGCATTACCAGGTAATCGGAAAATTGCTGGAGTCACTTACAGTGTCACTTTCACGGCATGTGTTGCTCAAATCGGCTATAAATCGAATATATCGTGTTGATGGCACTCAAATCTTTGATTTGGATGACATTTTTGATGGCGACATCATCGTTTGTTGTTGTAAGAAAGAAGCTTTTCTTGACGTTGGCTATAAAATGAACAAAAGCTATGTGCAACTTCTCGGTTCCATAATGCGCATGAATGAGAAGTTCAATGGAAATGAAAACAACTTTCTGTCAAACATTACAACTGATCAGCTGCCAGAGTCGATAACTCTTTATATCGCTATATCTCGACTTATGTCGCAAACCAAATGGTCGGCTATATTCGAGGGTTATGGTAGAGCCAAAGGCAACTTGGCCTATATCGTCAAAATGGTCGACAAGCAGCACATGAATGTGAGGACCAACAACACCTACTCGGAAATTGCGATTTTACGCAAATTACAGAGTCATGAAAATATCATTGATTTGTTTTATACGGTGGAGCAATCCAAGTATGATTACATTGTGGCTGAACGTTTGAACTGTGATCTACTTAATTTGTTGATAAGTAATCCCGCTTTCGATGAGAAATTCGTGCAACGCATCATGATCGATGTGGCCAAGGGACTCGAGTATATACATTCCTCGCAGATAATTCATCGTGACATTAAACTGGAAAATCTGCTGGTGCAGCTTAAAACGCAAACAGATTTACAATCTTTGGATATTTCTGTGGTGAAAATTGGCGATTTTGGACTGGCCACGTATTACGAGGGTCGTGACCTCTATCAATGGTGTGGCACACCTCACTACATGGCTCCGGAGTTGGTCAGCTATGCGGGCTATGACTTTCGTGTTGACTGCTGGTCTTTGGGAGTGTCTTTATACTTTCTGCTCTGCAATCAGCTGCCTTATGGCAATGATTGCAGTAAGCAGGAAGAAGTCCTTGATAGCATTCAAAAGGACTTTCATAGCATACCTTCCGAATACGTGTCAAGTCTCAGCATTGAAGCACAACATCTCATAAATTCACTGTTAGACAAGTCGCGACTTTGTCGTATATCGGCTACAGAGATACGCAAACATCCTTTTCTGCAGATCAGACATGAATAAGAGTAACGCAGGAACCATTTTTTATTTTTGTAATTTTTTAAATATATGTTTGTGCAAGTCTTAAGAAATAAATTCAAAAAATAGCTTGGACAAAAACATTGAAACAACTTTGATTTAATTTATAACATGATTTTTATTTACAACACATATTTTCAACAGTTTTTATAAATTTTAATTAATATTGGAAATAAAAACACAATACAAATGAGTTTTCTTCTTTTTGCTATTGTATTATTTTTGGCATTTGGATTTGATTTAAATATTAAATATATAAATATTATTTTTGTCAGTTGAAATTAATTTTAATATTAAACTTAATATAACAATTATATATATATTAAAAGGTGTAGCTTAAATAAATATTTGTTATACAAATTTAATGCTTAAGTTGATCCATTCAATCAGATTATATTTTTTTAATGATTGGTCTATTTATCTCATAAATCATATTTGTTTTTTATAATTATTAACTGCAGTTGATTCATAAACTTTGTTATATTATTCATCTACATTTCTTTAATTGCAGAAAATATTAATACAATTTGTACTCATATTTATGAGGCGTAACTCCAGCTCAATTGCCATTCTTTTGCTTCCGCGTTTCACAGCCAAATTTATTTGAGGCATGCAACAAAATGACACGTGACCCCTTAAACAGTCAACGGTGCGTAAATATTACGTATACGCCTCGCTCCTCTTCACTTCTGTTTGTGTGTCATAAATCGCTTGTGAGTTCTATCAACTGCTATCAATGTTTACCCCCCGTCAGACAGATTCACGAATATTGCCGAGGTAAGCGCTGATTGCGCGGCGTATACTCAATATTACGTATACGCCACCCTTGTGAAAAAATTGCACATTGAATCACAAGGTCATACTTTACTCTCACTGTGTTTTTATTTTTCATATATATATTTTTTTACATTTCTTTTGTCCATTGACTACATCAAATATAGATAAGCAGCAGGCACTTATATGTTATCGTGCTTATCTTCCGCCTCATTTTCAATTTAAGAATCATTTCAATTGAACTTTTCTCGTATCAAAACGGCACTTTTATCTCTGTGTGTGTTCAGTGGCTGTAAATGTATCTGTATCTGTATTCGTATCTATATATCTTTCTCTATCTGCTGCTGTATCTGTGAGAGCATCAATCTGCTCTGAGTGCGAACTGGCATTGTGTGTGTGTGTGTGTGTGTGCAAGTGTGCGTAACTGAGCTCATTTACAGCAGAGCCGCCTTTTGTTCACAACTTTTGTTTAGTTTTGATATTTTCTTGCTGTCGTTGTCACTCTCGTTGTCGCCGTTCGTCGCTCATCATTTAATCCGTTGGACTGACTTACAGTCCAGCTTCTGTGGCATTGTCCGCTTCTGTTTTGACTTGCCTGCAGTTGCTCTGTGATCTCTTCCTCTCGCTAGTTTTATTTCTGGTTCGACGCGCGTTCGTTCGTACACAATGCCAAAATTTTAGCGGTTTTTATACCGAATAAAAAACCAACATAAATTTTTAAAGATGTGTTAAAGTGTTTTGCATAACAAAAAATAAAAAAAAACACGCCTAATGCTCGTTTTAAAGGTGCCAATTAATTGAAAATAATCCGCTCGTAAAAAGGTGCTAAAAATATTTAATCGCAAACGAGCCAAATACAAAAAATAAATAGAAAAGAAAATAATTGAAAGGTGTGTCTGTGTTTGAGTTTGATTTTTTTTTATGTATTTTTAACCGGCCCAACACATTTTTAAAAGATCAAATAGGATTAGGTAAAACAAAGACGGAAGCTGCTGTGAATTCTTTTCGACCTTCTTCCCATGAAAAAAACTAAACTTAATAAACTTTATAGTGATTTTAAATAGATACTTAAAACTTCGGTGTATATATACTTATTAGACAAAGAGTTTTTGATATTTAAAATCTCACATTTCTCAGCTAAAATCAACAGTTTCTGCCTCTGAGAATATTCTAAAAAAAAAAAATCTATTTTAACTTTTTTATTATATTGTCAAATTTATTAAATTTTGTACTAATCAATCATTTTTCTAATCAGTATGTATGACTATCAATCAGTCAGTCCGTAAATTAAGCAATCAATCAGTCAATCATACAGTCAATCTGATAGTTCGTCTCTTACTGAGATAGTCAGTCTATCAGTCGCTCAATCAATCAGTCAGTTTATCAGACAATCAATCAGTTTTTTAGTTTGTTAATCAGATGATCAGTCAGCAAGTCACTCAATCATTTGAACAGTCAATCAATCAGTTAATCTGTTACACTATCAATCAATAAATCTGATTGAAATCAGCCAATCAGTCAATCATACAGTCAATCTGATAGTTCGTCTCTTATTGAATTAGTCAGTCTATCAGTCGCTCAATCAATCAGTCAGTTTATCAGACATTCAATCAGTATTTTAGTTTGTTAATCAGATGATCAGTCAGCAAGTCACTCAATCATTTGAACAGTCAATCAATCAGTTAATCTGTTACACTATCAATCAATAAATCTGATTGAAATCAGCCAAACAGTCAGTCAATGAGTCAGTCAGTCCATCCATCAGCTAGTTAGTTATTCAATCAGCACAAAGACTTTTAGAGATAAATTCTTACACAGTAAATGTTTGCATCATCCAACAGCAAACAATGTGTTGTAAGAGTGACAAATTCAACACCCCTTTGGGTGCTGCAGGGGTTGGTTTTCTAGACTGATAAAAAACTCTGTTATTTGTGAGCACGTTCAAGTATTGTGAAAATCTACTAAATCTATTATACTCGATACACTTTTCACACTTTGCAAGTATCTGTTGAAGCTGGTAATATCAATCAGTTAGATCAGTAAGCATTAACTAAATAACATAAAATGTATTTATGCAAATCAGTTTACAATATTTTAAAATTTTGTGAAGTAAATATATTCATGGTTAAAATAAAAACAATCAGTATTAGACATTTTTACGATTTATTAATTGCGAAAACCATGTAAAAGTTTGCTGTTGTTTTTTGTTTTCAATATTAACAGATAAATGCAAAAAGAAATAGTCAGTTACAATAATTGATGATATAAATTGCCTGCTGAATGCATACAATGATACAAAAGGAGTATTTTAAAAATAATTTTATTTATTTGCTTAAAGTCAACTAAGACTAAAACTAAAATTAATTTAGGAAATAGAAAATAAATTAAACAATCATACAAATAAATAAAATTTCTAAATAATTTAAATTTAAAATATAAAGTATAAAGAAAAGTAATTCAAAGATATTTAATGGGTCTCAATGTGACATCCACAGATGCGGTTTAATTTCTCAAGTCACACGGCAACAACGGTGACAGCAACAACACCAGCGATGACAACTTCGGGCTTTAATAAAGAGAAGTCAGCACAACCGTTGAAGAGACCGTCGACAATTGAGGAGGATCCGGATTCGTTGGACAGTGTGATCAGCAATCCACAATCGTATCCCATTACGATAGTGCCCAATCGTCCGGCCAGCTTCTATGGCCTCTCCACAAATGGCAAATCTTTTCAGCGTCAGCCGAGTTGCAGGTAAGTCGCAGGGGAACAACAACAACAACAATGAGTACTTGTATTTGCCCATGTTTTGGCAAGTGTCTAAGTGATAAAGTCAATAGAGGATTATTAGTTAGAGCTGCTCTAATTCCCAAGCCAAACACTGACAACTTAGGCATTGATGATGTTGGCCTGCGATCACAATCTTTAATCGCCGTTTCAGTTGTGTTTAGTGCGTGATCGTGTTAAGTGATCGAAATGCAGGTGCCTTTAAGCGATGTACAGGTGCTGCAGGATCCAGTGGATGCCGAGGGGGATAAGGATGAGACCTTTGCCCAGATGAAGGAGTGGAAGCGACAGTATATGAGGGGCATCTCTCATACGCCCTCCCAGGCAGGCGTCTACTATGAGGCCCTCAAAGGATCCAGTCATTCACTGGCAAAAGGGTGCGCCTATTTGACTTATATAATTCACAACTGCAGCTCGACATTCAACTTGAACTTGCTGCCTAATCAGAAGTGTACTTTCTGTGCGAAAATACACTGCAAAAAATCAGGCAAAAATTCAAATTTAAACTGTGAAAAAAGTGCAGTGATCACTGATGTTTTTAAATAAATTAAAAGTTTCCAGTCAGCTTTATTTTCTAATCCACATTAAGTAACATTTTAGTGGTGAGAATATGTGTATATTAAATAATAGTGGACTAAACACAAATCCAAGAATTAATTGAGTGAAAACTGAATTTTTCAACTTTTTATAAACCTTAGAATATATCTACTATATTTTTTAAGGGATTTCAAAAATAGTATTGATTTAAATAAAACTCGTTTCAATGGGGTTAAGTGTTTGTTGAAATATTTAACTTTATTTATTAAATAAATATTTTATAATTTGAAAAGAATATTTTATGCATTCAACACACAAATTTCTCCTAAAGTTATCAAAGCCTTTGACAAGACATATTAAACATGGTTTTAAGGTTTTTTTTTTTATTTTTTTTTTTATTTTATGGTCAGAATTAGTGAATAAAATGTATTTTATTTATATTATTATTTATTATTTTAATTTGTGATTTTAAGCGACCTTTCAAATTGCTCAACTTTTATTTCTTATACTAATTTCTTTCTTAATTATATTTAATATATTATTTTGTGAGTTAAAAAGTTTAGCTAAACAAAAAAAAATCCTTCTAAAAATGAATTATTATTCTCAAGTCTGTCCCGATTAAAAACTTAAATAAATATAAATATATATAAAAATTTGAATTTTAGAATAATTTTATATTTTTCTGTGTATCTCATAGATACACACAAAGGTCTCGCAGATACGATTTGTTTAGCTGATTAGCAGTACGACGCTTATTTGGTTTTAAGTGCTCCGTGCGCTGTTTGCGGTTGTAATTTATACAACCGCCCACGCCGCAACTTGACTTGTTGCATTTGGACTTGAGTTACGGGCATTATCTAAATGAAAAGTCTCTCAGATATATGTTTCCCTTATTCAAGTCGACTCATTAGCCTGCTATTTGAAATTGAGTCCACTCGACGCATTATTCAGCTGTCAAAAGTGACATTTTTCGTATTTATTTCTCACTCGTTAAACGATTTGTTTCAACTTTATCGCTTCCACATTTTATCAATCACTGCTCCCGCATTTTTTCCCACAATATGAAGTCATTTCCTCTTCATCTGACTGCGTTGACGGCACACATTGTTAAAAATAAAAAAAAAAAGCAGACAAGTTCAGGCAATTAACAATTAACTGACGCGACGGCGGCTTTTCTATCCATCTTCAAAGCCATATGAATCATTTGAGGCCCGAGTTGTGCGTTAAATTCGATTAAATTTTATTTATGGAACCAGAACAATGTCAATTAATCGCCCAAGCTCACTTCAAGTGCCAAAGGGGCATCAAATTAACACAATTTCAATTGGGAATTGCATGTGGGTTTGGATTAGCTTAGGATTAAATCCATGTTGCAATTATCAGCTGAGAGTGTTGCAATTTGATTGTCATAAATTGAGCATAGTGTCTGGTGTATCTTTAGTACTTTCAGCTGACATTGACCGAATGAAATGTCGTGTTAATTAGCTGCACTTTGCTGCTTCCATGTGCACTTTTAATTTAGACAATTAGCCTGTAAGTCTGGACAGGCAATTCAGTCATAGACAGACTAGATGACATTGAAGTGTAAACTGCAAGTGAATTTGTTCATTTGCCAGTGAATCTATGCATTTGCATATCAGCGAGGATTACATTTATTCATGCTATGCTCTCATATAAACAAAGGTGTTTCATTAATTCCTTAGCTAATGTTACTAATGAAAAAATTTTGCGTAAGTAATTTCATAAGTAAGCGTATGAGAGATTCGATAAGCTGCATCACTTAAAGCAGAATAGAATTTGGGATTGTAATTCTTTTACTTTTTTTTTTTGTGTACATTATCGAGTAGAATTTTTTCATAGTAAGTTTTTATACAATAAAGCTAGGTTGTTCTTTAATTGATTTTAAGTACACAGATTTCTCGAAAAATATAAATGCTGATTCTAAATAATTGAAAAGTGCAAAAATTTATTTACTGAGTATTCAAATCTATTTAATTTTTTTTTTTTGAAATTTTTTTTAACCGTTGAATCCATACAATACAAGAAAAAGTAACATAACAGCGCCATTATAGTAATTTAAAATAGGACCAAACCTTAATTCTATTTAATTAAAAAATAAAATGTTGTAAAAAAATGTTGCATACTTTTAGGCAGTCATTAAAAAAACATGCTGATTTCGCATACATTGCATAAAGTTCAGTAAATTCTTACTGAAGTATGATAGAATAATTGTTTTAATGACCAATCAATTTTCCTTATATATTAGATCCCGCAACTTTCGACCTGGCAGCATGCGACGTGTGCGACGACGGGCAGTTTTCAAGAATGGCGACTGCAACGTGGTGCAGAAGCATCTGCAGCGAAGGAGAGTGCGATTTCTGCAGGACATGTACACAACAATGGTGGACTGGCAATGGCGCTGGACTCTGCTGGCCTTTGCACTCAGTTTCATATTGTCCTGGCTGTTCTTTGCACTCATCTGGTGGCTCATCATGTTCACTCACGGCGATCTGGAGGAGCTGCATCTGCCACACAATCAGGGTGAGTGAATTATGTGAATGATAATGAATTAATAAGTGCAAATATATTATTTATTAATTTTAAATTTTAATTACATTTTTATAAGAACATATTTATTTATTTCCTTAATTTTTATATATTTTTTTTCATCAGAGGATTCCGGCTGGGCGCCTTGTGTCTCGGCCATCGATGGCTTCACCTCCTGCTTTCTGTTCTCCATTGAGACACAGCACACCATTGGCTATGGCGTTAGAACCACTTCACCCGAGTGTCCCGAGGCCATATTTATGATGTGCTTCCAGTCGATCTATGGCGTCATGTCATCGGCCTTTATGGCCGGCATTGTCTTTGCCAAGATGACGCGGTCCAAGCAGCGGGCTCAGACTCTGCTCTTCTCCAAGCACGCGGTGATCTGTCAACGGGATGGCTGTCTCTCCCTAATGTTCCGAGTGGGCGACATGCGGAAATCCCACATCATTGGGGCCGGAGTGAGAGCCCAGTTAATTAGAACCCGCAACACAAAGGAGGGCGAGGTGATGACCCAGCACTTTACGGAACTGCAGATAGGCACAGATGAGTCCGGATCGGATCTGTTCTTCATCTGGCCGATGGTGATTGAGCACAGGATCGATGAGAACTCGCCGCTCTACAATATGAATGCCACGGACATGTTGCAGGACAAGTTCGAGATTGTGGTTATTCTGGAAGGCACTGTGGAGTCCACGGGTCAATCCACACAGGCCAGATCCAGCTATATTAATACTGAGATACTGTGGGGCCATCGCTTTGATCCTGTCGTCCTCTACAATAAGGATCTGCAGGCCTACGAGATCGACTATGCGCGCTTCAATGAGACCACTCAGGTGGACACGCCCCTTTGCAGCGCCCGCGAGCTGAACGAGATCTACAAGATACAGGAGGGCTTTCGCACACCAGGTAGAGCTTCCAGAGGTATAACTTAACTTAAGCTAATGCTTTTTGTACCTTTGTCCATGCAGAAACCACATTCACCATGCGTCAGCTGTCCAACAATCATTCCGATCAGGCCTCATAATTCTTCTGTCTCGTCCAACGTCTCGTCTTCCTATTTGTTGTAGCTTGTAGATTTGTTATACCAACTCCTTCCTCCCTCCGATTCGTTTCCCAAGTAAGTTGTGTTGTTTCCAGGGAGCGCAGATAACAGTTTTAATGTAATTTGAATGTTTTTTCAAAAGTAACAAAAATTGATTTTTAATTTTCATTTATAAATTCGAGCATACTACATTTTTATTCGATTCTTATACAAATTTCAATACAAATTTTTTGACAGATCCAAACAAATTATTTCTTATTTGAATCACAAATTAATAAAAAAAAATTTAAGTGTTAATTCTATAAATAAAATTTTTTTTAAAGAAATCCTATTTTTTATTTAAAAAAAAATTGTATATTGATATTTAAATTATTTCTTTTTGTCTGCTTTTTAAATTAAAGTAAATAATTTTGTTAAATTTTAATAAAAACATATTTTTGATTTGTATTAGACAAATTCAAACTAGTAAATATTAATGACATAGGAAAATTTTACATTTAAATGAAAAATTTTTGACATACAATCAAGATTTTTTTTTGTGCTTAAGAACTTTTAAGCTGTAACTCTATTCTAGACAAGATCTTAATTTGTATTTATTTTTTTATAATATAATTGCTATTATTGATGACACTTAAATATATCAATGGCAGATTTTTATTCAGGACTCTTTTAAGTAAAAGACATTAAACGTTGTTATAATATGACAAATTAAATAGACATTTAAAATTATTTTTATTTGTTTAGTAATTGACTAACAATCATAAACAATTAGTATTTTTGAAACATTAAATTTAGAAATAAAAAAAATTTGTTAACTGTTAACTGTTACGCTCCCTGGACATTTCGATTTGATTCTTTGGGTATCATTTAAAGATTTGTCTTTTCAGTTGCCCCGATGTGCTGTTCGCCCAATCCCTCGACCTCCTCGACGCAGTCCAACAGCTCCGGCAACAACTCCGGTCGCTGTCGGCGCTGGCAGCTGAAGTACGAGTACACATGAACTACGAGTGCGAGTACTTGTTCTTGTTTACTTCTTACGAAATTAAGTTAATAAATGTTTGAGCTTTTAGTTAACATAAAATTACACGTACCGTCGTCTCATATACTATAAATGACACATAATTGCCACTTTGCCTCCGCTTGTTGCAAATGTATTTCCCAATTGCAGTTCCACTTCCAATTCCAGTTCCAGTTTCAGTTTCAGTTCCAGTGCCCAGCCCACTCATTAGGCATCATTAATAATACCGCTGCTGAATTATCAATGCAAAGGTGACAAAAGAAAAAAAAAAACAAACACAAACACACATTCAATAAAACACAGAACAAGTTTGTTGTTTAAGTCTTTTGATTTCTGTACTGAGAGCAGAGAGTGGGAGAGCAGAGGATGTGAATGGAGGAGGTGGTGCAAGTGGCGGGTGTGGGGGTGGGGTTTTTTCTGGCGCTAACGCAAAACATTCATATCCTTTTAATTGAAATTGAATCAATAACTCTTATTTGCGCAAACTAATCAACACTAAATTATAACACTCACAAACAACTCGAATATTTATTATCACATTTATCACACGGCAACCCAGCGAGCGGATCGTGGAGTGGACCGAGTGGTGCCAGTGGTGCCAGTGGTGCAACTGGAGTGGGGTCTAATGAAATGTGGGTGTGGGTCAGACATCTGTGTGCCGTTGCCCATAAATACAATGCCAAATTTGCAGCAACTCTATTATACAAACTGCACCAAATATCCCAAAAAACTAATGCCTACACTGACAGAAAAAATGGAAAGACAATAGAAATGATTCCATCAGAGTAAATAAATATACACGTAAGCTATTAAATGGAAAAGTTATTAAAGAATTATCTGAAGTAAAAATTTTTTAAATTCAAATATTGAATATAAAACGACTTTTCTTAGTGGCGCAAAAAAGGTGCATATTATTTTATATATCATTTTTTGTTTAAATATATTCTTAAAAATATTTTTGTTTGTTTGTTTTGTTGTTGTTTTTAATACATAATTATTAAATTGATTGTGAATTTATTTAATTGTGTAGTTTTTTTTAAATCTTAAATTAAATGACTTACAAGGTGAAATCAATATAAAACTCTTTGTCCTGACTCACTCACTGACTGACTGATCATTGCACTGCTCAAACCGTTAGACCTAGGAGGCTGAAATTTTAACACAACATAGTTGAGAACAATTTTAAATATTTTTATTTCGCGCTTAGTCTGAGTTCTTTATTATTATAGATTACAAATAAAATATATGTAATTAAAATTTTGTTCGTGTTGCATTAAATACGATTTTTTCTTTTTTGAAATTAATATTTAAATTAAACATAGGCTTTTTATATTACGTGTTTATCTGTTAGCCTACAGTGTTATGTAATTAAGTATGATATTTTTTTTAGCAGTGTTAACAAAATGAACGTTTGACTGCCAACGGCAAGGGGCGGCGACCGTTAAGTTCTGTGCGTCCTTAACCCACTTTTGCCCGCAGAACACGCCTGTCCAGGCTGCAACTGAAGCTGAGACTGAGATTGAAACTGAGACAGAAACTGAGACTGAAATGGAGACTCAGAGTCAGATAGAGACTTGAGCTGAGAGTTTACGAGTTTGTTTAATTACTTGTTAAATGTTTGTCGTGCTTATCAGCAGCCAAAATGTTTAAAAGCCACAAAGCGCAGGCCATTTAGCTATTAGCCAAGTTGCCACAGAAGAAGCTGAGAGTTCAGGTGGCATGCGTTGCATGGCGGACATGTGCCACTCCAGCGAGTGATTGTACCCACTAAACGTGCCCCAGCTCCACCAACTCAACTCAGGGGTGGCTACGTGCTGCAACGTGCATGACATGGCTGAATAAATAAGCAACAAAACAAAAACCAAAAAAAAAATCGAGAAAAAATGAAAAATAAATAAAAATTAAAATATTATTGGCGCTTGCAACGTTGCGCTGCATGTGGCACGAGCATAGGCACGTTTCCAAAGACAAAAGCGCCACCCAAACGGTTTTACCTCTGGCTTTAGATTCATATTTTTCCCCGCGTGTGTGTGTATGTGTGTGACAAGTAATTGTTCGTGTCATTTTATTATGCCACATACAAAATTCGGCTCTATTTATGAATGTGGCATATGCATGTATTGGTGTCTTAGAAGACTCCGTGATCGACATTTGGCTTCCCATGGTTTTAAGCTAAGTGCCCCAAACACGCCTTAAATTCAAGCTGTCAGCACATTCAGAGTCAGATTCAGAGTCAGAGTCAGAGTCAAGAGCTAGTGGCATTTTATTGTTGCAAGTTGGCGAAAATACTTGTATACTCTTGATATTTAGCTGGAATTAAAGTGTGTGTACTCGTATGCAGCGGTTAGCCTAATAAAGACATCAATTGGCAATGCGATGACTCAAGTCTCAGTCCCAGTCCCAGTCCCAAAAGCGAGTCCCCAAGCAGGCTCTGGCCAAGTTCCTGCAACAAAACAAGCTTTAAATTAACTGCAACGGCAACGGCAACGCCAACAAAAGGGTAGAACATGCAACATAACTCATCCATAATCAACACTGTTTACATAAATTTCAAAAATTATTACACGGCAACAGATGAGAGCTGTCAGACAGAGAGAGAGAGAGAGAGAGAGAGAGAGAGGGAGGTGGGGAAAAGGGGGGACTGGGTCGGAGCTCGTGATGAATGCTTAAATAATGCGCTTAACCCTGTGCGAACATAATTTATGGTGTGCAGATATACATGAGTAGCACAACAAGAGCTACACATGTATGTACAAGTATGTATGCATACACTGCAAAAAATACAATTAAGAAAGCTACTGTTAGCTGCACAGTACACGCATCTTTGCAGTCATGCGATTTAATACGCGTAAATAAAATAAAAATTTAAAGAAATTTAAATAAGTTCAACAAATATTTTCAAATACCGAAATGTTAAAATATAAAAATATACTAAAATCACATTTTGTTTACTTTCTGTTTATATTATTTAAATAGTTTGGAAATAATATAAATATTATTATTAACTATAAATATATATTATAGTAATCATTGTTAAAAGCTAGTTTAAGATATGTTAATTTAGAAAATCTTTTTAAATAAATAATTCGATATATTGGATATTTATGAAATTGCTTGACCGGACTGACTGACTGAGCATTGTACAGGCCAAGCCGTTTGACGTGAGAACTTGAAATTCGGACAAAACATGGATAAGATGAATTCAGCTTGGAAATTTGCAAAATTCGACCTGCAAGAGCGTCAAGTCCGAGGTCAAAGCTAGCATTTATTTTGAATTAACATTTGATCGTGTTTTGCTAGGTCGCAAGAATGGAAAGGACAGGAAAGATATTATTTTTATTATCATTAAAAATTGGATATAATTGTTAAATTAAAGCTATATAATACTAGGCAGATAAGTCTGAATTATTCTTAATAGATCCCCTAAAATAGAAATATCTTCTGAGACATCACTTGAATTTGACTTGATATCGGAGTCATTGCATTTTTTTCTCAGTGCACATATTGCGTCTGCAACACACGCTGTTTTTCATTGTTATTACACGGACATTGCCGTTGACCGAACGCCCTGCCACTCCTCATGTTGCCTGCCACTTTGCCTCAAATTGATTAATTACGGTCATTTTGGCCACGGTGCAGTCTGCAGCAGCAACTGCAACTGCAACAGCAACTGTTGCAGCCACAGTAAAAGACGCTGCATATGTAGTAAGTAGCATAAATGCCATAAAAGCTGGCCAGGAAGCCCGACTCTGAAGATTCAAGTCATTTGCCAGTAAGGACAAAGCCGCCAAAAATGAAATTACTCAAGCGTAGCGAATGGGTTAACAGAACAGGGGAAGAATGCGGGAGGTGGAGAAGAGAGGAGGAGGTTGAAGATGGAGATGAAGTCGCGGGTTGCAACTGCAGCAATGGCTAACAGCAGTTGACGCTTTGTGCAGCAATTGATTTAAGTTACCCCAAAAATACCAAGAAAGAAAGAGAGATGCTGAACATGAGAGCGAGTGAGAGACATATACAGTTAGTGACGGAATTGTTTTGACAAAGATTTGTTTTTAAATTTAGAATAGATCTTAAACTTGTAGTAAAACCTATAAGAAATATTGAATATAAGAAACAAAAAGTTCAGAAACTTTATTTTGTGTTTGCAAAAAAAAGGTAAAATTACAACAGTTTTTATTTTGTGAAAACAGTAAAAAATAATTCTCATATCTGCATTTTATATTTCAAAATATTTAAGCAAATTTATTCTTAATATATCTTATTTTTTTAAATCGTTCTAAGAACTAAAAATAGAAAAAATAAATAAAAAAAGAAAGTTAAAAAAAATGTATATATGGTAAAAAAACTTTTGTGTTTATTGATTTTGTCAAAAGAATTACTTGACTAACTGTACATGTACATATAATAAATGTAAATCGCCTTTGGGCGATGCTGCAACTGCTGCTGCAAGTAATAAGCATTTTTATGTGCCACAACAACAATCTTTAATGCGGCAAGTCGGCAAAAAAGGGTTAAGTTGCAAGGAAATATGCTTAACACACCGCTGCCGTTGATGTTACTGTTGCTGTTGCCCTTGCCAAAATTCGTCTGCGAGTTGAGGATGCCCCCGGGGCAGCTTCTGCTTGACTGAATAATATTGAAATTAATTAGTTTTGATGGAAATTATTAAGTAATTTTTATGTTGCCAACAAATGAGCTTCTCTTGCCTCGTTTTATTTCATTTTTTTTTTTTTGTTTTGTTGCTTGATATTCACATTAATTATATTTATTAAATAACATCATAAATTAGCGCTGCACTTGTTGCAATGCCTGCTCCAATTAAGGAAGTGCCACTCCAAAAACAAAATATAAGAAAATAAAAAACAGAAAACCCATCAACTGAAACTGAGATCCAGACCAAATTGGCTATCGGGGCAACCGGTTATGGATGTTTTTTTTTTTTGTACTTTGTATTTTGTTTTTACTTTGTTGTTGGCGCTGATAACGCGCTTTAATTTAAAATCTGCATACATTTTTGGGCAGTTGCGTTTTGAAATGGCAGCCAAGTCCAAGTCCGACAGCCCGTCAGCCCGTCATCCGAAACCAGCCAAAATCAAAATGAAAATCAAAATCACAATCACAATCACAATCAAGAGCGGCACAGGTCGCTTTTATGACAGATCTCACTTTGGAGTGGACGTCAGAGCTGTCAGAAATAACACTTGAGCACTGTGGAGAAGCTGCAGTTAATATACCCTGCACTAATTAAAAGTGTAAACAGGGAATGCACAAAAAGGTGTCAATATTAATATAAATATAAGTCAAAATAATTTAGTATAAGAAAAAATAAATAAATTGGCAACAAAAAAATAAGAGAGCTTAAAAATGTATTCACTAAAACTATGTTATTTAAATGCATGAAAACAATGAATGCTTTTAAAAAATAATAATATTTCCATATTAAATACAATTAAAGACAAAATCAATTAAATTTTTTAAAAGTCAAAGTCACTCTATAAAATTTGTAATAATATCTGAAAAATTCAGAAAACTTTTTTTTAATTTTTTAAACGCATAAAGTTTAGATGACTAATTAAATTTAGTGTCTAGCAAAAGTCAAATTGACTTTTAGCATGGAAATAGGATTAGTTATTTTAAGTTATCCAAGTTCAAAACGAAATTAGTAATTAATGTTTTGCTGCAATCGCGTTAAAATTTTTGACAGTTGCATATTAATGGCACTAATAATAATAAAAATTTGTGTGTTTATTGAGTTGATTCAGATTTGAATTAATAATTTGCGTCAATCTTTGGGGAGTGCGAAATGTCAGGGCTACATGCTCTATAAAAATTAAGTCTACATACAAATTTATACGTATTTGTATAATGATCAAATATATATTTTTTATTTCTCCTCATAATTTTCTCATCGGAAATATTTTTCTGAAATGCTTGAAACAATTAATTAATATTTTTGTCTAAATAGTAACTTAAAGTCTATCATTTGAATGTTATTAAACACTTTTTGGCACTGCAGTTTTGCTTTATTTCGGCAGCTTTTGATGTGAAGTGAAGTTAATTTAGCCAGCTTGAGCTGCCACAAAAGAAATTGCACAATGATACACATATAAATATAGTATGTATAACAAAAGGGCCGTTTGATGGGGCTTAAAGTCAAAATGCTGTAAGCTTATGGCCAGCGACATTAATCGGGCCAAAGATTGATCGTGTAACGCTTTTGATGGACAACTGATTGGAGAACTTTAAAGATGTTGTTGTGCAATAGGAGTATACAAAAGCTTACAGTATTAACATTTGTTGCCCTTTTGTTATTGGGCTCAACATCTCAATTAGTATTTGTCTTTGTTGCAAACCATTAGGCAACATTTATTAATCGATAATTATGATAATAACAGCAGCTTTTCACATGCAAATGAGTTGAACCCTCAACCTGAAAATAAAAAACAAATGAGTGTTTTCAATTTCGGCTTGAACAGGCCATGAACCTTTCACATTTACACATAATTTTGGGAAAGTTTTATGATCATGAAAATGATCTCTGATTTCATGGGAGTTTTTTTTTTCCTTTCCTTCTTCTTCTTCTTTTTTTCACTTTGCTCAGGGTTCTGCAATTTGCAAATGGTTGAAAATGTGCGTTGTTGTGTGCGAGCAGAGACTTTATCAGCCTAATGATGCATAATAAAATTATGGCCACAATCAGAAATCAATAACAGTCGTTGCCCACTCACCCAATATGGAGAAAGTAATTATTGGCCCGGTCAAGTGGCCAGACACCATCAAAAAGCCGACTCTTATCCGATAAGAGAGCTGATCGGTTCCAGATCAAAGATGAAAGTAAATGGGGCGTGCGTTAGTTTGGTCCCAGAATACGTATGTATATTTTTTTTATATTTTTTAATTCTTGTTTGTAGCCGTCGTCACTTGAGGTAAGGCAAATGCAGAAGCCGAAGCAGTCAACAAATCAACGCCAGGCTGAACAAGATGAACGGCATTTAAGGGCAGCATCAGGGACAAGGAAAGGGATAGGAACAGGAATCACTAACTGACCTACAGCAGCTGACGTTGCCGAGGCAAGACTTCAAGTTTTATTGATGCAAATTGCATGCCTTCGAGGCCTGTAATCAGCTTTCAGCCGATCCGAGCACAGTGCGTGTAATTTGAGCGACAACTTGCCCCAACAACTCCGTCTCCAACTTCGTCTCCAGTTCGCAGAACTTGCATCTCGATAGGAAACTGGGTCAGAATTTGATGTGCGATTCACTTAAGTTTGATGATCTGGCGAATGTGTTAGGGAGCCTGTGCACATTGGCGCCATCTAGCGCCGCCAAATGCTATTAAGATATTAATCGCATGCCACACGACAGCTTGGTATTCAAAAATTCGCGCTGCACATCAATTTGATTGACAGTCTGTCTGAGCTGAGAACAGGACTTCGCCTTTGACTAGTCGACAGGCAGCCTTGCAATCGGTTTGTCCTTGCCATTTAACGAGCTTTAAATAGCTTCAATTATAGCGCACTTTAACACGACATGCATTGCGTTGTATTGCATAATGTCTGAGATGGTTTTCCTCATTTACACTCGAAAAAATCTAGATCTTAAATCAATCAATAAATATACTTTTGATATTCGACCTACAGATTAGAAATCTATTATAGAAAAAAATATATTTCAAAAGCGAGGTGACCTCATCTTTAGAAATTTGTCTCTGAAAATAACAGAAATACGAATAGAAAATAGTGTTATCGTTTTATAAAGGAGAATTTTTCTGCAATAATGAATATATTTTTTTCAAAATAATGTGTACAGTAAATATATTTAAATAGTTATAGTAAACACTATATTTAAACAATCATGTTTTTCACTGTCTTAGAGTTTTTTGCAAGTTACATCAATTTTAATTTTACTGCGATTTTATTAGAAATTTGATTCCAACATTTTTTAAATTAAACGCATATTTTTATTTTTAATTTAAAAATTTAATTTTTGAGTAATTCTTGAATTAAAAAAAAGGGTTTGCCATTATTTAAAAGATTTGTTTTAAGTATGGAAACTTTACTTTTTGGTATTTTTAAAAAGAATAAATTGGCTGTTGTTAAGAGATAAATATTCATAATTGTAGGACAAATTTAATGAAAAAGCAAATTCCTAAAATATAAATAGTTAAACTTTGCTTAGTGTACTGTCTGTCTCTATGGAATGAAGCCTAAACAAATCGGACAGACAGGCTGCAGAACTCATCAAGTAGGCGGTTTGGCTACGGCCATAACAACAGCTCGCCAGGAGGTCATGTCACAAAAATATCCATTAACACATCATAAAAATTAAAAATGAAGAAACCATACGATGCATGCAAACAGAAGGGTAATAAAAAACCGCAATGGTTTCCGAAGGGGAGGGGGCAGAAAGGCAGAAAATAAAAATAAAAAACAAAAAAGAAAAAACGTCAAGAAATGCCACGATAATCACTGGCAGGCAAAAGTGAAACCGGTAATTATATATTATGTATGCACGCCACCAACGCGGCGGATTAAAATAAGCTACCGCTGGCAGAGAGAGAGAAGATCGCTGGCAGGACAACTGCAGCTCCAGTCAGGGGAGACCTCATGGGGTGGGCACTGTGGCAGAGGGAAAGAGGGCGGGGTATGTGGCATATCGACCCACGCAGCGGCCCCGGGGCTACAACTAAGTAGGAAATATACTCGTATATACTGCATACCTCGAAATACATACATACTCGTCGTTTTTGGCAATTTACGTGCCACGACGCGCGTCGCGCAAACAAAAGACTTAAGCGACGAACTTGCAGTAACATAAATTTCACTTAATTGCAAAAGAAACAAAAACAAACAGATTTAAAGCCCCTGCAGACAACTACAAAATGCATTAAATCGATAAAGGAAATCAACAACAACAACAACAACAGCATGCGATATAAATGAGTTCAACACGCTGGCAAAATTTTAATGGCATTGCAGCTAAAACAAAAAAAATATATGCAAAGCACATAAAATTAAGTAAAAATTTTGCAAATGACCTGCAAAAAGAACATTTATCTCTTACTCTTGCAATTCCATTGAAACGAGGCGAGTACGAGCAGTTCTTCCTGCTCCTGCTTTCCGTGGTCGTCAGCTGGAAATTTGTCGCCAATACAGTAGCTCAAGTAATTCCAGTTGTTGCAGTTGTTGTTGTTATTATTGTTACCCTAAGTTTTGTATACGAGTGCACGCTGTCAGGCTTAATTTTCTTGCCGGGCAATGACAGTGAATATGGCCCGTAACTTTTCGACGCTGTAAGTGTTAAAGTCAACAATCGTGAGAAAAGAATTTTATTGTTTTGTTTTGTTTGGGTTTTTGGTTTTTTCGCTGTTGTATTTTTCTTGCCTGTGTGGGGCTGCAGTATTTTTTTTCGCTTGCTATATATATTTTTACTGTGACCACTGAAGGTCACTTTTGGCCTGAGTGGCTCCGATTTTTTGTGCGCCTTTATTTATTTATTTATTTTTTTTTTTATGCTGAAATTTTGTTTTCGTATCATTTTGGCTTATTCCATTTTTGTGTAGTTGTTGTTGTTGTTGCAATTTTTGCCTTTTGCCCAATGCCTCATATGATGCCTGGCAGCGGCCTTTTTGGTTTTGGTTGCAGCCTTTGTTTTGCTTCTTTTGAGGCTTTTATTTTTTTTTTGGCCGTTTGTGCTGTGCCTCATGTTAAATTGTCCGTTTCATGTTTCTGTTTAAATGTCAGTTGTAATTTGTTGTATTAACCCATACCACATGAATTATGTTTAGTTCGAATGTAATTGATTTGAATACAATTTGAATGAGTGGAGCCCAACAACAACAACAACAGCAACAAGAACAACAATGCCAACAGCAACAACTATGAATAGAACAACGGGTGCAGTAACGTAGCCGTCAACAGTTTGAAAATTGCCATAAACTTTTGGCCAAGATTAAACGAAATTATTATATGCAAGCAAACAGAATATTCCCAGACTCTGTCATATGGTTGCCATAAAAAATAACAGATTAATTTTAACTTCTTTTTGGCATTGAAATCCACAATTCAAATTGAATGTCAAATGGGTTTATTAAACTTTTTTAACGTGTTAATTGTTTATTAAATTTAAATTTCTGCGGGCAGTTAGAAAGTGCAGAAGTGTCAAAATGAAATGGTGAATTTTCAAGATTATCAACATAAAATTAAATGTAAAAATGGCACAAAAAATTTATTTCCAAGTATTCTATTTTTATCAACCTATGCAATTCAATTGTGGGTTGAATATGCACAAAATAATACATATCAATATTATATCTAAAAAACATGTGCTGTATTTCTTGTCTTTTTTATTACAATATATAAAATCAAAATAAAAAATTAAATCAAATTAAAAAAATGTTACTTGACTTTGATTATAAAAACAAACAAAAAATAAGTTATTTAAATTATTTATGTGCAAATGTACAAATAAAGTTTATTTACAAATTGTGGTTTAAATAATTGAAATTATCTGAAAACAAATTATTATTTAAATCATATCAGTTGCCGTAATTTATCAAGAATGCTTTGCTTTTTTTGTTGAGATTATATTTCATTCATTATTGAATCCCAGCAGCGAGTTTAACAATCGAATGTGTTTAATTGAAAGATTTCTCAAGTTGTCAGTAGAAAGTTCGCGTGCATCTCAGTATATTGTATATAGTATATAGTATAGTATATAACATATCATGAAGAGTATCCTTAGCCCATGCATATTCTGTTTCGATGAACAGCAGCGTCCTCGTCGTTTACCGTGTGCACACTCGTTTTGTTCCGATTGCCTAGAGCGATATTTACAGGTGAGGGGGGATGCTCGGTGCCCACTGTGTCGTCGTGAGTTTCAGGTGAGCGCTGGCGAACCAGCTGAAGATTCCAATGACAGCACCACAGCTCCAGATCCGCATGTTGTCCCAGCAGCCATGTCGTCACCACCACTACCACATTCAGCCACTCAACACGAAGATGTTCGGAATTCAGAGCAGTTTCTGCATCTCTTCGATATTGACATTGATATGCTAAACGATACTTTGGTGCTCACTCTCACGGATGAGGAAATTCGTCTGTTTGCCGATCTCTATGAGGGTGCACTTCGCGAGGATCAGCGACAGACTTCGGCTGCAGATTCAACTGAATCGTGTATTGTCAGGGGCAGGGAATTTGCATACAACTACACTTAAATACACTACCTATCCTCATCTATTCAAATCTTATTTTTTTAACACTTCCTTTTCCTGTACAATTTAACAAAACACTCGTAAGCACACAAAGTATGGTTAATTTTGTTAGCATGTCATATTCTTATCAACATCATGCTAATTTATTAGCAAAAATTACAATAAATCTTTAGATATTGTATATAAAATTTACAGACTTATGCTGCATTAATTTTGGGATAATTTTTGAAAATATCAATATTACAGATTTGTTTGTTTCGTAATACTAGCTGAAGAAATACATCAGATTTTTATTCTGTCCACTACTTTAGGCAGGAAAACATAACATTTCTTTTGTAACTTTTTTTTTTAATAGTTTTTATCGTTATAAAATTTACTTTTTAAAAAAAATTTTATTTTTAAAATTAAAAATTTTAAATTAAAAATTTTATTTTTAATGCTTAAAAAGACTCGTTTTCTTGAATATTAAATATCTTGAATATTAAGCTAATTGCTTAATTTCACTTATTACGATATTTTCAGTTAAAAGTACAATTTTTAACTTTGCATCACAAAAGTTTGATAAAGATTAAATAAAGTTTTGAGTCGCTTCAGTGCACTGAATAAAACCAACTTCTAAAATCAAGAACATTCAACGTACATATTTTGTTTTTAAAATAAGACCATTTAAAGAAAAGAAATCGAGGGTTCGAATCCCACATTTGTCAAGAAAAAATGATTATTTTCAAAATACCAAGCCAAAAGAAAATATTTTATATCATTATATTTATTGTCTTTGATTAATTAGAAACATTTATTCTTATACACATATTTGTGGTTCTGAACATATAAGAACTGCAGTCTACATTTGGTCTGAATTCCTCATTAATATACACTATGTTACACTGAATTGATAGTCGAGTGTACACCAATTGCAAATTGCCAACTGCAAACTGAAGGCAGGGGCAACTTAATTAGACGCTTAGCCTGGCTAATTGCCATCGATGTGGCCAGCTCAGCTCAGATAATTGATAAGAGTCGCTTGCAGATGACCAGCTAACGATGGCAATTAACACAAGTGGCAGCAGCAAGCACAACAACCACAGCAACAACAACAACAACGGCAACAACAACATTTGCAGTTGCCGCCTGTCTTAACTTAAAAAAAAAGAAGCAAAATAAATGGTGCAAAATTGTTTATTAAATGCACATGGCCATTGACCATTGACTATAGTCTATAGTCTATAGGCTATAGACTATTGGCCAGGCCTAGCCCAGCTTTGGGCCAACTTGAGTATTTTGGAGTGTTCATTTGTTTGGTTGGCTCAGTTGCTTTTATCGCACGAATCATTTTTGCTTTTGCCACTTTTGACAGCGTTTTGAGTCAACAACATGACCAACAACAACAGCAACAGCAACAACAACAACAACAACGTTGTTGGCCGCATGCAAAAAGATACAAATCTAAGCTGCAATGCATTATGCAATTGGCAATTGCAATTGGCAATGGAATGAATGCTGCGAGTGTCCAGTGTGCAAAACTATCTCATGGATTTGCGCAATTTGTCATCCATCCTGTTGCCAGTTGCCTGTTGCATGCCCCAAAAGAGACTTCAGTGCGTGCGAGGGCGTGGCACTTGCAACAGTTACTTATTGATAACGCTAGCCGATTTAGTTGGCCAATTATTAATGCCTGTTGTCGCTTTGCTGCGTGTAATTTGTGGCAGTTGCAGCTTGTTTGCTGAAATGCGATACGCTCGCATTTATGACTGTCTGACGATCGCATCGATCTTCCACTGATCTTACATGCACACAAACATTTTAAACGCCGATTAGACGCAGTCGATAACCCCAAAAATATATAAATATAAAATCGAGTTAAATACTAAATCGCACAGGTAGCTGCGCTTATAAATGTAACTGAGTTGGCTTCTCATCTCTCTATCTCCCTCAGCTTTCAACATTTTGTGTTTGTACACTGAAGAAAATGAACAAATTCTAAAATCAAGAACACTCATCTTGAATAATTTGTTTTTTAAAAAGGATCATTTTAAGATCAAATTACTAATACTTAGAATATTAATCTAATAAATCTCAGCTTATATAAAATCTTATGCTGTAAGGAAAGTTTAAATATGTCATATTTTATTTATATTCAATAGTGGTCCCTTTGCGCTCTGGTAAGAGCTCCAAAGATCCACTCTTTCCAAAGTAAAAACATTGTAAAGGTATATTTAAAAAATTAGCAAGCCAGAAAAAAATGTATGCATTGTAATATCAAAATAAAACAATACAAAATTATAAATTTAAAAATCTCTCTAACTCTTTTTTTTTGCTGAAGAAAAACATTGTTAACGAATATTTATAAAATTACCAAGCCAGATAAAAATGTATATTTTTCAAAATTAATCAACAAAGAAAAAGATAAATCTCCCCAACTCTTTTTTGTTGTTGAAGAAAAACATTGTTAAGTAATATTCAAAAAATTTCCAAGCCAGAGAAAAATGTATATTTTTTAAAAATAAACAACAAATAAAAAGATAAATTTCAAAATCTTCTTTATTTGTTTTTATATGTTGAATTAAATTTTAAGAACATATGTTCTTATAATAAGCACTTGGTCTTATTGGAAATATTCTCAAAACCAAGATAAGCTTTCGAACTTCAGGAATTTTGATTTTTTAGAACAAAGCTCTTAGTTTTGAGACTAAATTCTTGGTTTTAGAACATTTTTTTTTATCAGTGTACACTCTCAGCTTTCAACATTTTGTGTGTGTGTGTTTGTTGTTTTTTTTTAGGTGGTATCTCAAGTCATTTGTCAAATTGCTTAACTGACATTAAAGCTGCTTTTTTGGTGGGTCGATAAACGCGCCGCCAATTTGACATTTTCGCTGGCGATGATCGATGCATATCCAGGGAGTGCAACCTGGTGACATTTTTGCGCCAATTTCGGTCGCTGGGGCATCAGTTAAGCAACAACAACAACTGCACAACTGCAACAACTGCAACAACTGCAACATTTAGCGGCACAACTCTCTGTGTGCTGCATTTTTCGCTTTCAGTTTGTTCAATGCGTGGGAGTTGCACGAATTGTGTCGTTAAATAATGCGCCATGTCGCGCAAATCCTGCCACAAGACGAGACGCGACACAAACTGGTTGCATGGTCGCCTCGCTGAGACGCTGCCACGTTGCCACAGAGCGGAAGCGACAAGCGTTGCCATGCCAATGTTGATGCCACAAAAGGCAACTGGCAACTCGCAACTGGCAACTGGAGCAGCGTTTTGGGTGGCCGTCATGGCCGGCCTTGCATTTGATATTGCAACCGAAGTCGTAGCTGCCGCTTTGTTTAATTGATAGACGACCCACGCCACGCACAGTGGTACATTTTGCTCAATTAACTGCAAATTGTATCCTCACAAAATCTGAGATATAACAATGATTAAATATAAGAGTATCACATAATATTTATTATCTTATTATTATCTCATTAAAGTATGGAAAAATTTATAAAAAAAATGGACAGTGATCGATAAAAATGAAATTTTTTAACTAAGTGAAATTGTGATGCAGAATCAAAATAGAGGCCAAATAATGATAAAGTTTACCTTCCCCAAGGAAATCGGATAAGATTTGCCAAAGTTATGTTACATTGAAATTTTTGAAAAAGTGTCAAGGGGAGAGTATGGAAAAAGTAATAAAAAAATGGACAGTGATCGAAAAAATGAGATTTTTTAAGTAAGTAAAATTTTTATGCAGAATCAAAAAAAAGGCCAAATAATGAAAAAATTGACATTCCCAAGGAAATCGGTTAAGATTTGACAAAGTTATGCAAGTTTGAAATTTCTGAAAAAGTGTCAAGGGGAAAGTATGGAAAAAGTAATACAAAAATTGACAGTGATCGAAAAAAATGAAATTTTTTTAACTAAGTAAAATTTTGATGCAGAATCAAAACACAGGCCAAATAATGATAAAATTGACATTCCCCAAGGAAATCGGTTAAAATTTGACAAAGTTATGATACATTGAAATTTTGGAAAAAGTGTCAAGGGGAAAGTATGGAAAAAGTAATACAAAATTTGACAGTAATCGAAAAAAATGAAATTTTTTAACTAAGTAAAATTTTGATGCAGAATCAAAATAGAGGCCAAATAATGATATAATTGACATTCCCCAAGGAAATCGGTTAAGATTTGACAAAGTTATGCAAGTTTGAAATTTCTGAAAAAGTGTCAAGGGGAAAGTATGGAAAAAGTAATACAAAAATTGACAGTGATCGAAAAAAATGAGATTTTTCAAGTAAGTAAAATTTTGATGCAGAATCAAAATGGAGGCCAAATAATGAAAAAATTGACATTCCCCAAGGAAATCGGTTAAGATTTGACAAAGTTATGATACATTGAAATTTTAGAATAAATGTCAAGGGGAAAAGTAATACAAAAATTGACAATGATCGAAAAAAATGAGATTTTTTAAGTAAGTAAAGTTTTGATGCAGAATCAAAATGGAGGCCAAATAATGAAAAAATTGACATTCCCCAAGGAAATCGGTTAAGATTTGACAAAGTTATGATACATTGAAATTTTGGAAAAAGTGTCAAGGGGAAAGCATGGAAAAAGTAATACAAAAATTGACAGTGATCGAAAAAAATGACATTTTTTAAGTAAGCAAAATTTTGATGCAGAGTCAAAAAAGAGGCCAAATAATAATAAAATTGACATTCCGCAAGGAAATCGGTTAAGATTTGACAAAGCTATGTCAGATTGAAGTTTTGGAAAAAGTGTCAAGGGGAGAGTATGGAAAAAGTAATAAAAAATTGACAGTGATCGAAAAAAATGAAATTCTTTAACTAAGTAAAATTTTGATGCAGAATCAAAATAGAGGCCAAATAATGATAAAATTGATATTCCTCACGAAAATCGGTTAAGATTTGACAAAGTTATGGGAGATTGAAGTTTTGGAAAAGAGTAATTAACTTGATCGATCGTTAAAATATAGTTGCATATGCATAAGTATGGCGGTTTATATTAAAAAATATGTGTTTGCAACTTTAGCACCAATCCTATTCCTATTCACAATATATTTTCCCCCTATTTATGCGCAGAAAACTTTTTAACTGTTCAAATATTGTATAAAATATAAAATTGTCTCAGCTATGTTGTGTGAAAATTTCAACTTCCTAGTTATTATGGTTTGGGCTGTGCAATGATCAGTGAATGAGTGAGTCAGGACAAAGAGTTATGTATATATATATATGTTTTTAGAATAAAAGTGGTATATTTTAGTAATTTGTTGGTAGTAAAGTGCCGATAAGGCCCACTGTGGCACGGCGACACAAGCTCATGCGACACGCGATTTAACTGTTGCATATTGCTCTCTTTTTGTTGTTGCTGTTTGTTGGTTGTTGGTTGTTTGACTTTGCCTTTGGCCAGGCCGCCAGTGGCAGAAAACCCATCGAACTCAAACTGTGCGCACGCGCATGCAACAAACTGCGACGACGACGGCGACGGCGTTGACAGATTGATGCCCCCAACAGTCGCCAGGCAGCGGATGCTGTGGCTCAGACAGTGACGGAGAGAGAGAGAGAGAGAGGGGGAGAGAGAGAGAGGGAGAGAGCCCCCGCTTCATTATTCAAATGCTCGTGTGTGTTTGTGCGGAATTTATCAAAGTCTCGGACTGAGGAGGCAGCAACTGTGTGAGGGCGACTGAGATGGCCAAGAGGGGTGAGGGTGGTGGTAGTTGGGAGAGGGGTGAGGGGTACAATTCGTGTCGCTTTAGTTGTTGTTGTCGCGTGGGAGTCAAAATGTTGGCTTTCAAACAAACAAAAACGTAACTGCAGGTCAGTTAAGATAAGTCGAGTCGTCGCATGTCCAACAACTTTCCAACTTGGCCAAAAGGGCCACAGTCAACAAACAACAACAAAAACTTGCCAACTGGGCGCGGCATAAATTCTCATAAATCTTTTGGCCTACAAATGCAAAATATACATGTGTACATATGCACATTTGTACATTTGTAGAGTTGTACATTTGTAGAGTTATACATTTCTACATATTGCTAGCTGAGTAATTAAAGCAGTTTAACATGTCTGATTTTTGACTGGATGTTGGCCTGTGTTTTGGACAGTTTTTGGAGCTGTCACAACATCAACAAGCCTTCATTCATGCAACGCGACAGGCAGCCAGCCAGTTAGCTAAGTCAGTCAGTCAGTTCGTCAGTCAGTCAGTCAGTTAGTCAGTCAAAAGCCAGCCGAAATGTTGCCATAAATCAACTCATTTGAAATGCATCAACTGCAGCAATCAGAAACAGAAAATAAACTAAAAAATAAAAATAAACTATAAAAAAATATAAAAAAAAATCAAATCAAATCGAATTCAGTTACACAAATATTTTTACACGTTGCGATTTCCAATTGGAATTGAAAGAGTGACAATGCGCGGGCGGGGCAACAACTGTGTTGTCCAGTTGTCCAGTTGTCCAACTATTCCAACTGGGGCGTGTTGCACAATGTGTGAAAACAGGATCAAAGTCCTGCCCAGACATTTGTCAACCTCTACACATTTATGTAATCTGCATTTTTTGCACTGCGAGACTTGTCATGAATATGCGCCAATTAAGCATTTTGTCCGTATGCTCGCCGAACATGCATCAATCAAATGTCTGCAGGATAAACATAGCTGCAGTCAGTCACTCAGTCAGTCAGTCAATCAAACGATCGCTACTTCGTTGGGCCAAAACAACATGCAACATGAGCAACGAGGTTTACTTTACAACTTAACAAAATAACTAAATTCGCTGACGATGATTTTAATTTCACGACTTTATTTTTACATTCTATTGAAATATCATAAAAATTCCGCCTAGAGAAAACAATAATTTTTTTTAACTTAATTTAGAGGCCAAACAATCTTTAAAATGACATTCCGCTTCAATATCAAGTCAGTTTTGACAAAGTTATGACAGTTTTAAGTTAGTTAGTCTTCGGATCTAGTAAGTTTACAAGTCAAAAGTTTTTATCAATTTGACTTGATTTTTTACAGAAAAATTAAAGGTCTCAGAATCAAATTTAAGGAGTTGTTTAAACGTGAAAACTTGAGACTTAAAATTTTAGATTTTCAAAAATTCGCTAAGCAGTAAAATCAAAACCAAGTTTCAGAAAAGGAAAACAAATTTTTTAGAAACCAAACCAAGTTTGTAATAAAAATCGCTCCAGTTTTGACAAAGTTATGAATGCTTGAAATTTGTCAAAAAGTACTAAAAATGAAATTGTTTATTTTGGGTGTATAAAACTCTTTGTCCTGACTGACTCACTGACTAATCATTGTAGAGTATAAACGGCACAAAGGCTGTTGAATCATTCTCTACAACTGAGAGTGATATTTAACAATATTTTCCGTCTTTTAATTAAAAGCTACTGTACAAAATGCAGTCGTCTAGCTCTCAGGCTCTACCTAATATACTTTATATAGCTATTGAAGTCGGTTTTAATCACGCTACAGCTGATTGAGCAACCCTCGCACGATCTGTGCGCTGTTTAGGTTAAATGCAAATTCCTAGAGTTCGATCTCATGTTGAATGACAGGCTCTGGTTCTGAAAGGCAGGCGATGACTTTGGGGCGTGGCATTGTTATTATTAGCATCGCATGGCAATTGCTTAATTGATTTTGTTGTTGGCCATGTTAATTGAACGGCTGAGAGTCGGCGCGGATGTAACATGTCGATAGTCGTCTTGTACAAAGTCAAACCAGAAACCCAAAAGACCGCAGACAGTTCGGTCAGTCAGTTGTCAGACAGTGGATCAGTCGATCAGTCCGTACGACAGACAGTCAGTTAGTTAGTCGCTTAGTTTGTTGGTGAGTTTTCAATTTGATTGCAGAAATCGGGCGGGATTTGTAAGTTTCACTTATCAGCAAACAATTAAATGAATTTGCACGAGTTACAAATAAATAAATATGAATGTCAAGATGCCAAAGCTGAGATCCGATTCAACTCGTATTCGTGTGGTTTTTGACCCACATGGCAAAGCGGAAAACTGCCAGCAATTTGCCACCTAAAAGAAAATTATGAGCACCAGCATTTACTCTTTCGATACAAACGATCGACAATAAAAACAAATTCACATTTGTGCATCAAATGGGAACTCAACTGGAAAACTAACAAAAAAAAATAGCAAGTCGGAATGACTTTATTCGAGATCCCGACCATAGAATACCCGTAACCTTTTTCAATATATATTAAAGTACACTAAAGAGTTTTTAACTAATAAAAAGTACTGCATATATATTTTAAAGTACATTAAAGAATTTTTAACTAATAAAAACTACTGCATACTTTTGGGTGCTTGTATAGCATTAATTTTTTAATAACTTTGGTTAGCTATTACTGCCGTTCTACTTGTCCTATCTTGCTGCGATTAAGTGAGATAATAGGTAATATTAATAGATACAGTTAATTAGCATAAAAACCGTATTATCTTAAAAACGGTGAGTGTGTCAAAAATTTAAAACGAACTTGACATGCGTGGGATCTATAGACATCTGTGTCCCAAAATTTGGTTACTCTAGCTCTTATAATCTCTGAGATTCAGGCGCTCACATAGACGGATAGACGGACAGACGGATAGACGGACAGACGGATAGACACACATGGCTATATCGACTCTGCTGTTAATGCTGATCAAGAATATATATACTTGCCTCCTTCTCTTTGTTATATACATTTCAACGACCACAATACACCCTTTTACTTATTTTTTAAGTAACGGGTATAAAAACGAAGTAAAATGAAGTGAAGTTAACAAAGTGGAGGCCACATTGTGGTGTCTTCCCACAATTTCAGGCAAAAGTCAACAGCATTTTCGTTATAATTTCTATTATTTTCCCTTTTGGCATAATTGCAGACAATTTACTTAACGATCAATAGCGCGGCAGGCAAACAGGCAAACCGTCTTGACTAAAAATTTATTAGCTCCCGCAGCTGTGGCAGTCAGATTGAGCTTAAGGAGCGGGCATACTTTGCCATACTCTGCCATACTCTGCCATACCATGTGTTGGGCCTCAGTTGCTGATAGTCAACAGTTGCAGTTGCATCCGTGAGAGCCGCACATCGTGTTCCCGACTCGCTGCCGGTTTCTATCCTTGAGCCAATACAAATAACTTTTTTGCTCTGCTTGCACCGCAAGAAACATTTATTTAAAATAGAGCAACGCTTTTCCTTACCACAGGCAATGGAGCAACTACCAATGTTTAGACCACCCCCCGCTGACTCCGAACTCTTAGACGAATGTTGGAGCAACAGATGAACGCTGTTCATATTTTAATTACGCGACTTTATCACGTCATTTCATGGGTGGCTCAGGCACATTACGAGCATGACAGCAGCAAAAAGAAAACAATAAGAAAAACTGGTCAGAATAATGCGAAGAGGAAATACAGTAGGTCAAGAAAATGTTTGAACAAAATAAAATAAATTATTTATATAGAAATTATTTGTAAAATATATATCTTGTTAAGTTTATCTGCTGATATAAGATTTGCCCAGCTAGTCAAAATCCTATTAGTGGTTCATCAGTGCAAATTGAGGTCAATCCCATAAATCAATCAGAGTTTCGTATACAAATAACAAATATGAAACGAAAGATATCTGTTATTCTAATTAACACAAGCTCAAAACAAATGTAATCAACTCTTTGACGAATCAAAGCAGACAAAGTTTTTAAATCGAATGGAAATGTACGTAAAGTTAACAAATTTGTTATAATGTTGTGGTTAAGAGTCGCCTGCTGATTGGCTATAATGCCGGCTTAATGCACATTTAACATACAAAGCGGGGTGGGTGGTGGTTTGAGGGGAGGGGTAGGGAGGCGTGACAATCTTAGGGCTATTTACCTGTCAATAGTACAAAAGTGTGAGAACTGCTTTGACTGTTCAGTCATAATAACAAATGAGCAATAAATTTCTAAATTTTCGCCAATAAACAAACTTAATGATCATGTTGATGATCGTGCCGATTCGCCAGACTGTCGATAAACTTTAAATCTTTTTTTTAACATTTTTTTTTAGCTATTGTCGGCTACAGTGGGACACCCACTGTTGATTATGTTCGTCTGGGCCAATGTCTGTATAGTGAAAATCTCAGACGCTCTTCGAGCATCATCAACAACAACATCATCATCATTATCAACATCTTCAGCATTGCGGTGGTCAATAATATTGTTGTTGTTGTTGTTTATGTGCTGCTGATTATGAGGCGGCGTCACTGGCAAACACATAATCTTCAGCTGAATTGCAACCGCGACTCTGGATTAGCTGCGATGTTAGCTGATTTTTTTTCTGCCATTTTTCTCTTCGTTTTTTGATGTTTCAACAACGTCGAACTTTGGGGTCATAGCTGCATACGACGCATCGTAAATCATTCATAGAGGGATCAGCATCGGCAGCCGCAACAACTGGAAATTTGTTGCTTTTGCAGCACACAACAAATTGATTTTAGTCACGATACTGTCAATTAGCCCAGCCATGGGTCAGTTGTCCCGTCCCCGACAAGCCAAAGCCACAGCCAAAACCAAAGCCAGGCTCTCCATCTCCATTTTAAACTCCATCGCCATCGCCATCTCCACCTCCATCTTCAACTTTAACCAAGGTGTTGATGCCGACGAACTTTGCCGACTGCCTTCTGACCCCGAGGGAGGCCACAAAATTGGGGAATCCATTCGGCTCGCAGCTGCAACGTTTAGATGCGATTAAGGCTGCAAAGTTATTGTTATAGTTGGCTGCCAGTTCTGCCAAAAGTTGGCTACTTTATTAAATCAAAGTACGAGTATTTTCACATGATTATCACGTGAGTCGCTTATGCCTCGTTGACCTCACACGCTGCTCATGTTTATGGCCATTGCTTTCTTGTATACCCTCTCTGTGGGTACTATAATTTTGGCGAAATGTGTTTAAGAATATATTCTTAATTGGACTAACAAATTGAAATAATAAAAACCAGGGTATAATACTTGCACTGATAAACGAAATTAACCTTTTTAATATTAGTAAAGGAAAAGTAATGAAAGCCTCAAGAAAATCAAATTTTGTCCCCTGCATCTCTTCTCCGATTTCCATGCTAAGGGTCCCCCCTTTGAAATTTTGAAAATTCAAAATTTTAAATCTCAAGTTTTCACTTTTATTCAACTCCTTATATCGTAATTAGTATAAAACAACACTTTGAATTTGATTCTGAGAGGTTTCATTTTCTTGTAAAAAATTATGTTAAATTGTACAACAATTTTGACTTGTAAAGTTGCTAGATCAGAGGCTTGAGCAAGTTCAAACTGTGATAACTTTGGCAAAACTACACCGATTTTCAAGCGGAATGTCATTTTGATCATGGCTTGGCCTCTTTATTCATTCTGTATTCAAATTTTGTTCATTTAGAAAATTTTATTATTTTTCGACTGTCGAAGCCATGGTTCTATGTTGATGGTAAGGGTCCCCCCTTTGGAATTTTGAAAATTCAAAATTTTAAGTCTCAAGTTTTCACTTTTAATCATCTCCTTATATCGTTATTAGTATAAATTGACACTTTAAATTTGATTCTGAGAGGTTTCATTTTCATGTAAAAAATCATGTTAAATTGTACAAGAATTTTAACTTGTAAAGTTGCTAGATCAGAGGCTTGAGCAACTTCGAACTGTCATAACTTTGGCAAAACTGTACCGATTATCAAGCGGAATATCATTTTGATCATGGTTTGGCCTCTTTATTCATTCTGTATTCAAATTTTGTTCATTTAGAAAATTTTTTTATTTTTCGACTGTCGAAGCCATGGTTCTATGTTGATGGTAAGGGTCCCCCCTTTGGAATTTTGAAAATTGAAATTTTTAAATCTAGAGTTTTCACTTTTAATCAACTGCTTATATCGTAATGAGTATAAAACAACACTTTAAATTTGATTCTTCTGATTGGTCTTTATATTTAAAAAGCATTTAAAGTTAATGAATTTCTTAAAATAAATTTTTTGCCTCCCGCTCTCGGTACAGATTCCGATGCAAAGGGATTCACTTTGTGATTTCTGACTATTAAAATAAATTAACAAAGTGGACATTGCATTTTTCACTCAATTAATTATATTTGGCGCAATAACATTTACTGTCACCAGAATAAATACAAGACTAATTAATAAAAAAAAATTATTCTAAAGAATATTTTCAAAGAGTATTTAGTGTTCGCCACACTAAAATAAATTAAAGCACACTTAACCCTTGCTATGTTTTGTTTTGTTTATTATTTTATTTTTTTCTTATATGCACTTGAGGCCAACAGAGTTTTAAGTTAAGTTGCAGGCAAGTGATTGCCACATTTTGGCAGCCTTTCGCCGGTCAAAGAGTTGAGTTGATCTAATTGAGTGATTTCCCGATTTCTGCTTCAGTTCCCCCCCAAAAAAAAAAACTAATTAACTTTTTTAGTTTTTGTGTAGTCACAAGTATTTGAAATTTATTTGCTTAGTTGGGTGGAAATCGTTGAAATGCTTGGCGATAATTAAAGGTAAACTACAGAAATGCAGTGCAATGAGTGCTCGTGTTCATTGTGGTTGCAAGTTGCAAGTTGCAAGTTGCAAGTTGGGGGCACATTGTCAGGCGTACCTGTTAAGAGATACTTTGAACCTGTTGTACAGTTAGAGTTACAATTTGCAACGGACCTGGCCAGGTTCCTGGCTTGTACTCATTGTATATCGATGGCGATGCACTTGAAAATCGTGATTTCACCTTTTGTACAAGGCAAAGCCAAGGCAGGCAAACTGGCAACAACAACAACAGTAACAACAACAACACAAATGCTTCTAAATGGCAAAGTAAACTGATTTACAATCAAAGGCAACGAAGCGCGCAAAGAGTCGCAATGAAGTTGAAGTTGAGTTCGGTTCAGTTTTCGGTTTAGTTCCGTTCAATTCGTTTCTTAGATGCCGTTCAACTCCCTCCCCGGACTCCTCCACCTGTCTTAGCCACTGAGTTGGCCGTGGCAAAGCCATCAGCAGCACAAAATCAATTGAAGTAATTACGAAATGAAGGCACGAACTAATAAACTTGGTCGTCGTCTTTGGCCCTCGATTTTTTGGGTCCTCTTAACGAGCTTGTTGCTTCTACCAGCCGCTATTGGGCCTGGCCAGTTGAAATGGTCGATTGGTCGGCAAACGCCGCCACCGCGCCCAATTTACAGTTAGTTTAAATTAATTAAATGAAATGCACTTAATTAGAAGGCAATTTCCAATGGCAATAGCTTTAAAAATCGCAACTTGTTGAATGCGAGCTCGCAACTCGCATTTGGATTTGGATTTGGAGTTGGATTTGGTTTCAGACTCGAACCCTGGCAAGTGCATGACTCTTTGCTGCCCAACCTAAAAAATTGAAATCAGGTCAAGACAGGCCAACAAATCGACAACGAAGACAGCAACAAATTTTCGGCCGACAGTCGCAATCGATCGCACGTCAAAAACTGGGGCCAGACAGATCTACAGAAATATGGTTTTTCATTTAAGCCAGGTCAAGACGCCCAGAAAGTTGACCCAAGCCGACGCCAAAAATGAAAACGAAAACGAAAAACGAATTCGAAAAAAGCGCCATTTGTAAGGGCATCAAGCATTTTGACCAGGCCATCATCAAAGCTGCCAGACAATTTGCTTGTAATACTTTTTTTTTTTTATTGTTTTCCGACGCGCAAAGATCAAAACAAAACGAAATACAAAAACAAAAAAAAAACCAAAATTTAACAATAAATAATAAAATAGAAAAAGATGCGCCACACCCGCAACGTAACCCAAAATAATGCTAAACTTTACAAATGGACAGCCTGAAATTATAGCCATTGTCTGGGCAATGGGTCAAGTGCTGACAGCCAAGTCGATGTTGCGCGTGGCGTGTGGCATGTGGCAAGTAGCGTGTGGCATGTGCCGCGTGCAGCTTTTTGATGATTTAGCGCCCTTTTTTCTTAATTTTTATTTTATTTTTTATTTGTCTAGCTTACATTTCTTAATAATTATAAATATCAATTATCTATATTTTTGAACAAAAGAATTTTTATCAAAAATAAAGACATTGATATCGACGATAAAATCACAAAAGTGTGAACAGCAAAATTTATTTTGAATATCGATGGTGTTTTATTCATTTAAATATTATAATAGACAATTTTGGTTTTTATAGGTGTTCAAAAAATTGTTGAACACCTCCAGACTATTATTTATTTATATTGGAAACCGACTCAAAGATTTAAACTGAAAAGCATAAGTAATATCAAAAATATTAAAATTCAAGTGAATTTAACTTACATAAAAATACACTTAAGATAAATCAAACTTTTCAGATTAATATTTCAAGGAAAAATTTTAGATTAATACATATTGAATTTCATCATCAAACTAAATTTTAAGAATTATTTTTAAAAGATAAAATGTAGATTAATTAGACAAATTTTTTAAAAGCAATATTTAGAAGAAGAAAGTGAAAGTGAATCAGCTTAATAAAATAGAAAAGAAATAAGCCTCGACATAACAAATCAAAGAATTTTAATCTTTATGATTAATATTTAAAAGCAAAAACTTTAATAAATATTTAAAATGAAGCATAAGTATGAAGATTTTAATAACGTTAAGACAGTTTCTTAAATATTTAGTATAAGCTTGAGTTTGTGAATTAAAATCACACTTTCCAACCATAAAGTCTTTTTGACGATAGCTTTAAGTACACGTTAAATAAAAAAGTAAATAAAATCAATACGTGTGTGGGAAAAAGCCACGACATATCAAAATAAAATATTAATGTCTGTTTTTACATCAGTTGAGCATCTGAATGTGGCCTACAGTGAAATTTTATGATATACATCGTTACTTGAAATCCTATTCCAGTTCATCCACAGAAAATGCCCTCGAAATGAGGCAATTTAATGAGTTCGAAAACGAAACGAAATTATTGCAAACTTTTGCCCTAGCCAACGCCCACGAGATGGGTGAAAGTTGTGGTCCAAAAACGTGCGCTCATTTTGACACTCAACAAAGTGCAGAGAGTCGCACTTGAATCGCACTTGAATCATTCAATGGCCTACTGAAAATCGTTTTCAATTAAAGTCCGAAACGTGCTGAAAATCAAATTAAATGCACACAAAGCGAACGCTAAAAATTTTGATTATTTGTACAGCTGAAATTAGAAGGAAAGTCGCCAATGCAAGTCCAAGTCGAAGTCGAAGTCGAAGTAATCAACCTCATCATCACCTTTTGTGGCAAACTGGCGTGCTGCCAAAGTAGGTTGAACTGACCGTCCGGGTGACCCACAGCGTCAACCACATCCACAACCACAACAACAACAGCAACCACATCCACAAATGCCTCATTGATGTGGCAGTTTGGCTGCATTTGGTCAGTGAGATGCCAGAGTTAGATGAAAGCATGCCGAGTTGTTTAGAAGTAAGTGCTCTATGTTGAGCCGAGTGCCAAAGTAATTAGTCTACTAGCAAAATAAAACTGGAAAATATTTGAAAAAAAATTGGACAAAAATAACATAGAAATTTGGGCAAGCTTGCAGTTCCGCATCGCTGTTTATTAGGCCTAAATGCCAAACATGGGCCAAATAAATCGACTTAATTGATTAACATTCCAAATGTTTGAAATGTTAAACGATTTTCAAAATGCACTTCAACATGCTTCATCATCTTTGGTCTGTCTCTTGTCTTCTCCCTTCTATCTTCTATTTTCCACCTTCTGTCGCTTCATCAAAGCGAATAAAAGTAAATAACAGCTAAAAATAAATCAAACCAAATCGTTTGTTGTTGTCGACGCCATCAATCAGAGCTGGAGATGAAGATAAAGCTGCTGATGCTGCTGGATCAAGTAAATCCAACGAGGCCAAAGGCGTTTTACAGTTTCACCGAGAGGCCAATCCATATGTAGATGGCTAAAAATAAACAAAGCACAGTCAAGTGAATAAGCCACATAAACAGCTGGCAATCAATAATTGAAGTTAATAATATCCAGCAATAACGAAAAAAAAAAAACAACATTTGAGCTACAACTGAACACATAAATAAAAAAATTTATACATTTGTATTTACATCCAGAGAAAAGACATTTCAACATATAACTCTCAAATATAAAATATATTAAAATTCAATATAACACTATGACTTAACTAAAAACATGACTACTTAAATGTCAAAGCTAATAACAATAATAAATACTCACTGAATATATCGAACAACATTTTATATTAAGTTTATTTATTTAATTTAATATTAATAAATTTGGGTCCAAATATTAAATGTTTTTCATATTATTTTTTTAATTAGTTTAAAATCAAAGCTTATTAAAATATTTCAAACCTTTCTCTACGTTTAAATTTTTATTATTTTTTTTAATAATTTAAAATCAAAGCTTATTAAAATATTTCAAATCTTTCTCTACGTTTAAATTCGAGAATCTTAAGTTTAATATTAAGTTAAGTTCAATCTTAAAAGTATTCCTAATTTAATTATTTAATTATGTATATTCAATTTTATTATTTTATTATTTGAGAAACCGACTAAAAAAGTCAAAAATAATAAATCACTTAATTATTTATTATTTATTTATTTAATTTCAACTAATAACAGTTGACATATATTATAATAATGATTATTACATCACAAACTTAGCTGGAATTGCTTAGAAATTGCTATTTCAAAGTTAATCAGTTTTATTAAATTGATAAATTATGAAAAATTAAGGAAATGAAATAGATATTTTCTTTTTTTAATAACAACTTGACATGGAAGTAGATTAGTTGCGTAATGCACTCGTAATTAGTTGGCAAACGAGCTTAAAGTGTGACCAGGCTCAAATTGCAATCAAGTCTGATTGAACACCTTAAAATGATGAGCACGTAATGCAGATTTTCAATGGCAATGAGCAGGAGATGAGAGACTAAAGAAAACAATGCTTGTAACCTGGCCCATGTCCTCTTGGCATCCTTGTCGAGCTTAATGAGGGCAATCGCTGTAGTTGCAGTTGCAGTTGCCGTTGCCGTTGCCACATGCAACATGCAGAGACGTAAGACTTAACACGCCCCATCACTTGATGGCCCGAAGTTTGCACAAGAAATTAAAGCTCGCAACGATCGAATCGACTCGAATCGAATCGAATGAGGCGAGTAGCTGAAGAAATACCCATAAAGGCGAAATCAAGTCCCCCTGCAATGATGTGCATGTATCAGTTGTGCATCTACTTGCCCTTAAGTAAAGTACAGTATCTTGTTGCAACTTCATTTCGTGGCATGGCCCCAAATATTTTTGCATCGTTTCGGCTTTGCTTTGGCGACCACAACATAAGTAACAACAACAACAACAACAACAACAACAGCAGTTGCAATAACAACATGCATGTTGCATATTTCGGTTTCGGCCTTGTTGTTGACTGAGGAAGACAGCAGACAGCAGACAGAAGACAGGCCGAAATTATTTTCTCTCGCTCGTGTAAGTTTCGCTTATGTTTTTCTGGCTTGGGTGTTTTTATGTTCTTATAATGCGACTTATCAGATTTTTGCCAAGCTGACAATGGCCGAAAAGTGGCCGTCCCAGGTAACGGTGGCAACAACCGCGAAGGTTAAAGCAGAGGTGCCTGAAAGGGGGCAAGCAAAGGGAACCGGGAATAGGCAACAGTCTTAATACCGTCGTCGGTTCTGTTGCGGTTTTAATGCGTGCGCCGCTGTCCAGTATTGTATTAAATTTTGTTTTCCCTTTGCAACTCGCACAAAAAGAAAAAACAAAATTTTAAAAAAATGAAACAAGATTCCCCCTCGACACGCGTCTTTATTTTTTATTTTATTTCACTTTTTTTGGTTTATTTTTCTCTCTCGATCATGATCTTTCTGATGATTTTCAATAAAATTAAATTGAAAATAAAAATAAAATAAATTTTTATGTTATTATTATGTTGACGCCGCACTGACGATGCCACAACGAAGATCGTTCCGATAGTTTCGAAAACGGCTTAAAAAAATGTACACAGCTCTTGCAGGTACTTGAAATAACAATTCAATTAGGCTGTAATTTATAAAACATGTAAACGGAATTTAGGTTAATAAAATATAATATTTGCTGTTTCTAAAACCAAAAAACTAATGTTTTTAAAAGTCAATATCTTGTTGAGAGATCAAATAACATTTTAGAATAATAAAATAAAATGAAATATATTTTTCAAATTGAATAAAACAGTCATAAAATATATTTTAAGTGAATTTATAATATATTTAAACATAGATTAAGTATGCCAATGCATTTGAAAATTAAATCTCTGAGTTGTCAGGAATTAATTTAGAATTAATTGTCATTAAAGTCCCTTATAAATTCCAGATCAAACTTAAGTGTTTTTTTAATATATTTTATTCCGTCATTACTCGCATTACAATAATATCCAATTTGAGCTAATAATTTCCCATAACCTCTATAAATATCAATTAGGTCATTAATTAAGTATCATCTTTCTTCTGTTATCAGATTTGTGGCTATTTTAGTGCCACATCCCGTCGCTTGTGATGATCGTTTATTATTGCAACTTGTTGTCCTGCCGCATTTCGCATTTTCGGTTTACGGTTTACGGTTTTCGGTGTCGGTGTTTTGCGCTTGTCAAATATTTGCAAATCGCTTTGACATCTGGTTCGACAACTTGTTATCGCTCGTCGTGTCACCCCCTTTGTGCAGTCTCCCTGTTTGTCCCAGACTTCCAGTCGAGTCGCACATATTTCGTTTTTAATAAATTAAAGCACAATTTGATATGGCAACGCCACGCCAAGCCACGCCCCGCCCCCGGCTTCAGCTTTGGGTTAAGTTTTGAGCTTCAGCATCAGCTTCAGGTTTTACTTAGTCGCTTATTGCAGCTGTCATGAGTGCAATGCAAAAAATGGCATAAAGTCTTTGATTAGGCGTGGAAAAATATTGTCGGAAAGCATTTTAATCGTTTTGATTAAAAGCCACCACGCCTAATTAGTTGGAAATTTTGCCTCAAACTGGTTTTAGATGAACGAATAAATCTAAATGTACCTACAGCCAGAGAAAAAACATATGCTTGTAAAAATAAATTTGATGTGATTTGATAAGATTACAATTAAATAGAAAACGTACTAAGATTAAATAAAAAACTCTATGAATTCATACAAAACATGTTTTATAAAAATATAATAAATCCAAATTGTAAGACAATTAGATTAAATATGATTACATATTTAGTTTAACGTTAAATTATATTCATTTTAGTAATAAATAATAGTTTATTGAATTGTTTTAAAATTATATATATTTTTTTAATTTTCTGAGTGTATTTTTCTGTACATACAAATACAAACTATGTATGTTATTGTAGTATTGACAGAGCTGGAGTAGGCAGGTAAGCAGGCATTCAGGCCTTTTGATTGGCCTGCAAAAAAACCTTTCGTCAATAGTTGCAGTTGGGGCACATGTGCGGGCAGCCAATTTAACAAATAATTCATAGAAACATAAATCGCGATAGCGCCATGGCTGCCACATCGTCATGCCTGTCTGAGCATTGTGACTTTGACTGCAACTCTGACTGGCAGTTGTTTGCCACAAATTGTTGCCAATTGTTTGCCTAAACAAATAAACAAAATCTTTCAAACTTGGCACGCCCATTATTGTAAATATTTTCGCGTTTTGTATTTTGTATTTTGTTCTAATTAATTTTTATTTTAAAGCAACAACTGCGCGCACTCGCCAAGCATTCAACACGTTTGCCGATAAGCATCGATCGGGCCAACTGAATTGAGCCAAAACCAAAGCGAACACAACGCGGGCGAAGGCAACAAACGACATTGGTAACTATGGACGATTAGCAATGGGGTCTATTGAAGGAACACGTGCTCCATAGTGCGCCATAACAGTGGTCGGGAAGTCGGGCAGAGATTGGAGCTTATAAAATATGCAGACTAATTCCAATTTTAATGATTCAAATATTTATAATTTATTTTTTATTGACTTAAATGTACTCCACTTCATTTTCCTTTTATGCCATCAATGACCTCAGATATATATTGAATTATTTGTAATATAACATATACAAATTTACCTTCTCAAGTACATGGAAAGTATTTTAAAAATAATCTTAACTAATCAGATTAATTGCAAAACAATTCTCTACTCAATTTCCTCTCTAACAATTTTCGAAAGTTTTCAAGCAGCCCTCGAAGCCGTCGTTGCACACATAACAAAAACGTGCCACTGTACCAATGACTTGCTGCAGCGACAACAACAATAACAACAACAAATGCTTTTAAATTGAAAATTGTTGATTGAACTCAAGTTCGTTGCCTAAGTCTTTCGTTCGACTACTTATTTAACGAATGCAACAAATAACGACGCGACCGTCGCGTCGCGTCGCGTTGCCTGTTGTTTTTGCAGCGTGACACCAAACTGTTGTAGTAATTAATAATAGCAGTCGGCAACAACAAATTATGCTTTTAATAACTGTAAATTTGTAGTTGTAAAAATTTACGATTTAATTGCTGAGCGTTTTGAATTTATTATAAGTGCTAAGTTATTTTATTATTTTCATATTTCGTGCTATTTAGTAAACTGTCAATGTGTGTGTACGTGTGTGTGTCTGTTTTGTGCTTGATCGTGAGTGTATGGTCTGTTTTATAAAAGCTTTCGACCTTAGCTTGAGTTGACCAGACCAGGCCAACTAAGCAGCTTCAGCATCTGATTCGACTATTAAGCCAAAAAGGGAGTACATCCATATCGCTGTACGATATCCTTGCTTTGGATTCGATTATTGAATGGCGCTGGAAGACCGTCAGCTGCATTAAAAACAACAACAACAGTGTCCCATCCATTCCATATTCAACTGCGCCGTCGCATTTGGCCATCATCTGCTGTTGAATTAAAATCGAGTTGTCGCAATGGTCAACTGCTTAGCATTTTCCTACTTTTCTTATACTCTTATTCAGTGTATTCCTATTTGTTTACCAAATATGTTACACATTTAGAATTAGATTATTCTTACTTATTTTTCAGGTATCTTTTATTTGTCAGTGAATGCATAAATTATATCGAATTGTTATCATAAAAAAAAGCAATATTAATTAAGGTCAATTTAAAAATAAAAATATAATTATTGGAAAATATATCTTAATATTATAAAACGATGTCAAAAATCAAGATTATTTATCTTAATTATTTTATTTAAAAAAAAGACAATATTGTGAGATAATCCACAAATTAAAAAAGAAATTATTTGATCTTAAAAACATCATATAAGTAAATGCTTAAGCTAATGCATTTTATAGAAGAAAAATTATTTATTTTTTGTTTATACCTGTTGTGTTATCAAAACTGTTGTATCAACAAGAGGTTGTAAAATAAATAAGGCAACGTTAGAAGATAAAACATATAAATTCGATTGCTATAAGCTGCAATAGAGTGTCTAATCTTCTTCGTCAAATAGTTAATTATTCTATCTGATTTTTTCAGTGGCTGTCACTGGTCACTTTGACTCAATCGTGCTTGTCGTCGTAGTCGTAGTCGTCGTCTTCGCTATCGCTATCACCATTTTGTTTAACTACAATTACTTATTTAATCATAATTTTGTTCGCGTTTCAACAATCATCAATCATCAAATGCAATGCCGACAGCGGCCGGCTAAATTCTGTGACTGGGCCAACTGTCAGGCTGACAGATTGGCCGCTTTCAGCGAGAGCAGGAAACCGGAGAAGGAGAAGTTGCAGTTGCAGTTGGCCAGGCCAAGTGGAATGCGCTGCATGCCTCAACAATGTGGCAGCTCTTCAACAACAACAACAACAGCAACAGCAACAACAATCGACACAGCTCTAGCTCAAGCTTCAGCTTCAGCTTCAGCTGTTTAGTGCAAAATAAAAAAAAAGTAGCGTCAGCGGCAGCAGAACGCCACAATTATCTAGTCAGCAGTCAGTCAGTCAATCGGCTCGTTGAACTTGCAACCGCTGCGGCGCTCCAGCTGTACACTGAAAAAAAAACAAATTATTCTAAAACGCAAGTATTAATATTTAAAATTTAAGATAAATTTGGCATTGACTACAAATCACTCTTATTTTAAATTATTATTTTGAAAATGCATAACTAAAAAAACTCTGTTTTTACTTTTGATTTTTATATGCGCTATTCTATTATTTTTAAATTAAAATTTTAATTTAATCATAATTTGATATTTTTAATGTAAATATAAAATAATAGATAAAAAAAACTCGGAATAAATGTTTATCCTGTTTTGAGGAGAGTTTCGTCAAAAATTTTAAAATATCCATTCATCCAAATAATTTTGTTTTTAAATTTTATAACTCTGATTTGCGATCTCTGATTTTGTATTCTTAGGAAACTATTAAGATCACTGAAGCCTTAACAACCTTTGAGTTTGATTTGCCGAATTTTTCTCAGTGTAGAGCTCTAGCGGAGTCGGTGCCTGTTGCCGCAGTTCCCGCTACGATCACACAAATCAATCGATCACGTTTTATACTTGGTTTTAGAGACGAGAATAAAAAAGTCAAGTAAAAACTGAAGCGCAACTGAATGAACTTTCCAAATGGGCAGCGCAGCTCGCGAAATGCTGTCGGCGTCAGCTGAGCAGCTGCAGTTGCAGTCGACGTAGCAGCGGCAGCATTGGCTAGATGGATTGATTGATTGCCTGAAACAGTTAGCAGACATTGTCTGGCCGGGGCTTATTGCTATTTATGATCTTGATCTATGGATCGAGGGCAAAAGCACATGCGGCGACGTTGTTGTTGTTGTTGTTGCTGTTGTTGCTGCTGTTGTTGTTGCTGTCGTTTGCTGTCGTCGTTGTTGTCGGGCAGCCAGTGCACATGCTGATAATCAGCACGAAGTCAATGCCGAAGCTGCAGCTGATAATGATGCCAGTGCTTTTTGGCCTTGATTGTGGCTCTCTTGGCCGTGATTTGCTCTGTGTTTCAATCATGTTCGAGCGCAATCAACGCTCGGTGCAGTTACCGCCTAGTTTTTGATTGAAAATATTTTTGGAAAATTGTTGCAGAAAGCAACCTTAAAGGGTAACACATTCCCTCTCCCTCCCCGCCTCCTCTTCACAGCCAACTTGGCTCGAATACAGTGCACAGGTTAAAGAGCTGCTTGGTGTTAAGTGCACGATAATCGATTCGATTTGATTTGATTTGATTCGTTGCCAACTAGCTCCAGTTATTTTGGGGCTGTTTCAAGCCTCAATTTGGGTGTTGGCGTTAAACGGCCAAAGCGAAAATTGCCTATTTATGGGCCATAGTTTTTGCTCTCGCTGTCAGTTGTTGTTATAACTACAGCTATTGCTGACAGTCAGCAGACAGGAAACCATTTATTTGCATGCGCATAAAAACAGAATCCATTAATGTATCGCATTAAAACGTATTACATCAGCTCGATTTTTTTAACCTATAAGGAGGTGAATTACTAAATGCACCAAAATAAATTATAAATACCATATGAAAACCATGTAAAAGAGACAGTGATGGACTACAAGATACGCAGTAAATAATTTAACTTTCGATTACCTTCTATTATATTCAGGTTTTGCATTAATTAAATGTTTTAAAATAATTTTTATTTGTAGATTTCTATCAACAAAATAAAATGTAAAACATTTTTCTTATAAATAAGTCAACAAATATAAAAATAGGTATACATTTTTTTAACTTAAATAATTTCAATTTGTATATAAATATCATTTTGGTATTACAACTAATGATGAGATTTATATTGTGACATCCTAATAAAAATAAAAATATTACTACTATTTTTAGTTTCTTTTTTTCATTTAAAGAAAAAAGTTAAAGTGACGATAAATAAAAAAGAAACTTAGAAATTAACTATTTATTTTTGCTTCATGCAAAAATAGGTTATCTGGGAAATTATCATTAATCGAAATAATTTAAACGCGTTTTATTAATTATTTTTTTTCTAATTCAATACACTATCATTATCATTTATACATTGATATACAAAAATCTGTCTTTCCAAATTTATTTTAAGACAAACTAACAGAAAATAGGATAGATACTCGGCTGTTGATTGTCAAAAATGCCTTCTTTTATAAGTGGCACATGTAACACCTTTTTTTCACAATAAAAAAAATTACAAAAAAAAGAAATCACATGAGCGACAATTTGCGAGTTTCAACTGTGTTTTAATTACGCAAGTGCCAAAAAAGCCGGCAACGTTAAAAAGAATTTTTTTAAGGTTTGATTTTTTGCTTCTCGTCGGCAATCAATGAAATGAAAAGTCAATAAAAATCGGCAGCCAGTCGCATGCACGAGCCAAAAAGTTATCATTGCGGCTGAGCTTAAGGTGCCGACCAAAATCAACAGCAACAACAACAGCAACAACAACAAAAGACAACGACAACGACGTGTTAAGTAGCATTTTTATGAGATCATTTGAAATGACGATGACGGCGGCAACGGAAGCGGCAACTGTTGCAGGTGCGCCCAGACTTTGGTGTAGCCGCAGCAGAGCGTCAAAGCGTCAGAGCGTCAATGACAGAGTGTCAGAGTGTCGGACTGACAGCCAGTTAGCATGCTAATTACATGCCGGCAACATGTCGCCAAGGAGTTGCAAATTTGATGCAGATTGCATTTTTTTGTCACACACGCACATCAAAAGACTTAGGCAACGAACTTGCGCAATATTTGAAATAAATGAAAAAACCAGGCTACAAATTAATCCAAATAAATCAATGTGAAGGCAATATGATAGAATATGATATATTACATCAATGTTTTTATTTAGTCCTATTTATGGAAATAAGCAATCTATTACAAATAAAAATTTACATTAATAAAAATAGTTATTGGTGCTTTAAATTTAAAAGCGTACTTATAGATTTTTTTTTTATTCAAAATATATTTTATTTGTAAACTCAATTATCTCTTTGATTTTTTCCTTTCGTAAACTATACTTGAAAATGTAATTTAAAATATATTTTAATTTTTAAATAAAAAGTTTTAGTGTAATTATTATATTGCTAGTTTAAAATTAATATTAAAAAAAATATATATTTTAAAACAAATAAAATAAATATATAAAAAACAAATAAATAAATATATATATCTTAATAAATAATTGTTCTGTCGTTAATATTTTATGTTAAAACTTATATACGATCGCTGAATGAATTTAAATGAGTTCAAAGGTTTTATAAAACTTAATGAATTAATAGGTAATTATGTAATTCACTCGCTTGTGAACATAGAACTCGGCAACCGTTTTAAGCCATAACCAAAGCGTTAATGATTTATTTAAGCCATGTGGATAGACGATCCCGACCCCGACCCCGACCTTAACTGATTGCCCGCTGGGCTAGCTGGGTGGGCGTCATGGTCGCTCAGTGCCGCACCCAAACGCAACCGCCTGCGTAGTGGCATTGGCAGCGACTCCCTCCCACTCCCCCTTCCCCTCCCCCTTCCACTCCCACTTCGAGACGCAGACCTATCGTCTATCGTTGGTTGCGTATCTGCGCCTCGGGTGCAAAATGAAATCGACATTGAATGCGCTACCACAAAAATTGTGTGTGTCGGTTGTCGATTGTTGGTTGTCGGTTGTCGGTTGTCTGTTGGCCATTTCCGTTCAATTGCGGCTAACATGATATCGCACATTTCAATCAATTTACTTATTATTATTGCCGACATCGACATCAACGGTTTTTGCTCTCGGGCCATTCCCGTTAGTATAATAGACCATAAAGGTGCGCTCAATAGATCCCAATGAAATTTCTTTGGCCCAAAACCACAAAATGTATTCCAAATTCAAAAAAAAATAAAAATAAAAATAAATGGAAAAAGAGAAACAAAAACCAAAAAAAATCCATAGGCCAAAGCGTGAGATGCTACCACATGCAAATTTTGTACACAACACGAACAGAAAGAAGGCAGTTGAATTCAAAGTCGAATCCGAATCGTTCGCCTGACTGACACTTGTCAACATTTTCGGTTCCTTCGGCACAAAGTATGCAAATATGTGTCAAGACCCGATGGCAATGGCAGAGTCATGTCAACTTCTTGACAACAACAAATGAAGATCAACGCTGCCTTATTTATTTTATATGCAACACATGAGTCTTAAATCTCTCACTCTCTCCCTCTCTCTCTATCTCTGTCTCTTTCTCTCGTTGAGCACAAAAGCTGTTACGCCCCTGCAACTGCAACAGCCGTGGCAACTGTTGCGACTTTAGCTAGAGACTGCCAGAGCACTTGGTAAACACTTGGCTTAGAAAAGCTTAAGACAACAACAACAACAACAGCAACATCAGCAGCAGCAGCATCTCACAGTGGTAAAACTGAAAATGAATGTCCTCAAAAATAACAAAGATGTCACTCGTCTATTGTTTTTTTTAAGTGTAATATGTAAATAATACTTTTTTCAATCATTTCTATTTCATAAAACTTAATAAACCATTTAATTTAAATTTGTTTGCATCTAAGCACTATTATTTATTGTATTATTAATATTAAAAAGAGTCACATTTTGGTGATAAAAGTTCTATGTTGGAAAAAATTCTCATGAGGCATAAGAAAATAAAAAAAACGTTTTAATATAATAACTAAGCTAAGAAAAATATATTAAATTAATGTTATTTCATTTAAGCAAGTGTGATAATTTACACTAACATTAAAATTGAAATCAGATTTAGAGAAAGAAAATAAGCTTACAACTCTGAGCAATCGACTTTTTAAATGAAACGCTCTATTGCTGCTTTTGTCCAAAAATACAAAGAAATGCAGACAATATTTAGTTTTTTTTTAGTTAGTATTTAACTAATTACTTAAATAATTTTTGTTGAATTGTAGTAAATAACATTTTATGTGCACTAAGTTAAAGTAAGTTGATGTATTCAAAAAATTTGCCATTGCTTTCAAAAGGATCACAACAATACAAAAATCTATGTTAAAATTGAACAAAAATTATCCTTAGTAAAAAATGATAACGGTTAAAAATATAGCTACGTTAAAGATATTAAAATTTGAATTTACACTAATAGAAAATTGCTGTGAAATTTTTATATATTCACATTGATTTTACTATTTTGCAAATATATTTCATATTAAATTTAAATTGCTTTAAAGTAATCTATACGTTATTTCTATCAGTGTATAAACGCTAAACTAGCTGTTTAACCCACTGTGAATCGCTGGCAATGGCAACACATTTTTCGCGCCCAAAAGTGTTGGAGGCGTTTTGTTGTCCACTTAGAGACGAGGGTCTGTCTGTCCGACTGTCTGTCCGGCCGTCTGTCTGTTGGTCTATCTGTTAGTTTGCCAGCCAGGCAGCCACTAAGCGTCTAAGGCACACGTCAGACTGTCGCTTCTGTCGTTATTTTTTTTTTTTTGGCGTGTGTTGTTGCAGTTGCAATTGCAATTTCAGTTGCTGTTTGTTGTTGTCTTGCTTTTGTTGTTGTTGTTGTTGTTGCTGCTGCTGCTGCTGCTATTGTTGTTGATTGTGGCATTTTGATTGATTTCTTTTGACTTTTGGCAGCAATCGCAAATATTTGGTAATCCTCCTTAGCCGAGACAACAAGACGCTTCATCAGCAATTTTAATGCATACGTTAACGTATTTTAACACCTTTGAAATTGGCATCGGTTGCAATCGGTTTTAGCCGTTGACTATTTTTGGTATTTTAATGCCAGCTTTGTGGCAACTTTCTACACGAGCTCAACACACTCTGATAGAGTTGAAATCTGCCAGCTCTTTTTTGGTTTTATGGGCTACTCTGCACTCTGTGTGTGTGTGAATGAGTATTTTTTAAAAGTTGCTCAAGCAAATTGACCATAAACTTGATTTCTGTGCACATTCAGCGACAATTTGTCAAAAATTCTGGCAGTCTCGAGTATTAAGGTCAACGTCAGTGTTTAATTGAACACCTGGACGACCACGCGGACCTCGATGACGATGACGCGGTCAACAATCCGGCCGATTGGCCGGAATGACTGTCTGACAGACTGACAGTGAGTCATGCGATTGGTTCCAAGGTAAGGGCAAGACTTTTGCATTTCAGAGCTTTAATAAATTCCTGCATATTATTATGCACTCAATCGCCAGCAATAGTCAACAAAATATCTAAAGAAACAAAATTTAGAAAACATTGCTAAATCCTTTCATAATATGATGAATGCCTTAAGTTGAAATTGGAGCCAAGACACAGTGGGCAAGAATTATTATTTTACAAAATTAAATATATTTTAATGCAGAATAAATTAAAAAGTCGAATTATGATCAAAATGACATTCTGCCCGCTTACAAATCAGTATCAGTATGATAAAGATATTAATATTTGACTTCGGTTAAATTCTCTAAGAACTGTAAACGTCAAAATTTATGCCAGTAAAATTATTTCGGTTACGGCTTAGCTTACGTTACTAAAAACGAAATGATTATTTTTAGTTAGCGGCTCCGGGAATAATTTCCAGTGTAATTAAAATTTTTTATTTGTAGAATTAAATTACAATCTTAAATATTTTTCCATGGACGATTAGTTTTAAATCTTTAAAAAGATGCATAGATATAACCAAGTCTCAGCTCTGTAATTCTAAATGTATGCTAGCTTTCAATTAACCATAAATATAAATTATAAATTCCTACTTTAACAAATAATAAATAGAGGTTACCACCAAGAAAAAGAATTTTCTTTACCTACTAAATTTTTTAAGCTACCAAATTTATTAGTTTTCTTATTTCCTAGTGCTAAAAGTATATCCAGATAAATAAAGAAATTGATATACAAATTCAAAGTGTAAAATACTCGAAATCCGAATCAGAGCTTACAAGATGTGAAAAGCATTTCTTTTTGCAGCTTTGATGGTGACTGATGTCTTATTTTGCAGGTGTTGGTTGGTTTTAGGCCTTAATTCGTTGATGCTTGTTGTCTGGATTTAGCATAATTTGGTTGTTTTTCTTGTGGTTGCACCTCAATTCTCAATTCTGTGGCTGAAATGAGTTTTCGTTCAGTTCGTCGTGATGTTGCGGTGGCTTCCTGACAGCCAATTTGCATTTGGTTTTATGTGCCACAACAACAACAACAACAACAGTGACTTTTGTGGCTGAATAAGTCTACAAGTGATTCAGGCATACATTGACATAGAACCGCAGCAACTCTACAGCAAACACGAACAGTGCCAGAAACAATCCGCAACAACAACAACGCCAGGCCAGCCGAAAGTCCTCCACATTCAAGGGACTCATTGGGATCGGTGTACTATAATCCTTGAATTGCATTTTTCCCGCTTTTACCATGTCGTAGAGACTGTGTTGCATCCAGTGCAAGAGAAGTCCCGACTGCTGAGTCCTCATGGTGTATAGCTTCAATATCCCCCGGTATATAGAATCATCAGTCAGTAGAATGCTATCGGGAGTACTTCCATGCAGACATATGTCGGAATAGCGAAAGAGCGGACGTTGAAAGTGTCGCTGTTGCTCCTCAAACAGAATCCACTTGGTCGAGGTAACACTGTACGCCCAACTGGTGTTGAGGGAGCTGCGCATTCTAAAGAACTCAGCTAGACTGTCAGTCAGTCTAAAAGCCGACGCATATTTTGCCCGAAACTCATCCGACAGCATATCAAACTCAGCTCTTAAGCCAAAGATGTGTAGATCCGATTCCAGTAAATCTTCAAAGCTATTGATATGGGTTTTCTCTGGGCGTCGTATCAGCAGCTGATACAGTTGAGCCAGGCAAAGACTTAGCAGAAATAGAGCCAATAATCTGGGAGCTAGACGCCAACAACGCCAACAATGATGAATCCAGAGAGGCAGACGGTTGAATTTAACTCCTCGGTGTAGGTATAAACACAGAAAGCTCACTAATAGCAATGTTAATGCCTTGTTCTCCAGAATGTGCTTAAATAACACACTTCTTCCCATCGGACGCTCTAATGGCATCATAATGCACCAATTTGCAGAGTATATGGGATATGAATATTGTTGAAACCTGAAATTAGTTTAAAGTATAGAATATATTATTAAATACTTTCTTTTCTATAAATTATATTTTATTTAAAAAAATTTTGTCATAAAAATTTTATCCAAAACTGAATGAAAGTTATCCACTGTGCATTAGGGTGCATCTATTTTATTTTTTACAAATTAAGGGCTACCCAAATTCTTAATATAATGCCAATTCTAAGAAGTATTCACCAAGAAACCATATTTCTAAAATCAATACCTACTCCCCGATTTTTGATTCAAAAATTGCGTGCTTTTTTTTTTTTTTTTTTAAATTTGTTTTTAACTCGAAAAATCTTAGATGGTATAAAATTAATTTGAGTGACAATCTTTAAATTTTTTTGGGCACAAATCGATGCAAATCTTTGGCCCAAAAATTGTTAAATTTCCCCGACTCTATTTGTTTACCTTTTATATATATTCTTCGCAGACGCAGATACTAGACCAAAATCCACGGTGCCATTTCTGGTAAACTCCAGAATATGCGATTCGGATAAAAGTCTTCCTGCTCTCCACGTTGGATGCAATGGGATTAAATTGGCGCCAAGATTGCTGGCAAATGTTTTTATGAAATGCCACATGAAACCCGAGAGATGCCTCTTGCCACTGGCATCGCGATGGAGAATCGTATTTGGTTCAGAATAACCATGCAAGACTCGCAATTCGTAGCCTTTAAGATCCTTCAGCTGATTGGGAAACAAATCTTCTGGCTTTTTAATAAAATCCAAACGTTGCTGGATTAACGTAAACTGTGGAAATACTTTGTAGCTGTAGAGTTTTAATGGAGTTGTAGCATGTTGAAAATACAACAACAAGTTGAGCATACTTCTTCTCCATAAACATTTGAGTATGTCCAAGGCCAGATAATCCTCTTGTGGAACTTTATTAAGACTTGCCAGCTCGATTAGCACTCGGACATTCTGCAAAGGACTTACACTCTTCAATAATCCCTCCAGTTCAGTCTTGTAGAGTTGCTCAGATAGACATGCCAGCACAAAGAATTCTTTGTTGTGTTGTTCCTTCAATGTATAATGTGGCAATTGTGTGTGCCACACCCACGTTGGCTGGGAGGTGAAATTCTGTTGCTGATAACAGCTCCAATTGCATTCGCGATTATTTGGATTATAATAAAAGATGCTTCTCTCTCCAATCATTTGCATTATCAAAGCGTACAGAGAATACAATTCCGAGACACAATTCTTGTTTCCATTAAACCACATGATTTATTGTGAAAAAGGACTAGGGAAAATATAGAAAAATTATTCATTTATTTATTACATTTTTATTAAAATGAAATAAAAATTAATAAAGAATTTAAAGCCCAACTGAATAGTTGAAAATGTAAAATTAATAATTCATGAACAAGAAAATGTAAATTTTCTAATTGTTACTTTCATTCTTCATTTAAATTCAGTGTCGAATGCTTATAGTATTTTTTCAAACAAAGAAAAATAAATAAAAATGTGAGCAACAGCAAGCTGTAGAATTTTTGAGAGGAATATTTGTTTTTTTTAAGAGTTTTGGCAAACAAATAACGCGACTCTTTTGTTATTCCCTACAGCTGTAGAGCTTGAAGCAAAAATATAATATTTAAACAAGTTTTTTGTTTGCATGTCAAAGTTCATTCGGGAGTTCTTTATGTGTGTAATAAAATTTAATGATCGTCGCAACGGATCCTTAAGCGACAATGGCTCAAGCAGCTGCAGAGAAAGTTATATGAACCTCTCCCATCTCAATTTTGAGGTCAGCATGCAAAACTTTGCTGAAATTTCAGTGTCGACCTTCGAGACGCAGTGAAAAGAGTATTTTTCATATTCTTTTTTTTTTTTTTAAATAATAATTTGCCGTAATTTGCGGAGTATAAGCGTCTGTGGCCTGGGAGGGAAATAGTGTCAGCAGTCTGCAGTTGCCAGTTGACACCAAGAGCACGATTACGATTCCAAATTGTCTCACATGTCGTGCGGCTGGCAGATCAGACTCCGTTGCCATCTCTGGTTCCACATTTCCACTTTTCCACATTTCCACAGGCTGACTGTCATTGCCTGCCCACGGTCACGGCCACATAATTTATGGATCGTGTTGTGAGAAATTTGTCAACAAATCGTGGCGCCATAAATTGTTTTTATTTCTCTCAACTTGTACGCCAATTGTCTCAATGCATGCTCAAGGCTTAAAAATATGGGTTCTTAAAAGTAAATAGTCAAGCCCATAATCTATTATTATATCCTAAGATTTATTTAGACATTTGTTAACTCTATCAGACATTATGATGACTCTTTTCATACCCTAGACACAATAGGAAATGCCTAACATTTAATACCCTAACAGTAGGCTATAAAATTGAGATATTTAATGATCCACAATGAACTTTTTAATGTGACATAATTTACATTCGGAAATATATAAAATATATCATTAAAAGGATTTTTTTTTAACCAATCTCTTAAGTTAATATAAAGTTCTAAAATTTGACGTATTATTTTGTGTAATTTTCAATAATATCGAAAATAAATCATTAATCAATCAATTAATGAAATTCCCTCACAGTAGGCTATAAAATTTAGATATGTAATGATCCACAATGAACTTTTTAATGTGACATAATTTACATTCGGAATTAAATAAAATATATCATTAAAAGGATATTTTTCAAAGCAATCTTTTAAGTTAATATAAAGTTCTTCTATTTGACGTATAATTTTGTGTATAATTTAATAATGTCGAAAATAAACCATTAATCAATCAATTAATGAAATTCCGTCCATTATGACGAGAGTTGACACTTTATAAATATACACAGTAATTTATTTGACTAAGATAAATCATTATCAAAAGTCGTTAAAATTTTGTAGAAGTTGTCAGAGTAGACACTTAATGAAAATTCATAGTTAACATCTTAAAAATGTACAAGATAGTATTTTCTTTTAATGTTTAATGTTTTAATGCAGTCTTGGGACTGTTGCAACTATTTAAAACTGACACCTGGTGGAATTCTCTATAGACAAGTCGTGCTGACAAGCTAAATGTCAGTTCTCCTCGTTTTATGCAAATTAGCCAGAGACTCAGGATCAACACTCAACACTCCCCCAATGGGGAGTGAGTCACAATTTGTTAGCTGATACGAGTACTCGAACTCGTACTCGTAGTTGGGCGCTTGTTTCTTTGAGTGTTTTACATAATTCGTTTGGTTTTCTACAGAATTCTTGGCTTGTTTCTCATTGCTGTGGCTCAAATGAGTCGTGTCGCATCTTCGCGGGTTTATTTGCATTTGGTTTTCTTCTATTTTGCTAAGCAGTAGCTTTATTCGTGATTAGCTTGCAAATTATTCACTCACAACAAACGTATTAGGCAAAAGTCGTTTCTGATTCGCGACTTACTTCGACAGGATCCAAAATACAACAGACTTGTCCCATATCGAGGCTAACAAGCATGACTAATTGCTTGCAGGCTATCTTGAATCTTATCATAGACAACTTAATTGTTTTTAACCAACCATGAGATGGCAGAAATAACTCAACATTCTTATCTATAGAAATAACTCCTTGTTGTCATGTGTGCTGTTTAGCTGATACAAATATTGCGCATTCGACGTGTGTGCCGAGCCTAAGAACTTACACTGGTCAACAAAATTAAAAATTACGGGACTCAATTTCGCATGATATTATTCTTAGCTGTGTCTTTAAGTTCCTCAGCATGCTTAGCATATTTAATCCTTTATTATAAACTTATTTACAATAATATGATTTTATTTTCTTCTTATCGTTATTTTAACTCATTTTATTTAGAAATCATATTATATATCTCTTATTTAAAAAATGTTTTCTAAAAATTTAGTGCCAATGAAATTTCAAATATTTACAATAAACATCTTTACATAATATTGAAAGCAAGTGTTTTTTAAATCAAGAGATGTGCTTCAAAATTAATTAACTATTTCAAATATGATAAATTTGATATGATTTGACAAATTTGCAGCTTAGCATTTATGTATTTCAGAATTCAATTCTACTTAAAAAAGGGTATGGTCAAAATTTAAGACATATATTATATATATCTAGCGTTAAAATCAGAAATGAATAAATTAAACAATACAACTGACATTTTTGTCAGTAGTTATTCTAGACTGTTAATTCTTAGTAAATTCCCACTAAAACTGTTAGTCCAGGTAACATTAAAGGGTGCGTTTGCTTAAAGTGTGGCATCAGCATTTTTAAGGGCTGACTTGCAACTTTGTTGTGGCTAACAATTAGGTAAAGAGCTAAATAAAAAGCAAAAGTTGTCGACTTGGGCAATTGCTGTTGCTGTTGGCTTGAACTGTCACCAGACTGGCCTAAACACTGTCCAGTTGCTGTTGTTAAGCTTGTTATTTGTATTGTTGTTGTTGTTATTGCTGGTTGCCCACTTGACTCTGGCGCAGACAACAAAAAAATAAAAAGAAGAGGAGGAAGAAGAAGAAGAAGAAGCAAGCGTGTCGACAATGGTCAAATGTTCAGGCCAAAAAGTGAAGATGCAGCTGGGATGATGGCAAGACCCCAAAGACTACGACCACGAGACACTTGCATACAATGAATTGTTTGTCTTGGCTTTGGGGCACCCACAGAAACACACACACACACACACACACACATAGAGAGAGAGAGAGAGGGGGGGAAAGAGAGAGAGACACCCACATGGCTTAAACTCTATACAAGACTGGCAGCAATGTCCATGTCCATGTCATCATCATCGTTGCTGTTGTTGTTGTCTCTGTTGTTGTTTGTCGTGTTTGTTGCCTCCATGTCCGTCTGTCCACTTGGCTGGCCGACTGCCTGGCACTTGTTTTATCGTCATTTTACAAGCATTTTTCATAAATTACTGTTTATTGTTGTTTGATAAACGACGAACGGTGGGCGCTACTTGTATTTTGTATTTTTTCTGTATTAACAACAACAACAACGGCACGCAAATAAAACTCAAAACAAGAAAATTATTGTAGTTTTTATTGTAGTCGTATTAACGTCGGCAGCGTTGTTGTTATTGTAGCTGTTGTTGTTGTTGCTTCAGTTCTTCACTTCTTCTGCATTCGCTTGATAAGTTAAGCGTTGACATCTTTATGTGCGTGTGTGGGCACTAAACAAGCAAGAGAACACAACATCATCATCATCGATGATCATCATCATCATCATCTTCACTATCATCATCATTATCGACAGTGGACCACGTAGAAGCCGTCATAAAAATCAAATAAATAAAATGCGTTTACATTTTAGGTTTAACTCGCGTCTTCAGCTCTCAATGACAATTAAAAATTCATGATGCACTTTTTTTACGATCATGAGAACATTTTTATAAGTGCACCTCCACACTCACACACACACACACACACACACACACACACACAGTCATGTGGCGTAACTGTAACTGTAACGAGCAAGCTGTAAAATTGCTTGAGGAAGTTTTAAGAGTCACAAGGCCAATTATACGTTTAGCCTGTTGATACTTACAATAAATAGACCTACTTAAGCATTATTTAAACTAAAAGAGAACTTAGAACGCAAAATTTATATGTAAATAAATATAGTAAAATGAAAAATTTAACTTAAAAATAATAAAATTAAATTAAAATAGTTGTGCTTTAAATTTAATCAGCTGTGATGCACTTATCTCTGTTAAATTTAATCAATTTGGTAGTCACAAAAAATCGGCCTAGACCTAATTAAAATGTAAAAAAAATATTTAGTTTTTTCAAATATTTTATGCAACATATAACATATCAAAATTAATTTAATAAGTTTTTAATTTTACCAAATCTCTTCGATATATTGAAATAAAAAACATCCAAGGCTAATATCAGGAAGAACGACAAGAGCTTTAAACCAATTATTCAAATTGGTTGAGATTTGAAAAACTTTCTCAACAAATTTATAAAATAAACAATGTATAAAATTCGCTTAAAGTTTACATATGAATATTCTAGAATTTTTAGGACTATGTTATTGAAGTCCTGATAAAAAATTTTTATTAAAAAATAGGATAATTAACAGTGTGAGTTTTAAATAAATATTGACGCAACCGTAATTACTTACAATAAGTAAAAAAAATTAAAACCGAATTTACCAAACTCAAATTGATAAATTTATTTAAGTTTTATCAGCCACTGCTTACAAAATCCTTGGCTTACAAGTGTAAAGTAATTGTTGTTTCCACCCTCGCTTGACGATGTCGCTGCCATACAGTGTGGCAATAAACCAAAGTTATTCATTATGTGATTTACGAGTCCCCGAATGACACCCGAGGGCGTTAATGCGCAAATTACGAATGCAAAAATGAATAAAGCGAATGATTCGTGAGAGTGCAGCAATATTTGCATAATTTTATGGCCACAAATTCCACTTAAACAACTTAATTAGATTTGGAAAAGTAAAAAGGCATATTTGAATGCACTTAAATAAACACAAAATAAATGGAGAGCATGTCCCTTTGGGCAATTGAGGTTGATTTATTTGACTTGAGCGGCATTTTGGTAACAAACTAACTAACCAACTGACTGAGTAAATGATTGAGTAGCTGACTGACTGACTGACTGACTGACGTCAATAAACTGGCTGAAAAATACTGGCTGCTTTGAATGTTGTTCAAAACGCGTTCGTCTCTAATGGCCGCTAATCTAGTTAACAGTTTTTCAATTATAGACGATTTTGTGCAGCTGATAATAAATGCGATAAAACATATTTTACAATCTGATTACATCAGAGCTCAGTGGTATAAAGCGGGGCGTATTGCGGTTGCAAATGTCAAAATAATTTGCTTTTGAAATTAGCTTAGCTGTGTTTTCTGGCTTGTTATCTGGACCAGTTTCAGCTTGAGGCGTTAATTGATTTAGTGCTTGAATCGTTTAAAATAAACATGCATTATCAATGTACAGATTTGGGTTTGATTTCATTACAGGGCCGCCCTTTGATGTTTTAACTTGTAAACTTGAAACTCTACTTGGCAAATTCGATCAACTAAATTTTGGGCTATAAAACTGCGTATTGAGAAATCGCCACGTGGCAATGCCCGAGGCAAAAAAATATAGTAATATTAATGAGCTTACAACTCGAACTGGACAACAAAATAATACGAGAAAAAATAGATAAAAAATTCGAAAAACTGTGCTAACCCACTTCAAGTGGCTGGCAAATGTCAGTAAGGCATTTTTTGATAAATGTGCCAAGCGGCAACGTTTCTATGCCAAACGAAAATGAAAATGAAAATGTTTATGTATGCCCCTCCCGAAAGGTTGCCGTCACCGTCACCGTCACCGTCTTAGTCACCGTCATAGTCACAGTCACAGTTACAGTCACAGTCACATCATAATGATGCCCTCAATCCGTTTGCCAGACCGTCCTTAGCCAAGTCGTGAGCCGTCAACAAGGAATATGTCAGAGGCTGAAGCTTTAACTCTATCTGAGACCTCAACGTTTGCTCCGCTCTACTATGGGAAAAAGAGTCCAAATTTTTTTGCCTTTAATTCAAATTTTTTGTGGTTTAGTATCTTACAAATATTTGGATTTTCTAAATGCCCAAGATAGAAAAAAAACTTTTTTAGTTTTGTCGGGACTACCCTTAATGTCAAATGATTTAGAGTTGCCATGAGAACTAAAAAGGCTCGACAAATTTCTTTGCAACTTGCAATGCGAATTAGGTTAAATAAAAAACCAAAAAATATAAATTTTGCTTAGGTATAACTAACAAATATTCCAAATTTGAAGTGTATAGCTTTTAGAGTTTTTATAATCAAAATTGATACAATCCATCTCAAAAATACAAAATTCTTAAAATCCACTTTAGTCGAACTAATGTTCATGCTAAATTTAAAGCGTTTAGATTTTATGTAATTTCCTAATTGGATTTTTTGTAAATATATAAAAAAGGTAAAGGTAAAAATAAAAAATTATATTCTACATAAGTCATATCAAACTTCAAGTCTAGCTTTAAATATAGATTTGATGCCAAAATATCGGGCTTTTATTCCATAGTGCGACGGTTCAGTGTCTCGGTGGCTCGACGTGTGCCTGTTTAGCAAACATTGTCGGGTCGGCGGAAAAGTCAGTTTTTTTTTTTTTGGTTTTGACGAGAAGTCAAAATGTTGCAAATGTGTTACTGCTTTACTTATTTTTGCCTCTCTTTCTCTTGCTCCCAAAGTCTGAGTTGCCGGCGTGACAGCTTTGGGCCATCAAATTGCAAGCTAATGTCGAAAAATGCAGCAACAACTTGTTGGCCAATCGCACATATCCAACGCCAGGGGGCGCTTCTGTTGCGCCAAATTTCAAAACTGCGCCCCAGAACAGACTAGTGAATAGTCGATTGCAGTATAGCTAATAAAATTACAAATGACCCTCGTTATATCGAACTATTTTCGCATTTTTCTGTCTCATTTACTTTTTTTGTTTTATTTCTTTTGGCCAAGTTGTGGTCCGCTTCACTGAGTTGCCTCACTCGACTCTCTGTCTTGTTTTAGTCTTTGTGTCTGTTGTAATGAATCCCATTTGATAATAATTAAAATACTTACTACCGGGCGTGGTGTGCTTTTTCATGCAGTTGTAATTAATTTAATTGCCACTGACTGCCTCTGCCTCTGGTCAGGCTAAAGTTGCATAATTTTCGCCATTTACGCGATTTGCAGTTGCAAGTTAATTTTATGGACTCGCAAATATGCATATGAATGAAATGTGATTGATCAATTTCCATATAATGTGACAGTTGAGCAAAAAGTTGGAATTTCAAGAATTTAACCAAGGTAGGTGAAAAGATAAAATGTCAAGAAAGAATGAAAAAAATACAAAGTGATGAAATAAAATAAAATTTTATGAATAACTAAAATACATATTAATAAAAATAGACAAAATTGAGAAACCTCAAGAAAATCGGTTAAGAATACATTGAAATTTTGGAAAAGTGTCAAGGGGAAAGTATGGAAAAAGTAATACAAAAATTGACAGTGATCGAAAAAAATTAAATTTTTTAACGAAGTAATATTTTGATGCAGAATCAAAAAAGAGGCCAAATAATGATAAAATTGATCTTCCCCAAGGAAATCGGTTAAGATTTGACAAAGTTATGATATATTGAAGTTTTGGAAAAAGTGTCAAGGGGAAAGTATTGAAAAATCGATCGAAAAAAATGAAATTTTTTAACTAAGTAAAATTTTGATGCAGAATCAAAATAGAGGCCAAATAATGATAAAATTGACCTTCCCCAAGGAAATCGGTTAAGATTTGACAAAGTTATGATATATTGAAATTTTGGAAAAAGTGTCAAGGGGAAAGTATGGAAAAAGTAATAAGAAAATTGACAGTGATCGGAAAAAATGAGATTTTTCAAGTAAGTAAAATTTTGATGCAGAATCAAAATAGAGGCCAAATAATGATAAAATTGACATTCCGCAAGGAAATCGGTTAAGATTTGACAAAGTTATGTGAGATTGAAGTTTTGGAAAAAGTGTCAAGGGAAATGTATGGAAAAAGTAATAAGAAAATGAACAGTGATCGAAAAAAATTAAATTTTTTCACTAAGTAAAATTTTGATGCAGAATCAAAATACAGGCCAAATAATGATAAAATTGACATTCCGCAAGGAAATCGGTTAAGATTTGACAAAGTTATGTGAGATTGAAGTTTTGGAAAAAGTGTCAAGGGGAAAGTATGGAAATAGTAATAAAAAATTGACAGTGATCGAAAAAAATGAAATTTTTTAACTAAGTAAAATTTTGATGCAGAATCAAAAAAGAGGCCAAATAATGATAAAATTGACATTCCCCAAGGAAATCGGTTAAGATTTGACAAAGTTATGATACATTGAAATTTTGGAAAAAGTGTCAAGGGGAAAGTATGGAAGAAGTAATAAGAAAATTGACAGTGATCGGAAAAATGAGATTTTCAAGTAAAGTAAAATTTTGATGCAGAATCAAAATAGAGGCCAAATAATGATAAAATTGACATTCCCAAGGAAATCAGTTAAATTTGACAAAGTTATGTGAGATTGAAGTTTTGGAAAAAGTGTCAAGGGAAATGTATGGAAAAAGTAATAAGAAAATGAACAGTGATCGAAAAAAATGAAATTTTTGAAGTCAGTAAAATGTTGATGCAGAATCAAAATAGAGGCCAAATAATGATAAAATTGACATTCCGCAAGGAAATCGGTTAAGATTTGACAAAGTTATGACAGTTTGAAATTTTGGAAAAAGTGTCAAGGGGAGAGTATGGAAAAGTAATAAGAAAATGACAGTGATCGAAAAATATGAAATTTTTTAACGAAGTAAAATTTTGATGCAGAATCAAAATAGAGGCCAAATAATGATAAAATTGACATTCCGCAAGGAAATCGGTTAAGATTTGACAAAGTTATGTGAGATTGAAGTTTTGGAAAAAGTGTCAAGGGGAAAGTATGGAAAAAGTAATAAAAAAATTGACAGTGATCGAAAAAAATGAAATTTTTTAACTAAGTTAAATTTTGATGCAGAATCAAAATAAAGGGCAAATAATGATTAAATTGATATTCCTTACGAAAATCGGTTAAGATTTGACAAAGATATAATAGTTTGAATTTCATGAAAATCGAATTAATTAACTTGATTGGTTGTCAACAAAATAATTGAGTTAAACTTGTAGATAATCTCTTTTTCAGCTTGAATTAGATTATTCAGTTGCCTTCAATTCTTCTTTAAAAATATAATAATATGCATCATTATTTTTATTAATCATGTTTTCATTTAATATATATTTGTTTTTTTGCTAAAACTCAAATGCAGCGCAGAGCATATTTAGCAATTATAAAGTGCAGTTAATGTTATCAACACAAAAGTGTTGCCCTTCCTTGTGTTAAGCACTTAACACATTGTAGTGTTTGTTTTGGGCCAGGTCATGATGCCAACAACTGACAGGCTGAGTTGGCTGAAATGGCTGAAATGTATATGCCATGTGTGCGATTACGATTACGAGTATCTAAGCTGAACATGCAGTTTGCCATTTACAGTGCATTTCACTCAAATAAAACCAGGAAGTCTATGACAATTATAAATCATCTTTGCCTTGGCTATAACAAAAAAAAAACAAAAAAGAAAAACAAAATTCAACAGCTGTCATGATGAGCACTTGAATGTTGCCAACTTCAGACAGCAATAAACAGTTGCTCATTACACAAAACACCCACCCAAAAAGCGACTAAGTTAATGGGCTAAAGGTAAGCACAAAAAAGCGCTAAGCGTTCAGCCAAATGAGCATCAACTCAGCAGCAAAGTAAACACGAAACAACAACAGCAACAGCAACAACAACATGAACAACACTTACCACCATCAGAGTCTGAGAGCCGACAAGCTGGGCGTTGCAAGTGCTATTTGCTTTGGGCCAAGGAAGCTAACTGCATTTTATACCCTGGACTTGACGCAAACATAAAACACAAACTAAAGTTTTGACCGCCCGCAACCCACTGTCAAAAAAAAAATTTCAAATTTTTGTATACCCGTTACTTAAAAAATCAGTTAAAGGGTATATTGTGTTCGTTGGAATGTCTGTAACAGGAAGAAGGGGGCATCTCCAACCCCATAAAGTACATATATATGCTTGATCAGCATCAACAGCCGAGTCGACATAGCCAAGTCCGTCTGTTCGTCTAAATGAACATAAGAGATAGAGCAACCAAATTTGGCACACAAATACACAGGTTAAACAGGCTCACTACACCCACAGTTTTTAAGATAAGACGTTTTTTATGGTAATTAACGTTATCTATTAATATTATCTATTATTCCACTTAATCGCAGACAGATCGGAGAAGTAGAATGGCTGTAATAGCTTACCAAAGTTATTAAAAACTAAGGCAATACAAGCACCCAAAAGTATGCAGTAGTTTTTATTATGTCAAAATTCTTTAAGTTATTTAAATATAAATTTAAATAAGTAACAGGTATTCTATGGTCGGGATCTCGGCTATAGCATTTTCGACTAGTTTTCTCTGTCTCTGTAGTTGTTGTTTTTGGACTTGTAGCAAAAGGTTCTTAGATTAGAAAAGCGTGTGCTTGTAATTTCTTCTGCTTCATCTTCTCAAGCATTTTCACATGTTGCAGCGTCATAAAGCCGTTGCCAGGTCGTCGTGTCGACTCACTGTTGTTGTTGTTGCAGTTGTTGTTGCGTCTATTAAAATGCTATTTTGACTGGAGTAGTTTAGTTGAACAACCGCGGCAGCGTCTGCTTTAGCTTCAGCTTCAGCTTCAACTGCAGCTTCAGCGTCATCCATTTGAGTGCTGAAAAGCATTTTTATGTTTATGTTCTCGTGGCGTCAAGTGCCGCTGCTGCCGTCATGCATCGAGCCACAAAACGTTAGAAAATTTGCGCACCAAAGCGGCCAAAATCCAAACAAGAACAATGTTGATGATAATAGTAACAACAACCGACCAACAACAGCAACAACAACAAACACTCTCAACTGGCAGACAACTGCGCGGCGTGCAAATAATGCAATTTGTGCAATGCGCCTGCGCAAACGTGGGAGTCTCAGTCTCATTCAGAGTTGGAGACGAACTCGGAGTCGGAGACGGAGATGGAGTCGGATTCGGAGTTGGTGTCTTAGTTGCAGTTGGAGTTGGAGTTAATGCCGCCGCCATGGGGCTTACTTTGACTTTGCTGCTCATTTTAGTAGCTTCCCCACTGAGCAGCCACAGTTGCAGCTCCTACACTGCTAAAAAGTGTAGCAATTTTAAAATTAGTAATTACAAATCACAAATAAAATTATTTATAAAAATATATTTTGTATTTTAAACAATAACTTTAAGAATCCCATTATTCACAAGTTATACATTTTTATTATCTTTTTTTATAATGAAATATTTTAATGTAATATTATTTCAAGCTCTATTGAAATATACGTTTTAAGAAGTATAATAGTAAAGCAGAAATTATAAATTTTTATTATTAATAATAAATTATTTTAATGTGTTAAAATTTTAAACTTTAAATGATAATATATTCACTTTAATGAATTATAATATTTAACGTATAATATTTTAAAGAAGAAATATCAAAAAATATATATATACATAAATAATAAATATTTTCATGTACTTAAATTTAAAACTTTAAAAGGATATATATTCCTTATATTCAAACTCCTACTAATTTAATGTACTTACTTAAATAACGAATATTTAATTTTTATATAAGCATATGCGTTAATATATATTTCTACAAATTTCTGTGATTTTTCTGTCAGTGTAACTGCTGTCAGCAGCGACGACGCTGTTGTGTGGCCGGCGCTGATTGCATTCTTCAGTGAGTGCTGCCACATCGGTGGCTGCAATTGCAACTGCAACTGCAACTGCAACTGAAACTGCGGATGTGGATGCCACTGCCAGAAAACAAATAAGTGCATTTAGTGTTTAACAAATGTTCGCTTTTGCGCTGATGGCGCTGTTGATAAGCGCAAGCAAAATGAATTAACAGCAATGAGACGGACGATGACAATTGCAGATTCCACTTGCCAGCAAAATTGATCAAAAATGAGACAAGCTCAAGTCGACAGTTGATGCATTAGTTTTTCCAATTAATTTCAGATAACAAACTGCTAAATAATTAATCAATTAGATCTCAAATCTGTTATTTACAATCTATGCAGTTGTGATAAGGCAATGATTGTAAAATTGCTGATACTCAGCAGGTACATGCAACCTAATGGGTTAATGGCAGTCCCAGTTTTGGCCATGTTTTGGCCTGCCGAGCGACAGAAATCGACGAGCCATAAAAACGAAAATATCGCAACGCCCACGTCAGCTCAAAATTTCACCTAGTTGAAAAGTTGTAGCCAATTGGATGTTGACCAAGATCCGCTTGCAGTTTTGAGTCCAGAGTTGCCGCCGCTGGCAGATAAATGTGCAACGTGCGGCATGGGGAATGGGGCATGTGGCATGCGCGGGTGTTTTGGCCACATGGAGTTTCATTTAAATTAAATTAGAGACGCCAACTCTCTAACTGTAACAATGAGTGATGCACGCACTAAAACCTGACAGCAAATTGCCAATGGCGATAGCAATGGCCAAAAGGAATCTTCCACTTCCACAATGGCAACAGCAATGGCATTGCGTGGGCATAAATCAGGCGACGACCAAAAGCCATTGCCATTGCCATGGCCAACGAGGACTCGTTAAAGTCGCCAATAGCAATTAGCAATGGAGCAACTGTTGCTGCCGTTGTTCCCCTTGCCCCACTTCACACTAATGATGGTCATAATCGTTATGAATTGAGATTGCAGCAATCGCAATGAGAATCGACAATGCAATCGCAAACGTTTTGGACTAGTGATGGAAATCAGTTAAAAAAAATGATATCGATATCGAAAATATTAAAAATAATTAAAACCGATTTAGGGCCGATTTTTCAATGTCTATATAAGGGGTTTGATAACTATATCGGCTATGTTTTGACGTGAAATGTATAGAATCAAAGTTAATTAGTGTCAAATTTAAAAATATCTATTTGATAAAGTTTAAGAAGATATTGAAATATCGACCCTTACACTAAAAAACAATAATTTATACTCTATACGACTGACTGACCGATCTTTGTGCAGCCCAAACGGTAAGAGCTAGTAGGCTGATATTTTGACCAAACATAGATGAGACAAATTTATTGTGCAATAAGACGCTTTGTGAAATTTGAAGTACAAGAATTTAAACTAATGAATGAAAATTATTTTATAAAAGACAACAGAGCTTCCACAAAATTCTTTGTATTTTTTCCAAATCCCTCCGTCAACTGATATACCAAAAATTAAAATGTTTTCTTATGAAAAAAAGATATTTCTGATACAGATTTCTTATTTTGAACGACTAGTATAAAATTCTTGGATACGTTTTAAAATATATTTGGCAGTCACAGATATATTGATCCATCATCAGTAACTGCAGAATGCAGCCATTGATAATATTTTAATTTTATGTGCTTCATTCTCTAACAAACTGCTTCTTTTATTAAAATAGTATTTTCGATGGGTATTGAATTCATAATGCCCCATATTTATTATGATACTATATCATGTGTGATATTTCCGCTGATATCAATATCGATAAAAATGAGACTCTACAACGCAATCGCAATCGCAATCACTTTTTCCGCCCACACATCGATTTACGAGTAACGAGCTACGAGTCACTCGGTAAACTGGCTGCCAGTGTCAAGTAATTCGTCATGGCATGTGGCAAGTGCAAGTTCCCGCATCTGGATGCCAGTTTTAGTCCGGCTTCAGTTCCGTTTGCATGCAAATTAGAACAAGTTGGCATAAAATAAAATAGAAAAAAAGTAGTAGAAAAACACACGCTGACAAACGGATTTGGCATGCACCTGTTGTCAGCTGCTGTTGCTGTTAACTGGGCTCTGACCCCAGCAGATATCGCAGTGACTTTCACAGCTTTCCAAGCTGGCCAAGACCAGGAGACCAAAAGACCAGAAGACCAGAAGACCAGGCCAGAAGACTAAGCGACTTTCAAGTTCAAAGACAAATGGACGCGCATTCGATTCGATTTACTTTTAATTTATAATTTGGCAAACCTTTTGAACTCGACAGCATTGAGAAAAATGAAATTGTCGATGGGCCGACTTGCAATTTGTGGTTGCAATTTCATTTCGAATTCAGTTCCGCATCATTGCCAAGCTGCACCATAGACCTGAGCACAGTGAGTAATAAAAGCAAAATACTGCAAATAAAATCAGGTCAAATGGGGCACAATGGGCAGCACGTAGAGCGAAAAGACCATTAGGCCAAATCTGGCTGGCAATTGTTGGCAATGCTTTCTAGTCTGTAGACTGAAGACTGCAGACTGTAGACTGCAGACTGACATTGACCCTGGCTGCATTTAAATCGACGCTTAATTGACTTTTGTATGGTTTGGACTGCGTATCCCCACAGGCACTTGCCTCAGTTGCCACAGTTGCAACAATCTTTAAATGTATCTGAGCTGAGTGTGTGTGTGTGTGTGTTTCGTTGTCAAGGCAATGTGGACAAGACATCAATCATCACTAAATTAAAAAACATTTAAGATTCCAGCATGAGGGAAATGTTAGATGCTGTTGCATGCAACAAGAACACCTCATAAATAATGCAACAGCAATAGCAATAGCCACAGCAACAACATGCAGCTACCAAATGTCACATTAAACTGGCGATATTAAAGCTGAAAAGCAGATGACACCAAAATCATGTTAGGCGGCACTTGAATGAGTATCAAACGGCAGCTGCCATAAACACACAAACACGCCGTCAACGCGTCGACGCGACAACTCGAAAGGAACCAACTTGCACCAGCAACAGCAACAACAGCAACATGCTGTAGCTGGAGCAACAGCACAGTGGGAAAAATGTTTAGTCCAACAGATATTTATTTAAATTTAATTGTTTAGTCTAACATATAGTCAATTAATTTTAATTTAAGATACATATGTATTTTATATAGTTTAGATTTATGGTTAGTTGAACTATTTTACTTACCACTTTTATTACACAATCAAACAATGTCAAAACAATTACTTAACATATTATAGTACATATTTAAAGGTAAAATTTGTTTGTCTTTTCGCTTGGATAATTTAAGTATTTTCAAAATTTTTTTAAAATTTACTATGTAAACCTTTTTTTTAATCTTGATTTTGAAACATTTAAAAATTATATTAAAATCAGTTTGATTTTCTTTTTAAAGTAAAAAAAAAAACAATTTTTCAAATAAGTACAGGCTTTGAATGGTTGTAATTTAAGAAATCAATTGGAGAAATAAATAATTTTATTTGTATAAAAAATAGCCTAAGTATTCGAAAGAAATTTGTGTTTGCAGAGTGGTCTGCAAAGCAAAATAATTTTAATTAAAATTAATTTTAAATTATTGTATATTAAAAATATATTTGAGTAAGCAAATATAATAATTAAAATCTCTTTTACTAAAAAATGTTATGATCCACACTTAATCAAAAATAAATTAAAACTATTACTAATGCCAATACTAATACTTATTAATTTTTTTTTTTTATTTTTTTTCTCAAGCCATGCCACAAATGTTGGATCTCCTAATAATTTTTTAGCTTCTTCAGACCTTTTTAATTTTCAATATTCAAAAGTTTTTGTTTTATTTTTTTAGTCTTAATTTTAATTTTTACAAAATAAAATAAAATTTTCAATTTGAAGCCCTTTTTAAATCATTTTTAATATTTATTTATTCTAGGTCAACTCTGTGTACAGTGAACATTAAATAAATAGATAAAAAAAAATAAAGAAAGAAATAAGGAAATTAATGTGCTAAATTTATTAATATTTAAGTAAATATTACAAATCTTATTATTTATTGTAAGACTTATATTGTCTGTTTTTTCCCACTGTGAGCTAGGACAACAACAACAACAACAATAACAGTCGCCGCCAGTCGACAGTCAACAGTCGTTTTACACTTGTCGCCGGCATTGACCAAAGTTGGCAATTGCCGCGCCACTTTTATGTGGACTCCGCCTGGGGAGCTACATCTTCCTCTTCCTCCTCTGCTGCTGCTGCTGCGGATGCTTCAAAAACGTGGTAGGTGCAAACGCCGCACGTCAATTGCTGTATTAGAAGACAGTCTCAGTCTCAGTCTCCGTCTCAGTCTCAGTCTCCAGCTCAGTTCAAGTCTCATTCTTATTCGCTGTGTCCAATTCGAGCAGCGATCCGAAATCCCATCCCATTCCAATTTTATTCCATTTCATGCGCTGCCTGGGCAACAAACAAGTTGTCATTGGCGCGTTATTTATGACAATGTTCAAAGATGTTGCTGTTGCTGTTGCTGTTGCAGTTGCAGCTTCCCTTGTTGCAACATCATCTGCTGTTGCCCAAAAACTGTTTATGTTAATGCCAAGTTCGAGACTGTCCTCTTTATTCCCTCTTTTACTCCTTCTTTCCCTTCCTTCTTGCTGACAGCGCTGCTGCATTCAAGTGTCCGTCAATTGGCATCGTTAATAGAGTTCGAGTTCGAGCTTGAGTTCGAGCCTCGTGTGGCAACTGTGGCAACTGAGAGAGTCGCGTCTCGCTTCGTGTGGCAGCCACTGACCAAATGCGGCGGGCGTGTGACAATTAAATTGTCAAGCGCAGGCCTTTGACATTGACGCGTGGCAAGTGTCAAAGTTGTTGTTGTTGTTGCTGCTGTTGCTGTTGCTGCTGTTGCTGCTGTTGCTGTTGCTTGTGGCCATGTGCAACACTTGGCGCAAGCTGCGCTTTTCAATTATGATTTTAATCAACAGCAACAGCTTTATTTCATTTTATTATTTTTTTTTTTTTACTTTAGTTTTTTCTTTCTTCCTTTTTTTTTGTTCTTTTCGCACATGAAAATTGGCAATTTTTTTGCTCAGCGCTGATAAATGAGCCTTGATATTTTTCAGCTCAAACTTGTGAAGAGGCGTTGCAGCATTGCCTGCAAAATAATGCCATAAAATGGACAACAACAACACTAACAGCAGCAAGAAGTTGTATAGCAAAAAAAAAGTTTAAGCTTGACTCGCTTTTTTGGCTAATAAAATTCGCATAATTTTATTCAATTTGTTATCAGCCAAATGGCCAAAAGGCAGCGCTCTTAACTGATGTCTTAAATGCTCTTTGGCTCGTCGTTCTCTCTCTGTCTCTCTCTCTTTTGCTGTAAGCGTCGCAGTTGCTGCGCTGCTTTCCAGTGACGTTGCTGAGACGTCTTTTTATTGGTCAAAAGCTGATCGGCAACTGATAGCGCAGCTGGGCTGGAAATTAACCGCTAACTGGAAAGTCAACAACGAAACTCAACAACGTTGAATCAGCGAGAGAGCAAGAACCAGAGAGAGAGAGAGAGAGAGCAGCGTCGATCGGCGATAAACGAAGCAACGAACGACGCTGGCAGAGAGACAAAACGCAGCCCAGATCAACAGGTTTTTTAGCGGCTTTTTATTTTGCCGTTGCTCCGTTCGTATGCTCGTATGTTCGGCTCCATTCGGTTGCCTGTTGCCTGTTGGCAGCGTATTGTTGTTGCTGTTGCTGTTGCTGGACTGTATTACTCGGTCAGTCGGTCTTTGAGAGGTTGTTGCTATTTTGCCACTTTTTTTTTTGTTTTGCGCGATTTTTTCGCTCGCTGCGCTTCGTTGGTGTCTTGCAACTTGTTGTTGTTGTTGTTGTTGTAGCTGTTGCCGCTGCACCGGCAACGACAACGGCAATTGCACTCAACTGTTGCTGCTGTCGCTGTCGCTGCTGCTGCTGCCGCTGCTGCGCTGCATTTAGCGGCAACTTCGAGTTCGGCTCGAGCTCGAGCTGCCTGCAATTTTCATCCTCTTGCAGTTTCTGTGCGACTTTCTTGCGGGACTGTTTAAACATTTTTTGCGGGCTGCGCGCGTTGCGAAAAATCACAAACAGACAACAAATCAAACTGTTTTAGTTTAATATATTTATTTGCAGTCGCGTGCGCGTTTTACATGCGATTTGTGTGCGTCTTTGTTGATACGAATCTTGAGGCATATGCTCCAAAGCTGCAGCTGCAACAACGAAAGCAAAAGCTTTGAATATTTTTAATGTTATAGCATCTGTGGCTGCCAAATCACTCATAAAATCAAATACAGTCAGAGCAACAGTAAAAAGCAATTCAAAGCTGCCATAAAATTAAAATCAAATGATATTATATACACAAACATACACATTTGGTGTATGTAATTAAATATGCATGTACATGGCATATGCCCTTCGTTAAGCTACCAAATGTTTAAGCACACTTATATATAAAGCTATATGTATACACGTGTATATATAATACATTTAGTAGTATAATCAAAAAAGACAGAAACTTGTTTCCATCAACGGCAGCGCGCAGTAACAAATAAATATAAAACAAATTAAATTAAATTAATTTTAATTGCCGCCAAAAGATCACATAAAAAGCGTGCAGTTAAAAGAAATATATCAGCAAATTAATTATATTGTATATAGAAAAACATGATGCGATAAAAAAAGTTTACGATTTTAAAATAACAAAAAAAAATATGTATATATGTGGTATACTACACGAATAGGCAGCAGCAACGACAACAAACCCAAAACAAATGCCACAAACAACAGAAGCGATAACACAACACAACTGCTAAACAAAAGACTTAGGCAACGAACTTGCTGCTGTTTTCATAGCTCTCGTGAGTTGAGTGTTGTGAGTGTTGCGCCAGATAACGGTGCTTCGGTTCGGTTGATATCAGCAACAACAACAACAACAACAACAAAATGCAACAAGCAACAAACTAATTGACAAGTCAAATCCTGCACAGCTGGCAAACAAAAAAGCTAAACAAAAACGAAACGAAACGAAGCGAAATAAAACGAAAAGAAAAACAATCGACGGACAGTTCGTCGTCATCGTCATCGTCGTCGTCGTCGTCGTTGGCTGCTGGCTGCAGCTTTAATCAAATCACAGCCAAACGACAATTGCAAGTGTGCCTCTTAATGTCTTGCCACAACAAAAAAAAAGCCAAATAAATTTACATAAATATTTCACGTGCTGCTTTTTGCAACTGTCGTCACATCCGCGTTGCAAAGATTGAGATTTGTCTATTTACACTGTGCACTGTGTTCTATGTGTGTGTGTGCGTGTGTGTGTGAGTGTCAGAGAATATCTGCTAAATGCAAAATAATAGTTAAACAAAATACAAAATAAAATTATACTAGAGTCGACAGTGCGTTAATTGCTGTTGATTTGAATTTCGAATGCGGTAAGTGTAATTGTTTTCAATTCGTTCATTATTATTATTTAGTTTTATGCGGCTTTAATTGCACTTTATGTGCAGCATCAGCTACAGACCAAATTGATGCAAAACAGTCATTAAGCAGACATCCAGCTGACTAAGTTTAGACAGGGCTAAAATCGTATAGATTCATCAATTAACAACGGAGCCACAACAACGATTTCAATTTACAATTAAACAGACTAAAGCAGCTGCCTTGATCGCAGTTAGTTGTTAGTTTTAGAGTTGTGGCTGTTGTTGTTGTTGTTGTTACTGTTGTTGGTGCGTTCGGCTGTAAAACCGTTAGTTAAAAGTTTTACCACAATCATTAATTGCAGTGATTTGAAACACAGAGAAAACGGGCCACTTGGCTTTTAGCTATTTCCTAGCTTTATGTAAAACAAATCCAAAGAGTAGCCGCTATGTTCAGGCCAACAACAACAACAACAAAGTTAACTATATTGGGAGTACGTTGCCATAATTACAAGTTCAGTTGAACAATTTAAATAAAAACACTTCAACACTTTAACAATCGACAAATCAAAGTCGTCAGCTGATTGTCTCTGACTCTGCGACTCTCTGACTGTCCGTCTAATTATCAGGCTTAATGTACGCGTCGACTGTGATGCAATTTATTGGAAAAACGTTTTATAGGCATGCCTAATTGAAATTACATTTCAATATTTACACGCACAGCTTGAGTTTTTTCCTTAAATAACAATAATGATAATTATTATGATTATTATTATTAAAATAAAATAGAATACTTTATTCTCATTGCGACTTTCATTAGGAAATTGGAAAAGCGGAAGCTAAGCTTGAAATTAAAATTTTTATTAACAATTAACTTGATTCCCCCTGTGGTTCTCTCAGTATTTGTATTTTGCATTCTGCTTTCAGGCTGATTTTTTTGTATATGCAACAAAGACAATTAAAATGCACTAATTAAAGCAGCAAAAAAATATTAATCAACATTAAGGAAATTAAACAAAAAAATAAGTTGCAAATAAATATGCAAAGAATTATTTAATTCTCACAATTGCGAAACGCAAGTCACGAGATTCCAGATCCAATTGGGCGTGTACTCGGTACATAAAGCGAATTAAATTAAATTTATTGTCAGCAGCAGCAACCACAACCACAACCACAACAATAACAACAATAACAACAGCAGCATCAATAACAGTAAGAACAGCAGCAGCAACAATAACAACAACAAAAGTCGGCAATTGTTTAATTGCAACTGCTGACAAAGAAATTGCCGAGCGCGGCAAATGAGTTCAACAACAAATGTTGCCGGACGGTTTTTCTTGGTAACAGCCTCAGCCGAGTTGTTAATTGTGGGCCGGCCTGGCCAGAACTGACTTGGCCAGCCTGAATGGATGAGTCAACAAGAAAATTTTCTTAATAGCCGTCTGGCTGCATTTTGTTTAATCTTGTTGCCGTTGCCATGTTTTTCTCGCTATGCTTTTTTTTAATTAATACTTTTTTTTTTGCCGCTGCCATAATTTATTAACAATTTTTTTTTTTTGTTGTTGCTGCTGCTGTTTTTATGCGCAATGCAATTATTGTGACTGATTCAAAGTAACGCGTTGCATTTGATTTGCTTTGCCTCTAATTGTTGCTATTGTTGTTATTTTCATATTGTATTTTATGATTTTTTTGTCGTTCGCGTCATTACACATGTTGTCTAGGCGGCAGACAAACTGTCTGTCCAACTGTCTGTCTGTCTGTCTGTCTGTGCGCCAGTCATTTGCTGATCGTTTGCACGTCCGTCATTCAGTCAGTCAGTCAGTCGTTGTCAATGTGTCTGTCTGTTGGCTGCCGTTTAGCAGCATTATGCTTTGATTTCCAGTTAAACGATGTTGCCCTTTGTTTATACATAAATTACTTTAATCAATGACGCACTTTGGCTGACATTTGTTGCCAGCTTCTGATGTCATCGCCGTCATCGGCTGACAGCACTTGAAATGTCACGCACTTCTGGCTAAATCTACTAATGCAGCATATACACTGATTACTAAAACTGTTGTTCTCAATGCATATGTTGAAAGACAATTTTAGCTTGGGGAGAAGAAAAATAATTTTCAGATGTTCAAACATTCAAATCATTAAGTTTTTTAGTTGAAATAATGCGTCGAAAAAAAATTACTCGTAATATTTGAGAAAACATCTTTTTTAAAATATATATTTTTTTTGTTTTTGAAAGTTGTCTTTAATAAAAACAAAAATTTAATTTTAAAAAATGTTTTCTTTAATTAATACCTTAATATTTAAAAATATTAATAAAGTCAAACTTTAATTTTGTTTGTAGTTCAATAAATTTTAGATTTTGACACGGTAATTGGAGTTTTTGTTATGTTTTCAAACGAAATATCGTGTTAATACCATTATCTTTAATTTTCGAAAACTGTTTCTTTTTTAGACAATCTCGGTATTAATAAAACCGTGTTTAAATATTAATGATTTTACTTTATTAAATATAAGAAAAGTAAAATAATAATTGTGCATATAATTGAATATGTTTTAGATTGTGACTTGAAACTTTTGCATGTTTTAAATGCGCCAATTTTTTCTAATTTTACAAAAAAAATGTCGCTGATTCGTATGAAGTTACTTTTGTATAAATGAGGTTGTTATAAAATAAAATTAATTTTGTCGCTGAAATTTGAATTTTTTATGTCTTTTCAAATAAAATATCGTTGTTCTTAGTATTTTTGTGGCTTTAAAACCAAAATTAGAAATTTCTTTGAAAAACCTCGATTGATACTCTTCTTAGCAAGGCGCTGCGTACATAATTCTAAGGCTGCAGTTGTATCGATGCATGCTGGCAAGTTTGCTGCCTAAGTCTTTTGTTTCGTCATTCAACGGAATTCCCGGAATATTTCGATTACGGCAACCAAACCAACTGTAATGAGCCATGCGCAAATATTTCGTCTATTATGCAATACAAAACACAAAAACAACAACAACAGCAACAACAACGGACATAATCGATGAGCTAGGCAGCTGTTTTTGGAGGCGCCAACACAATATGCATACATTTTAAGTTTCGCGATACTCTAAGCCAACTTCAGGCCACAAATGTGAAGAGTTTTCACTAATTTCGAGTTGCTGCGAAACAAAACACGCGAATGAAACAACAGCAACAGCAACAATAACAACAACGGCAACACAAACAGCAAACAATCAACGTTGCTGCATAAATAAAAGTAAATTTAATGACAAGCAAAATATTTCTTGTCATGCCTATCAGATTACAAGATTTCTATATGAACTCGCAGATGACGCGCCTGTCTGTCTGCATGTGAGTGTGTGTGTGTGCGTGTGTGTGTGTGTGTGTGTGTGTGTTTATGAATATGAGTGAGTGTCGTTAAAACATGATTACTGGCGCTCACACAAACAGTCAGACGGACAGACGGACAGACAGACAGACGGACAGACAGAACCGTTAGTGTCATTTGAATGTGCTTGTTGCAAGTGTGTGTTATAATGTCTTCAAGTTGTCCCAGTGCGAGTTTGAGTCCAAGTTGTAGTCGCTAAGATTGAGATAACTCTTGATAAAAACACACTTCAAAGAGCACGCTCTTCGGCTCATTTAAAGATGTGCAAATCGTTGTTGTTGTTTCAAAGGAGGAGTTGAAGCCAAGTTGTTAATCACAGTTAGACTTTTACATTAATTAACCACAATACTTGCAACATTTTCCCATGATTTCAAATCATGAAAATGTGAGTGAGAAAAGCTCTCTAGATCCGTTTATAAGGTCCGATTGCGATTGCCAATCATAATCAATTTCACACAAACAACGCATGAAATTGCTAATTGTAGCATTGGCAGTGCGGAAGGGCCCAACCCTGGGATTGTGACTGCCCCATAATGAGAGGGCCTAAATGCCTTTAGGCCCTGTGCTTTAGCACCAATCGACAATTAAAATCGTAGCGAATTCCCAAACAACAAAGAGAATTTAATTACACCGCATGTGGCGGACTTGACGACCCTTGAACAACACACACACACACACACACACACACACACACACAAAAGTAGTTAGTCCAAAAAAGGGCAACATTTTCGGGGCCTTGATCGAGCCAACTGTAATCAAGTGAGAAATTTGGTGGCCTAATGAATTTTTCTAGGCCTTTTAATTTGGCTACAAGCCAGAAAATGGGCGTAGAATCAACAAAATTATAATAATAATCAATGATCGCCATGGGATTTGAAAGCAGGTCGAGAGTGTTTCCCAACATATAAATTATTAGAGAATAAGCGGGAGAATTAGACAAGTGATTGCTCAGTTTATGGACACTATAATTATCGATAAACACATGCAGGCTGATAAGCTGCAAATGATTAATCGATAATTGGCAATTGTCAAACATGTCGACATTAATTTGCTGCATTTACGGATACATTTGTATTAAAATGCCTGTGACAGTTTCTAATTGACAGCCGTGAAAAATAATGGCAAATGCGACTTCTTTAAGTTCATTAGCCATTTTTGGCTCGAACTTTACATTTTATGTTATTTCTTTGATTGGATTCACTCATTTCAATACAAAAGTTGCTTTGCATTCATAATTTGTAGCATCGCAGTTTCTTAATTTTAGTTATAAATTATTTATGTGCTTAACAGTTGGATGAATTTTGATAAGCTTTCTTGATAAACTGATAGTCTAGGCAGTATACGTAATTTTAAGCAAATATTTTCAAATGTTGCTGCGCTAAATTGTTGGAAAACAACACTTGAAACATAAATCTTCATGTCAGCAGCAGCAAAAATTCCTCAGCATATTATTTGTGACATCAATTAATTTGTCTTTGATGTGGCTGCAACAGTTACTCGATGGTATAGCAGACTTGGAAATACCCTTTACTAAGCAAAGTCTCTATCTATTTAAATTAGTTTAAATTTTAATTGGAAATAAGCCATAGAAATTCCCAAGTTAATATCTCTCTCCTGTTTTATTATACCTCTTTTTTTATTAATTTCTATGTGTGCAGGGTAAAAAATGCGAGCTCTGCGCAAAATTCATGCATATAAATTTTAAATTTCAGCTGCGATAAACAAAGACTATGAAAATGAAATCAAAAATTAGTTTTCTTTTCGTTTCGCTCATTGTTTTTGCTTGTTTGCTGTTTTTTTTTCTTGTTTCTTTTTTTTGTATTTGCAACTTTTGATTTGCATATTTCTCGTAGGTGGTTCAATGAACTTGTTGCTACGGTGGCGCGGGGCTGGATCTGGCGGGGGCGTCACTTGATGAGGCGACGGCGACACTTCCCAGCTCTCAACTTGATTCGCCTACACGTAATTTGACAAATTCGCAACAAATTTGCATAAATCCAGCAGGGAACAAAAGCAAACTCAATCAGCAGATACTAAAAATCAATATACTATACTTGCTTATATAAAAACCAATTATTTAAGCTATTACCAATTTTTTTAATACACAAAGTGCTAATAAATATATACAATTGGTCTACAAATTGTTTTGATAAATTAAAAAAATTCACATTATAGTTTTTTTTTAAATTTGTATATATTAATAATGTTTTAAATAAATGTATTTATTTAATAACTTTAATAATCTTAAAACACTATTTAAATATAAGTTATAATCAAGTATATATTGTTTTTTTATTTTTTCAAAATATAACAAGAGACTTATTTAAAAGACTATCATAAAATATTAATCAAAAGTTTAAAATTATATAATAACAAATGATTTGAATAAACTGAAACACTTAATAGTTTTAAAAAACATAAAAAAAAACTGTTTAAATATAAATATAAATCAAGTCAATAAATATTTTATATTCTTTTTAAAAATGTATAATATATATGTGACTTGTTTATTCTGTCAAAATAACTACTTTGCTGACTATAGACCAAACTTTTATTTTTTTTTTATAGTAATTAAAATGCAGGAGCTCTTAAGCTGACGTTACAATTCATTTTATGGCCTATGAAAATGCTTTTTGATAATGCCAATTTGGACAACGGGAAGCGTATGCTTTTCAGTCTCTTGGCCATTTCTATTAAAGCATTTAAAGTTGCTAACGAGCACAGCATCCAATTGACTCGCTTTTTGTAATTTTGTGTCTTTTTTTTTTCTGTTTTCTGTTTTCTTTGACTTTTAATTGCAATTGAGTTTCAACATGAGCTGCGTGCATTTGCGCAATGATTTGCAGATAGCAGTCCATGGGAAATAGCGTTGAGCGTCAAGTCGTCTCTTGGCCAGGCTCTGCTTGACTTGGCTAATTGATAACGCCTCTTTAATTAATGCACAAGAGATGCCGCTTAACTTTGTCTCTGGCATTTGGCGAATGTGTTGAGCACTTTTCATAGAGATACGGGAAGAGTGAGCGAGAGAGAGAGAGAGAGGGAGAGAGAAGTATTCAGAAACGGGAAATGCATCGACAGCTAAGTATAGTGTAATTAGCATAGTTCAATCATAGTTAGACGCTTATTAAATTTATTTAAATGCACTTTAGCTGCGACCTTCGCTGTAACCTCATAAGATCGAGCCGATTTCTTGCTACGCACTTGATACAAATGTAATCTAAAATGCTAATTAAGTTGCCGGCACTATTTTTCTTGTTCTTGTTCTCTGTTTTCGTTCTCGTGCTCGTTCTCGTTGTTGTTGTTGTTTTCGTTGTTGTTGTTGCTATTATTAATGCATGCAAAACTTATGTTACGTATACGCACCGTGTTCGCATTCGAGTTGGCGCTGCGTGCATTAATTAATAAATGTCGTGATGTCGCTTTTGAAGTGTCTGTCATTATGAGATCAATTAATAGGAAAAAATTCTAGATCAAGGCGAAAATGTACAAAAATGTCTCACACACACACACACACGCACATACGCACACTCGGAGCATGCCTGCTTTGTTGTAGTTGTTGCTGTTGTTGTTATTGATCGACACGCAGTTGTAACATTTTGTTTGTCCTCTATAGTAAAAAACTTAATTATTGCAAACACAGTGCTTCCCCGGCGACTCCTTTTCAACCCGAGTTTACACATTTTATCTATTTATTTTTTGCAATTTGTTTAACGAGATGAATGTTCGTGACGTCATCATTTGTGTTACATCAGTCGCTTTAATGGGCACTAAATCTTGAGAACTCATCAAAATTTGTACTGCAATAAACATATTTAAAACACTTTTCGGATAGATCATCAAAAAACATTTTTACCGAGTAACGAAATGTCAAACCTAAAGTCAAAAGTCAAATCTTCTTAAATTTTTCGTTATTATTGATATATTTTACTATATTATCAATTATTTGACCTTATGAAAAGTCTTTAAAATATATCTTAATAGTAAGCTTGTCACTTTATACAAATTTATTAACATTTCGTTTTATGTAAATTATTTTAATTTGTATTAAATAATAATTTTTTCTTTAAAAAACATAAAAAATACTGCTTTTAATTTTAATTGTTAACTTTTAACAAAAGCACAATATTTTTTTTTTTATCAAAAACTTATAAAACAATTTAGTTTTATCAAATACTCAAAATTTAGACATAAATATTACTATTAAAACTTTAAAAAATCATTTAAATTTCAAAAAAATAAAATTATTTAATATTTCTTAATTTAAAAAAAATATTTTTGTTTCCTTAACAAGCATAAAAAATGCGTCTAATAAAATCACTTATTTATTTTGCACAGTGTAATTGTTATTTATTAATTTCAATTTGAAAATAAAACGCACTTTTTTAGCATGTTTGGCTCGTGTTGTTGTTAGTTGCTAGTTGTTAGCTATGAGTTGTTAGTTGTTTGCTAGTGATGTTGGTGGTTGGTGGTTGTTGGTTCGCTTGACTGTTATAATTAATGTTGCTGTTGATACGAAAATCGCGGCTTTAGTTTCGGTCTCAGTTGCATTTGCTTTGATTTCATGTTACAAAGTTGCCGTTTGGTGTGTGTTGGTTGCACTTGTTGTTATTGCTGTTGTTGGCGGTTTTATGTTACACAAATATTTGCGCTATTGACAAAAACAGCACACAAAATGAATTTGCCTTGCAAATCGCGTCGCAAAATTAAAGCAACTCTAGATTTATATTGTATTTGAACTTGATTTTGGTGTCGGTATAACAAAAAGTCATAGGCTGACTTCTAGATTGACGGGGGAAGGCAGGACGGGTGCGGGGAGTGCGGGGGGAGGGGTCGCTTGCCGGGGTCAACAATAAAACTGAACGCTGTCCGAATGCAGCTGCGCTCAGCGGACTGTGCGTGAGAACCAGCCAGGCCAATAACAACAGCAACAATTGCAACTACAACAGCAACAACAGCAACTGTTGCTGCTGCCTTATATATATCAAGATTTCAATTTTTGCATTTGTGTACTTGAAAATTGACGCCGCACGGCACGCACGCATTTGTTGTTGTTGTCGTTGTTGCATATTCGTCTAGCTGGTTAATAAATTTTGAGATACTTATCAATTAGCATACGAATTACATGCCTTGCAATCATAAATAATGCGTAAATTTTTGCGCTGTTTGTTTATGAAAACTAAAATTAAGAAAAAAATTCAAGAAAAAAACCACAATTGATGCATAAATGTTGATTTCTAAGACTCTATGGCTGCCAGTTTGCTTGGAGAATTGTAATTTATATGCATTTCTACACAGTTGGACTGTAGGTGCGTGTTTGATTTGTTTTTGATTAGGAACGACAAATAAACAACAAATCATGCAGCACGAAATGTTTTTGTGGCGTTGGAGTTGAATTAAATCGTATCGAATCGCATTGTAATTGAATTCAATTGAAAGCAAAAGAAATGAAACGAAAGACTTAGGCAACGAACGCGAGCAGAACTTACAGTCGCAGGCTAATTGTTATGCTCGACACTCTTGCGCTATATTCACAAATTGGGCCAATAAAACTGAACACCAAGAGAGTGAGAGACCAGCAGTAGAACCAGATAGCAACAACAACAGCAACAACAACAACATTATCAGAATTGTAAGACTATAAAAAGCAAACAAAACGGAAAACGGGCACATAACTAAAATCAACTCACAAACTGCTGATGAATTTTTATGCATGTTTATATGATGGTCATAAAAGCTAACTGAGCGACGAGCGGACGGACAGGCGGACAGACGGACAGGCGGACAGACGGATAGAAGTCAATGATTGTTTAATGAAACAACGAATAGTCCGTTGTCCAGCCATTAAAATAGCCAGCAAATAAATCAAATACCATCTCGCAGCTACACTTGATTATAAGATATTCCAGCTTACAAATCCGCCCGCTTCGTTAGCAACACTAACAACACTAACAACAACAACAACAACAACATTAAACAAACATCACCTGCTGTGCGTCCGCTAGAAAACAAATAAATGTCAATGGCGCGTTAATCCCTGCGCTACAAATGTATCTGTATCTGTATCTCTTACTATAACCATCCGCCCGAGAAATATTTCCCCATGCCAAATAATTATGTTAGACGAGGGATTAAAGCTTAGCTCGGAAATACCCTAAGAAATATGAATAGCGGGTACTTTAAGCTGACGGCGTCAAGCACGCGCTAAAACATTTAGAAATTGATAAATTTTTTGATGAATCGAAATCGAAATCGACAGAGACGATGACGAAGACGAAGGCGGAGATGAGGAAGAAACAATGTTGAAAAGAAACGAAAGAAAAGTAGCTGGTAAGCAACTGTTAGCCTTATATGTTACCCTTCTACCCTCCCCTTGATTGTTTGTTAAATACGAGTCATACTCAAACTCGCACATATTTTATCCATTGCTCCAGATCTCGAATTGAATCTGTATCTGTATCTAAATCGGAATTGATTTTGAATTGGAATCTGGCAAGCGATATTGTGTCTACGCTGTCAGCCAGGTTGACACTTTGGGCCATGATTTATGTATGCCAGGCATTTAACGTGCTGTGCGTAGTCTCCCTCTCTCTCTCTCTCTCTCTCTCTCTCTATCTCTCTATGTCTCCCCTCTGTATGTTCATTCAATCTCAATCTGCAGCTTTAAAACAATGTGTTGAGGCAATTACGCCCACATAGCTGACGCAGTTTATGGTTTATATACGAGAGTACACTCATAAGTCTTATTTGGTATTTGGTGGGGATTTGTCATATTGGCAACTGGAATTTCCCAAACGTATTGGCCAAAAGAAATGTGTCAAAGCTTTTAATACGCTGCTAATTAAAAGTCAACAAAGCAAATGGCAACGAACCAGCGATGGCATCAATACGGTAATTTCGATATTGTATCGGCACTATATTTATATAAATAACATAGAAGTATTATATGCAGCTATAATTATTATATTGATTTTCTCTAGTAATAAAAATTATTTATGATTTAGTAAATTTCAATATATATTTTTATTTTCAATATTGTTACATTTTCTTAATCAAAACGAACCCAGAGGAAGCCACCAAAAAAAAAGGCCATAGAAATGCATATTTTAAATACTTGTCAAAAAAGCAAAAAAAAAGTTTTGAAAAGATTATTATATTGTAATTTTTTAGCTTGTTTGTGAGCTGATTTTTTTATATAAACAAATTGCATAAATTACTTACTGGTTTAAAGAAATATACCAATACTCAGCTTTGGTTTTTAATATTTCATTAAATTAAAAATTAATAAAATTTGAGGTTTTTTTTATTCTACCCAATTAATCTTAACTTTATGTATATGACAAAAATATTTATTTTGAGCTGATATTCCTTGTGATATTTTTCTCGATGCCAATGTAAATTCTTTTTTGCGAATATCCATCTCTCACATAAACTGCAAATCAGTCAGACAACCAGTTGGCGACTCATCAGAGACGCCACTTTTGACACTCCCTCTGTCTCCCTTTCAGTTAACCACTGTCTACCAGTGTCTGTTTTTAACTGGCAGCGGTAAGTGCTCCTAATTGGCCTGCAATCTTGTCCTAAGCATTTTTTATTTTCATTTTACTTTTCGTTTCGTTAATTTGCGAAACTGACAAACGCTTAGCATCCGTCTAGCCTTATCTGGTCGCTATCTTTTTTGTACGTTTGCTGTTAGCTGTTGCCTGGTCCTCGTGGCTTTTATGATTTTTTAAATGTAAGTCACGCTTTTGGCAATTAAGTGCCCCCAACACCGACACCAACACCAAACACCGAACACCAAGCACCAACAACGACACCAACACCAACAACAACAACAACAACAACAGTAAACAGTAAACAGTAAACCAAACTAACCGCATCGACTGTGGCCTGTGGACGCCCTCGAACAGGTGCAGCCTCTGCATGGCAAGGGGGTGTTGGCCATCTGATTGCACTCTGCCTTAACTCTATGCGCCTGCTTGCTTTTAGGCCCAGTAGACAAAGGGTATACAGACTTATAGATATGTGACCATGTCTGTCCGACCGTATGACCACCTTTTTCTCACAGACTGTAAGAAACAAACAAATTTGTTGCAAATGCAGCTCTAGTTTATTTTATAATATACAAAAAAATAGATTATTACTTAAAGTTTAACTATAATTTTTTATACACTTTCATTTAAATTTATATTAACATAATTTTGCAAATCTTAGCTTGGGTAAAAATATTGTACATTTATTTGACTTTGTAAATATATAAATAAAAAAACAGGGACAGCTATACAATTTCAGCCCTGAGATCTGGCAAACAGAATGTGTAATTTGTGTAAGGATTTGTTGTAAATTTCATGAAGATCGACTAAAAATTATTAATCACTGATTAAAATCAGAGAAGACAATTGAAATATTAATTGTTATTAATAATTTGGCACCATCAATCATACATTTCTTTTTACTCCTATTACTGAATACTTGAGTTATTCATTTAATTTGATTTGTGCTATACCTAAACTAGATAAAATAATAATTTGTAATCTTGTTAAATATATAAATAAATGAGTTTCAATTAATTTATTTTTTTTCTGCGCAAAAATTAAAAAAAAAACAATTAGAAAATTTTCAATTTATTACCAAAAATATATTTGAGCTTAGAAACGGTTGTTTTAATATTTTAAATAATTTTTTAACCTCATGTTTGTATTTTATTTATGGTCATTAAATCGATAGGTTGCAAAATTCCGCTTACTGGGCATGTAAAGGTCGAGCACCTTGACTACAGCAAGCTCACTTGTTTGGTCTTTCTTCGGCTGCTGCTTCGACTTCAGCTCCGACTGCGCGGTGACTGCGACGGCGACTGCGACGGCGACTGCGACGGCGACTGCGACGTCGAGTTGTGGCTGCCTCTGTGCTACGTTTTGGCGACATGCGCCGCATTTCCAATTATTTTGCGGCTCATTAAACTTTTAAACACGTCGCTCACGTAGTGACGCGTCTGTCAGATGGCTGCCATGTAGCAGCCGCCTCATCTCTTCCCCCTCGGTCCCCCCCCCCCCCTCCTCTCTGTATCACCCTCCCTCTTGGACTGGGCTGCCTGTGAAAATGTCATAAAAATCTCTGGGGAGTTTTACAGTCGGTTTTGCTGCTGGCTGCTTTGATTTCAGTTGTGCTTTGCTTTTTCCCAATGCTCTGAGCTTGCGAAATCACAAAGATTTCTTTTTTATCGCACAGGTTGCCCCCCGTTGTTGTTGTTGTTGTTGTTTTTGTTGTGGCCGTTTGATTGTTGGCAGCGTTTTTATTTTATGATTATTATATTTTGCTCAAAATTGCCAGCATCTTGCTGCTCGGCCACCCCGTCACAGTTGACACACACACACAGACACACACACGGGCAAACAAAAGACTTAGGCAACAAACTTGGCTGCGTTTATTGCTATAAATTGCCTGGCGACGCCGCTGTCAAATGCAATTAGCTTTGGTTTAATTGAAAAGCGTCCAATCTGCGGCAAATGCCATTGCCCAAAAATTGAAAAATCAAAAAATTGATAAATGCTTTTTCTGCAGCGCATTCCGCTGGACATTTCAATTAATTTTACTACACAGCCGGCACTTTTCTCTTTCCTTTACGCATTGTTCGCCTGTGTGCCACTTTCTGGCCATGACAGGCAACAACCAACAACTGAACAACAGCGACAACCGACAACCAACAACAACGACAACGACAACGGCAACGTTTCAATGTCGGCTTGCATTAAAGTGTCGTTCGTTTTCTGGTTCAAGTACGTTTGTTTGTTGCAGATAAGTCGATGTCCGTCGAGGAGATTCCATTTCATGGCCATTTGCATGAAAATCGCTCAGCTGACGGCTGCTAAGCAAAGTCCAGTTCAGTTCATCGTTCAAGCCGTTGTCGTCGTCTTCCGTTGTCAATAACGATTTTCATCATCATCAGCATCATCCTGCCTGTCTGACTGCCTGTCTCTGCACAACGCACTGTGGAAGATTTAGCTGTTTTAGCGGAAAGATAATAAAAAATAAATTACTGCTTTAAGACTATACTTTTTCTATAGTAATCATCCAACAATGAACTTTATGTGTATAATTAAATAATTTTTATTTAAAAACAAAATATATTTATTGGCTATTTTGTTTATAAAACAATTTTTCTATTTTACCAACATAAGTAGTTAGGAAAAAATTCTAATAATAAAAAAACAAATTTGTTTTTACTCGTTAGATACGTAACATTATATTTATTCAGTATTTTATTCTCTAAAGAGAGACATAAACCAAAAAAATGGTTAAAATATCGACAGACTCATTAGTTTCTTTGTAATCGAATGCTGATCAAAAATTGTCAGATTTGTATGCTTAAAAAATTGAGTTTTTCTTTGCAAATTCAACTGATTTGCCCAGTGTGAATCGTGCCTCTGCTTGGCACAGAATGTGAACCAGTTTACGGCAGCGCCATCTAGCGTGCAGTTTTCGCCAATCGCCTTTTTCTCGACTAATGAAATATATGCGAAAGCTGACACAGACACAGACGATGCCTCGCCGATATCAGCAAACAGCTTCAGCTTCATCGTCTCGCCTTCTTTTGTTATTGTAATTTTGTGGTGCCTCATTCAGCACCGCAGCGAGTGGTGCCACCGCAAAACGCAACGCATCGCATCGCATCGCAACAATCGCAACTTGGAATGGCCCCAAACGGTTTCGTTTTGTCCAAAACTATGCATAATTTATGAGTATCGTTTGGGTTGCATCGTTTTATTATGCTAATGCCCTGGTAATTTGTTCGCTTTTGGGGTCTGCCAACTTGAGCTTAGTGTCACTATTAAGCGACTAATTAATTTGTTGCAGACGCTCGCTCAATATTATTCGTTGCCATCAATTGATTAACATTAGCCGGGCTAAGCATGAAGGTGCCAACAGTTCCATCAATCACTTAGCAGATAACCAAAGTTTCTCTCCCCTCTTCTCAAAGCCAAATGCAGTTCGGAAAAGCTAGAAATCGGCTATATAAATGATTCTACGACCGGAACAATAAAACGGTGTAAATAGTAATGACACTTTGAAATTTTGGAAAAGCGTCAAGGTGAAAGTATGAATGGAACAAATAGACAGTGATGGCAAAAAAATTTAACTTACCAATTTTGATGCAGAATCAAAATAATAAAAAATAGGATATTATGAAATGAAATTTTGGAAAAAGTGTCAAGGGAAAAAAATGTACAGTGATCGAAAAAAATTAAATTTTTCAAGTAAATCAAGTTTTGATGCAGAATCAAAATAGAGGCCAAATAATAAAATGATGATAAAATTTACATTCCGCAATGAAATTGTTTAAGATTTGACAAAGTTATGACGGTTTGAAGCTTTGTAAAAAGTGTCAAGGGATGTATGGAAAAAGTAATACAAAAATTGACAGTGATCGAAAAAATTTAAATTTTTTAACTAAGTAAAATTTTGATGCAGAATCAAAATAGAGGCCAAATAATGATAAAATTGACATTCCCCAAGGAAATCGGTTAAGATTTGACAAAGTTATGATACATTGAAATTTTGGAAAAAGTGTCAAGGGGAAAGTATAGAAAAAGTAATAAAAAAATGAACAGTGATCGAAAAAATATGAAATTTTTTAACTAAGTAAAATTTTGATGCAGAATCAAAATAGATGCCAAATAATGACAAAATTGATATTCCGCAAGGAAATCGGTTAAGATTTGACAAAGTTATGACAGTTTGAAGTTTTGAAAAGAGTGTCAAGGGGAATGTATGGAAAAGTAATAAAAAAATGGACAGTGATCGAAAAAAATTGAAATTTTTTCACTAAGTAAAATTTTGATGCAGAATCAAAATAGATGCAAAATAATGACAAAATTGATATTCCGCAAGAAAATCGGTTGAGATTAGACAAAGTTATGATACATTGAAATTTTGGAAAAAGTGTCAAGGGGAATGTATGGAAAAAGTAATAAGAAAATGAACAGTGATCGAAAAAAATTTAATTTTTTAACTAAATTTAATTTTGATGCAGAATCAATATAGATCCCAAATAATGACAAAATTTATATTCCGCAAGGAAATCGGTTAAGATTTGACAAAGTTATGACAGTTTGAAGTTTTGAAAAGAGTGTCAAGGGGAATGTATGGAAAAGTAATAAAAAAATGGACAGTGATCGAAAAAAATTGAAATTTTTTCACTAAGTAAAATTTTGATGCAGAATCAAAATAGATGCAAAATAATGACAAAATTGATATTCCGCAAGAAAATCGGTTGAGATTAGACAAAGTTATGATACATTGAAATTTTGGAAAAGTGTCAAGGGAATGTATGGAAAAAGTAATAAGAAAATGAACAGTGATCGAAAAAAATTTAATTTTTTAACTAAATTTAATTTTGATGCAGAATCAATATAGATCCCAAATAATGACAAAATTGATATTCCGCAAGGAAATCGGTTAAGATTTGACAAAGTTATGACAGTTTGAAGTTTTGAAAAAAGTGTCAAGGGGAATGTATGGAAAAAGTAATAAAAAAAATGGACAGTGATCGAAAAAAATGAGATTTTTTAACTAAGTAAAATTTTGATGCAGAATCAAAAAATAGGCCAAATTATGAAAAAATTGACATTCCCCAAGGAAATCGGTTAAGATTTGACAAAGTTATGATACATTGAAATTTTGAAAAAAGTGTCAAGGGGAAAGTATGGAAAAAGTAATAAGAAAATGAACAGTGATCGAAAAAAATAAAATTTTTTAGATAGGTAAAGTTTTGATGCAGAATCAAAGTAGATGCCAAATAATGATAAAATTGACATTCCCCAAGGAAATCGGTTAAGATTTGACAAAGTTATGATACATTGAAATTTTGGAAAAAGTGTCAAGTAATAGGGCGATGGAAAAAAAAGTTTTCAAGTTGTTTTCAAGTAGTTTTTGGATATTAGAAACTTATTAAAAATAAGAAAAAATATATTTATTTTATGTGATTTTATTTGAAAATCAAATTTAAATGCTCTAAAAAAATTGACCCTTTATTTATACTCACCACCCGAGTGTATTATAGTATGTTTGTATTGACAAACTTGCAAAAGTGTAACAACTGCAACAAGAGCGACAACTTTGGTTGGCATTACAACAATGTCGGGTCTGGGGAACTGACCACGTCGCCGTGTCTGGCCGGGCAGCGTGTGTGCCCCCGCGAGAGGTCGTCCAGCCTCAGATCCGGCTTTGCGGTCGTTCTGTCTGTCTGTCGGTCGCTCAGTCGGTCGGCCTTTGAGTTATAAAGCGAGCGTCGCGTCGCGTCGCGTTGCACGTTGGAAATAGTTTAAAGCGCTTAATAATATGCAGTTTATTATTGTTATTGGCGTCGTTGTGGCACATAAAACTTGCAATTGGCATTATTAACGCCATAGGCTCTGACTCCATTCAGAGTTTCGCTTAGAATTGCTTTGGTTTGGTTTGGTTTGCTTTGGATTGGGGCGTGTGTGGGAATGCTTCAATGATTGCAATATTTTGGCAATAACGGACACAGCTTCATGCCTGTTCACACCTGGCCAAAAACATTAATGAACATTCAAATGAACTGCAACTCTAATTAACCAAAAATATACTATATAAACTTGGTCACAGTTTGCACGCAAACCAAATTCAAATTCAAACTCAATTCAAATTTAAATTCAAACTCAAAGCAAACTGATATTTTGTCAATGAATAAGAAATGGAAAGAGGAGAGAGATGTGAGGGCGGGCGGGAAAAACTCATAAGCTAATTAAAAGCAAAGCATTTGCTTAGAAATATATATATTTTTTTTATATAATGGCTTTATAAAGTGCGTGATCTGTTCCAGCGAGGCGTAGTAAATTGAATAATGAAATTCAGTGCGCTCCATACATATCATTACGAATACGAATATGATTACGATTTATTAGTCTAATGAGTGCACCAATAGATTCGCGTGATTTCCAATGAATACTTGCTTCAAATTTGCTGATTTCGTTGCGAATTGCACTTGTCAGAGGGTTGCCTGTAGAGTTTACTTTTAAAGTAATGTAATTTAAATTTATCGCTTTATTTGAAATTATAGATTAAGATTAATTTAAAACGTTTCTATATTAAATATAATCGTATGAACATAAATCCATTAATTTTTTGTGCCTATTTTTCCAAATTAGCTAAACAAGTTGTTCAAGTTTTGCCACTTTTCGAAGGCCTTAAATTTATGGTTTATTCTCAATATTATTTATTTATATATATATAAGTCTTTAGATATGTTTCCATAGATAAGAAAATGTTTTAAATTAGTTTGCATATTATAAACTTAAAATAAATATATACATAATAAAATATATATAAAAATTAATAATTTTCCCTACAGTTTTTTATATTTTAGCAATTAGAGTAAGCCAAAATAATATGGATAAATACAGATATGTAACATATATTTAGATATTGGTTTATTTGGCCACATTTACTATTTTCAGTCTTGATATCTGTAAAATTTATACACTCAATAACATTTTATTAATTCTCTTTGATTAACCCTTTTTACTGTTGACACTTTGTGTTAAATAAACGCACGTATTTCATTTGCCACCTTCGCAACCGCCAAAAATTTCTTCAAAATTAAAAATCAAAATGGAAATTAGTTGTTATTGCCAGATGAGGTCTATTTTTTCTATATTTCTTCTATTTTTTCCGCGTTGTCAAGCGTTTGCTTTGAAGTCAGCCGCCAAGTGAGGCTCAGTTAGCTGACAACGCGGCGTATGCGCATTTTTAATTGCCTCAACATGGATTGCTGCGAAGATTGGCAACGTTTTTCGACTACTATTTTTTTGTTTGTTGTGTGTGTGTGTGTGTGGCAGTATTATTACGAGTATTATCAAAGAGCTCACAAATTGAAGCTGACATTTCCACAGGCAGTCGAGACGTTGTTTGGCGCGTTAATTTCAAATGGTTAACCAAAAATGGTCGCGTTATGAATTATCAATATGGAGCCGTCGTCGTTGTTGCCGCCCTGGTGACATCGTGCAGCGTGCAACGTGCAGTGTGCAATGTGCCACAGAATGTGAACCGTTGCTCAGGTTTTTGCGCAACGCAGGAAATTGTTGGCCATTGACTTGACCAATGTGCCAAATGTACCAAATGGACCAAATGGACCAGCTGGACAGCTGGACAGCTTGGGCAGCGGGTGCTCCATATACGGTCTAAATATTTGCTAAATCACACGCGCTCCACAGACATTGCCACAAGACAATGCCGCACAACAGTCCAGCAACAATATGATGTTGCTCTCGTTGTGGCTGTAGTTGTTGTTGTGGCTGTTGTTGTTGCTGGGAGATTTGCTCCAGCTTCAGCTTTGGTCACGATTTTAACATTTTTGCGCATGCGCGCAGCGAGCAACCCCAAAATTTTCGGCGTTGCCCATTAATTTTCATTGAAAACGTTTTCATATTTTGCCATAGTTGTTGCTGTTGTTGTTGTTGTTGCCACATTTTCGTATAGCACAATATTTTCATTGTAGTGTTTTGGCATATATTTATGTGCCGTAAAAAATGCGATCAAGATTGGACTAGGACTGCAAAAGAGTAGACACCAGACAAGGCGAGGTTCCAATGGGCAAAGGAATCGCAACAGCAACAGCAACAGCAACAACCATAAAGCCACATTGTTGTTCAACTTTGCACTTCAATTGCAGTTGCTGTTGTTGTAGCTGTTGTTGTTGTTGTGTCTCAGTTAATGTTATTACCGTTTGGGGGCGCAGGCGTAAATTAATGGATTCATCGAGCCAAACTAAGCCATAGCCAAACTTTAAGTCGAATTCGAAGTCGAAGTCGAACTCACAGCCAAGCTGAATTTGAAGTTCAATGTTTGTGTTAACAACTTTACACCTATGCTTTAAAGATGAAGATGGAGGCCGTGTTTAATTGAATTTTATGTTGAATTTATCTATTAGAGAGTTTACCATTTTAATTAAGGCATGTGGCGGAGCCAAATTAGTGGCCAACTAAGCTGGCCATTATTGAGATGCCGAAACAAAGAACAACCACAAATTGTCTTGGCCATTTTCGGGGTGTGGAACTGGGCGAGTCTCCTCAGTAGAAGTCTGCAAAAAACAAATGCTAATTATATGGTCAACTGAAGCTATCATTCATTCTCTTTCGCTCTCTTACTACACTAAAAAAACTAAATTACTCTCCAACAGCTCAAAATAAATTAGAATGTATTTTAAAACTTAGAATTATGCCCTTAAAAAGCGCTAAATATTTTTTGCATCACATTTTTAAAATTATAAAAAACAGCTTATTCTTTAACGATTCAAATAAAATTAACCTTTAATAAAATTAAACCTTTAATTTCTATCTATCAATCAAGTCTTTATTAACATAATATGTTTTAAATATTTACAAAAATTTTAATCAGAGATATTTTCAAGTCTGCGAAAAATTCCTAGGCATTTAAGCAGACATTTTTAAAATTGGCATTATTATAAAGAGAAAAGATATATATATATAAATTTTTTTTTTTTAATTTTTATTTTAATTATGAAATAATTTGTTAGCTCTCAGTTTGGTTAATTATTGTATTTTGTTTAATTTATATTTTTGGGAAAACTATTTTACACCTAAAGACAATTTTCTTAATTATAGAAAATTAATTTTCTGAGTGTATTTCTAACTCTCTCTATTTCTGGCTGTGGTCAGGGCAAGGTTATGATTTGGACAGAACACAAGAAGCTGTAGCCGGTACTTCTTTAACATTGTTGTATTTGTGACTCGGACTCTAACTGTCTGACTGTGTGACTGTGATTATGTGGCAAAGGCGGTCACGCCCATTTAATTGCCACCTAGCATTTGAGTTAACTAACTGTTCATAAATAGTTATGGCATACACGGACAGCAGCTGCGCCCACAAAGTTGCCACTGCAACTCAACTCAACTCAACTCAGGCTCAGGCCATTGCAGATCAGGCCAAAAGCAAAGCTATAGCCAAAAGACAACTCAGGCCAAGCCTCAGCCTCAGACCGAGTCTAAGTCCGATTCCCAATTTAAGTCGATGTGCCATTGTTAGCACAGTACATTTATTTTCCCACTCTTGGCTTGCCTTTGTTTTTCCTTCTGCTGTTGTTGCTGTTGTTGTTGCTATTGTTGTTGCCATTGCTTAAAAAAAAAATACTTAGTTAATTTAGCGCATTTTGTTTAATTTTGGTGCTGCAACTTGGCTAACAATTTGATTTGCAGGCCAGCCATTGATTGCTTTATTAAGCGTTAATTTGGCCAACGTCCTTGGGCAAGTTAGTGCGCAATGTGGCCAAGCAAAGGCTTCCGCATCAAGACAGAATAACTCCAAAAATATATATAACCAAATAAATAATGAATCAGCTCGTGCTTGAATGTCACACTTGAATTCGATGACTCAGTCTTGCAATTAACAATACTAATTTGTTGTATTTGAGACAGCAGAAATATTGAGGCAAATGTAGTCGACACTAGAGATTTTAATGAAATATATGTAGAGATGTTTAATGTAATATATTTTAATTATTTTATTTTTGTAAGTTAATAATTTCAACAATAATTTTTAAAATGCAAATAATATTTTGAAAAAAATTAGTCAAGTAATAAAATTTGACAACATATCTACAACTATTTTATAATAGATTTAAAATATTTTATAATGCAAGTTTTTGGTACATGTATTTTAGTTTTTTGGGTTTTTCTAGACTTTTCATAAAATTATTTCAAGACAAAAATTCTATATAATGTTTTAATTGCTAACTTAAAAGTTAAAAAAAATGAGAAATTTTCAACTAGATCAATTCTATTAATAGTTTTCAGCCAGAAATTTAAATGCTATGAAAACAAGAAACAAATTCCCAAGAAAAATCTTGACAGGCAGATATTGAAGTTGAAATCATTTCATTTCGAAAGAGGAAATACGAAAATTGTCAATTCCAGCAAAGTAACAATAATGAATTAGACACTTAAAATATGCATCTACCTTCATTATTAAAATGCTTAATATATAGAGAAATAAATAAAGTTTCCATTGGAGTTTTTAGTTCCCATCGCAGCGTTTTCTATTTCCCACTTTAATAAATTTGTTATGCCAGCCAAAAGCGTAGCAATAGAATTCCAAGCATAAATCACACACAGCGTGGTATTGAGAGAGAGAGAGAGAGAGGGGAAGATAGAGATAGAGAGAGACCGCACACTCAGATGCATGTCGGTGCCATTCATGCGTGGTTTCAGTGGCCCATTCAAAGGTGTCGCTACTCGGATCGTTTATGCAAATATGCAACATGCAACACAAAAGCCAAGTACGCCCAACATGTTAGACGCGAAGTCAGTCAGACGTTTAGTCAGTCCGACAGAGTCAGAGTTAGAGTTATAGTTTGTGTTTGAGTTGGAGTTTAAACTGCGAGACTGAGGGCGTTCATATTCATAGGTCTAATTGCCTGCAACGGGCCGTGAGATTCTTATGAGGCATTCATTCAAATGCAAAAAGGCCTTTGGCCATCTTGGTGTTTAGAGCGCTTTGGGCCCTGATTGTTATGCAGAGTACGAGTCTGAGTCGGAGTCTTCAGATATTTTGGCTTACTTTGTGCACACTTAAATGCAGCAGCTTCACTTTTAAAGAGATCTTCAAGTGGCATTAGCATAAATTAAATCCACACTTGTTGCCACAACGATGCCAATCAGTTGTGCCTGACAGTTGGCCAATATTTATGAGCCAACATCAATAAGTTATTTGTTGGCTTTGCATTACGCCTAATGCGTTGGACAATGGCAACTTTAAAGATGCGTTAAATACATGTGTACACATATAAAATTGCTTAGATACTCATAGATATTCCCTGCATATATTTATGGATTTATGGTTTTATGAAATCATCATCAGCAGCGTCGTAACAAAAAAGTGAATGGATTTTATGCGGTACTTATAGATATTCATAATACGTCAAAGAGTCGCCACAATTATGGCTTTAACACTTTTGGCTTATAACTTTTCTTATATGTTTTTTTTTGGGTGGTTTATCGCATCGCACAGTAAACGACTTGGCCAGCTGGCAAAGTGGCTTTGATTTGATTTTATGGCCTACACGCATTTACAATCAGTTTAGAAAAGTGTTGACACTTTTTCAGTTTTCTAGCCATATCCATAAACGATCATAAAACTTTATTGGTCCACCAACATCAGCAGCAACAAAAACAACTAAAAAAAACCCGGTAAAATGGCTAAATGGGTGTGGCATTTCCGCTTAAAAGGAACTCATATTGTGAGTTGTTTCTGATGAGACTTAGAATTATGTGTTTGAATCTTTTAGACCCTGTTTAGTCTCCACTAAGCCATTTACAAAGGAGCACATCTTTTGTTGTAGGCTTAATAGTTTGATGGGGTTCAAGCTCTATAAGAATCTTTTGTACTTTATATTGATTCGCAATGAATGAAGCCAAAGGTTTTGCCAAATTTAAATCGTCCATGAACTTGTTGTCCATAAAGCCAAAGCAAAACTATGCAGAAAATTAATTAAATTCTTTATGTGATGATCTGTTGATTTTATAATTAGTAATTCTAACTCAATCATAGTTTATATTATTGTAAATAATAAATAAATTATTATTTGTTTTAGATATATGATTTAGATTCCAATGGTTCTATATTTTAAAATGCTTAAAACATGATGGAAAAAATAAATATATTAGACTGTTGCATAAATAAAACTAAATATAAGCTGTTATTAAATTTATTAATTTAGATTTTTAATTTTTGAAAATATAAAAAACAGGTCTCTGTTTAAAATATATATCTAATCATGCACAGATGAAATTTACTTATATGGTATAGATATAGATCATTTGTAGAACTACAGATAATTTGATATTAATGTCAAATTGTCAAAGCTTACATCAACTAAAAATAGTTTTGTTTTAAAAGATGAAAATATTTCAGTTTCAGTCCGTCGATTATTTTTAAACTATTTGTCTACAACCAATAGTTTAATTTTGCAACAAACTTAAGTTATAAACATTGCATATCTGAACAATTAATTAACAATAAAAATGAAACAAGCTGATAAATTTTGAGCTGTTACTTTTACGAATTCAACTCGCAAAGTAATCACACTATTTTTTGTTTTTTTTTTTTTTGTATTCACATAAGCACATTTTGATCATTTCGATTTGTAGCTGGTAAAATGGACAAGTACGAGTAACTAAAATTTTAGCCCGGCGGTGGTTAAGGAGACCAACCCGAAAAGCATTTGGCAAAAAGCAGAAAACGATTTTGCCATTTAGCCATTTGGTCATTTTGGCAATTTGGTGCAATGCGAGCAACAAAAAATGTTGAAATACTTTACAAAATACATGCAGCAAATGCGAAAACAAACGCAACAATAAATAAACGAGTGTTTTTATAGCATTTCAATTGATTTTGGCGGTGCTTGGTGGTTGGCATGCGTCGCAATAAATAAAATCTCGTACGGCCTATTATACAATATAATAAATCTGAAAAGAGTGTCTCAGTCTGTTTGCAGCTATACAAAAAAACAAAAAACAAAACAAAAAATTCAGAAAAAATAAAAAATAATAAAAATAAAATAAAAAGTGGGCGTGCTGCTCTTGATGTTTGTTGCCGCACTTTGCACATTAAAATGCCGCGCATGCGTGCCACACAGTGTTGCACAGCGTTGCACGCAGGATGTGGGCAGTGTTGGGGCAAGTACGAGTATTGAGCAATTCCCTCAGCGACAAAATGTTGTGCCACAAAAAATGCCTTAGTAATTGCCCCACCCTACAATCGGATCCCCACTGAAAATGAAATTGAAAATGAATTCGACGCGCCTTTTTCATTTGCCGTCGACGTTGCACGTTGTTAATTAAGATTCGATTTTCATTCATAATAAATGCACTTTAAATGCATGTTTTCTCGCACATTAAAAGCGCATAAATAAAAAATTAACACCCAACCGCAGCAGACAGACGGACAGACGGACAGGACGGACAGTCGCCTGTCTGGCTTCCTTGCAGTCTCTTGTCCAGTTGAGGTAAATACGCACATACGCACACACACACACACACACACTGACTTGCCTCATCACTCATACGCAATGAAGACATTTATATGGCAAAAGCGTTTAGCGCCAGCCTCAACTTCAGCGTCGGCTTCAGAGCAAACGCATCTTCGTCTCGTTGCCAAGTTGAAGTTGAGGTAGCAGTTAATGTTGGAAAAGCAGGCGGTTAGGCCTAGAGACAGACAGTACGACAGACAGACAGACGGACAGACAGACAGACAGACAATCGCAGTTGCCAGTGGTGTGCGACAAGGGATAAACTATCGATGCCTATCGATTTTTATTTACTTATTTCTCCATTCCGTAGAAATAAATGAACTAGTCAAAAATTCAATTATTTAAAAATCTATAAGTTAATCGCAGAAATATCTTATGCATTTTTCAAAAAATATTTGTTAATCCAAATATCTATGTCTACTTTCCCCAAATGCATACTCAGTATATTATCCATTTAAAAAATAAGTAAATTAAAAATGAACGTTAAGCTTTGATAAAATTTTGTCAAAAATTATTTTTAAATAATTGAAAAGAAAATACTCAATTTTATTGAACTTATTACTCAACCTACATTAGAGTGGGTTAATTTTTTTTGCGACAAAGCGGCAATGAAAATCGTAATCCTCGATGAACTCTATGTAGAATTGCCCAAGAAATCATGGGTCTAAAAACAATATGGAGCTTACACTTTTTACATGCAAGTTATTTGTGTTTTTTATATGGGTAATTGTCTTTAAGGTGGAACTTAAAGACAAGAATTAGTTGGCGGTCTTAACTAGTTTTTTTCTAATTCAATTTTAAGCATAAGCACTTTTGTCAAGTTTCTTAGAAGATTCAATAAAACAGTTCATTTTGCATTACTTTTAAAATTCAATTGAAAAATGACCGCCAACTTATTCTTATCACTAAATTCATTTAATTTATTGTAGAAAATAATCAAATAAAGAATTTTTTTTTAATTGATAAGCATGTGTAAATTAAAGACAAGCAGTTTCATTAGCTTTAAGAAAAAAATATAATCACTGAAATTGATAATAAAATATTTTAATATATTAAAAACAACAAAATATAGTTCAGTTGTTTGTTGAAATAAATCAGAGCACTTAGAGATATTGTATGTTTTCATTTGATTACAATTTGTATAATTCTAATTTTATTTAACCTTTGTCTATGTCATTAATTTAAAGATGTATATTATAATTTTCATTAAGTTAAAGTTTTGATGAATTTAAATAATTTAACGTTTTTTTTTGACTTTGTCGTTCTCTTTTTCTGAGCCCCTTTTGAAGGCCGCCTCTGTGTCCGTTGCAACTTCTCACGCAGAGTCTCAGTTGTTGCCGTCGTCGCAACGTGCAACTTATCGTCAACGTTTTTACGTGTCTCTTTTTTCTTCTTCTAGTCGCCGCCTTTTGCCGCACGCAATGGGCGTTGTCAGGCACCTGTTGCCACAGTCAATGTTGTTGTTGCTGTTGCTGTTGTCGATGTTGTTGTCGCTGACTGAAATCAGAGCAAGGCAAGGCTCAAAGTTGCGTGTGTGCGTGTTAATGTGTGTGTGTGTGCGTGTGTGTGTGCGTGTGTGTGTGTGTGTGCGTGTGTCTTGTGGCTAAGTCCGATGACAGCATCTTAGGCAGCAGTTGCAGTTGCACTTGCAACTGTTGCTGCTGTTGCTCTTGTTGCTGTTGAACATGTTAATTCGCAGTGCGTTGCATAAAGAGCAACAGCAACAACAGCAACGGCAACAACAAGCCGTTACATGCCACTTGGCTGACTGCTCCTTATTTTATGTAATTGCCAACTAAACACTTTCAGACCCCAAACAACAACAACAGCAACAACAACATCATCATCTGCATGATGATCATCAGCGTTATCATCATTATTGATGTTGTTGCTGTGCGTATTTATGTCTAATTAAAATAGCGCTGAATGCCGGTCATACCCAGAAGCTCTAATAAATATATTTATATACTCGTATTTAACCAACTACACCACAAGTTGAACAACATACGAGTGTGTGTGTGTGTGTGTGTGTGTGTTTGTATCATATGTTAAATATGTGCATTGTGTTAATTATAGCGTTTTAATGTAGCGCGCTTAAACGTTTTTCAATTTACAGTTTACAGCTTAGACGTCAGGCATTTCCTGCTCGAGTTGCCAAAGCCAAAGCCAATAAATCTATGCAAAACTTATTAAAAAAAAATTCAAAAATAATAAAAAAAAAAACCATATGACAAACTGTGCACAAGGCGTTTAATTATTGGTTTTTTTTTTTACTGACTGACTTTTGCTGCTGTTGCCTTAATAAGTCAGGCTGCCGCAATTTGACTTAATTTGCGGGCGGCCACAGGGTCGTATGAGTAACATTTAATTGCAGCTTAACAAGGGGCAGCATTTGAAAGAATTTTTGTAGCAAAAATTGCTCATTACGCAGAAGTACAACAACAACAATGAAGGTACAAAAAAATGCTAGCCATAATAATAACAATAATAATAATTAAAAACCAATTTCTGAGCCAAGTGCCAGCACACAATACAACAATAAGAAACTGGGCTATAATCACACATGCACCAAAAACCAAAAACAAAAATTTGCTTAGTCAAGCGGTAATAAAGGCGGCGTGAAATGGGCGCAGTTATTTGGCCCACGGCTGCCACAAAGTGCCACACAGAAAATGATTATTGCGATTAATAATTTGGCAATAAAAGTTGCCAACACTAATGCTTTTATTCATAACAAATTTTTGTGTTTTTTAAGCAGATGCCAAAACAACAATTGTCTGCGTCCAAACTGTAATCCTGACTGCATTCGACTCGCTGCAACTGCAACTGCCACAACAGCAACAACAACATATAAAATAATAAAAAAAAATAAAAATAAAATAAAAAAAATTGAAATATTGTGCTGTTGTTGTTACTGTTGTTGTTGCTGCTGCTGCCGCTGTTAAGCAACAATTAAGCAATTTTCATAATTACGAACAATGACCAATTTTTTGACACGCTCGCAAAGCGCGCAAAATTTTTTAACCAGCGGCAAATAGCAGCAGCTCTGCTGACGCCAGCGTCGACGTCGACGTTGCCGTCGCTGTTGCTGCTGCTGTTGCCGTCGGCAGCATTTAGCATGTACGTAGCTTTGTGTTGTTGCATGCCTAATCAGAAATTCAAACAGTGAATTAAATGAAACGAGCAGTCAATTTTATATATGCTAAAGTTTACAGAATATTGCATACACTACACTTAACAAAAAGGTACTTACGTCACTAGTGTTTATAAATACTTGGGTAGAGCTTGAAATCTTGGCATGTTACAAGGTCAACTAAATCTTCCTTAAATATAATATATGATAAAATAAACATGCAACAAAAAAAAAAAAAATCAAATATTACAACAAATAAATTAAAAAAGAAACAAATCTTCGATGAAATTAAATTAATTTTTTTATTTTTAATGCATTACTTTTAATTATACTAGTTCGTTTGTAATATCTCAAATTAAAAATCTTTAATTATAAAAATATTACTTTCAATACTGAAAATTTGTAAAATTGGAAAAATTAAAGAACTGGTTAAAAGTACAATTTAAAGGAGAGAGGCTAAAAAATAAAAAACATAATAGTCCTTGCGGTAATTAGAAAAAATAATTAGAATATTCTAATTTATTACTGGCAATGTCCTGAAAACTTGTACACCCTCAACAACTTTTATGTATATTATTCATTATTGTGACATTTTTCTATTACTTTTAATGCAATTTATTTTAAAATTGTATAGGCAACAAATTTAAACTTTTTTATTATAGAAAATAGGTGTAAAAACTTAGAAAAATATATAAAAACAAAGAAGCTGACAGAAGTTAATTAATTAGAAATAATGGAAAGAGTTTGGTGAGTCAGGTGAGCCACTTACAATTGATCCCTGTTCTATTGAGTAATATTTTGATATTAATTTGAGCAATTCAAGTTCTTGTAGCAAAAAATATTCAATTCTAAAATTTAATTTTGAGTAAAATTTTTTCCAAAATATTTGTCTTTTAATAATAGGCCAGAAATAGGAGCACTAAAAAATTGGCAGTACTTTAACAGGAAAAAAATACTTTAGTCCGAAAAATGCAGTGTGGCAGCTGCCTTTGGAAGTGGATGCGAAATATGCCTACTGGGCGAACAACAGGTGGATAAAAATTGTATTTATATTATTTTATTTATATTATTTATGAGGGCAAAACACTGCTGCTTTATAGCATACGCAGCTTGCATGAGCCTATTTAAGTTTATTACTCTATATTATATATGCTACATATAGATTCGACTTCCACCTGACAATAATCATGTGTGGCAGCCACAACAGACACTTGCCACTAACAAATCTGCAGTCCAATTGACCACAGGGTGCTTCAGGCATGTCGTGGCAGGAAATAACTGTTACTGTTGCAGTTGCTGTTGCTGCTGCTGATTTTGCTGGCCAATTTCTGTGGCGATTTATATAATCAGCAGCGACACAAAACGTGGCAACATACTACATGTAATTTGCCATTGCTGGCTGTTAGCTTTTAGCTGTTAAGAGTTAACAGTTAACAGTTAGCCGCTTTGGGCCAATCTAAAACAATTTGCGTTTCGTTTTATTTTGGCAACAACAATTGGCAGCAGCTGAATTTAAAGCAGTTATGTTGGTGTTGCAATTGGAAAGACTGACAAAAACAACTCTAACCTGGCGACATCCTAGACATCCCACCCACAATTAATGTATAATAATTGCAAATTAAAACCAGTGCGACTCAAATTGCAACAGACAAAAAAAAAAAAACAAGAAGACAAGAAAACAAAAAGCACACAAAATGCGGCAAGTGTTGCAAAGCAGCAAGTTGCAAGTTGCAAGTCGCGATGCGGTTTTGTTTTCTGTTTTCTGTTGCTGTTTTGTTTTGTATTTGTTAAGAGTCGAGAGTCAAGATATTAAACAATAATTGTAACTGTAAAGTGAGCTTAACGTGAGTGCATCAAAGCATAATTTTCTTGCAACACAGACTGCAACAAAATTCATTGAAGAAAAACACAGACAGTGCAAGCGACTGACTGACGGACAGAGAGACAGAGAGACAGATAGAGAAGTCAAGAAACTCTGGCTGCGAGTACGTAAAAAAAATACCGCCTTATAATTAGAGCAGAAATTCTGACGTTTCTATTTCAATTTTCCAACAAACGCCACGCAAAACTGCCACGCCAAGTGACGTTTTGATTGAGTGATTGGCAACAAGTCAGAGGAGCTCAACCAACTTGGTTGTTGGCAGTTGGTAGTTGGCAGTTGGTAGTTGGTAGTTGGCCAAGTTAGTGGGGGAAAAAGAAGGCTGGGTAGCCAACCAGGCAGCAAGTGTTGCCCACTGTGGTTACAGAAATATCTGCATACCTTGCCACTTGTGGCATGGCAATAACTGAATGAAATATCATTTTTATTTTTTTTTTGTTTTTGTATTTTTGTTTTTGCTGCTCCTCTTGTGAAAGAAGGTATCCAGTTACCTTCTGGCTGCTCAGCTCCATTGTCTTCAAATCCGGCAGGTAATTTAAACACTACTAGAGAAATTTCAGTGCACAGTGGTGCACACATATTTAATACATAGCTAAATGTGGTTGTAAATTCACTCATGGCAACATATACAATTACATCTCAGCTAGTTCAAAATAATTATCTAAAAAAATTGGAATTGGACTTTGCGTTGGCAGCAGAAAGACAACTATATTTATTGTTAAAAAAACAACCAAAAATATGTGCTAAATCCCAGTTCAAATGTCAACTCAGCTATCAATTTCCCTTTTAGCTATAGTCTACACCTGCCACAATTAAAGTTGTTTTTCTGCCGGCGACTGTTATCACCAAAAATAAAACCACTAAAAAATAACAATTTAATCTTTTGGCAAAACTACAAAAACAATAAATTAAGTCGGGGTTTTTTTCTGCTTAATTCCAAAACATGTTGCTAATTTTTTGCAATCTTTTCGCATATTGACCTGTAATCTACATTTATACACATGAAATATAGTATCATAAATAATCAAATACATATTTATATACACTGAAAAAAAAGACCAACTTCTTAAATCAAGAATATTCATCTTGAATATTTTGTTCTTAAAATAAGATTATTTTAAGACCAAAATTACTAAAACTAAGATTATTAATCCAAATAATTTTAAAATCTTAATATAAAAATCTCAAATTGTTAACAAAGTATAAATAGGTACTATTTTGTATCAAACAAATGGTCGCACCGTGGCGCTCTGGTTAGAGAGGCCGCTTCAGTTGTGAAGCAGTAGGCGGCGGTTCGAATCCCCCTCGTAACAAATTAAAATTACATTTATTAAATTACTAAAATATAATAAAATGTAAATAAATCAAAATTTAAAATTAAAAAAATTTATTTATTTTTTGATTTTAATTTTAAGAACATTTATTCTTAAAATAAGAACTTGGTCTTATTTAAAATGTTCTTAAAATCAAGATGTGTTCTCTTAAATTAAGAATTTTATGTTTTCGACGCATTTTTTAAGCCAAAAATATTAGTTCTGAGACCAAAATCTTGATTTTAGAACACTTTTTTTTTATCAGTGTACACTTTTAGTGATAACAAATAAAATTTTGAAAACAAACAATAATTCTTCTGCTTAATTGCAAAAGTTGTTGCTCATTAAATTCAAATTTATTGCTTTGCTTTTTCCATATTGACCTACAATACAGATTTAAACTCATAGAATATTGTAGCTGCAAATATATATTTAAATACATATTTATGTACATATGTATAGAAATAAAGGAACGATTTGTCTGATTAGTTCTGGGAGAAACCATGAATAGCATTTATTTGCTTTTGGAATATGCCTTCTCAGTGATAAGCGCCTGCATTTGCCCCTATATAAGAAGTGGCTTCTGTGGTTTGGGCTCAGTTGCAATCAACACTTACCTGAAGATGAAATACTTGGCATTGCTCATTTTGGTTCTCATTGGGCTCAGCTCTACTCTGGGCATGAAAGTACTTCAACGTAAGTCTAAGAATATTAACCCCATTTGCGTATAATAAAAAAAAGATTTATTTTAAATTTAGCTAATTGTCTATGGGATGTACTCGGTCGATGTAAAAAAATTGTTTATTCTACGACTTCTTTTAACCCTCTCGCTGTGGACAATTAAACAAGGATTGTTAACTGAAAATAACATATTTTAAATAAGATTGAAAACTTGTTATAAATTAAACTTTCGACTGACAGTTCCTTTGACAGTAATATAAAATAATTTTCGGATTTGCACAAAATGGGCTCTGTATGTATAAAATAGTTTGTTTGATAAATATTTTATTAATTTGGTCGTGTTAATAATAATAAACTACATTCACATTGTAAAATAATGACCATAAAATAGTATTCATAATTTTCTGTGTCTGAGTTTTATTCTTAAGGAACCAAGTTTTTGAAGACATTAGTTTGGAATTGGGAGCGATCGTTTCTTAAAAAGCTACATAATATGGTAATCCCATTCGTACCAGATTTCACAAATGTTCATACATTGTGCAATAAAAAATAGCACCGATAGAACTTTTAATCAACAAACTTTTAGACAGACTTCCAGCATAAATTTGATTTATTAATTAGGAATATATACTTTATATATATGTGTACTTTATTTCACCTGCCCTAAAGTGGGAAAAAGTTAATCCTCTTTACTGAATGTAATGAAAGGTATTAGTTAATTAATATAATTATAAAAAGAAGCAGGCAAATTTTGTTTAATTATTTAAATATGTTACATACTTTCTGTCAAACACATTTGACTCTTTTCTGTCCACTTTAAATGGGCACACGGTATAAAAAATGTTGCTAGTCGTAGGTTTTTGATTACATGTAGTTATTGTTATTATTGTTGGTATTGTTGCTGTTGTTGTTGTTGTTGTTGGTGCTCGTGGTGGTGGTACAGTGGGCACACCCACTTTAATGCCATACAAGTTTCAAGTGGTAATTGCTCCAATTTGAATACGTAATAAAAATCGAATGAGCAGCAAATCGATTAGCAATCTAACGCGGCGCCCATTGTGTGGTCGGACCCTGGTTCAAAAGCAACAACAACAACACCAACCACAACAACAACAATATCTAATACTCGTTCGGTCTCAACATCTACGAGTATGTTTCTAAGCACGAAACAGACACAGAAGACCAGACATTTGTCTGCCGGATCGGATCGGATCGTATCGGATCGGATCGATCGCATTGCGGATACTGTCCAATATATATGTGTGTATGTGTGTATGTATGTATGTTGCTACTGCGATCAATGTGAAGGTCAGTAGGTGGCGGCCAGCAACTACAACAATCAATTAGACCCCCTCAACAACAACAACAACAGCAAAAACAACAGCAAAAACATACAAAATAAAACGGTTATAAGTACTAACATACTATTTGAGATTTCACATGACTCAGGATCGAAGAGAAAGGTGTACGAGTTCGAATCTTGTGTCTTGTATTGAATGTAGTTCCACATCTATTTTAGAAGAGCCTCATTGCTCTAATCTTGGGGCAGGAACAGCAGGCTGTCATACCAAGAAAGTAACTGTCAGACATTTCAGTTGCAGGTTGTGCATTAAAATATTAACGCTAGAGAAAGAGATAAAAAAGAAGAGACAGAGAGAAGAAAAGTATCCTATATCACAGTTAATATTACAGTCGCCATAGAATGGATTGTTTTTTTTATTTGTTAATCATCAACCAATTATTTGCTAATATAAGACAGAATTATAATTTTTTTAGGGAACAATTAATTTACAAAATGTAATAGTTTTAATTTGAATAGAAGTAATGAAATAATGGGGAGTATATTAAAACTTATTATTGATCCAAAAAATTGAGTAAGGATTAAGGATTAAGCATAACCCAGATAAAATCAATCAGATCAATGAGAATAAATTGCAAAATTAAATTATGTGTACAGAATAATTTTTATATATCAAAAATCAAAAAGCATAGAATTTAAATCCATTTTTTTTAAATGACACGTAAAGGGTTTAATAACATAACTAAGCGGTATATAATTTATTTAATAATTACAAAAAAAGTGTCTTTCATTAAATTAAACTACACTTTGAAAATCCGGCCCAAAGTATTGATTTTATAGAAATAAAATATAAATATATTATGTATTTAAAGTTTAATTAAACAGCTTGAGATTTCTTAATACATATGAACATATATTAAGAATAGAAATATTTTGAGATAATATATGTATTATTTAATAAATAAAATAAATAAATATTAATAAATTTGTTTTCTTCTTGGCTGAATTTAATGTGGGCCAATTTCTAACTGACATCGCCACAGCTTGTGGCAAGAGTTAAGTGTTGCTCATTGTTGCAAGCTTTTTGCTAATAGAAACAGTTTGAAAAGCGGCGGATTAACGTCGTCTTAGCTAATGGTGCGTCCGATCAAGCTGTAATTGTAATTGTTAATTGCTTTCTTTAATGACGAGACAACTGAGACTGAGACTTCGACTGAGACAGAGACAGAGACAGAGACAGAGATTGAGACTCTCTCTCCCACGCAAAAGTTGCCATTGAATCGTGCTCCAATTTGATTTGTGGCAAGCATTTCAATCAGTTTGTAGCTTCAAGCTGACCAAAAATGTTTTGACAGTTTGCAGTTATTGTTTGATGCGCTGTCATGTGATGAGTTCATTAAGTGTACACAATAATTGAGCATTAAATGTTAAGAAAAAAAATCATAAGTTAAAACTCCAACTTATGAATGGGCGTGCGTTTTGACAGACGGCCAAGACTGAGATTGACTGAAAGATTGACTGACTGACAGACCGACAGACTGACACTGATGGCTCTAAGCGCTGGCCAGTTGGCCAACTATCGTCTATCGACCATCGACTTTAGACTACCAACAAAACGAGGGAGGCAAGTGAAATTGATACAACGAAAGTTGGCAAACCCAAAACCAAACTTCCTGCTTTTGATTTTATAAGTTGAAGCTGAAGTTGCAGTTGCAGTTTAAGTGTATTGTATTTTATGTGCCGCTATCTAATTAAAGCACAGGCTTGTCTTGGCCTTGATAAGAACGATAGGTCCAAAAGCTTTTTACGTCTGCAGCTGCGACAACTTTGAGGTCACTCCTTATTTAAAAAAAAAAAAAAAGCCCCAAAGCTGCTGGGCATTTGTTGTATTGAATTGCCAAGTGAAATTACAGATATTTGATGCTATTAACACAAATCTCAACTTTGTTGTAACACTGTCCATTTGAAGTTGAGTCTAGGAAGCCGCAACTCTTTCCCCCCCTTCCCCCTCTCATTGTCTCTTTCCTCAGCGCGTGGCAGATCGAATCGTATCATATTAAATTGTCTCGGTTGAGAGTGGAGTAAACTAAGAAACCAAGAAACCAAGCAACCAACCGACCAACCGACCAGATGAAATAGATCCGCTTTAATATCAGTAATTAGGACCACACCTATTCGTCGATACTCAAAGTGATTTTTATTACAATTTGTATCTGACTTGGTTTATTCTCTTTGATTTGTTTTGATTTTATTAGCTGCCTTTCGGCCAAAACTCGATTAGTTTCAATTTGTTGTCTGTTATTGATACGACTATCCATATTGTTATTGTTATTGTTATTGTTATTGTTAGTGTATTTTATTGTCTTGCTTTTTGCATATCTATATATATTTTATATACTTATTTCCATGCTGCCACAAACGGAGTCTCAACCTCAACCTCAGCAATGCCATGCAATTACATCAAGTTGTTGCTTTTGTTGTATTTGTTGCATTTTTTGCTCAACAAACTGACCTTAAACTTGCCATGCGGATTTTGTTATGGGCAAATAGCAAATTCAGAATGAAAATCAAAATAAAAAATAAATAAATGCAGCGGTCAGTTTCTATGTGCAATTAGTTTTAACTATATATGTCGGAGCTTTGTATTTAGTTTTTTCCTCTTCTATCTGTCCAGCTGTCTGTTTATCTGTTTTTTTTTGTATTTATTCGGAAAATTTATAAACTTGAAGTTTTAGCTCTTCGCAAATGAATGTGACAGGCAACTTTGACTTTATAATAATCATATTTTAAATAAACACTTTTGTTGATTATTATTATAAGTTTTATCTGGAAACTAAGTAGTATTTTATCTAGAATTTTATTTATTTTGTAACCATTTCATTTTAAATAAATAGCCCTTAAATGACTATAAAATTCTTATTTTTAGGCTTTACAATAAATTGGATTTAATAGTTAATCTATAATATATATATTTTTTTTAAATTTCACAGTTTTTTAGGTAAAAAAAAATTAGTTGTATTATTATATATTAATAAATATATCTAAGTTTTCATTTTAATTAAATGATTATTTCTTAAATTTAACTTATTATTTTAATTTAAAAATGAGTTAAAATTAATTTAATTTTAATATTTTAGCTAACTTAGCACATGCCAAAATAGGATATCTTTAATAAAATTTTCTAATTTAGCCAAATCATTTTTTTTGCCTTGAATTTTAGTATCTTCTTTTCTTCGATTTCTTCTTAAAATAAAATTACCTTAAACTTGGACTTCTTTTAACATTTTTAAGCTATCTTTGATGTTTGCTCACAGTCCAATAAGAAGTCAAAAGTTATTCAAGAAATTATTGTGAAATGAAGAGTGAGTAAAAGTGCAATTAGCGCCATCTAGCGTGCGTAGTGTATCTGCTAGTCGAGTCTACTCGACTTCAACTGCATTTAAACTTGGTTTTTTTTTGTAGGTTTCGCGTCGTGTGTTGAAAGTTTTTGTTTTCTGTTTTCCGATTTGATTTTTTTTCCTTTTAGCTGTGGTTGTTGCTTTTGTTTTTTCCTATTTGATTTGATAGCCAGGCGAGTGGAGCAGCAGGTGGTCGCACTGTTGCACCGCCGCCAAAAGCTAATTGTGTTTTTCTCACATTTGCAGTTAGGCAGCGTTTCCACGAGTTGTATCCGAGTATCTGAGTATCTGTTAGATACATTGGAGCATATGTGAGCACATATGTGCGCTTAAAACAAACACACAATAAATTGCCTCCGCACAGCATGAGTCCTTAGCTCTGCTGCACTGTGGTGCTGTGGTGCTGTGGTGGTGCGGTGGTGCGGTGGTCCAGAGGTGGTGCTGTGGTGCAGCGGCGATTCTATTTCATTTTGCATGTTGTAAATTAAAGCAAGTTAGCTCTAAATGTGCTTGGTTCCATTTCTATGAAGGCTTTCACTTAGTCAGCGAGTAACTGAGGAAATCGTTAGGATTCAAACATTAAATATAGCATATATATAAGAACTACATGTAGTCATTATTCAAGTGAGAACCTGTTGAAATACCCACATGTTTTCAATAAGTTTTCCATTCTTATTGTATCGCATATTGATAAGTGATTAAGTGAGAGATGCAGATCTCATTAGTGCCATGCTAAATAGCCTGTTGAAATGTTAAGCAACTACCTGTATTAACAGAACAATCAGTTATCTACCATATAGCCATATCCGAACTTATCACCCGACAGACAGTGGAAATTCTTTTGAGAAATGCAAAGCACCGAAACCAGTTTAAAAGTCTTCAAGCTTCATTAGACAACAGCAAATGGAAACTGAAACTGGAAAATGTATGAAAATGCCATATTACTTGTAGTTGTTACTATAACTCCTGCTACAGATTTTCACTTTGTATGCAAAATACTTGGAAAAAGCAATGAAAGCAAAATTAATTTGCAATACAAAACTGAGCTGAGACAGGCAGAGAGACAGACGGACAGACAGACAGACAGACAGACGGACAGACAGACAGACAGACAGACGGACAGCAGGTGCGCCTCTTGAGCCTACACAGAATGGGAAAACTCATCATGGAAAATGTTGAGGTGCACTCATGCAGATAAACAGTTAGGAAAAGCCATAGGAGTGCTGAAAGACAGCGAGACAGACAGACAGTTTGCCTGGCAAGTGGATCACATGTGGCTAAGAGTTGACCGAGTTGACCGTCTTGACCGAGTTAGTTGTCGTCATCTTGCATCCGCCAACTTCACATCAGTTGCCTGTCTCCGTCTCCATCTCCACTCAAAAGTATCTTGCAACGCCCTCAACCTGCCCCTGCCCCGCCCACCTTTCACACCGGCTACTGTGACACGTGCAAGAATTTGCAGCCGAGTATCCAAAAATAAACACAGACGTATGGATTTGTGACAATGTCTGACCGTTCGTATAAACATTCAGATTTCAGAGACTATAAGAGCTAGAGCTACTAAATTTGGTGACAATACTTATATTTGAGCAGGCATTTGGTGGGTTTTCAAGTATTTAGCAACGCCTCTTTTGGCTCCGTAGTTGCATAAGAATCTTATAGCAAGATGAACTTTTCAATTTTAAACTTTTCAAATCTTAAATTGTTTTTTTTTTTCATTTAATTTGGCTTTCTATGATTAAATATTTATTTGCACTGTTCAAGCCACATAAACACTTCTTTAAATTGTTCTTTATTTTGATTTCATGTATTCTTAATTTTTTCTGACTTACTATTTTAATTGTTCATTTATTTTTTTTAAAGTTTTTTTATTAAATCTGTTGTTTAGTTTTATTTCATTAATATTGATAGAATCGTATAGATGCGAAGATACGCGTACTGGGCATTTATCAGTCGAGCATCTCGACTTTTCCATGCTTACTGTAGATTGTCTATTTGTTGTTTTCTGTTTCCTTTTGCTTCCGAGTCAATTGTTTAACCCATACAAACAGCCACAATTGACACTGAGACTCGGAGTCTCTGATTTGCTCAGTTTCTGAATTTCTGAGACTCTGTGCCGCCAAGCAGTCTGCAGTTTGTTGAATGTTGACTGTTGACTGTTAAATGTTGACTGTTGACTATCGACTATCGACCATTGAATATTCACTATTCACTATTCACTGTTGACTGTTGACTGTTTTCAATACCATATTGGTGGCAACTAGCTGTAACAAACGGTCAATACAAACTTTAACGCTGCTGTCGCTCCTATTAGTTTTAAATGCCACATTGCCATTGAGCAAACACTTTGAACTCGGGCCAAAGCCAAAGCTAAAATCAAGTAATTTCAAAAGTCTTATTAAGCCGACAGTTTTATACACTTTTAAAAAATATTTTACATTCATGGACTTTAATTATGTATTATAAAATTTGTATAGATTCAAAATAGACTTGATTGCTATTTTTTTCCCTAATGGTAATTGTATTGTATTAAAATTATTAATGTTGTTGAATTTTAGTTGGAGGCTTTATTACAGCAGCATAATTAAATCCTTCAAATAAAAATAGAATTTTCAAAATTTCACCTTTTTAAGTTGTCAAAACTTTTTTAAGATGCTTAATTAATGCTTTAATACTTACTTATAATAATGATTGAACTCTACGTTATTTATTTTAAATCTTAGTGATTTTAATTTACATACAATGCCTTTCAGTTTTCTTGGAATCTAACGCTTTTTTTCACATTAGCCAAATAATCAAATAATACGAAAAGAAATAAATAAGTAAATTACGTATATAAGTTTTTTCCAACTTAAACTTGCCACTTTTTTGTGAGTGAATCAGTTAATCAATCATTAAAAAATGAATTTATTTCAGTTAGCTGACAAAATTGATGACACAGTCGTTTGGATCCGCAGATGCTCTTTCTCTTTGAGTTGGTTTTGTTGACTCGAACGGTTTAATGCGTAGTGCAAATATGGCCACCGTTTAGACCACACACACTCACACACACACACACACACGTAGACAGACACACACATCACAGATGAGAGACAAGTGGGAGATTTAGTACTTGGCCACCGTTAACAGACTCGTGGCCATTGCTTTGCTAATTGAGCAGAAAGTAAACAGTTAACAGCAGCAACAACAACAACAACAACAACAACACCAGCCAAACCACCTGCTCATGCATTGCCAATGTAAATTGTCTAAAATGATTTTCTTTTTGTTTTTGCCAGAATTTCTGTTGGTGACTTTTCACTTTTTCTTCATTTTAATTTGCCAGTTTTTTTTTACTTGGCGCGCGTCATTCTAATAAGGAAATTATGCAAAAACGCAGACAAAAAAGAAAACAACAGGCAAAAAAATAGTAGAAAAAAGGCAGCAAAGTTTTGGCAACTTGCTGCCATTTTGGGCCAAGTCAGTTTGTTTGCCCAGTTGCTGTGGCTGTTATGGCCATTGCCTCAGAAAGTTGTAAATTAATAGGCGAAAATATGTACACACGTGAGGTTTTTTTTTGCATCACACACACACACACGGATACACTGAGAGAGGAGTGTGTTTGTGTTTTGACAATCAGTTAACGCCCATTGCGGGAACTTTCAGTCAAATGGCCGAAAATGGCGACTGTAAATTGCCAATAGCTGTGCATTAAATGTGACTTGACTTTTTTACCAATGGACTGCGGCACTTACAAAACAATAAACATTTATTTTACAATGCGACAGTGATTTGTGGCACTAAAACAGTCACAACTATAACAACACAACAACACAACAACAACAACAAAAACAACAACAGCAGCTGCCTTTTCAGCAATTTATGCACTTGGAATCAAAGTGGAAGTTGCAGTTGCAGTTGCAGTTGAAATTGAAGTTGAAGTTGATGCTGAGACTGAGGCTGAAATTGAAGTCGAGAACCCAAGACGACCAACTGGGCGCGACAATGCGCCAGTCAATTTTAATTATGTGTCCAAAAAATAATGACGACGTCAGGGGGTTGCCCAAAAATGGCACAGGCGATCGGACGATTCCAGTTTCGTATACCCTGTAGTCAGTGCGGAGAACAGGCATGCTGCCATTGTTATCTGCTAAGCTAACTAAAGTATTTTATTCATATATTTATTTATTGCCAATACAGATTTAAATCAACTTAAATAACAGTTTAAGTTAAAGTTAACGAAAAAATATATTTAAATGTAAACCTAATTGTAAATATAAACCAAATAATTAACTTTTTACTGTCTACAGCTTGATTACTTTATAATCTTCTGTTCCACTGCACTTAACCAAATAATTTATAAATAATAATTCTTTTATTTTCGGTAGTTCTATAAGAATTTGAAAGGAATCTTTTCATTCGGCCCATCCAGTGTGAATTTCGCAGAAAGCCGTCTTAAATTTGTCTTAGCTATGTTGTGTCAAAATTTCAGCCTCCTAGTTCTTATAGTTTAGGCTGCACAAATATTATCAGTACGGATTAATAATAATTCTTTTATTTTCGGTTATTCTATTAGAATTGGAAAGTAATATTTTCAATCGGCAATCCAGAAGCCCTTCCAGTGTGAATTTCGCAGAAAGCCGTCTTAAATCTGTCTTAGCTATGTTGTGTCAAAATTTCAGCCTCCTAGTTCTTATGGTTTGGGCTGCACAAATACAAACAGTCAGTATTAAATATACATATTAATTGTTGCTGGGTAAATCTTAGTCGATCAGACTCCTCTGCTGCGTTGCAGCTTGTTGCTGTTGTGGCAGTTTGTCAGTTGCCTTTAACAGGCTGTAACCGAATCTGAATCTGAATCGGAGTCTGAAACGGAGACAGCGACAAAGACGGAGAGTGTAACTGCAACTAGATTGATTTTGTTACTTGGTTTATTTGTTTTTGGCTTTGGTTTTTGGCCTGCACTTGCTTTGCATTTGGCTGACAACGCCCGCGCCCAAAACTTGGTCCAAATGTGGGCCAAAAAGAGGCACGGCTGCCATTTTGGGTTGAGTTGTGGCTACATTTGGGTGGGTGTTGCATGCAACACTTTCGCCAGCCGCCAATTGGGTTAAAGAGAGAGAGAGAGAGGGAGACAGATTAAACTGCATTGATTTGTGTGGGAATTTGGCGTTAATTTGATTTGATTAATCAGAAAACAGGCAACGATTTCAGCTCGCTATCGATAACAGCAACAATATCAGTATCAGTTTTAGCACTAACAACTTTTTTTTGGCTATGACAGAAGCATGAGCTGCAAGTGTGTGTGTGTGTGTGTGTGTGTGTATGTGGGCAATAATTCACTCAGGCGGCCTAACGGTTTATTAGCATAAATAAAAATAAAATTGATATGTTTGAACTATTTCCTGCAGCAATGCGCGCTACAATTTTCAAACATGACAACGAACAACGAACAACGAACAAGCAACGAGTGCAACAAGAACAACCTGCAGTCAAACGAGCTTGCAACTTGCAACTAATGCCACGCTGCAGACCAACTACAACCTAACTAAGTGCAACACACACACACACACACATGTACATGCTGCAACTGCGGAATTGGTAGCCAGGCAACAAAATGTTGCGCTGTCAGCGGCGCATGCAAATGGCGTGGCAAGTGAGGCAGTCAGACAGACAGACAGACAGACAGACAGACAGACAGTCAGATAAGGAGCCACAGAGTTAGACACTGGTGCACTGAGGGGTGGGGCGGGGAGGGGCGTGTCTGTTGAGCATTGCAAGCAACAAGCATCACACACAAACCCAATACTTGCCACTTCATATGGCTAAAACCATTAAATGTGCTGATAGTCAACTAAAAAAAAAAACTATTTGACTTAAAAATGCCATATAAATGGTTTTATTGCTCTTAGTACTAAAAACAAAGTGTTTAAGAGTTATTAAAAACTTTTTAATTATTAGTTTCATATTCTTATTCACATTCAAAAACAGTTTTGTCGCTGCAGATACGAAATCATTAAAAAAATTTATAAAAATACTTTATTTAAAAATATACTAACTATAATTAAAAAAGTTCACAGAGTCTGTTACGTAAAAATATTTTATAAAAACCAGGTTTTATTTAAATTTTATCTTATATTTAAAAAAAAATGTGATACAATTATTTTCACGAGAATTTATCAATCAAGTTTAGTAAGTCAACTAAAATATTTGACGTATTGCCTAAAATTATTAAAAAATTTGTATCTCATTAAAAGAAGAAGATTTAAATGGTATAAATTCTATTAACACTTAACGCTGCCATAGAACCTTACCAACTGAATATCTTTTTTTATGATTCAATCTATAATCTAACTTTAATTTTTTTCTTTACAGTTCATAATTTATTTTTAATTGTTTTTGTATTTTTAATCTTTAACTTAATTTTTATATTTGGTAATTTTTTCTTTGCCGACTGCTTTTAGTCGTGCATAAATAAATAAATAAATAAAATAAATAAATAAAATGTCAACAAAATCACTATTTGATTTACAGTCCTTTAATTTTTTACAAGAAATTTTTTTTTTAATTGCAAGAGAAATAGATTAAATATATAATATATTATTCTATTATTGATATATCTAAGCAAAATTATTTGGTAATAAATACACAATATTTTTTTTAAATTAAAAGCACTAATTACAGTACAGAGTACATACAAATACAATTTTTTTATGTTTATTGAAACTAAAGAATTTCAAACAATTACGGCAAAATTTAAGGAATAAAAAAAAGTATCTAAAATGGTAGCAATTATTGCATTTGATTTTCGAAAAAATGCAAAGAACCAGTTCAGTCATAAATTGAACTATTTGAAAAATTGTTTGAAATTACTTGAAACTTCAATTTACGCCACGCCCCAAAACAAATTTATAATGCCGAGACATTTGGAAGCGAATGACATGTCAATTTTATAGAGCTCAGTGTAAAGAGAGAGAGACGGTAAACATGTCGAGACACGCACGTTCGTGCTTTCATGCCACGCCCCCTCAGCTCAGCTCGTACGCAACTCTAGACGATTGGGCTATATCGATAAAGAAATCATTTATGCAAATTTGGTCGACAGTTTTTCAAAAAAAAAAAAAAACTAATAGTAATAAAAAATACTTGACTCTGTCTGACAGTTTCCAGTTTGTCAATTTTGAGTTTCCAGCTTCTAAAAGGCATCAGCTTTTGATTAAAGCACTTCAAAATATTTAAAAATATATATATATGTGAAGCATGGCATTTGCATAATCAGTTAATGTGATCGAGACACAAAAGCAGCTCGATAACTTGGCCAAGTGGGTTAAAATGCAGGCGTTAACTGGCCTAAACGGTAACTGGCCAATACATATGCTAAAACCTAAACTGTTAATGACTCACTAAGAGAGCACACAGTCTTACACCACGTCGAAACTCACAACAACTTTGACTTAAACTTCGATTTCGAGTTTAACTTCGTTTTAGGCTTTAACATGGTTTTTGGCTTGTGTGTGGCCCGTGCGGCCAAAAGCAAACAGTAACTAATATGCAGTTAACCCACAAATGCCAGTGCAAAAAGCAACGTGTGCTATTATTAATATTTTGTCTAGTTGTTGTTGTTGTAGTTGTTGTTGTACGCAAACAAAGGCGAAAAATATGATCAAAGCTAACGGCACTCGGTCTACGATATACAATGAACCGAACCAAAGTTGGCCATAAGCCATTCAAAGTGTAATTGATGATGAAAAAAGAGATCGATCATATAATGCGAGCGCATATCAATCATGGCTCCACGACAAACTATCCCATATCATAATGTATGTGGCATTTCATCGGGCCAACGCGGCGTATGCGTAACGTGTCGCAACGGAGGCATCGCTACCTGCTACCTGCTGCCCCATGTGTGTGTGTGTGTGTGTGTGTGTTGCCTGCCCCAAAGCCACAAAGCCACAAAAGTCAACATAAATATTAGCCATAGTCAGTTTCAGTCTCAGTTCAGTTTAAACTGCCAGCAGTGCGTATGAGTAATGTTTTGGTTTAACAGCGCACGAAGCTAAAACTGCAAAACTGTAATAAGCTTCAGCATTCCATTAAAACGAGTTATTCATATTAATTGGCCTTTTCATAGCTCATATTAAATATTGATATTTCTTGTGCTCTCTTTTTCAGCGCAATTGTTGCTGCTTTTTACACTAATACAAAACATTTTCTTAAATCAATATTTTGGTCTTAAAACTACGAATAATGGCTTTAAAAAAAATGAGTCAAGAACATACAATTATAAAAGTTATAAAACAACACATCTTGGTTATGAGAACATTTCAAATAAGACAAGAATAAATGTTCTTAAAATTTAAGTCAACAAATAAATAAATAAGAAAGATTTTTAAATTTATTTCTTTTTTGTTTTCTGCCTTGGTAATTTTATAAATATTCCTTTACTGTATTTTTCCTTGGCTCCACATAAAATATATAATATTTCTACCTTTCTTACAATTTAAATAATATATATTTAATAATAAATATTTTTAGTATTTGTTATTTGGTCTTAAAATGCTCTTATTTCAAGAAAAATATACTTAAAATGATTTTTTTTGATTTAAGAAGTTTTTTCTTCAGTGTAGATGGTCAGTGGTACAGTGGGGGATCTGTTCTACTTTTTAAAGACATTTTTTGTTATCGAAAATTGCCAAAAGATTACGCAGCAAAACAGTTGACGCCCTTGCGTGTCATGACCAACGAGAAAAGAAACAGAAATATATATAAAGAGAGGGAGTGAGAGAGAGGGAGACAGAGAGAGACAGCGGTCAGTCTTTGCAAATTAGACCCGGGGCCAAAAGCCGCATCTAGACCCAATTTCATGCTGTCTCCCGGCGTGGCAAACTTTTTATTTGCTTTAAGATTTCTTTATTGCTGATTTTGATTAATTTTTTGTCTTTTTTATTTTTCTATACAATATTTTTTATTTATTTTTTGGCTGAAGGCAAAGCTTCCGTTGTTAAGCGATTTGATTTAAGACCGCTTTCTTAGCGTTTATTGTTTATGGGGAGCACAGAAAGAGCCGAAGCATAACAAATTGGAGCAGAGAAGCAGCAATGGCATGTGTTGTCCAATCTTCAAACTTCCAATCTACCAAAGTTCCAATCTTCAGGCGGAAATAAATAAAGTCAGACATTTCAGTTGGCCTTAGGTTTTAGCTGGTTTCAGCTTTCTTTTGACTGCGATTATTTACGGCGTCTCATGATCATGATTATAAGTATGCCAATCAATAAAAATAAAGCTATATCCAATTTCATAGATAAACCAAATTTACTATGCATAAATAAATCGTTAAAATGCATAATTAAAAGAAGAAACCCAAACGCAAATAAAAGACACCGAATTAAATATCATTTATGGTTGATGGAACTGGAGCAGCTGCTCATCTGAAGTCTAACCAAAAGACTTGGCCAATAAATCTCTTCTTTTGTGTTGGCCATGTCAACCAAATTGGCTTGGAAAAAACACTTGATTTTCCTCAAATTGAAAACAACAACTGTTTTAGTTTTTTGCGACCTTTATTTCAAATGGTCTGCAATTGCAATTGCCACTGAGATAGAGTTAGATAGAGACAGAGAGAGAGAGAGAGAGAGAGAGAGAGAGAACCAGTTAATCCCCCCCTCTGTGCTCTTAGCCAAGTCTGTCATTGTCGGCCTTGTTGTGGCCAAAGCAAAAAATGAGAAAAAAAGCCGTTAAATTTATTTTGCATCATTAGTATGATATGTGCGATTGTATTGGTGTTGATTTCAGTGCGCCGGCTGTGAGAATTACAAATGCACACATGTCTGTATGTACATACGTGTATTAGCAGCTGAACTCACATATTTTTCAACATTTAATATCCACCTTGACTTTGATAGGCCATAATGCCATAATGCCGCCACATGCACACGCTGCAATCTAAAGCTAAAGGCATCCAATACATTTCCCCTCTCTCAGATCCCTCCTCTCTCTCAGTCTCTCTGTGTCGACTGTCTCGACTGTCTCGACAGACCGGCATCGTTGCTGCATAGTAAATTATCCGCAGTTAGTGACCCGGCGTGGTTACATTGGCATATTTCAAGCGCTAAATGCATCATTAGGCAATTTGATTTACAACCAAAGCCCAGGAAAAAGACACGTGTTCAAATCGCCTCAAATGTGACTCTGACTGCACTTGGATGTGTATAGAGATATGGGAAATAGGGGGATATATTCATATGCAAATACAATTCCCATGCGATTCGCATTCACACTGATAACTCCAAATATTTGCAGTACTCGAACTAACAATTTAATTAAACAAATTCGACATAAACATTATATAAGTAACATGTATCAAATTAAATTAAAATTTAACTCTGACTTATAATATAATATTATAATATTATATATTATATTATTATATAATATCAAAATTTTATAAATACGTAAAATAAGAAATTATTTTATATTAAGAAATGAAAATATAAAAAATTGACTACTCTTATTTGACATGATAACTCAATGTACATTTTTGTAGGACTACAAAAAATTTGAATATTTTAATTAAATAAATAAGCAAAATAAAATCTGATGAAATTTCAGCCTACCCATACTACACTTAAATAAATAAAAGAAATAAGGGAATACGTTCACTAAAAAAATAATTTCTTGACTAAAATTATTTATTTATTTTATACTTTGGAAAGCAGTAGACAAAAAATTATTTACAATTAAAAATAAAAATATGAACTTAGTTTTTAATTAACGACTGAAAGAAATTTATAATTACATTAAATTTGGTATTTATATTTTAAATTTTAAACACTGATGACACAAAGTAACTGGACGTAACAATTTAATTAAACAATTTCGACATTGCCATTAAATAAATGTATAAAATTAAATCAATGCGTTGGCAACATTGTTGCCACTGCTGCAATTGGTTTTTCCAATGGTTTCTTTTTGGCCAGCAGCGTTTTATTTTTGGTCAAAACGAGATCGCAGCAAGTGGCACGCAATGTGGCGCTGTTGATGCTGCTGCTGCTGCTGCTGGTAATACAGCTGCAACTTGCAACGTGCAACGTGCTGCAACTGCAACTGCAACTGCTGTTGGCTATTAAGATGGTGGCTACCTGATGCGTATCGAGCGGCATTTTAAATGAAGCGATTAAAATCAAACGCCTGCACAGTTACACATTTCGCCAATCTGGTAACAAGCTAGCTCCCTCCCTCTCCCCTCCCCTCACCATCCCTTACACCTCACTCCTCACTCCCCTCTCGACACCTGCATATCTCTTAATTCAATCATTTTTCTCACAGTTGACGCTACCAAAGCGCATAAATCATGTGAATTGAGTTACCTCATTCCACATTCCTCAATGCGCATGCAAAAGTAAACAGAGAAAGAGACAGACAGGGGGGAGAGCGAGAAAGAGAGTAAGAGAGTAAGATAAAAGAAAGAAAGTCACTCCGAAAATATAATACCTTGTCTTTTATTTTGGAAGTGCAGAGGTCAAAACTTTTTTTACGTACTGAATTAAATTTGAATGCAGAAAGAATTAAGATGCCAAATCATGATCAAAATGACATTCCACTTGAAAATCGGTTCAGTTTTGATCAAGTTATGACAGTTTGAAGTTAGTCAGACTGCGGATTTAACCACATTTACAAGTCAAAATTTTTATCCAATTCGGCATGATTTTTTACAAAAAAATAAAAGGTCTCAGAATCAAGTTTAAAGTGTTGTTTTATACTAATTACGATATAAGGAGTTGATTAAAAGTGAAAACTTGAGATTTAAAATTTTGAATTTTCGAAATTTCATAGGGGGGACCCTTAGCATCGATATCGAATTTTGGTCAAAAATAATTATATTTTCTAAATGAACAAAATTTAAATGCAGAACGAATTTAGAGGTCAAATCATGATTAAAATGACGTTCCGCTTGAAAATCGGTTCAGTTTTGATCAAGTTATGACAGTTTGAAGTTAGTCAGACTGCGGACTTAGCCACTTTACAAGTCAAAATTTTTGTTCGATTTGGCATGATTTCTTACAAAAAAATGAAGCGTCTCAGAATCTAATTTAAAGCGTTGTTTTATAATAATTACGATATAAGGAGTTGATTAAGAGTGAAAATTTGAAATTTAAAATTTAAAATTGTCAAAATATCAAAGGGACCCTTAGCATCGAAATAAGAACCGAGACCCAGGGGACACATTTTTTTAATCGAAATTTATTAACTTTGAATGCAGAATGAAATTAATGGTCAAAATATGATCAAAATGACAATCGAATTGAAAATCGGTGTAGTTTTTTTTAACTTTGTAGTAGTATTATGTAAAAATGTAAGCATACGATTTCTTTCCGTATCAGAATAAGGATCAGAATAAGAAAAATCAGACAGTCAGTCAGTCGGGACAAAAAGTTTTTGAATAGATAAGATGGAGTCTGCTACTCATTTCTTAACATAATGATAATACCTTTTGCTAGGGTATACGTAGGGCAAGGGTGTAAGAGGGAGCCAAAGACGTTGCGCATGCGCCGTGTGGGCCGCGTGCTGCGATGCTTCATTAGAATAAGTAAACAAACACCGAAATACTCGTACAGATATTCATAAATCGAAAACCGAAAACCGAAAATCGAAAATCGTATTCCAATGGCGGTCAACAAGCCGGAACACCCACAGCTTGGTAAACATTGAGGCGCAACAATTAGAGGCAAGCAGACGACAAGTGAGCAAACCGAATGGATCTCGGAATGTAGCCGAAAATCATGGACAGATGAATAGATAGCATGCGAGTATTGTATCCATTGGTTGTGTGTGTATTATTGGTTACTTATGCGCTTGTTTGCCTTTTGAGACACTCGTCGATGCTCGATTGCCGATTGTCATTGATTTATGCCACTAATTGTTATTCATCACGCTGTAGGTGGCCCAAAAGAATCGTTGGCCTGGTCCTCTTGGTCCTCCAACTGAACAGACAAACTTGTTCTACATCGCGTGTTGTTGTCGCATAAATCAGTAGCTGCCGTTGGCCCGAAAATCGTATCGAATCCAAGTCAAATAAAATAATAAAAATTAAAAAATATAATAGAAAACAAGCGTCTAATGATTTGTTTATGCCTTGGTAATGGGCTACCAACTTGAGGCTCATCTTGTAGTTCGTTTCATTATAAAGTCGAGCTCATTTTTATGGCCGCCTACGCAAAATGTTGTCGAATGTTGTCGAATGTTGCCTCACATTTGTCTCATGTCAGCATAAATTTGGCTTAATTGATTTTAAATTTGAGCATTTTTAATAGCTTGCAGCCCAATTTCCGACATGGTCAACAGCATATAAACTCAAACAAGAAATAGACGAGTAGTATACACAATTTTCGCTTAATGGAGTTGCATACCAAATAAGCCGAGAATCCGAGTAACCGAATACTAAACTCAGGTCTACATCACTTTTGATTGAGCATGAATATGCATGCTAAAATATGCAAATGTTAATTAAATTAACGACCCTTAAAGGTTTTTTATAATTGATTTATTCATGTCTTCTGTTTTTGGTTTATGCGTATTTATGCTAATTGCTTTATTTAAATATTGCTCCAATCTGTATCATGTAAAATTTGATAAATGTTTTGCACTCAGCATAAGTCCAAATCGTTCGACTAATTGGTTGTAACTTTAAGATAACATTCTACTGTGGAATATAACTCTAACGATTTGTATAATTCAGTAATTATACCTTTAAAATGGGTTTTCATTTAAATCGAATATAATTTTCTTCTGATAAGATAATCGAAAGTGTAAAATGACGAATTCTGAGATAAATTAATAAAATTTGAGTGGGGTATTCCCTTTGGAATTGGAACTATGTGATTAATTGATGAATCATGATTTTTCTCTTCATAAAATAATTAATTCTGAAAAATGTTGGAAATGAATAATAATAATACAATTGTTCTTTCTAAGTTAAGACTGTTTAATCTTGAGTAACAATTATGCACAAATTCTCTTAAAATAATTTAAAAAAATAACAGAAATTTTATATAGAAATCGGCATACTTTATAAGTGTATCCTGCTGAGAACTTCACACAACAACGTATTGTAATTGAAAAATCATGCTGTTTTTTTATAGAGTCGTTTTAAATACAGGGTATGTGAATGGAATAGTTTAGTTTGCCAGTTCAAACATGTAAACATGTTTATAAATGCTCAGTAGTTTATTTATTTATAAATGTGTTTGCATTTATTTAATTTATATTTATTTATGTTGTATTTAAATGTCGTCGGCACTTCATCGACATTTTGAGCAGCAAATTATCAGGCAAATTGCGCCATAAATAAGCGATTCAAAAATATTTTAAATTATTGACAACAAAAGCTCGGACAACAGCACTAAATAAATAAATAATCAAACAACTTGAGATCGCATTTAAAAAAGGGGACCAAAAGGGGGGGAGATTGGACAGATCGTCGCACGATTAATGGCGCAAAATAATTTACAGATTTTTAATGTCAAGCCAATATTTGGAATATCACATTGTATCGATAAAGAGAGAGAGAGAGAGAGTGAGAGAGAGAGAGAGAGAGAGAGAGAGAGAGAGACAGTGAGAGAGTGATATTGCTGCGCCTTTGTGATTATGTGTGTTGTTTGAACTGCAATACAGTTAATACTATGACGTTTGCTTTTATTTTAAACAAATCTTAGATGTTTAAATGCCGCATAGTTGCGGCTCAATCCAAAAGAAGCCGACGCGTCGGTGTCGATGTCGATTTCGATGTCGAGATCGATTTCAAAGTCGGAGTCGGAGTCGGTGTCGATTTAAGGTGTCGAATTGAGATTTGAGAAACTCGGGAGTCGCAACGGTGGCACTTTTGTTGTTGTTGTTGTTGTTGTCATTGCTGCCTTTTTTTGAGGTGTGTCCCAGGCCCGATTCGGGCAGACATTATGAAAATAAACAAGAGCAAAGCCATGTGTTTTTTTTTTTTTTGTAGTATATAATGCGTTCAGTATTGAATGTGGAGCAGTTTGATTTGAAAAGCCCAGTAAAGAAAACAACAATGAAATAACAAGCGCGGCCCAAAAAACCAACAATAAATTTATATTTCATATTATTATTTTTTTTGTAAATCATTTTTTTTTTTTTTTTTTTGAACTGCTGGCTACTTAAAAAAACAGCGAGCTGGCATAATGAAAAATATAGCGGCATCGGGTTAAATAAACTTCTTTTCTTGAGATATTTTAATCATAATAATAGATAGACAACAGGCAGCAAAGCTGACAAAAGCCTTTGTTCAAATGTCAGAGTTAATAAAAGCGCAAAATATTTATTTTAAACGTTTTTTAATGACATCGCTGAGTGTGTGTGAGTGTGTGTGACTTGAGCAATTTGAATGAGACACGCATTTCATGTAGCCCTCGTCAATGACTATCAACTGTGGCCCCCTTTTTGCCTTTGTTTGGACGGTTCTTTGAGTCGTTGATGCCGAAACTAACATAAAACTGAAACTGAATCTGAAACCTAAAACCAAAAACCCAAAACCTAAAACCTTAAAACCGACACCTACAACATGGCATCACGTACAAATTTCGTATGCACGATTTTGCACTATTTTGATATTTATCCAACACCTGCGCTCAAAATGAAGATGAAGTTGAGGCTGGAGATGGCGATGGAGATGCACAGAAGAAACTATGTTGCCATTGAATGATCAGTGATCACGCTGAACATGAAAAGCATGAAAGACAACGACAATGTTTATTTGTAACTCTTCTAGAGCTCATACCATATTCAAATCTACTGCCAGAATTGACAACGCCAGACCAGATCAGGCCAGCTGTGGGCCTGAGAAACCGAAAGATAGACAGACAGACAGACAGACAGACAGACAGACAGACAGCCGGGAATGGCATCTTCAATGCCTCCATCAACTCCATTTGAGCCGCAACAGTTGCATGGATATTTACAACTTGCAGCCGAGTTGGCAGTCAACATAAAATACAGTTCAAACTATTGCCAAAATAAATATGATGTAATTAATGGGCAAACTCGAACATTCCGACTTTGACTTAGGACGTAAAATGCTGCCTAATGACAGTTTTGTTTGTGACTAATCTCAGTATGAAAACGAGTATGAGTACTCGTATTTGCTAAAGCATGCAAATAGTTTTGACACTCGAAACTAAACAATACCTGAACGAGTCGTAAAACAAATGAAACAGTCGCTACCTACCAATAAATAGTCCATCAACAAAACGGAAAATTGGAAATGGATACAAAAAAAACAAAGGTGTGTGTATGTCTGTGTAAAATTTGACCACGAATTTTACAACTTTTCAAAGCGAACTTTGAAAAAGCGTCTTGACTCAGCTATGTTGTTTAAAAATTTCAGCCTCTTTGGTCTTACAGTTTAAGCGGCACAACTATCAGGATAAACAGTTTTAAATACATATATGGATAAATATATATAAACTAAGAGTTTAATAAGGTTTCAGAATAATCTATTTAAATATTTATAACTAGAGTATTTAGAACTTATGATATACTTTTTACTATTCATTACTAAAAAAAAAGTTTAAAAAAATATACATTAAATTGAATCGAATTACATTACTTAGTATTAAAAAAATTTTTTACATAAATCAAAAATAAGTATTATTATTATTTGATTGCTAGAAATCCAAAAATTTGTTAATTAAAGAATTATTTTGTCTTAAAAATATAATCATTAATATTATTAATCACTTTTGATAAAATTGAACGAATTAACATATAATATTTCCGATTGATTTGGACTATTTCTCTTTGGTTAGAAAATGTGACTTGAGATCAGCTCCTACTTTATTTCTCTCGCTATAAAATGCAGCTAGTGGTAATACTTTATGCATGTGCATAAGTCATATTATTGTATTGCCTTAGCCCCAACAAATCCACATTCTTTGGCCAAAGTGTATCTATATAAATGAAGTTTAGAAAACGGTATTTCATGGCTCAATGGCAACACCAAAGCAGCTGAAGAACTAATAAACATCGACGCCATGGACAGGTTGGAAAGCACCAAGAAACCACCACAACACAGGCAACCACAACTCGTATACGAATAAAGCAAACTGTGCCTCATAAGCATTATGATTGCCTTCAATAAATTGCAAATAATTTCGACCTCATTTCGCTAGGCGTCGTCGTCGTCGTCGTCATTGTTGGTCTGGCGCACGGTCACGGACGCTGTTCAAATGGCCAATAGCCCCCCCCCCCCCCCACTCCTCCCACCTCACACACACATATATACACACACACACACACCCCCTGCTGGTGTTTAATAACGCTGCGTGAATTACTTTTTGAGCTATGAACCAGTCAGAGTCAATTTTTTTAGCTTTGAGTTTTGACCACGCACTTGGCTAAAAAATTTCGCAAAACGCAATAAATTTTACTTTGGGCTTTTATTTGAATGTTCGAACGCTTTTTAATTAAAATACAATCAAATGTCAAGTTTAGCCGGCTGTAGCGCCAGCTGCAAGTTGCAAGCTGTAAGCTGTGTGAGTTGCATGCAACAAGCTGCGTCCAAAGCAAACACTTGTCATCTTGACAGGCCAAACAAAGCGTGACTGACGTGCGGCTAAAAGACAGAGAGACAGACAGACGGACAAACAGACAGACGGACAGACAGACAGACAGACAGTCTGTTAAACTGGCAAACTCACGCAGTAGGCCTAACGAGGGTCATTCAATGGGTTCGAGTTGGAGCTGCATTTGCATAGACCCACACACAGAGACAGGGAGAGACAGAGAGAGAGAGAGAGAGAGACAGAGAGAGAGATAGAAACAGTCGAGTGGATAATGTGGGCATAATGTTTAGACTTGGACGCGAAAAGTGCAAACTGAAACTCGAGCTTGAATATGTTTAAATAAATGCGCGCGTGCGTGGTGGCTAACAATTGAGAGACACTGTGCACTGCACACTCTACACACTACGCTCTACACTGAGTACTGCAAGCCTTTTGTCAAAGTTTTGGCTTTGTTTTGTCTGCTGTATTTATTTTATTTTGTTTTGTTTGTCTGTCTTTTGATAGTTTAGCGGCGATAAGCGCGACATGTCAGCTTCACTGTGGCAACGAGGCACAGTGGTAACAACAACAACAACAACAACAACGGCCAGCTTTAGATACGTAGCACAATATATATTTTGTCAGCTCAAATGGTGTACATAATAGCCCAAAGATAAGATTGTAATGGGCCGGTTAAGCGGCTCATAAATCATTGGCATGGAAATTGCTTTTCTATGATAGACAACTTGACTTGTTAGCGTTTTTTTTTTTTGTCTTTCTTAGTGGCCAACTTCCGCAAGGCGAAACCTGCAAACTAAGCTATTTTAAGCAGTACTTTTCACTTTCCGCTAAACACTCCACATCCGCCCAACGGTAACAACAACAACAACAACAACAGCAGCAACAACAAGTCCAATAACAATCACAACAAGAGCTACAAATCGCGAGCATGGGGAAAAGTTCATTTTCAAAGTAAATAAACGAAAATTAACTCATTTTCATACTCCACACAACAGTCAGTGTAATGAATGTGCAACATTTTGTGGTATGCGCTTCCTGCGCTGATTTCTAGTCTATATATGCCCCCAAGTACTTAGAAATATGCTGAGAAAATAACAAACTAAGCCCGCGGCATTTACAAATATTTTTAGAATGAATAAAATTTCAATTGCGATTCTAGAGCTAGAAAAGCAAACAAATGGTTTAACGATGCTTTATTATAAATTAAACTTAACTCAACAATTTATATAGTTTTTGTGAGCACATCCTTGATCTGAAAGTTAAGCTTAATGGATAAATTATGTAAAAGCTGGAAAAGCTTATAAATATTTTTTAGCATAAAATAAATGTAATTGTAAATTAACAGAGAACTGTAGATCTATGGAAATCTGCCTTTTAGAGGCATAGTTTTTGTAGTGTAAATTTTAGAAAAAATTAATCAAGTGGAAAAAACCTTAACAATATATTTTTTTTTTCTTTTTAATAATAGTTGAACCCATTAAAAATATAACCAAAATATAAATACAAAAATTGAAGAACACCAGAAATTGTTTTTTGTATTTTTTATTTAAAAATAATATATATGAATTTTGTAGGTATACAAATGTTGATCTGATTGATTGTTTTGATACACAATGCAGTAAAAATTTGACATATAAAGGGTACAGAAAACGGGCACACTTAATATAAGCATATATTGTATGAAGCTGTTTATTGATAAATTTTTGTTTCGTCAATTTTTTTTGTGCGGCATGTCGTGTGGCAGCTGTGGTACGAGTATACAAATTTCATACACTGTAATATGATTGATTGCCCCGTTGACCTGGAAACGTAGCACACAGCGGCCGAACTAATAGTTACACTTAACAATGAACCAGAGTTAGAGTCCAAGTCAGAGCCAGAAGATTGGAGAGCACAAAAATAGCTGAGCAGTTAAAAAAAAAAATGGGTCAAGCGGGGCGGCGGACCAGCCCAAAAATAAGAAGAAAAAAATAGAAAAAAGAGTAGTTGAGTGGGCGCTGCATGCCACAGAAATGGACTTGCAAGGGGCAAGTGTTTTCCAGGTAGCAACAGCAGCAGATGGAGCTATATTCAAGTTTCCATGACGTGGCGCTATTTGGCATTTCGTCAGTTCAACAGTTGACGAAAGCGGCAAGTTAATGAGCTGACTTCATTGTTATTCTTATTATTATTATTATTACTACACTCATTTCTAATTTCAATTTCACTTTTCTACACATGTATACATATGTATATGTGTGTGTGTGTGTGCCGGCCAACAAAACAAAAGACTTGGCCAACAACAACAACAAAGTCAAGTAGCTGAACCAATGGGGCGCATTGGGTAATTAAAAAACCGTTAATATTGGAAACGCTCGTCGCAAGGTGTCAAATCAAACATAAAAGATATTATTAAGAATTCATAAAAAATACTCAAAATTGAAAAACACACAACTCTAGCAGCGAAATGTGAGAAAACGATGCGATTGCCGTTTAAATGCGCTGCTGTAAAATATCTGTAAGATGCAAATGAGACAAGTCACAAAGTAGAGAGTAGAAATGCAGAGGAAAAAAAATTATTCCTAAGCTCAAGTTTGAAATTTAAGCATTTATTTGTGAGTTACACTCAGAAAAAAAAATGATCTGTATGTCATCCTGTTAGCCAGAAATTTTGTTTTTTAAATACACTTAAATAAACAATAAAATACAATATAGAGAACAAATATTGAAAAAGTGGAATTAATAGCAATAATAATAATAGATCTCAAGTCTTCACTTTTAATCAACTCCTTATAAAAACAACACTTTAAACTTGATTCTGAGACCAAAAATTTTGACTTGTAAAGTGGCTAAATCCGCCTTCTGACCAACTTCAAACTGTCATAACTTGATCAAAACTGAACCGATTTTCAAGCGGAATGTCATTTTGATCATGATTTGGCTTTTAAATTCATTCTGCATTTAAATTTTGTTCATTTAGAAAATTTAATTATTTTTGACCAAAGTTCGATATTGATGGTAAGGGTCCCCCCTTTGAAATTTTGAAAATTCAAAATTTTAAATCTCAAGTTTTCACTTTTAATCAACTCCTTATATCGTAATTAGTATAAAACAACACTTTCAACTTGATTCTGAGACCTTTCATTTTTTTGTAAAAAATCATGACAAATTGAACAAAAATTTGAACATGTAAAGTGGTCTGACCAACTACAAACTGTCATAATGGAATGTAATTTTGATCATGGTTTTGTCTCTTATTTTATTCTGCATTAAAATATTTGAAAATTCGTAAAATCTTTTTAAAATTGATTAGTTGTACCGTTACGTACAGGTGCTGATACCGAAACCGAAAAAAGGACTGAAATAGTTATTTCAGAAAGTACCGGAACCGAAACCGTAACCTTTATTTGTTTCGGTTTTATTCCCTGAAAAATTGTATTTAAAAATTCGAAAATAATAAGTTATATTTTTGATAACATCTGTAGACAATGTTTAAAATTGATTTTATGTCGTACATGTTTTTCTCAGTGTAGATGATCAGCATAGATAGCCACAGATATGACAAACTAATAAGCAGGGTAATGGCAATGCAAGAACAACAACAATAACAACAACAACACAATGGGACCCCCTTAAATGTAGCGTTAAGTGTTCAAAAGCCCAGCAAACGGCATTAAGCCATAAAAAAAGAATACGATATGGCTAAAACGAAACGAAACGAAACGAAAACCGAAAATCAAAACGGAAGATTGAGCTCAAAATGCATATTGATTGACGTTGAAATGTTTTAAATGGAGCAAAACTCTAAGAGACCAAGCCAGGTGCAAGTTGTTATCGTTGTTGTTGTTGTTATTGTTGTAGATGTTGTAGCTAATAAGTGGAAGTGAAATGAATTAGTAAACGCTTATGGGGGTCGCACTCAAAGAACTGTGCAAGCCAATGTCTTTTAAAGGCTTTTAACAAATCCCCTCAGATCAATGGGCCATTGAAGCAGCTCGTCACAAGACGAAATCGTAAATTCGAAATCATTGACTAAAAGCTTTTGATAAATTATATGAAAGAGAAAGACTGCAAAGAAAGAGACACCAACTGCGACTACATCAATGAACTTTAAATTGTATACGGAGAAAAATATAAAAAACTATCAATGGGGCAGCATAATTGTGTGAGAAAATATTGTGCTTATTGGAAAGTTTTGGAGAGCAGGGCGTGTCCATTGTGGCAGCCTTTCGAAATTCTAGAGGTCAAAAGGTATTTCAATTTTGGCATACAAACAAATTTGCACAGCTCCCCCTAAAGGTTTCATTGAGAAAATACCAAAGGCACCAAAAAGCCATCATAAAGTGTTTAGTTTATGGGGCGCAACGCAACAAATGTTGACAGTTTTATAAATCTATATATGTGCGAGTAAACTCAACGATCTATGCAAATCCCCCCACAAAAATAGTTACAATGGCGTCTCCCAAAAATAAACCATACTTAAAGTTTAACAATAATAACAAAAAGCCACTACAAATCAAAGAAAACGGCGCACAATGAGACGAAAATGATTTTGGACCAAACAAAAGACTTAGGCAACGAACCAATATAAAAATAATTGACAAATATATTATACATATATAAATCAGAATAGCTAATAGAGCGCGAAGAGCGCACAGCTAACTTTTAACAACAACAACAACAAAGTTTAAAACGTTTTCATTGATTTTTCGCTGGCTGCGAAGCTGACGTCGCCGTCGCCGTCGCTGTCGCCGTCGACAAGCAGCAAATATAAAACCTAGGCAGCTTTTATTATCATTTACCGCTTGTCCAGCGCACAACAACAAATCCCAAAAAATCCAAAAAATATACACACACATAGAAACTTTTATATCTCGCTCTTCCAATGCTGCCGTCATGCTCTCAGCAGCGAGCAGCGAGCAGCGGGCAGCGAACGCTGCTGCGGGCCAGCAACTTCTTGGACTTGCTGGCCCGGGTCCGAGCCCGGCGAGATTTAGTTCAGTTTCAAGTGTTTGTGCGTTGCGTGCGCCACGAAGCGGAGAGCGGAGATTTTTATAGCGTTTTCGTCGTTGTCGTTGTCGTTGTCGCTGTGTTCCGACTTCCGTATACTCGGTTTTTCACTTGCCGTCGGTCTGCCGACCGCCAGCAATTCAATCACGATCACGTCTTCTTCTTCGTGGGCGTCTCGGCGACTCCTGTCGCCAACTTGCCGCGCAAAAAAACGCAACGGAAATCGTAACCGCAAACGGAAGTTGAAACAGCGCTAACAACCGTCCGATTATTGCAGTATTTTTAATTAACGAGGCAAAAATTAAATTAAATTTTCCAGAATTTTTAATGAGCTAACATAGCCGCCCAAAAGAGAAATGAAAAGTGCAAGAATTATGTCTTGTATTGTATGATAAGTTGATAATACTTCTACTTATGATTTGTGTGTGAGTGAGCCCAACAATTGAGAGTCATAAATAATGGCCATAATGGGTTAAGTTTGCGTTGTGAGAAACTAATGCAAAAGTGTGAAACACCAGACAACAGAATTGTCTACGTTATCAATTTCTACATCTATATTTATATCTTTATATATATACATTAAGAGAGAAAGAGAAAAAAACAAAATACAGCCGCGATCACATTTATATGGATTTATTAAGCTATTCAAATTGGATACAATTTCCTACAACTTTTAACTGGTGAGTGCAAGTTCGTTGCCCAAGTCTTTTGTTTGACGCAAGCGAAAAAAAACCACATTATACACATATGACGTTTTTTAATTTGTTGCTGGTCATGCCAAAAAAAAAAAAAAATGTAACTGCTATAAATTTTCTATAGATTGATATATAAAAATATTTTTTTTCTTTTATATAAATAAAAAGAATAGGAAGAAATCAAAGTTTATACAAAGAAACATTGGAATCGTTTGGGAATAAATTTGAATTTTATCTATATCAATGTGTATGTAGAAATAGCATCAAATCAAACGAATTGAAAATCTTTGGATAGATCTGGGAATCTATTGAGATGTTGAGCTGTGTTTAGCTTGTTTCATTAATTTTAAATGCTCTTCTTTTGTTTCAGTTATGTGCTTACTCTCGAATGCTTATGTTTGCTCTATTGTCAACCGAAACTTGTTAGACTTACACCTATTAAATAAATCTATGAAAGCAAATGCAAAGAGCGTAGAAATCAGAGAAGAGAAATCAACATTCAGTGGATAGAGAGAACTACAAGTGTTTTGCGAGATACTTTATGATAATATATATATATTTGAGCGTATAGATTTTGCCAAAATTAGTCATTCGCTATGATCACGGGCCTAGCTCACAATAATTATACACTAATTTAGCGTATAATTAGCTAATTAGAACTGCGCAGCAAAAACTGAAACTGAACAAATCTTCCGGCTACACCTTCTGTGCAAAAATATTTGCGAAAATAGAAAAGAGCACGGGCATGACTAAACCATCGGTCAGTTTGGCAAGCAGCACAAAAAATCAATTAATCAAATTGGTTCGCTTTTTGTTTTTTGGGTTTCTGTAAATATTAATGGCTTCATAATTGAAAATTTTGGTGTCAAATACACAGTAGTTGTCTAATTTATCATTGTTTTGCTTGATTTGCCAAACTTTGTATACCATAGATAGTATTTAAAGATCTACAAATTTCTATAATAATCGCTAATTACAGAGTTTATTTATTTATGTGATGAATAACATAGAATCAAGTATTGATAGGGGCAAATGCCAATCTGCGTATCAACTTTATTTATATGAGAAGTAAATCAAGTTGTAAAGATTTAATACCACATCGGCAGCTGCTTAGTAAATAAATTAGTAATCAATGAATACTAAGCAGATTCAATTATTTAAATTGAATAACTAACGCAAGTAGTAGAAGGAATTTTATTAGCAACATAAGAAAATCAGACCTGACATTTCAATTATGTAGACTTAAATTTATGAAAATACGGAAAGAATTAAATAAATTACTTTTGATTTATTGGGAAATATTATTGATTTTTATTTAAATGAAACTTTCTTGACGATTTCTTTTTGACCTTACGGTGATTTTGTTGGTCTAATATCGTCAATTTCAGATTGTCATCTTAATTATATGTTAAACTCACAAAATAGAAGAATTTTTTGTCAAATTAAACCAAGTTAGTTGACAATCAAAAGCTGTTAAGCTTATGAAATCAAACAGATTAATTTGCCTATTATAAATTTTTCTAATATTTATTATTAATAATTATAATTAATTGCCGATGCCTTATGCTTGTCCCGTGCTTTTCTGTCTAGCAAAAAATACGTTATTAATAAGTAGAGGTATGTGTTAAAGCGCCAAAGGCGGCAAATATGCAAATTTAAATAGATACATGTGTGTTGTATGTTTGTTCAGTTTCGTTCATAATTTTCTATGAAAAATGTTGCTGCTGTTGTTGTTGTTGTTGTTGTTTTCTCACATAAATTTGCCGCAGGCGCAAAATTTCACTAAAATGAAACCGGAAGCACGGTCGTCAAGTGGAATGGACTAAAAGTGTAAGCTAAAAGTAACAGAGAAGCCGAAGAATATGTTTAGAGTTTATCAGTAGGAGTAGAAGCAGCAACAATAGCAATAGAAAATTTTAATATTTATATACTTACAACGCACGGAACACATTTTGCACTCGGCTTTTCTCACTTTCGCATGTTAATCGCTCCCCAGTTTTTTTTCCACGCTCCTCATGTCAGACACTTTGTCAAAATAGCATTTGTTACGCTGCCGGTGCCAGACACCAACGCACTGGACAACAGCAACAGCAACAACAGCCGCAACAACAACAACCCAAACAACAACAACTATAACAAAGTAATAACGAGCGTTATCCAAGCATCATCATTATCAACTTTTAACCGTCGGTTTATGTTGTGTGCCACCGAAATGATTTAATTTTGACAGACCTCTTTTTTTCTCGTACCGTTTGTTCAAGTTTCTTTCTCGACTTTTATGTGTGGGAGTTTTTGGATTTTTCGGATTTTAATTTAAATTTTTTATTTGTCTATTTTGGTCATAATTTTTGTCGTCTTGTTGGCACGCATTGTTGCTGCTCCATTGCTCTGGTTGTAGTTGCTGTAGTTGTAGTTGCTGTAGTTGTTGCTGGTGTTATTTGATATGCATTACCAGCTTGGCTTTCGTCTTTGTTTATTTCTTCTACAACTTCTCCTTTTTGGCATTAAGTGCTTGTAAATTGGGTCAGTGGGAAGTTACACTTCAGTCGTCGTCGTCGACGACGTTGTGGAGTATCTGTTGCTTTTGTTGTTGTTGTTGTTGTTGTTGTTGTTGTTGTTGTTGTTGTAGTGTACCAGCAACATCATCGTGTGTCATAAATTGTTACTCCAACTCTTGCTCTGTCTCTGACTCTGAGAACTTTTGCCTGCGTTGCTTTTGCCGCTTTTTGATTTTCGTTTCTTTATTTATTTACTTTATTTTCTATTGTTAATAACTTAAGTGCAATGTTTGCTGTATGATAAATTTCATGCAATGTTGCCCATTGAGCATATTGTTCACTTTGCATGCCATAAAACAAATGATGATTGACAAGTTCGTTGCCTAAGTCTTTTGTTTTTCCCTTTGAACATTAAATATTACCTTTGTACCAAGGATTATAAATAATAATTATGAGATTTAAAAATAAATTTCATGTAAAAATAAAAACTATTTGGTTGAGTGAAAAGTTCTCAGATGTTTTAAGATTTTATTCTGGTAGCATCATCTTTTATTATAAGTTCTTTGTTAAATAAATTAATTTATAATATTTTTTTGCTATCCAAGTTAAAGAAATAATAAATAATAATTTAATCTAAATACGACCAAAAATTTTATATTTTATCTTTTGATAAAACTCGTTAAATTTTGAAAATAAAAAAATTTCCCGAAATTCAAACAAAATAAATTAAGTCTTTTGGTAGTTTCGGTGTATTAAATTGTAGTAGTTTTTTAGTTTTTTTTATAAAAAAACAACAAATATTTTGTTGTAATAGTTTGAAACGTGATTGCCTTATATTTTAAAACTATTTGAAAACAAAAACGGTCGACATTATATATAGAAATGTATTTATATTATATTGTTGGTAGATGCAACCCGTTGTTAATCCTTGGCTCTTGGGCTGTCAACACTATTTATATGCCGCGTTTAATACTATTTTGAACTTTTGCAATACTTATTGCACCGACAAGCAGAGCTGCAACGTCAGCTTCAACCACAGTCACAATCACATATACATATCCACATCCACATTCATATCCACATCCAGATGCACATCCACATCTTCACAATCATCGTTCGTCCGTTAGAGGCAGTCAGGAAGCAATGTGCAATGTGAAGTGACTTTGGCTGTCTGCTGTCTAGACATTCTTCGATTTTTCCTGCCAGCTGCAGCAACATCCACACAACACAACACAGCACAACACAACACCACAAACAACGATGAGTAGAACAAGTGCAACGGAGGCAGCTTCAAACTGAAGAATATGTACATATACTCGTACTTACTGAGTACATCCATGAATGCAATGCATTTCAGTGCTTTGCTTGATTTTTATTGACACAAGTCGTTAACGGACTGCCTGACTGTCTGACTGTCTGTCTGTCTGTCTTGCTGTCGACTGTTGACTGCACGGCCTGGCACACATTTTGCATATTTTACGAGCTCGTGTTGTTGTCGTTGTCGTTGTTGCTGTTGTTTGTAGCTGATGGGCCCAAAACTGTAGCCGTTTTGCCGAAGCTTAAGCCATGGCTTGTGCAATGAGCTTTGCTCGAAAATCTTTTGCATAATTACTGTGGAACGCTTTGATTTGAATTCTATGTACTCGTACTCAAACTCATACTTAACTGGCAGCTACTGCCGAAGCCTCAAAGATTGTTTTATGTGTTCGTCAATACACATACTGCATTTAATACCTGACCCAGGGGACAGGTGACCCACTTGCTTTATGTAACAAAGCAACCCATGCGCACATAAATCAAGAACAGACATTAATGTATAGCATATGTTTGAGTATGTATTTGTTTCTCTGTCTGTCTGTCCGTCTGTCTGTCTGTCTGTGTTTATATAGATAAATAAATCATGAAGACCCCCTGCCAAATGAGTTTTCACATAAGTACACGGCGATTTCGCTTGTTAACATTAATAATAACTTGTAATTTGCAGTTGTTTCAAAGCCCCCGTTGTTGAAAATCACTGAGAAGAAGAGGAAGAAGAAAAAAACTAATTACAACATTTTTCACATATGTAAACATTCATTCATAATATTAAACCACACACAAGCCAGCATAATGTAAAACGCCAAGAAACTAAGCAACTCCAAACAAAAAAAAAACAAAAAAAAAAAACCAAGAAACAAAAAAATGAATCAAAGACTTACTTTGAAGATCTTCCGCTTGGTTTCTCTCGCTCTCAGTGTGTTGTTAATTTTTGTTCATTAAGTCTGAAAATGGCCAAGTTTAATGTTTGACTGAGGCACAAAATTAATTAAACATTTATCAAAATCAAAGCCGCATCGCAAAGGCAATAAACGAGCATCTCCCCAAAAAAAAAAAAATAAAAAACAAAAACCAAAAACCGAAAATTAAATTGAAAAAAAAAATAAATGTGACCCCGTACTGTTGACATTTCAAATGTACTTGTACTTAGTTGTTATGATCATTCAGTCATTGTATTCAGTTAGTATTTTATTTCTTACGGCATTGCCTTGTTTTTAATACCTTTTTTTACTTGGCTAACTAAAGTTGAAATTGAAATTGAAATTGAGACGAATCCCGCATAAAGTTCGACAAAAATAAAAAACTATTCACATGCCAACATTCAGATCTCGGTCATTCAAGAGTCCGTTGAATGTTGGTGTCTTCGTCTGGCAATGGAAGTGGACATCAGTTGGCTGTCGCTTTTAAATGAAAAATGCTCAAAATAAAAAATAAGAAATAATACAAAAAAAATAAAGAAGAAACACTCTGTATCGTTATTCTTTATGTGGGGGCCTTCGTTTTTTGCCTGGAGTCCAAGTTGGAGTCCGAATCGCAGTCGAAGTCGGACTTGGACATATCGCTGACTTGGCCCAGCACTTGAACTGCACTTGAGTGCTGTAAATATTTTTTAAAGCTGCCTTATTGTGTCAGTCGCTAAAGTTGAAACGAATATCAAATGCCCTCTATACCAGAGTTATAGCCACATTTGAATGATAAGCAAGGCTTATTCGATGAGGCTTATTCGGCAGCTTTGAAGATTTCACTTGTTGCTCAAGAGCATGTCACGGTGGTCTCTGCACCTCATTTAATCACTTGAGTAGCATTCCATTCGAGTTCGACAGATATTGATATTGATTTTTATAATCATAATTATTACAGATTTCATTTTCCATTGTGTTACATGTCCTGCCAAAAACAATGAAAATTTCTTTCTTTTGCAGAGCATACACTTAAGTTTATTTATTTTTTTCTTTTAGTTGTTCACTGTAACTCTTATTTTGGGGTCTGTTTTTGAGTCAGTCTTGGTTTTTTGGCAATTTGGGTTACATTGGCTGCTGTCTGAAAAATTATCTGGCACTTATATTCACGCTTAATTGGCATTTTTTATGAAACTCGAGCGTGCTGAAAACAACAAACATAACAACAACATTGAGAGACATTCGTGTGCTTCTGTGTTCCTTGTGTTCCCGGCAATGACACTCGCACTCAAAATCAGAGGAAGAAAAATCAATTTAATGAGCAAAACATGCAATAAATTACAGCGAAATTCCCTTTTGTTGTGCCCCCTTTTTTTTAAACAATTTGTAATGGAAAATTGGGTCAGAAGTTAAAGTATATTATTGAGCTCAGCTCAAGTCGCATAGGAAATGTGTAGAGTTAATAAAATTAGTTTTATTAAAATATTTATTCGTCTTTAATGACGTGCAAAGCGAAGAGAGCAAAAATCAAATAGAAGAGTTAATTTTAAATATTGCTAAATTGTCAAACCGGTTTTTTATTTGCGACTTGACCTTTTGTTTATTATTGTTTTTACCCTTTGGTTTCTTGTTCTTAAGCTATTTAATTATTTATTTTAAGTTGGTGATGCCTGCCTAATTTTTAAGTGTTTCTCTGTCTATTTACAGTGAGAATCCTATGCAATATGTCAGAGTCAGCACCTTAATCTGGATCAGCCACAACAACAACAACAAGAACAGCAGCAAAGAGCAATAAAATGTAAGTTCAGCTTAAGTGACATCAATTAGACAGATATTTATTTATTTTCAAATCCAAATCCGACTTCAATTCCGGCTTACAGTTCACGCTATCAGAATGATAGATGAGACTGCTCTATAAACTGGTTGACCTGTTTGTGGGGGTGTTTTGGTTATTTGGCTATTTCTTTTAAGCCGCATAGATAAACATTTTCGAATCGATTTTAAATGCAAATCGAATTTGCTTACGCTACAAGCTCGTATTTTTTAATTAGTCTAATGCGTGCTTTAACATTTTTTTCTTTTTCTTTTCATTTTTATTGATTTCTATTTTGATGACGTGGTGCATCGCCAAAAAAAAAAAATATAAAAATAAATAGCGAAACTAGTTTCTACGGCCAACAAAAATTCGACTGATGTTAATGGACGAGTCTTTAAATACTTTTAATTTGGTAGAATCAAAGTGTGCAACATTGACAAAAGGCATTTGAAAACGATACGGCTTAAGCCTCTTAAATGATAAATGACTTTTGAATATGACTCGGATTACGCTGTGCGTACATCACTTAAAAGTCAACACTTCAAGCCGCGTTGCTTCCGTCATGACAAAACTCAATGAACAAAGTTGAAAAATGTCGATGAATGAACACGAAACTATGGAAACTAATCACTGAACACACACAAGAAAAACAAGAAGCTCAACAAACACCTGTTAGAGTTGAACCTCAATGAACCAATCGAGTGTTCAATAAATGTACTTGTACTTGTGTGATCATCATTTGTATTCAGTTAATTTTATCTTGCATTTTGGTTTTTAATACCTGTTTGAGTGTAACTGTCGAACATTGAAATTGAAATGGACGAATTAAAGTTCGCTAAACTACACATGCCAACATTCAGATCCTCATTGCCGTTGAAGTTGTGTCTTCGTCTGGCAATGGAAGTGGACATCATTGGCTGTCGCTTTTAAATGAAAAATGCTCAAAATAAAAAATAAGAAATAATACAAAATAAAGAAGAAACACTCTGTATCGTTATTCTTTTGTGGCCTTCGTTTTTTGCCTGAGTCCAATTGGAGCGAATCGCAGTCGAAGTCGGACTTGGACATATCGCTGACTTGGCCCAGCACTTGAACTGCACTTGAGTGCTTAAATATTTTTAAAGCTGCCTTATTGTGCAGTCGCTAAAGTTGAAACGATTCAAATGCCCTCTTACCAGAGTTATAGCCATTTGAATGATAAAAGGCTTAGATGAGGCTTATTGCAGCTTTGAAGATTTCACTTGTTGCTCAGAGCATGTCACGGTGGTCTCTATCATTTAATCACTTGAGAGCATTCCATTGAGACAGATATTGATAGATAATCATAATTATTACAGATTTCATTTTCCATTGTGTTACATGTCCTGCCAAAAACAATGAAAATTTCTTTCTTTTGCAGAGCATACACTTAAGTTTATTTATTTTTTTCTTTTAGTTGTTCACTGTAACTCTTATTTTGGGGTCTGTTTTTGAGTCAGTCTTGGTTTTTTGGCAATTTGGGTTACATTGGCTGCTGTCTGAAAAATTATCTGGCACTTATATTCACGCTTAATTGGCATTTTTTATGAAACTCGAGCGTGCTGAAAACAACAAACATAACAACAACATTGAGAGACATTCGTGTGCTTCTGTGTTCCTTGTGTTCCCGGCAATGACACTCGCACTCAAAATCAGAGGAAGAAAAATCAATTTAATGAGCAAAACATGCAATAAATTACAGCGAAATTCCCTTTTGTTGTGCCCCCTTTTTTTTAAACAATTTGTAATGGAAAATTGGGTCAGAAGTTAAAGTATATTATTGAGCTCAGCTCAAGTCGCATAGGAAATGTGTAGAGTTAATAAAATAGTTTATTAAAATATTTATTCGTCTTTAATGACGTGCAAAAGCGAAGAGAGCAAAATCAAATAAAGAGTTAATTTTAAATATTGCTAAATTGTCAAACCTTTTTATTTGCGACTTGACCTTTTTGTTTATTATTGTTTTTTTTGTTTCTTGTTCTTAAGCTAAATTATTTATTTTTAAGTTGGTACTGCCTAATTTTTAAGTGTTTCTTGTCTATTTGTGAGAATCTATGCAATATATGTCAGAGTCAGCACCTTAATCTGGATGCCTACAAAACAACAACACAGCAGCAAAGAGAAAATGTAATTGCATGACATCAATTAGACAGATATTTATTTATTTTCAAATCCAAAATTCAATTGCTTAAGTTCACGCTATCAGAAAAACAACTGAAAATAACCAAAAAGAAAAATACTAAATGTGGGCATTGTTATTGCTGATGTTGTTTTGAATATTAGACAAGCTGCGCGCCGATTGGTCCACTGAATGTTGGCTCATTAGCATGTTAGGCACACGCCCCTTCGCAGCACACGCCTCCCAGTAGGCCGTGGCTGATTTTCGGCTTGTCTTTCGGCTGATAACGAACAGAGAGAGAGGGAGAGAGAGAGAGAGAGAGAGAGTTGACTGGAATTGAGTTATCTAGCACAGATTGTAACTAAGCATTGAGAGTCGTTGTTTTAGCCGCGCTGCGTTTTGGCAATAAATCAAAATTATTATCCACGCTTTTGACTTTTTAAGGCAAGCGTACGAGTCTCATAGTCAACCATTTATGGCACACACATGTGCATTGCCTTGGTTCCTGGTTAACGTTGTTCCGTTAACGTTGTGGCCAAAAGCAACGGCCTTTGAAAGAATGCCATAGACTCGCAGCTTTGGCCATTGCCAAAATCAAATCGAGTAGAAAGAAAACAGTGGCGCTGTCTTATCTAGCGAACGCAATCTACAGACTCTTGGCCAGACTCTCCACATTTGAATATGACGCACGAGTGTGCCACAGCATGGCCACAACATCATGCCACAACATGGCCAACTAGGGTGTGTGTCCGTGTCCGTGTCCGTGTCCAAGACATCGACTCCAACTCCGACTCCAACTCCAACTGCCGCTGGCCACGTTCGGTTTTGACTTGTAGGGGCAAGCTTGATTTTCGATGGGCGATAAGAAATTTATAGTTTCGGTTTAAAAGACATTAGAGTGTAATATATTTAGAGCTTCGCCTGTGTGTATCGCACTCGTATCTAAAAGAGGCCTTTGTGTTACTAAGGCCAGTTCCAGTGGGTGTGTAAACTGTAAAGTGCAAATGCAATGCATATACTAAATATATGCAAATATTTGCATGCAAATACAAAAGACTTAGGCAACGAACTCGCTCAGTCATCGGCCTGTCATAAAGCCAAGCCGCAGGGCAACAAGACAACCGCATTATACGAGTAGTAGTAGTAGTAATAGTAATAGTATTAGTATTAGTAGTAGTAGTAATAGTAATAGTATTAGTATTAGTAGTAGTACGAAAGTAGGGCTTTGAAAACGAAGGTGGAATTCTTTAATCGACCAGTCGCATGCAATTACCGCTAACATGTTCACGTAATAAGCACCACCTGAACTTCCATAATTATCGGCCATAAAAACAAAACCAAACCCAACTACTATATAAATTTAGAACCATTTTTTATAGATTTCTGATTAGCTTAAATATGTTTTCAAAACATAAACACGAGATAAAATATTACCAGCTTATAGATTCTCGATAAAAATGCCATAATTTGTTTATTATTATTTAGATTACTTAACAATAAAGTTCAATCAAATATTCGATTATTATTATTATTATCTTAACATTGGTTTTCAAGCAATAAATTAAATTCATAATTTTGCCAGGCTATAGTTTACACGCTTTATAATAATTTACTTGTATCTCCCTAAAATATCTTTTAATCAATTATTAGAATAGTATGATGCTGAATTTGGCCATGATAATTAAATGACAAATCGTAGAAATTACTTTACTACAATTATAAATTGATTATTATATAAAAATATTTGCTGAGAGTTAAATAAATAAAAAAAAAAACCTATTTCACTTTGAAATTCTAAATATTTCTTACAGGATAAAAAAATATATAAACAATATTTGGATGAAATTAATTACTAAAACAGAAATGAGATCTTACCATAGCTAGTGTAGATATTACTTATAGTATAAGCAATATTTTTATAGGTTTTTTATGACTTTAAGTACATGTTGTTGAGTAAACATTCCATTTCATTTTAATGTATAAAATGATTGACATATAAAAGCAAAATAGATTTTTAATGCCCTCGGCAGTTATGTGTTATATATTTACGATTATAGGAGTTTTAATAGTATTTACGCAGACTTTTGTAATTTTAAAATTAATAAATGAAAATGTATTTTTTTTTTTTGAGCGTGACTAACATTTAGTTCCCATGATAACTACAGACGATGAAGCTACAATTTAGTAGTAGATTTACTACATATAGACATGCTATAGTAGTAGATATACTACTTAGGCACATAGTCATAGCTCTTGCAAATTCATTTCTATGCAAATTTCTAGTTTCCCATTTCGGTTCTCTCCAAGTTTCACTTTCAATTTGCGTTTTTGGGCTTTTGTCACATTAACTCTTCTGTTGTTTTCATTGTTGTTGTTGTTTTTGTATCTTTTGTCTTCAGTTGAAGATTGTGTTTTATATGGCAAAATGCAATTTGTGCAACTTGCAAACGCGACAAACAGCAACAGCAACAGCAACAACAAATAGCATCCTTTGCTATATATTGAAAGTGAAGTCTCTTAGCATATTTGTTGTTGTTGCTGTTGTCGCTAATGCTGTTGTTGTTGTTGTTGTTTTACTCTGTTAAAATTTGCATTTTTGTGCACAGCTGCTTTTTTGTGCTTTTCTTCACTTGCTGCAGCAATTGTTGCTGTTGTTGTTGCTGTTGCTGCTGTTGTCTTCTATTGCATTAATTTTGGCTTCTTGTCGTCGTCGTGGCTTATATGGCTTACCTGTTGTTATTGTTGTTGTTGCTTTGGGTTTTTTGGGCTTTAAGTCTGTGTAGGCTCATGTATAGCATTTGTCGTTAGCAGGCACTGTTGCCACATTCTGCCATTCAGGCGCTTTGTAATTAATGGTTAATTAATTGAAACGAAGTAGCTGACAATCTTAATGATCCGTAATTTGTTATTATGGTAATTTATACAAGCAAAGCAGCAGCAACCAATGCCCACAACAGCAGCAACAGCAGCAGCAACAGCAACAACACCAACACAATGAAGACTGTGTTGCTGTTGTTGCTGTCATTGTTGTTGCTGCTGTTGCTCTGCTGTTGTCTTGTAAGACATATGCGAGTACAAATAAAAATTCATTAGCTTCTGAGCCATGACTCTGACTACGACTATGACTATGACTATGACTATGGGCTTTGACGACAGCGACAATTGTCTAATTGCAGTCACGAGCAATTTATGTAGTTTGTCTAAGCATGAGTTACATATGGCATACTTGAGTGCGATATAGTTGCCCATATTGGTAGACGACTACGTGCCGGCAAACGCCCACAAACAAGCCTGGCCCTAAGAGAGACAAACCCCCTCTTCCCTCTCTTCCCACTCTTCCCACTCTGCTTAGCTGACTGACAACTGGAATCAATCTGTCCCCCTTCCTGGAAGATGCGCACGACTCTCAAACAACCACAACAACAACAACAATGCAAACAAAATAAAATAAAGACGACTAGAAATTTGCATCTTGACGAATTTAATGATGATGATGAAAACGACGCCACAAAAATTTTGATCGACCCACAAGACGAAGATGAAGTTGAAGTCAGCCTCAAGGAGCCAACAGACAACACACGATATTTGCCATAGACTCGCTTCTTGGCTATGTGGGAGTGTTGCTGCTGCAGATGTTGCTGCTGTTGTTGCCGTCGGCTGCAACGGCAACAGCAACAAATTTATGAAGATGCCGTTTGGGTGGCATTGCGGAATGTTTGACGTTTGTCTGCCTCATGTCAAGTGTTGTGTGTGTTATGTGTGTGTGTGTGTGTGTGTGTGTGTGTGTGCTGTTGTGCTATTTGATGGGCAAGTGAAAATATTTTCATTGCACTTTGACATGACAGCAAACAAATTGCTAGACACAATCACATACAGTATGTCAAGTAACTGTTTTGACAAAGCAGAAAAATTGTTTTTTTTTATGGTTAATAGATCTTCAAATTACTATTTTTTTTTATCTTTTTCCAAGAATAAAACATGAATAATATAAAATACAAAGCAAAGAATTTTGCTTATTTAAATAATAAATATCATACATAATATTTTCTTTGGCAAGGCAATTTTATGACATACTGTTGATGGTGATAGTACATAGAAGGAATCGCACACACCTACAAGCCAAACAGTTAAATGGCTTTAATGAATGGCAGCCTTCAAATAGCTAAATACATGGGATCGTCGACTTTAAGCGCCTACCCTTTTGTATAAATTTAGAGTTGAAGTTAGGGATGGGTATTGTCAAATTAAGTATCGATATTGACGTTCGTGAACTTGTGAAATAAAAATTCATATCTTAGTAAATGTCGAAATGACAGAGATTTAATTTTTATAGTCACAAAAAAGGTTTAAGTTATTTATTACAAATTTCAATAATTAAAATTCACATATTTTATTCCATAAAAATATTTAATAATAATAAATATATGAATAACGAATTATGTTTATTTAATTCAATACATTATTTATTTCAAAGGATGTAAGAGAAACTTTCTACAAATATTTTTACATATAAAAGCAATGTCTAGTTAAAGGGTTTAATAACTATATAAGAGATATTTTGACGTAAAATGTATGTAGAAATTTATGTCAAATTTAAAAATATCTCTTTGATTCATTTTAAGGAGAAATTGAATAACCAGTCTTAACAATTGTTATTGTATTTTTAGAGATGTTAAGAAGAAGTCTGATGAAATAATATTAATTTTAACTATTTTTAAAAATAAGCACTAAGCATATTATATTTTAATTTGCAACGAGCAGAGACTGAATAAATGTTTGTCAGGTGTCATCTTATAACTGACTTTTAGGTTTTTCTATAAAATTCTTGGCAAGTCTTACTAAATTACAAATACTTTATATATATTTATTAATTTATTTGATTTATTTATTTAATATCAAATAGGAGATCAATCAAAATAAATATGAAATAAGAAAATATGATTTAAAATAAATAATTAGTATTAATATCATAAATATCGTTGCTCTACACCGATACCACATCAATACTCATCCCTAAATGGAGTCAAAGCCGAAATTGGAGTTGGAGTTTGAGTTGGAGCTTTAGCTTGTGCTGTGCTGATTAGCCAGAATTCCTGGCATGCTGTGCTCTGACCTGCTCTTTTGTTTGGCTGCCAAGTGGCGCCTGCAGCGATCACGTCACAGACACAACCAACAACCAGCAACCAACAACCAGCAACCAGCAACCGACTGCCGACAACAACAGAAACAGAAACAGCATAAAAGAGTTGGCTTTATTGTTACTATTTGCCTTTGATTGTTGGCCAAACTCACGACTTGCTTTCAATGTCTTTCAACTCGTTTGCCAAAAAAAAACAAAAAAAAACAAAACAAAATCAATATAGTTATCAAAAGCTCGTCTCGCGTCTAAATCGTTTAGCTTATTATAAATATATGTTATTTTATTTAACTGTGCATATATATATATTTTGAAAGCAGCAAATTAAGTTACTGCCCGACATAGACAGCTGTCAAAATTTGTGACTCGACTCGGGGGGTTAACGCCCACCCAATCTATAAAAAATAGAAAAATAGAAAAAGATACGAAAAATTAGAAGCAAAAAAAAAAAAAAGAAACCAATTAACATGTCACGTTTGGGCAATGATTGCAGTTTTTCATTGGGTTTCTCATTATTATGTCGCCAGTCAAAAGCAATTGAAAGTAAAAACAGCATTAACAACATTAGCAACAATAGCAACAACAATATCAGCAAAGATTTAGCCAAATTCGTGCGCTACTGTTTTGCAATGGGCTAAGAACAAGAAGGACAAACACAACAACAACAACAACAAGACAGCAAGACAAAAAATTAACTTGTTAAAATGCAAATTTTTGACTTGCGGGTTTGCTCGCCTTTTTGCCATTTTGCCAACTTATTGCCGGTTGGCATTGAGTTTTTCAGACAGCCTTATTATTGATTTTGATTAATGTCTGCCGATTTCAAAAGCCACGAATTTGGGGCTGGGTATTGAAAAGTTCCCGCTAACTGGCTTTAATTAACACATTAATCACAATGCTGCTGCTGCGAGTGTTGCAGTTGTTGCTTGCTTTCACAGCAGCAACAATTTTCACCTGGATGCGAGTGTGGGGGCAGCTTGAGATGGACATGTTCTGATACAAGTTTCCTAGCAAATTCGAAATTTATTATGCCGTGTTGCTGCTTCATGCTGCACGCCAGCAACATCACTCTCAGCAGCAGCAGCAGCAGCACCCACAAAGCACCGACTGACCTTATTTGGCCAGCAAGTCTCTATGCAGATTTTTATATGCATACATATATGTGTGTGTGTGTGTGTGTGTGTGTGTGTGTGTGTGTGTGTGTGTGTGTGTGTGTGTGTGTGTGGGTGGCCACAAAACGACACTTTCTACTTGCCAATTGGCAAGGGAAAACGGCATTTGCATTTAATCAAGTCAAGCTAAATAAATGGCAAACTGTTAAATAGCATTTGATGTTTTTTTAGCATACACTTTGATTGCTTTATGAACAAATTATTTTTATGGGCTGTCATAAAATGAAACGGCTAACTAACTAAGATGTTGCACCTACAACAGCAGCCGCAACAGCAACAGCAACTGCAATTGGCGGGTTGACAACGACAACGAGCCAATCAGCAACATCTTCTTTGAAGTTGGAGTTGCTTTTAAGGCTTTGTCATTAATCAAATCGAATTGAAATGCGCCGCGTGTACATCACACGACATTGTTGCTGTTGTTGCTGCTATTGTTGCTGCTGTTGTTGTTGCCTGTGTCTGTTTGGCGCTACCAACATGTAGCGCCCATTTGGAGTTTGCCATTTTTGCGCATTTTAATCATGCTTGTCTCGCCTGAAGTTATTTGGCTTTTTACGTTTTACGTTTTACGTTTCTTACGTTTGCTTATGCCAAAAAAGATCTTCGAGCACTGATAAACCAATGTCTGCGCTGCCTGCCTCGCAGTCGACGTCGCACAGTGGCTCATTTTGTTAAAACAGCTGGCAAAAATAATATATTTGCAACTAATGATGATATTGGCAAGGAAATATAAATAACGACAAACAAAGAATAATTGTTAATGATTTTCATATGGCTCAACTTTACAATTAAATATAAACAACTAAATAATTGTTTTAACAAAGAAAGAGAATATTTGTTTGCTTATTTTTTCAAAGTATAAGCTTCAATGAAACTTATAATATTTGTTTTTAGCTCGTTCAAAGTTACTTTAAATAAATGAATTACGAATAAAGATTAAAAACTCAAGGTTTTTTTTTTTAAATTAAATTATGAGAATCGTTTAATTATTCAAGCAATAACTTGACTTCAAATTTTTCGTTACTTACAAAATCTTTTTCTTAATTTATGATATTAAACTGGCACACTTCAGATTTAAATACTGCAAAACATGTGTTTGAGCAGAATTTGACTGAAGCTTTTTTTTTAATATGTTGTACTATCTTTATAAAACTCCCCACTAAATTTTTAACCATTTTATATAATTTTATAAATTTGCCACATTAAAATCAGGAATAAAATTTTAATTAAATTTTGAATTTAATTTTTCTTTTCAATGAAAGAAAAATCATTAAATTAGAAAAATAAAGAATGAATCCGGTTGCTTGAGCTAAAATTAAATTTTAATTTTAAAAAGCAAATTAAAATTCTTTATGAAGCTGCATTAAAAGTGTAGCCATAAATGTAGTTATTTATTTTTACGATATTTTTTTTTATAACTTGACAAGTAACTTAGTTTAAGAGGCCCACTGTGCATAGCTGTTAACGCCAACGCCAATGCCAATGAGAGCCAAAAGTTGAACAGTGGTCAAAATGATTAATACATCTTGATGCGATTTGGTTTGTAACGCAGGCCAATAAAAACGTTGCTTTTGATTGACAATGCCAGGCAGAGTTTTCAGTTTTCAGCTTTCCGTTTGCAGTTTGAGATGATGTACGTTGATTACTTCATTAGGCCTGGCCCGAAACAACTCTTGGAAAGTTGAAAGCCAGGGGGAAAAGGAAATGAAAGCAATGAGAAGCATTTGATTCAATTATGCATTTGCATGCAATTGAAACATAACAGCTGCAATCCGAGTCCGAAACCGAAACGGACTCCGACTCCGACTCCGAATCTGAATGCCATCCGCTTATCAAGCCATCCTCTGCAGCTATTGGTCAATTGGTCAACAGCAGCAGTCGATTGTCGACACACACACAACTGTTGCCGTTACGCGCTTTTAGCCGGTTTTGGCCAGTAGCCTTGCGGCTAACAGACTTTCTGCTGCCTGGTGGGCGATAATTATCTTCTTGAAAAATGATCGACTCGCTTGTGGCAGAGTGTAGAGCGGCATCACATCGCTAACGATGCACATTTGCATTGAACACATGTGCCTCGGCAAAATAAATCAATAAAAATGGGCAATGCCTGCAGCTGCAAACACGTCCTGATATTCCACAACTTTATGAGGCATTCGGTCCATCTAAATACAAATTTATGATGCGTTTTTCATGGCTTTTATTCCGCCAGCAAAGAGAAAAAAAATAATAAAATGTCACCTCAACGTGTTTGAGTGTCTAACGAGGTGTAAGCGTATAATATAGTATAATCCTTACATAATATAAATACAATATTTATATATATTTTATTAAATACTTTATTCATCATTTTCAACACGTAATAATTGACAGAAAAGAAAATTATTGCAACTAATGAGTTGTATGATATGATTTATTTAAAATCAAATTTAAATAATACATAATACTAATTAACAACAATAATTCAATTTTAAAAATGGATATGAAATTACCAGAAAATATTTAATTTATTTATTTATTTATATGTCTTCTAAAATAGTTTTTTAAAATTGACATTTTATCTAAATTAGAATTGAAAAGGAATAGTTATAAATGCGTTAGATTTTGAGAAAATATTTAAAAACTAAACTATATTCAATACTTTATTTTAAAAGCTTTTGCCAATCTACCAATTAATATCGTTTAAGAAAAAGTCGATAATAATATCTACTTCAATTTTAAATAATCCCTTTCATTAAGTGTTTAATGAAAATGCACATTTAACATTAAGAAACCAGTACATCACATTTATAATAAATATTGTATTATCGATAAATAGATAGCCTCATTTTAGTCAATCGAAGTGCAATTTGATTGGGCTACGTGAGTTAACTTGTTACTTGTTACCAATTGCATTGATACGTCTGGATCTACAGGTTTCTTTGGGCATTGTCTTCTTTAACTTGACTTCTTTCTTCACTTCTTTGGCAATTTCGCTGCAATTGCTGAATTATTTTAATTGATTGAGCTCGGTTTGGGGGAATGGGGATGAGTATGAAGTATCGAGCATCGAGTATCGAGTATGGAGGACAGGTTTTCATTTGATCATGTCTGCAAACGGCATCGAAAAATGCACGCATTTTGTTATGGCTCTTGCCGATTGGTAATTGAAACTTGTTAGTGAAGACATTAAAAAATCGTTTAGCACGGAATTTAGGTTAAAAATGCGTGGAAAATCGTGAAAAAATCAAAAACGTTGCCAACAACATTTGACAAGAAAATGCGGCCAAATGCAACTAAAGCACTAACTGAAACTGAAACAGAAGCAGAAGAGCTAAAGCGTGTGAACTGTAGAGGGAAAAAGTGGTAAGAAAATAACGAGTAAGGGGAGAAGAAAATTGTGTAACCACAATATAAAAATTCCTGCACATAAACTAATCTCGGTGGCGGTGTCGGTGGTTTTGGCTTTTGACTACCGCATTTGATTTGTTTCTCCTTTGTATTTGACGCTCCGCTCTGCAACAGGTCACCAGGTGGGTAGGAAGAGGGGCAAGCAAGGGGAAAACTGGGAAGGGGGGAAAGGGGGAGAGCAGCAGGTGGAGGCATGCTAATCATGCCCGACCCGATGCACACCAAAGAAATTGTGCCGAAAATTTCATAATTTTTTTTTTTTTTGTCTTGCCTACTCGTACTTCAATAAATTTTCATTGCAATTTTCCTGTGCAATTTGCATGCCAAGCAAAGAGCAGGCAAAAAGCTTAAAATATAAATATTTGCAGTAAGAGACCTGCTGCTGGCCAAATAGCACACGATCTTTAACTTGTATGTGAAAATAAATATGCCAAAATTTCGTTTAATTAAAAAAATTATTGGCGCATTTTTATTTATGGCCCATAATCGAAAACCGCCAACTTCTTCCCCTCACTGTGGAGCCAAAAAAAAAATTGAAAGCAGCTTAAGCAAGTTGCTGGGAAAAATCAATCGAAGTGTATTGAATATTGTATGCTCTTTGGTTGATCGAAAGTAGTTCAATACAATATATATTTAAGTTAAATTGTGCTTAAAAATTAATTCAAAAAATTAATTGAATATGGGAAGTTATAAAATAACTCTATCTTAATGAGTGAATGCTTCAAATTCTATGAATGATTCTATTAATAAATATTTTAATATATTTAATTTAAAAATGTAAACTTGATAATACGACAGCTGGAAAACAATATATTAAATATATGGACGAAGTTCTTTGACTTTTCGCATAATCAAAGAAGTATTATAGAATCTCTTAATTTTTTTTTTAGAATCGCCAGATTCTTTATGCTACAATAATATAATTTTTATGAAGTTGAAAAATTTCAGGAAACCTGAAACTCATTTCGTTAATCATATTTGGAAAGTAAAATATAAAATAAATATAAAAAGATTTGTATATTGAGACCCCGTACTTAAAAAAAAATACAGGGGTCAATTGGGTCTGTTTTGATATAAAAATATATCTGCATAATCAAATGATTCTTGAAGATCTGTTAATTTCTTTTTTTCTTAATATTACTTTCTGATATAATATAATTATTTCAAACTAATTAAACAATTTGTCTGTTTATTAAGCATACCTGAATAACAAAATATGAATTAAATTGAAGAAGATCGTTGAATTTATGTTATTAAAATATGATTATATAATTGCTTGATAATAATTCTCAGGGCTCTTTGCATTATAATATGTAAATAGGCTGATCTTCTTCGATATTTCCGAGTGTATAAGTATGATTATTAAAATAAGTAGAGTTTCATCATTTTAAAAAAACACACTTACTGTACTATACCCTTTCTGGATTAGCGTATAAGTCTAGCATGCTATCATGTTTTTAAATTGATGTCGCTTCAGGCTGTTTGCATTGGCCAAAATGCGCTAACAATTTCAACGATTAGGATTGCAATTGCAATGCTGCATGCAGAGAAAAAAAAACAGCGATCGATGCAGTTGCAGTTGCAGAAATCGAAGTCGCTGTCTCAGCTGCTGCCACATGCATCTTCATCTTGCCACATGATGCATGTACTGGGCACATGCACGTACATGATTGGCCGCCAGGCAACCGATCAGAGGATCAGCCGATCAGTTATGTGTATTTGTATCTGTATCTGTATTCGTATCTGTATCTGTGTGCGACGCTGGCAAAACTTTCTTTCGGTCTTGGGCCGCAAACAAATCACAATAATCGTGGCCAAATTAGACAATATTTGCGCACCAAAACGCTGCAAACAAAAGCTGATGATTATTTTATTTAATATTTTTTATGAATTTCATTTTATGATCTTTTCTCTGCGTCTGTCGCGAGTGCTCATAAAATATGTATAAAGTAATTTTTTCGAATTTAAACATCATGATTAACTAAACTACCGAGTGGCAGGCATTTTGTGGCAGGCAGACAGTTTGGGGCAGGCAAATGACTACAAATGATTACGCATTTGACTCAAAGCCGCAAATGTTTATTGTGGTGAAATTTCAGTTGGCATTTCGGCCTTCTTTGGCCATGGTCGGGGCAGATGAATGAGCGATAAGCCATGGCTAAAACACTGAACACTGAAAACGAGCTCACTGCCAAGACGGCCAAGAGTGCTCAGCGTCTTGGCCAAAATGGCCTGCACTTGTTGTAATTTGAATTGCAGTTGCAACTGTTGTTGTTGCTGTTGTTGTTGCTGGCTTTTATTCAGGCTCTAATGGGTCGTGTCTTTGGCCACTGCAACTGCAACTGCAACTCTTGTTGCCGGTTGCATTTTAATGCATTTGGAGATCAGGTGTTGATGCTGCGCTCTCAGCAATGTGCGAGTATCACACAGAAATAAACTCGACTCCACATTGCTGTTGATTTCTGCGTAGATTGCGGCTTAAATGTTCCTGGCCAACAGCATCTGAAATATTTATACCATGGCATTTTCTCTTTTGCCTTGCATTTGCCCTTATCTAAGCTATGCTAGAGCTCTTCCCTCTCTCTCTCTGTCTTTCTCTTTCACTCTCAACCTGTGGTATGCAAATTTGTTAAGTCATTTGTATTTGTGGTTCTCACGCTGCCACAGCAGTCTAATTTTAAGACCCTGTACATAAAGAGTAAAAAAAGGTTGCGATATTAAAACATAAATTTTATTCAGACTCAAAGGACACCAAGGCTCAAAGGAAGAAAAAAAAATTATGATGGTGACTGTGACAGTCTTAAAGTACAGAAAATATTAATTATTATATTTGATTAAAATTCAAAAAAATTAATTTGTAATTGTTATTTAAAATTCAAGGCATAAAATTTTCTTCAAGATATATTTTTATAATAACAATCTAATACTAAAATTAATGCCAAAAATATATAAACAATATTCAGCCAATAGTTTCGTAATTTTGATATTTTTTGTACGTTTCAAATTTAAACGTTGAAAATTTATTGAACTTGTAATTATTGTTTTTTTTTTAATTCACTTTAATTTAAAATTTTTTATATACTTTTGACAAAATGAAAATTAAGAATTATTCTTGAAGCTTAAACTTAAAATTGCAAATTCAAATTTTAGAATATATTTTATTATTCTTTTCAAAAAATAAGAATTATTCTTGAAGCTTAAACTTAAAAATGCAAATTCAAATATTAGAATATATTTTATTATTCTTTTCAAAAAATAAGGATTATATATATATATTTTTTTTGTAAATAAAAACATTTTAATTCATGTTTAATACTTAGATATAATTAATAGAAATAATAGATACAGGGTCAGCTTAAATCAGGTTTTCTTAAGTTCCTGCTTGTTGCTACTTAGACTCCCCGTAATAAAATGGAAACTGCAAATCAATTGACACTTTGAACATTTACTCGTAATTCTACTTGCAACACGATTACGACTCTTGGGGCAGTCAAAAGCAGACAGACAATCACAATTTGCAACTGCAACTGCACGCAAGCTGTCAATTCGATTTCGTTTTCGATGTCGATGTCGATTTCGATTGCTGGCCACATCGATTACTTTATATAGTTATTCGACTGACCCTCCCATTAACTCAATTAACAACAATATTTTCGGCAGCAGCTGCTGGACTCTTAGCCTGTTCTAAATGCCCGGCTTGTTCTCTGAGTCGCGAAATCTATGCAAATTAAACAAAAAATAAAAAATAAAAAACGAAATCGAAAATCAAAAATCACATCGAGAAACAGAAAAAAACAGCGTGTCACAGCGTCAGGTTTAGTTTTAGCCAAAGTCCAAGTGCGGCTTCGAGAGATTTACGAGCCGAGCACGCCAAATGTGTTTACACTTTGTCACCCTTCTGTCAGTTTGATTTATTTATTTGCAGATAGCCAGCAAAAAAGCTGAGAAGGCTAAAAGTAGCTGGCCAAATTAAAATGCAAGTATTGCTGGAATGCACAACTCCAAGCAATATCCAAACTAAGCCAACACAAAGTGCGGGCAACGAGGGGTTAAGTGACGAAGAGGTGGGTTAAGTGAGGCAATCCAAGCCAAGTGCAAGAAATGGGCGAATGAATGAGTGATTGACTTATGCAGCCAGCTGACAAGTGGCTTAAATAAATTAATGTGAATCTGAATCTGAATGCGAATGTGAATGTATTCAGTATTCAGTATTCCGATTCGTAATCGTACCTCTGAGTCCAATCTGAGGCGTGGATGGTGTTACAAACATTGCACTCAGATCCAGTTTAGTTCAATTATCGCACAACTAATGGGAATACTTCTATAATATTATATACTTTACTATACTTAACAACCAAATGGACAAATTTCAGAAACTTCAAACTGTCATAACTTTGTCAAATCTTAACCGATTTCCTTGCGGAATGACATTTTTATCATTATTTGGCCTCTATTTTGATTCTGCATCAAAATTCTACATAGTTAAAAAATTTCATTTTTTTCGATCACTGTCAATTTTTACATTACTTTTTCCATACTTTCCCCTTGACACTTTTTCCAAAATTTCAATATATCATAACTTTGTCAAATCTTTACCGATTTCCTTGGGAAATGTCAATTTTATCAGTATTTGGCCTCTATTTTGATTCTGCATCAAAATTTTACTTAGTTAAAAAATTTCATTTTTTTCGATCACTGTCAATTTTCATATTACTTTTTCCATACTTTCCCCTTGACACTTTTTCCAAAATTTCAATATATCATAACTTTGTCAAATCTTAACCGATTTCCTTGGGGAATGTCAATTTTATCATTATTTGGCCTCTATTTTGATTCTGCATCAAAATTTTACTTAGTTAAAAAATTTCATTTTTTTCGATCACTGTCAATTTTCATATTACTTTTTCCATACTTTCCCCTTGACACTTTTTCCAAAATTTCAATATATCATAACTTTGTCAAATCTTAACCGATTTCCTTGGGGAATGTCAATTTTATCATTATTTGGCCTCTATTTTGATTCTGCATTAAAATTTTACTTAGTTAAAAAATTTCATTTTTTTCGATCACTGTCAATTTTTTATTACTATTTCCATACTTTCCCTTGACACTTTTCCAAAATTTCAATATATCATAACTTTGTCAAATCTTAACCGATTTCCTTGGGAATGTCAATTTTATCATTATTTGGCCTCTATTTTGATTCTGCATCAAAATTTTACTTAGTTAAAAAATTTCATTTTTTTCGATCACTGTCAATTTTTGTATTACTTTTTCCACTTGACACTTTTTCCAAAACTTCAATATATCATAACTTTGTCAAATCTTAACCGATTTCCTTGAGAAATGTCAATTTTATCATTATTTGGCCTCTATTTTGATTCTGCATCAAAATTTTACTTAGTTAAAAAATTTCATTTTTTTCGATCACTGTCAATTTTTGTATTACTTTTTCCATACTTTCCCCTTGACACTTTTTCCAAAATTTCAATATATCATAACTTTGTCAAATCTTAACCGATTTCCTTGGGGAATGTCAATTTTATCATTATTTGGCCTCTATTTTGATTCTGCATCAAAATTTTACTTAGTTAAAAAATTTCATTTTTTTCGATCACTGTCAATTTTTGTATTACTTTTTCCACTTGACACTTTTTCCAAAACTTCAATATATCATAACTTTGTCAAATCTTAACCGATTTCCTTGAAATGTCAATTTTATCATTATTTGGCCTCTATTTTGATTCTGCATCAAAATTTTACTTAGTTAAAAAATTTCATTTTTTTCGATCACTGTCAATTTTTGTATTACTTTTTCCATACTTTCCCCTTGACACTTTTTCCAAAATTTCAATATATCATAACTTTGTCAAATCTTAACCGATTTTCTTGGGGAATGTCAATTTTATCATTGTTTGGCCTCTATTTTGATTCTGCATCAAAATTTTAATTAGTTAAAAAATTTCATTTTTTTCGATCACTGTCAATTTTTGTATTACTTTTTCCATACTTTCCCCTTGACACTTTTTCCAAAACTTCAATATATCATAACTTTGTCAAATCTTAACCGATTTCCTTGAGGAATGTCAATTTTATCATTACTTGGCCTGTATTTTGACTCTGCATCAAAATTTTACTTAGTTAAAAAATTTCATTTTTTTCGATCACTGTCAATTTTTGTATTACTTTTTCCATACTTTCCCCTTGACACTTTTCCAAAACTTCAATATATCATAACTTTGTCAAATCTTAACCGATTTCCTTGGGGAATGTCAATTTTATCATTATTTGGCCTCTATTTTGATTCTGCATCAAAATTTTACTTAGTTAAAAAATTTAATATTTTTTTGATCACTGTCCATTTTTGATCACTTTTTCCATACTTTCCCCTTGACACTTTTTTAAAAATTTCAAACTAGCATAACTTTGTCAATTCTTAACCGATTTCCTTGCGGAATGTCAATCTGATCATTATTTGACATCTAACTTGATGCTGCAACATTTATTTTAAAAATGATTTATTTTCTTTCGACCATCGTTTACTTCTTTAATACTTCTATCTTCGGTAACAAGTAGAGAGCTTCTGGAGCAAATATATTTTTTATAAAAAAATATTTCACTTTTTACCATATTCTAAGTATTTTCCACCATCTGACTCATTGCAGATAATTAAATAACTTAAGTTCTTACATCAGCAAGAAGTAAACACATTTCGGTCGCACTGGAAATTCACGGACAACAAATGATTGGCACTGAGGACATGTCCACATCGACTGGCATGGATATAAGTGAATCCTTTCGTGCCGAGGATCTCTCGAAGACGGACTTCTTCGATTTTGTCACAGCGCCTGACATGGGCATTGGCATCGGAGTCGGAGTTGGAGTCGGAGTCGGAGTGGGCGTAGGTGTCGATGTGGGCGTGGGCATTAGTCTGCAACAGCAACAGCAACAACACCATCAGCAACACACACAACAACAACACAGTCACAATCACAATCACAATCACAGCCAAGGACATCAGCCAACAACGTCACAAACACCACAGCAGGCAGTTTGCGGGGGAGGGGCGAGAACCAACAACAACAACAACAACAACAGCATGACACACGATGGCGGGGACAGCGGGGGTGGAGGGATCGTGGCAGTGAGCAATCGAAATGGCAGCACCAGCAATGGAGGAGATCCCACGTTACAGGGCTACGAGGTGAGTTTCAAGAGTTGTCTAAAAAAAATATCCTCAATGATTACAATTATTTTTACACCCAAAGAAATGCACAAAATATACAAGATACTTAATTTTTATTTAATGAAATTTATTTAAGATAGTTAACAGAAACTCTAGATATCAATAATTTAGCTTATTATTTATAGTGTAACTAATATCATAAGATTCATTGTCTAATTACAATAAAATCAAATATTGCATAGATAAATATAAATAGAATTAAGTCAGCGTTTAAAACTTTTAATTCTAATTAATTTCAAATTTTTTTCAAAAGTATCATAAATTGTACAACTTTTTATTGCAAATCTTTAATTTGAAAGATGAAACATTCATTAAATTTTTTACTACCAAAAATTTCCTAAACGCTTGCCTTATTTTATTATATTTTATATATATTTGTGTTTAAATATTTTAATTATATGTGACATATAATTTAATTAAATTTTTTTTTTTAATTATATGTGACATATAATTTTATTTTAAATTACATAAGCTTACAGAGCTTATGCAACTAAGGCAATCTAACTTAAAGGTAGTTGGCACCATAGTATATTTTACCAAATAAGAATTCTAAGCATATTTAATATAACAAAATGTTATTTTTATAGCAAGCCTTGTGTAATAGAAAAGGAACTATTTATTTGTTATTTTTCAATATCAGAGACTTAAATGTTGTATTTATTTGATTAATTATTGATGTAGTATATTTATCCTTATAAGATCCGTTTTAAAAATAAAAGTACAGGGGTTAATAGAATCCATGTTTGTTTTTAATTATTATTTACTTTAATATTTGTATTTTTTGATTTATTCGTCGTACAAAAGCAGTTAATACCACAGATTATAAAAAAAAAATGTAATAACTTTTAAAAATTATAATTCTTCTTATTTAAATTATAATTTTTTAAGTTAAATTCAAATTTAATATTTTTAAATAATATGATTTCAAATGCTAAGTTTTTCATTTACTAAGACAAAAAGGAATATTTTTAATAAATTTAAAAAAATATTATTTGAATAAGAATATTTGTTTAATTTTAAATACTATAATTTGAAATGTAAAGTTGTTGACTTCATAAGAACTCTCCATTATAAAGTTGTTTTTAATATATTTTTCTTTCGTTTCTTGCAGTTCTGGCACCAGGACAAGGACAGCAGTCGCCTTGACTCCAGCTCGATATTTGAGGATCTGGATCGTTACTGTTGGCAACAGCAACCGGTGACGGGGAGTGTGAATGCGAGCAGTGTGCGATGCAGCAATCAAGCGAGTCCCACATCTCCCCATCAGCAACATCAACACCAGCAACAGCAACACCAACAGCAACACCAACAGCAACACCAACAGCAGCAACAGCAACAACCCAATGCAAGCAGCTCATCGAGTGCGGCGGGCAGCAGCAGCGATACCATAAGTAGTCTGGACACAACCGATGGACAGATCTACACACTGACAGTATTAAATGGCGGCGAGCCTTGGCTGAAACGTGCCGAGACGGAACAGTTGCCCAGCTCCTTGGATCTGGACAGTTTGCTGGGCAGTTTTCCGGGCTACATCAAGTCGGAATATCCGTATGATGACAGTGGCTTCAGCACGGATGGCAAGGATGTGATTGGGAGTGCCACAGATGCCAATGGTCTCAGCAGCATAAGCCAAACCACAACACAACAGACACATGGACAGACGCTGCCTTCCTTGGTGACAGCCATTTCCATAGCGGGTGGCGTGGGGGTCAATGACCTGGGTCAGCAGTTGGCCCAGTTTCAGAACAACAACAACGATTGGCACATGGCCGATCACAATGCGGAGGCGGTTGAGAATACGGCGGAGTCTCTGCTGCGCAGTGCACTGCAGGGCAAAGGTTATTCCAAGGGCATACACATGCAGAACGGTCTCAGTTTGCCAGTGGTCAAGGATGACGAGATGCGTAGACTGCTCTTCAGCGCAGAAGACGCAGCCGATGCCTTGGGATTTGCCGACTCCACGCTGAATACGGCGCAAATGTTTGGCGATGTTGCCAGTGTGGCCAATCATGGCCAGCATGGCGTCATTGTGGATGACATGTTCCTGTCGCTGGAGAACGCCTTCAGCGATGACTTTGAGAAGATCAAGCGCATTGCCAATGAGGTGCAACAGTTTTGCAGCACGCCCACGCCAGCGGATTACGCCGGAAGCGGCAACGGCAGCACGGATGTGCTCATGCAAATCTCGCCGACAGCAACAGCAACGGCAACGGCAACAGCAGCAACATCAACACAGCTGCAGCCCTTGAGCAATGCACAGCAGCAACAACAAACGTTGTCGACGCCAGCACAACCCTTGAAACCGGAAGTGTCCACCTCAACGTCAGCTGGCAGTGTTGCCAGACTGGGCGGCGTTAGCAAACCCAAAAAGCAATACAAACGCAGCAACAGCGCTGCCAGCAACAACAACAACAACAATCCAAATGTGGCCAACAACAACAACAGTAGCAGCAACAACAATAGCAGCAACAACACTGTGCTGGGCGTGGTCATTGGAGGCAGCTCCTCCTCCAGCGGCAGCGCGAGCAGCAGCAGCAACAGTCCCCCCGCCAACTGCTCGGCCAGCGGCGGATCCGGCAGCTCGGCTGGCTCCGGCGGCGGACAGCGCAAGGAGCGCTCCTTACACTACTGCTCCATCTGCTCCAAGGGCTTCAAGGATAAGTACTCCGTAAATGTGCACATACGAACACACACGGGCGAGAAGCCTTTTGCCTGCTCGCTCTGTGGCAAGAGTTTCCGCCAGAAGGCACATTTGGCCAAGCATTATCAGACCCACATGACCCAAAAGAACAATGGCAACCTAATCAAAGGCAGCTCGGCCAAGCATCAGCGAAGTGGCTCAAATGCCGCGGCCAATTCAGCGGCGAGTCTTGGCCAACAGCGGCAACTGAATGCGGCTGTTGCAGTTGCCACGCCCAGTTTATTAAATGCGGGCGTTGCTGCCCATACACCGCCTGGAGTCTTACCGCCCGCCAATGGACTGCTCGCCAATCGGTAACAACAACAGCAACAACACAAACTACAACAAACTATTTCTTGTTCCTTAAAAAATAAATAAAAATTAAATTTAAAAATCAATTCAAGTTTACAAAACTTGCATACACTTTGGTTAAAGTATTTCCTCAATAATATGATGAATATTCCTATCTCAGCTTTCTGTGCAATTCCTATAATCACAAACACACACACACACACACACACATCCACAACACACCACACAACAACTCACTAGAAGCACTTCCAAATAAAATACTCAATTTTTTATCTTAACACACACAAATTAATTTTAAATGTGCCAAATTAATAAGCAAAAAAAAAACAAACAAAACAAAACATAAAGTAAAATGCAATTTTATATATTAATTAAATAATTATGATTATTTTAATTTTTAATGTTAACAAAAGTTTAAACGAAGCTAATAAGCAAATTTACGAGTGGTGATATCAAAATGAGGCCAAACGCTTCCTTGCAAAACAACAAATCTATTAACTCACCCACATTTTAATTGTTTAACTAATTAACTATATATTTATAAATTATTTGTATTGTTTTTTGAGCCGCGTTTCCTGTAAATTCCAAGTATTTCCATTCAGCTATTCAGTTGCTCTTGTCCAAATTAGCATTATGTTTGTCTGTGTAAATATTAAAAGTTTTTTATTGCTTAAGCGAATTCGAGCACTTCCTAAATTAAAATTAAATAATACTGAAATAAAACAAATAGTCTGTCTTTGGCATGACAAAGTGTAAGTTCTCTTGCAGTTATATTTAAAAATATTAAGCATAAGCTGCATTTGATAAAAATTACATTTTTTCATTGTTAAAGTCTGTAAAATAAATTTTTATTTGCCTTAGTTGACTTGAATAAATATTATTTATTCAAAAATATTTACAAAATCAAATAATTTTCCACTCAAATTTGTCGAAATTAATTATATTATCTGCAAGTCTTAAATTAGTAATTGATAAATTATAAATATGTTTTGGTACTGTCTCTGCAATGATTTCTTATATTTTTTAAATATTGACTACTGTAAAAAATACTCATGTTTTCACATTTCTGCGAAGTGTTCAGGATTTTCCAAGGCGAAACTAATAAAAGATGCATAAAATGCGTTTGTTGAATTTATTTTTAATACAACGCAAAGCACTTGCCATTATTATTGTATTTGTTAATGAAATCGTTTAAACTTAAACTAAACAATTGACAATGTTTCTTCTTACACTCAACACGAAATTAAATTAAATTAAATGTTTAATTGTTAAGAGTACATTTTAAGTAAAACAAATTAAACCTAAATACATTTAGCATAATATTAGTGTTAATATTAATTAAACTGCCAATTATTATGTGATAGTTTTAATACAAATACATGCATAAATATATATCTACTGGTGTTTGGGTTATGTTACAATTAAGTTTTAATTGAAATTGTTATATGATACATATATAAATGTATGTACTTACTGTGAACTCTGCAATATTCTCTAATTTATTGAATTTAGTTTATGTACATAAATAAACAACTAGAAGTTGAATTTAAAGTTTGATGAAGTTATTGACGATACTCTAATGCTTATTAATAAGTACTTGTTTATACATACATACAACCATATACATACATACATATATAATCATACACATACATACTCCTATGTTGAAGCAATGAAATTACACTTTTTAGTTAAATGTTTGTTAGTTATTATTTATGCAAACAATACGAAAGCTAAACCACAATTAGTTCTTACTTGTAAACGTAATTGTACACTAATTATTTAAGTATTTGCAAGCATTCAATATACAGAAGAATAAAAAATTTTTATTGACAATTAAATTACCAGTTCACACATATCTATTTCACTTGGTCTGGCCAAAAATACAAAATAGAAACCAGGCCTATTGTGCTAATTAGACACAGGCCAGTGTAGAGATGGACATTGAGATGGAGATGGCTAAGATCATCAGGGGCATATAAATAATTTTCTCCAATAAAGGAAGCGCATGAAAGCGCATGCAGCTGTGCATGTCAACAACAACAGCAACATGTTGCAGCAACAACAGCGGCAACAAGCGGCTGCAACATTACACAGGCGGCACTTGTCAGTCAAAATCAAAGTGCGCAGCTACTGCTGCATTAACAGCATCATCAGCGGGCTGCAGTCAATGAAGGGGGAGGCAGGAGGGGCAGTTGATAGTTGGTTGGAGCGCGGAGGGGGAGTGGATGCAACCAAATGCGGCACGCATGCGCCAGACGCCAGCAGCAGCCATCAGTGCAGATTAGAGAAAATGTTTTACTCGCAGCAGCAGCAGCAGCAGCAACTTGGTCAGATCAACCACAGCAACAGCAACAGCAACAACCACTGCACAGTGGGCATAAAAAACCATAGTGACTGTGCTGATAACAACAAACTTTGTCGAGTACTCAACTCAGAGTATTCTCTTTCAACCATTAAATAAATATTAAAAGACTAGCTTACATTAATTACAATTTTCACATCTTAATTATGTCTTATATTATTCAAAACTATTTGATTACCAATCATTGATTAATTAGGATATCGTAATAATTTAATCTCGCTCGTTTTAGAACACTTCTTAGCTAAATCAATTATTTTTTCTAAAACTCCAAACATTCTTAATTTTGTTCAAGTATACTTACTTAATAAAATTACTATCTTTTGGCAAAAAATTAAAATTGTGTCGAACAAACAATTTTTTTTAATTTTTTAATTATTTTTAAAGTTTAATTTATATTCAGGACTGTTCCGGTTTCCCCTTTCGGCAAGATTTGTCGGAAAAGAAAATCTTTAACCTGTTCTTATATCAAACTGGAAATAATTTGCGTATTGAATTCACTTTGAGTTTATGAATTTATGTCCTATAAAGTGCTAAAATATAATTTTAAAAATTACATTTTTTTAAATCCTATAAATTAGAAAGTGAAACCCTGATTATAAATGTTCTCTTTTGTACATGAGTCCATTGGTTCTCAATATTCAAGTGAAACTTAAAAGAATTTAAAATTTATTTTTAATTTTAAGTATTTTTAAAGGTAGCTTGTTTAATTATTATATTTATTTATTTTTTAAGTCTTTAAAAAAAATTGTTAAAGACTTAAAAGGAAAAAACAATTTAAAGAAATTCTGCGATATACAAAAATATATTATGGAAAGTATCAGACAGATGTAATAACTTTCTAAGATAGCAAGTACTCTTAGGTAATCTATCTATTTTGCCCACTGTGCACCGTGTGGCTCAGTGAGCGGCAAAGTCATTTGAGATCGAAACATGTCGATTAGGGAATTTCAAGAGGCGCCAGTTTCCAGCGCAGGTGTCTCACATCATCCGCATCATCGACATCGTCGTCGTCGTCGTCGTCTTCGTCGTCATCTTCGTTGTCGTGGCACCTTGGGGGAGCTACAACCGAAAGCCGCAACGAACAAGCATCTTAATTGCATTTGATGAACTTTGAGCCAAAGTCTCCTTTAGCCAAATGAATATTTGCACAAAAAAAAAACACACACACACAGAAACAGTGGACAAAAAGATGCCTATGGGGACTCTCTATGGAGTTTGCTTGACAAATTAATATAAACGATTATGTGCATATTTTTTTTTTGAGCAATTGTGATATAAAGATGCAAAGAAATTTAGAAAAATTTAACTCTTTTTGCGTCAGCAATCAAACAAAAAATTAATGAGCAATGAATAAGTATAATTGAAAATATTAAAATCACATTTAAACAAATCTGAATACAGAAATATACTCAAAATGCTGGGGAACTTTTAGAAGAGTCTTAATGGTACCAGAAAAAACACCCGGACATTATCTTACAAAAGGAAACATAATGAAATTTAAGATTGGAAGAAGTCTATGAAAATTTGGATCAATCGTTAGCATTAAAAATTAAAGAGAAGAAAAAAAATATCTATGCATTTCGAATTAAAATTTAAATACAATTTTCAATAAAAAAACACATTATACCCATTTTTGCTAATTTTTAATGGGCACAGGGCTTAAAAAATAATATTGTAATCACTCTCGAAAATGTTGAAGAAAATTCGTTATCAAGGTTTGAGCCATAGAGGTACATATTTTGTGATATTTTTCTCCAATAAAAATTATTGGCAAGAAATATTTAATTGTTTAAAGAATATAACATTTAAATATGCTAAAATTAATATTAATTACTTTATGAAATTGTTTAATGCAAGCTTTAAAAAAAAAGAGTACAGAAAACGTTGAAATGTATTGTTTTGAGTTATATTATTTGAGTTATACTATTAGACATTTTATTCGCTTGTCATCAAGCTCAAGTATTATAGTATTTAGTTGATTTCTGGATTTTTTTCTGATGCAACCAATACCAGGAGAGTTCCAGAAGCCAAACGGAGGAGGATAACAGCGCCATAAAAGCGAATCCATACCAAATGTATTGCAGATCCTGTAGCTGCATGGCACGAAACTCCCTTGGCGGACTCAGATCAATTAAATGCAGTTCGCCAGCCTCAACGAGTTCCATGAAGCCACTTTTGCTCCAGTGTGACAATAAACCCGTTGCTGTGAGATCAAAAATCAGATCCTGAATGGGTTGCATATAAATCGAGTTCTCATGCAGGGGAAATCCGATGGGAACATTGTTGAAGAAACAGAAATCCTCACGCATGCGGAACAAGGGTCTGGTGAAGACATTCTGCTGGGCGTGGATCACAATCCACTTGGTGGTGGTCATCATGTAACCAAAGTCCGTATTGAATGAATCTCGCATGCTTAGATATTTACTGAAACTGGGCTCCACATAGAACATGGGTTCATATTTCTTGAACGAGGTCAGGCGTCCAATGAGCTCATTATATTCATCCTGCCAGGCGACCACTTTGATGCTGGAGGCCAGGACATCATCGTAGCTGCGATAGGGCGCCTCCTTGGGAGAACTGGTCACATAGGCTGAGAAATACGAGTTGTACCAGGCGGTGAGCAGGAATCCCAGCACACAGATCTGTACATAAATAGCACGCACCACAATTGGCGCCCTTAGCACCTCATAGAATGATTGTCCCAGAGCTCCTCTCAAGCAATTCTCATGCATTACATAATCCATGGGTTGCACACGATAACCATGTTGCTGCAGAGCTGTGGCTAGAGTGAATGAAGTGATCACCATGGTGACCAAGGTTAAAAGAAAAGCCGCCAACTCAAACACTTTAATGTAGTACTCAGCAGGGGGAATATTCGGTTCGATGGGCAACATGAGACACCAATGCATCTGCTCAATGGGATAGGAGAAGCCTCTCAGATTCAGGCGAAAGGGAAAAGTGGTGCCCATCGATATGTCCACACTGCCATTAATCACAGCAGCCAATACATCTGTGGAAGGAGCAAGTGCAGTTGCATTGGCCGGAAAAGGCTCTATAAGGATGCAGTTGTACTTTTGCTGAAACACATCCATAAAGTGACCCAGGGTGCCTTTATATATCGCCCTTCCCTGCTTGTCATAGTATCCTATGATACGAGGAGTTGCTCCACCAATTATAATGCGTACTCGATGTCCTTGAAGATCCTTAAGACGATTCGGAAAGATGATTGAGTGCGAATTGTAGGCGTGTTGCTCCATTTGAAAACGGGGAAAGGGATTGTAGCTATAGATCACATAAGTCCTCTGAAATGGATTAATAAATCTGTTAATTATATTTATATTGCATACAGATTTTATTTTGAATACATAATATATGCAAGTTTAAAAATGATTCTATAAATATAAAATTCTTTGTCCGCATTCACTGACTGATCATTGTACAGCATAAGCCGTAAGAGCTAGGAGGCTGAAATTTGGACACAACATACATGAGACAATTTTATCTTGCAATTTTTCCTACTTTTATTCCTTTCTTACAAGCAATTTTAGCCAATTTTGAACATAAAATTTATTTAATTTTAATCTTAATTTGGTATGAATTTTTAATTTTTAATATTAAATGATCTCACTTTAATTGTACTACATTTACATATAAATACTGACACTTAAGCATGTTTTTTGGAATATCAAAGTGTACTATAATATTGATTACCATATAAGTTTATTCAATTTTAGATTTATTTTATTCCATTTCTATTTTCATACCTCGAAATCCCCAAAAACAGCCAACACATTAAGCAGTTTCATTTTCCAGCAGTGCGAAAACAGTTTGTAGAGAAACGTTTCATTCACTTCCCCTGGCTGCACCACAAAAACCACTCGAGTTGTGGTCATGAGTCGTAAATTGGCCACAAGGGTCTTGAGTAAACCTTCATGGTTTTGCAGCTCTGTGTCTGCCATATAAACCACAGTTAGCACGCGACTCGATTGCTTGTCGTATAGGAAATAACTGAACCTCTCATCAAACTGCATAACAGGAGTTTCCAGTGTGTCCATTAGACTGCTTACAAAATTGTGAACCACATCCTGATGCATCATAAAGCTGGCATTGTGGTTTTTCATTAGCAACAAATACTCGAAATTATTCTCTTTTTTAATGCTGCTCAGCAATTGCAACACGGCTGAATTATTTTGCCCCAATGTAGCCTTCAAAATCCACAGTAAATGACACCAAATGAACGAAGAATAAAACATTTTGAATATCAACTCACAACTGCAGGACACTGATTAATGTGGCTCCTTTTTTAAAGGGTTGCTAATGAATCCTTCGACGTGGAAAATGAACATTTCCAATTAGCGCTTTGTGTTAACAAGCGTCGCACAAAAACAAGTCCCTTAAGATTACAAGGACGAAATGTGTTTATCAGTGGCGTCGTCAACAGTGGGTCAGCCTTTACTTGTCCTTCAATCGCCAGTGGCTTACATAGGAATAAGGAATATAGGGAAGTCTTTTAACGAAAATTACTTATTTATTGTTACTATGTCTTTCGAAATTATTTTCCGTAAATTGGCCAAATTCTTCTCTTTTGATTGTTATCCAAATATAATGCTGTAAGAATAAAATAACTCGTTTAAATAAAAAATTTTCAGTCAGTTGAAAGTTTTTAAAAATGGTTTGTTTTGCAACATTATAACATTTTATTTTGTCTTACAAAAAAATAACTCTATGTTGTATATCTTTCACTTCCTTTTTTTAACTTTCCTACTTGGAAGATTTTCGTTATTCGTAAATATATTCTGATATTTGATAAGATAAAAGCTACTCTTGGTTTGTGGAGTAATAAATGTTGTTCTAATTTCAGAAAAGTTTTATATTTTGATTGATATATTTAAACAAAAATTTGAATCGATAATACTGATTTCCAATTGAACAGAATAGCATTTATTTACTTTGCAAGCTCTTGAGATTCCAGAGGAGTATAATAATGAAACAACACCAAATATTTCAAATTAAAAAGAAATTGTAGTTGCTTTTTAATTTTATGCTTTAATTATAATGCTTTGAGAATGCTATACAGATTAGATAAAGTTCAAGTTCAAGTCTATAAAATGTGTTGATTTTCGAATATTTAAAATTTCAAGAAAATGTCTATGATTAGCCCAACGATAGATGGCGCTTAAGTTCCTTTCTCCAGTGCAGTAATTGCTCGATCAGGAATACGATGAAAGCGAGAATCATCATCGATGCGGCGGCAATTAAAATGTAGTTCAGGTCAATTAGCTGCATGGCACGGAACTCGTTTGTCTGGCCAAGATCGGCCAGAGTCAGTTTGCCGGCAGTTATCATTTCGCTAAAGGCCATGTCACGCCAGTGAGTCATTAGTCCGGTTGCAGTCACCTCTCCGATCAAGCGATCGAGAGGCTCGCGAAAGACGGAGTTGATCGCAATGGGAAAAGCAAGTGGTAGACCATTGTCAATGCATAGATCATCGCGAAATTTAAACAGTGGTGATCTGAAGAGCTTCTGCCTCTGATGAATAATCATCCACTTGTCCAGCGGCATCATATAACCAAATTGAGTGTTAAATGAATCGCGCATCTCGAGATATTGTTCAAAGTCTGGCACGATTTTAAAGATGGATTTGAACCTATGCATATCGGGTTTGTACTTCATGAGCATCTCAAACTCTGGAGTCCAAATCACAATCTTAAAGTTGGACTTTAATATGTGATCCAAGCTGGAAAAGGGTTTCACTCGAGGAGCGCTTGTGATATAGGCAGAGAAATAGGAGTTGTACCAGGCGGTGAGCAGAAAACCCAAAATACAAATCTCCAGATAAATGCCACGCACCAGAATAGGAGCATTCAAAACCTCATTGAAGGACTGTCCCAATGCTCCTCTCAGGCAATTGTTGTGCATCAGAAACTCATGGGACTGTACCCGATAACCATGACGCCACAAACTGATCGAGAGCAACGCTGAGATCAGCATTAATGCTCCGACTGTGATCAGGAATGTGGACAGATCCATGACGCGACTGTAGATCTCACTGGGTGGCACATGGCCAGGCACAGGCAGCATTAAACACCAATTGACCAGCTCAAAGGGATAAGTATATCGATTGATCGGTGGCTCCGTATACGTGGCTGCCATGGCGAAGGGAACACTACCTCTTTGCACCTCGCCATCAAGTTGTAGAGCCGGCACCAGAAAGGATTCGTTTAGGTATATTGACTGTATCAATCGACAGTTGTACTTCAACTCGAAACAACGTCTCAAGTGACCCACGTAACCGGCATAAACCAGTTCTCCATTCTTTTGCCGATAAACTATCAGTCGAGGTGTAGAGCCGCCAATCATTATCGGCAATCGATAACCGCGAAGATTCTGCAGACGATTTATAAGAATCGGATTCGTTTTGTTATCAATGCGTCGTTCCTCGAATTGCAGTATCGGAAAGGGTGTATAACTAAAGAGTAGTCCAGTTTCCTAAAATAAAAAATATTATTCAAATATTATGTTAGCTTTTCTTTTCTAATCTTATCATACAATTTAGAAAAAAGTTACAATATAATCATATCTTATTTTGAAACTCGCATACATTGCCATGAAATTATTACTCTGCCTGTTTTGCATGTTTTTTGCCTTTTTCCTGGCGAAACCAAGTCAAGAAGAAGGTGAGTATAGCATAATTCGATAACTGAATAATAACTGATAATCTGTGCATTTTTAAAGAACTATTAATTCAATTTAATTTCATGCATTTCTTGATTCTCTAAAACCATTTCTTAAAATGCATTGTACTGTGTCAGTTCCTAGATAAGCTCAGTCTATTACAGATCCCAATTCTTCCTAGTTTAGAGAGATGCATGTATATGGCCAATCCCGGCCCCTGCAATGCCCAGATCAAAATGTTTGCCTATGATCCCTTCGAGAGTGAGTGCAAAGAATTCTTTTATGGCGGCTGCGGTGGAAATCCAAATCGCTTTGAAACTGAAAATGAGTGTCGTACCGCTTGTAATGTGAAGGACTTTTCAGAGGAATAGAAAAAAGGCTTAACAACTCTAAAATGCAACATAAAAATTGTTAAATTATAGAATAAAAACTTGAAAAAATAACTAAATTACTTTTATTTAAGGATTGTAAAATATCTGATATTTTAATTTTTAATTTATTTATTTAAAATTTTCAATGTAAATGTCCATTGAGCTGGAAGCTGTTTATCGAAAAGTGAGCTGTCAATATTTAAAATAATTTTATTATTTTTAAATGAAAATTTAAAAATTATTTATTCACAATTTGTAATTTTTAAAGAAACATTTTTAATTTAAATAAACATAATAAAAAAGAGTTGTTTCTATTTAGTTCAAATCTTTTTTAATACAAAAAAAATTTGTCCTATATCACGATACACCAACTAAAGAAATATATCTGCGATTTTCCCATGTAATTTTCTTTTAGCTAAAATTTTTGTGAACATATATTTCTTATTTGCAATGCATGTAAAATATTATTATTTATTATGTTACACTTGCCTCAAAGTCTTCATAGATGGCCAGCACATTGAGCAATTGTTTCTGTTGCCAACACCATTCAAAAATCTCCTCCACTCGCATCTGTTTTCTCAATATCAATAACAAGGGTGGCGAATTCCACATTCTTAAGTTCAAAGCCAGAAAAGTCAGCAATTTTTCAGCTGGTTCCTCGATGAAGATAATGCTCATCAAGTGGCTCGAATGATATTTGTTTAAATTGTAGCTGACATTGGGTTCGTTTTTAAGCAGAATAATGGACACAGGCAGCTCCGATAACAACTTAGTCCAAGTTTCTAAAGTGTCGCCCAGAATCAATAGATAGTCAAAACTTTGCTGTCTTTGCAACTGCTGCACTAACTCTGGAATGGCCAATAGACTTTGACCAACGGTGCCGAGTGGCAACAACAAGCTGAGCAAACTGAGCAACTGCCTCATGTTGCAACCAGAACAACTTTGGTGACAATTTGTACGCGAAATCAATTTATACCTGATTTCCTGTCCAAACTGTGAAGCACGCACATTGCACATTAGACATTCCACTGGGAAATTATTTGTTAATTCTATTTATTAATTATTTATGAATTCTTTTATACTGAGCCCATAACGAACCCAGAGTATTTTAACTGAATTGCAATGTAGGAGGCAACTCCGATATAAAACTATAGTTATATCATTCGATTTTCAAGAACAACAAAAATTAAACAATAAAACTTGAGGAAATTCTAACAATAAAAACATAATAGACCCCTAAACTTTTTTTGAAAGTGCGGGGTGTAAAAACATTAAGAGTACAATATAATGGGATTATTCAAAACATAAGAAAATAAACTAATTATTTCAAAAGAAAATAACCTATATTGGAGAATTACTAATTATATTAATAATAATAAAAAAAAATTTTAAATTAGTTATGCGAATTTTTTTAGTTTTGTTACTCTTTGTAATATTTGTAAGAATTGTGTGTCCTTGATCTCAATGGCTGTAAGAGCTAGAGCTACTAAAGAACCTATATTGGAGAATTATTTATAATCAAAAATATATAAAAAAATTAATAATGCAATTTTTTTTTAATTTTCTTACTCTTTGTATTATTTGTTGAAATTGTGTGTCATAGATCACAATGGCTATAAGAGCTAGAGCTACTAAAGAACCTATATTGGAGAATTATTAATAATAAAAAATATAAAAATATTAATAATGCGATTTTTTTTAATTTTGATACTCTTTGTATTATTTTTAAAAATTATGTGTCCTAAAACACAATGGCTATAAGAGCTAGAGCTACTAGATCTAGTGTCAACACTCTATTGAGTCAACGAAGACCGAGACTAATTTTTTTTTATTAATATTTAAATTCTTTTGTACTATTTATTCGTTTGAAGTTAATTCATTAGCTAATTAGATTAATAAATGCTAAAGATATCGTCTGATAACTGAAGCAGCTCCCCTTCCACGTACTCATGACTGTTGTTGTAGCTCTCGCCGGGAGCACAGAGATTCTTATAGATTGTATCGCGACGATGGCATTGACTGCCAGGATTCGTGGAGCCTTTGTATATAGGTAAATCATTCATATTATCGGTGGCAAAGGTGCAGACAAGACGGAAATGCTTAACAGAGTCACTGACAAAGGTCAAACCACTGCAGCCCACATGGGAATTCCGATCTGTCATCAGGAGCACAGTACGACTCACAGATCTGTTTGGGATTAGTTATGAACAATAGTATAATTAAGTAAATTGACAGTTAGATTACCTACTTTCTTTTAAAATCAGGTGTAAGATGCAGGAGCATGTTCCTGGTCACAAATCGAGTATCCTCGAACCAGCCCTTTAGCAGTTCCTCGGTGAGTCCGGGTACAATCGAAGGCTTGTAGACTCCCGTAAATGACAGACCATCCAACACACTGCCAATGTTGGTAAATTGTGGTGAGGACATGCAGGGACGTGTTTCCGGTGCACACTTCGTAATGTACATGATGGCAAAGTTCTCGAGCTCCTTGGACCAGGCCATCCGTGCCATTCTTGCCGCCGGAAACAGGGTCCTTGTATAGCCCAAAGCCACCCTGTTGCGATAATTGTTAAGCAGACTCAGAATATGTTCCTTGTGGGGCGCCATGCCAATCACATTGGAGCTGGGGAAGCACAAGCTGCTGAAGCTCTAGCCACAATTATATGGAACATTTTTAAATTAAATTTACGGATTAAGTTTTATTTTGAAAATTAAAAAAAATAAAATTTAAGAAAAAATACTTAATATTTCTTATAACTGAAATAACTTTTATTTAATTCCTTATCTTTAAAATAAAAATTTTAATTCAAAATTTAGCAATATGAAAAAATATGAATATAAGCTTAAATTAAAATATTATTAATATTTTTAATATATTAAAATGTGTTTTTTTTTTCGGGAAATTTCTATAAATTCACATCGAGAAAAGACTACGTTATAAACATGTAATTTTCATTTACTGATATTAAATATATAAAAAAAAAAATCTCACCTTATTCGTCTTGCAAGCCAAGTTGTGAACTCCACAATGCGGTAGTCTACAGTAAATATTGATCTTGGAGCTTTTTTTCCCCCAAGCAGAAGGGGAGATACTCAGTAACAGCAACAGTAGTAAATGTCCAACTTTCAATAACATGATTTTGAGCTCCACTGTAGCTGGTTCGATACTAAGCAGTGAAGTCCAAATTCATTCTTATTATAGCTTACTCCACTGTTATTTGATATGTAAAGTGATAAAGTTTATGTTTTAAAAACATCTGTGAAATATAATTTATCAACGTTCTTGTATTATTCCAACAGGTTTTTTATATAATCGGTTCTGGTTTCGGTTCCCGTGCGTCCTTTAATAATTTCTGCTAGAGGTATTACTAAAACCCAGATCTAGATGGTAAAAACTATATCTGCCAAATAAATTGAATTTAAATGCAGAATAAATTTAAAGGCCAAACCATGATCAAAATGACTTTCCGCTTGAAAATCGGTTTAGTTTTAATAAAGTTATGACAGTTTGAAGTTCGTCAGACTTTGAATCTAGCAACTTTACATTTATGTTGAATTTTACATGATTCTTAACAAAAAAATGAAAGGTCTCAGAATCAAGTTTAAAGTGTTGTTTAATACTAATTTCGATATAGGGAGTTAATTACAAGTGAAAACTTGAGATTTAAAATTTTGAATTTTCGAAATTGCAAAGGGGCGACCCTTACCATCGATATCGAATTTTGGTCAAAAATAATTAAATTTTCTAAATGAACAAAATTTAAATGCAGAATGAATTAAGAGGTCAAATCATGATCAAAATGACATTCCGCTTGAAAATCGGTTTAGTTTTGATCAAGTTATGACAGTTTGAAGTTAGTCAGACAGCGGATTCAGCCACTTTACGAGTCAAAATTTTTGTTTAATTTTTCATGATTTTTTACAAAAAAATTAAAGGTTTCAGAATCAAGTTTAAAGTGTTGTTTTATACTAATAACGATATAGGGAGTTTATTAAAAGTGAAAACTTGAGATTTAAAATTTTGAATTTTCGAAATTTCAAAGGGGGGACCCTTAGCATCGACATCGAATTTTGGTCAAAAATTATTAAATTTTCTAAATTTCTATATATATCAACTTGGCTGTTGCTGCTGATCAAGAATATATAAATTTAAAAAATTTAAAAGCGATTCTGAGAACGATTTCTTTTATTTTTCAAAGTGTATGCTCGTAAGTGAGTACTCGTATTCATAATGAGCTGTTCCAAAGCAACATCAAAGTCACAAGAAAAACTCCAATGAGGCAGAGATCTTGTTCGTCTGCCTGACAGACAGATGATCACTCTTAATGATGCTGCAAGCAAACAGCAAAGATTAACAACAACAACAGCAACAAACAATAATAATAATGAGAAGAAGCAGCGAAACAACTCTCATTATATTTTTCAAGCATTTTTTTTATTTTGGTTATTACAAGTTTGGGGTGCACTTCACTCGATTTGGCAGATGCGTCAGCACTTGACCCGACTTGGATTCGACTTGGATTCGACTTGGACTCTCAGCCGCTGCCGCAGTCGGATTCGGATTCGAACTCGAACTCCATCTTCGACTGTGTCCCATGCTTGTTAACCGCCAAATTGAGTTGACGTTGACGTAATGCTGCGCCACTCGACTAGGTCTCACTTTTTTACCCATTTAATGTAATTTTTTTCTCTTTTTTTTTGTCTTGATGAAGTGCAGTATCTGAGGCCTCTGTTGTCGGTCAATTAGCTGCGCATATCACAACAACAACAGCAACAGCAACTGAAACAACAACAATGAGTAACAGTGACGGAATGGAAAGCCCAAACATAACATGACAGTCCAACTTGGACTGACTACGGGGTCATATGGAGTCTTTAATTGGCATTACTGGCGTATTTCAAGACGACAACAAACACAACAACTACAACAACAACAACAGTAACAGCGACAAGTTTTTTTTGGAATCACTCAAAAGTTCATAACAGTGCATTCTCAACGCATCTTTATATTCCCATTGAGATTTAATAGCTACTTTTATGGGAAACTATACAAATTTTATATTTTAATTAAATTATCAATCTTTTATTTTGATAAATCAGTTTTTAGAATTGTTTTGTAAATTAAATGTAAGCAATAAAATTAAAGAATAAAATTTTATATTTATTAAAATCTTCAAATAGCTTGCTAAATTTTATAAATAATATTTCCTATTGACTATTTACTTTTGTTAAGCATTAAATTGGATTTTCAGTTTTTAAAGTTACTAAACTTAGTCAGTCTAATAATAGTCTCAACTGCATCTGGTTCATTCAAACATTTTTTTTTTGATTCAACACTGATTATTTTCCATCAATAAAACTTTGATTATAAATATGATAAATATTTCTTACTAATTCTTTTCAATTCCGTTATAATTTTAACTTTATCTTTTAACTGGCATATTACTTAATTTAATTGTTAATTTAGAATCTTATTTTCAGCTTATAAAGATAATAAATAATGATCAAAACAAAAAGATGTTTTCTGCCATTTCCTCATTTAATTCTTATCATCATATTTTTGTTTTAAAAAAACTCAGATCAAATTGTACTGCAACAAAAATCAGTATTCAATCGTCCAATAAATTACAACTTTAAATGTTAAAATTTTTTTGCAAATTCAAATAAATATTTAGATTATTGAGATTACGCTAATTAATATTTATTTGTATGCAAGAGCCAAAGATCATGTGAGACAACACTTTAAATATTTTTCTGTGTCACATTTGAGTTTGTTAGCAGCTGGTATGAGTTTTTAGTTGGTTTGTCCAGTCATTGTCACAGTTATTCGCTGGCGAGGAGGCAGGCTAAGGGAGGTGGCAAGAAGGAGCTGCCCCACTCACCACCACACTCGATGGTGGTGGCACGCAGTTCGCAGTGCGGTCAGTGGTTAAGTGGTGCAACAGAAAACGGTAGCCTTTTTGGACAGCGAGCTACAACAATGGAATTGTTGTCGCAAAAGCGAAAGAAATGGTGAAAATAGGAAAATAGAAAAATAGGAAAACCACAAAAGGCCAAAAGTGGACTAACAAAATGTTTATATAGCTGCATATATATCGATCGAAATGGGAGTATGTATGTATATATATATATGATTTGTATGATAAATGGCCAAGTCTCCAACTCGAATCGTGTTGCGGCACAATGTAAATTTCAATGGACCATTTTGGCGTGTTGCTTTGGCCTTTAAGTAGTCCTTCTGTTGGCCAAGTTACACGCGATGGCCGAGACAGTCTAGCAACAGTCAAAGCTAACCAACTTAGTTATTGTCCAGAGCTGTAAGTGCAGCTGCCCCCAGTTGTTATTCGTATTTATGAAAGGGTCTCATAATTTACCACAAATATGGTCATAATATTTTTGTCGGCTTTTACTTTTCGGCTTGTACAATTTTTTGGCCACGCTAATGAAGCGAAACTGAAAACGAATAACCCTTGAAGCTGGCTGCTAATTTAACTATTTAACTGACCGCCCGATGGCCACTTGTTGCTCGTTTGGGGGCATCATAGTTGTGGCAACTTGTCTGTTGTCCGTTGTCCGTTGTCTATTGTCGTTGTTGCAAGCTGCCATTGTTGCCACTTGCCAGCATCGTTTCCTAGCAATCAGCTGCAAACGTGTCATTCCTACTCGGCCAGTCTGCGGCAGTCTATAATCAACATCAACATTACCAACCATTCAGTCAGTGCACAGTGGTTCAAAAGATCAGAATTTGACATAAAATCAAATAAAGCTATTCACAGCATTGAAACATTATGTATTTTTAAAATACAGCAAGCCTATTATTCAGCTAAAACTAAGTATTGTTTTCCACATGAGCCCACATTGCGTATGCGCAATTTTATTTCTCATTTTTTTGGAATAGTTTAACACTGCACTTAAATAACTTATAGGTATTTACTGAATTTTTGTAATTAAAATATCCACTTCTTCACATCAAGAAATTAATCAGTTAGTCAGATAATTGTTTTGACAAAATAAAAAATTGTACTGCACTGAAATGTGTTTTATATTATTCCTTATTTTACTATATTAGCTCATGTTTTAAAGAATAAATTATAATAATAATAAAAAAAATATATTCATTGGGCTTAACTAATTTTTTTTAATAACAAAAATGTAGATTTTTTGTTGTGAAAAATAAAATTTGACTAGGTGTCGTTTAATTTAATGTCCACTTTAATTTTATTTATATATTTTAAAATCTAAAAATTTTTCATAGTTTTCCAAACACTTTATGTCAACATTTCTCTTTATTATTAACTAGAGACTCTAAGTAGATTTTGAAAAATTAAATAGGTAATTTTTTTAAGCTAAAAAATTTACGGATTTTATTTTACTTATAAAAAAATTGTATTATACAATAGTAAAAGTTTTATTTTTATTTTATAAAAAAGACGAAATTAAATTCAATGTGTTGAACTTTTTTTAGAAATAAAAAATATGTGTATTATTTTGTTTGTCACAACAATTGTTGCACTAACTATAGCTTAAATCGAATTATGCATTCCATTAAAATTTGAGCATGCGTACCAGTGTGGCAGTGTGGCAGGTAGTGGGGCAGCCACTCGGTCGCCTACAATGTGGGGCAATGCGAGCAATAATGTCCGGCTGCATCCTGGACTGGTGTGGCATAGTGGACTCGGTGGACTCGGTGGACTTGCCGCAAGGCGCAGCGTTCAGCCACGCTTCAATAAATGTCACTCCTCGAGCTTTGCATCTAAAAATTGATGACAATAATTTGTTGCATTTGGCCCCAAGGGGGTGTGGTTGCTGCCCCAGCCAGCCAACCAGCCAGGCCGACAGTCTGCCAATCTGTGGTACCAACAAATTGTCTTGGCAGACAGTTGGCTCTTAACTCCCCTCTGCCCCTCTGCCCCTCTTCCCCTCTTCCTCTTTTATCTCTCCTCGGTTGGACACGATGCTCGATGCGATGGCCGCTGCCGTTTTCGACACAATTTATACAAAGTGTCGCAGTTTTTGGCGCTTTGCATTTGTTGCTGACAGCTTTGTGCCCCACACACCCCGTGCCACAACACACAGCACACAGCACACAGCAATGCCATGCAACAGCACTGTGTGGCACGCCCCAGTGTCAGCCCCTATAGCGACCGCACTTTGCTGCTGCAACAACAACAGCAACAACAACAACAAATAAAAACAAAAAATTTAACATAAATTTCGTCATTTTGTCGCTAGTCGTTTGTATTCGAAAACGAGGGTGGGCTGATAAATCGTTGACCAAAGTAGAAAAGCAACAATATTATAAAATTATAATTACATTTATTTATTTAACGTTCAAAAAAAAGCATTGTTTAAATTAAATTTCGACAATGTTTTACAGCAAAAAACTTTTATTTTTAAATCAAAATATTATTAAGAAAATTCAATTAATTAATTTGTTTCTCTAGCAAATTGGTAAGAGTATTTTTTTTTTAAATATATTAAGAAAAAGAGGACAATAGCTAGACAAAAAATGGCTTCACTTAATTTTTGAAATCTGTGAAAAAATCCAATTTTGAGAAACTATTGATGAATCTGCAGTTTTGAAAAGCATAAATAAGTTGGAAGAAGAATAAGTTCAAAGGTAAGTTGTCTTCTTTTTAAAAAAAAAAAAGTATATCCAGAAAAAAGAACCGTATTTCTAAGCTTAAGGAACTATATAACTAATTATAACCTTAAAATTTTTTTTTAAATAGGAAAAACTAAACGAAATTCTATAATTTACGCCAGTTTTTTATTATATAAAAGAAATTTGAGCTTTCAAAGTTTCTTTCATAAATTATAATCTATTTTTCAGCACAGTTTCTTGTACAATTTCGAAAACTATTTTCGAAAAATATACATTTTTCTAACTTTATGTCGTTTTAGAAGAAGAAAAATTTTTTATATTCAGGGTAAAATAATGTTTTGACCATGCGTAAATCAATGACTTCTCAGTCCACCCTCCTATACCCTAGCCACAAGAGGGTAGCGGGTGTAACAGGGTAAGGTGGGGCCTCAATCGTTGATTGCAAAGCGCTTTGCGAATTGTTTTCACAATTCTATGAAAATCAACAACAACTGTAAACACATTTATTTATTTATTTCTTGATGTTTTTGTTGTTGTTAGTTGTTGTTAGTTGTTCGCTTTGATTTGATTTCGATTGTACATTTTTCAATTTGATAAATTTATCGAGTCTACAGTGCTCTACAGCACTCTCTGCCCAGAAACAAATCACCTGCGATGCCAGCGGACGCGATAACAGAAACGTATCGAAATTCAATACAAATTATAATGGGGTCTCTCATGCCACTGCCACAAACAGAGTCGTTGCCACTAGTTGCTGCCATTATGGCCATCGACTGGTAAATGGCATCAATTGCGACCTTTTGGCATTCTTACGGAAACATTTCGCTAATGAAACCGATACCTCAAGTGTCAGCCTTGGTCCAGACTGTGGTCAGCTTCTGCTTCAGCTTCTGGCCACGTTAGCAGATGCAGCATGCCACATTCTAAGCCAACATATTGCGGTCATAAAAATGTTAAGCGCACAACATTTGCCACATTGCCACCTTTTGGCCAAAAAGCAAATGGAGCACGCACGTGGCCACTGCGATTTCCCATTTCCCCGGACAGATCTACAGAAATTGGATGCCACCATAAAACGTGCCACAAGTGCTGTCACTGCAACACACGCAGCTGCAGATTATTAAGGGGCAATCATAATTTGAAAGGCCTCACATTTATAATTAAATGTCTGAAAAAATTTCAAGCCGTCTTAACTTTGTCAGAACTAAACAGAATTTTAATATGTAGTAGTGAAATGACCTCTAAAAATATTATAAACAAAATAAACAAAATAATTCCCTTGCCAAAAATAACATTTTTTCTAAAATTGCTTTTAAATTCCCTTTGCTTGTGTAAAAAATTAATTTTTCAACATCTGCAATTTCAAATTTGAATTTTAGTCAATTTCATGCTTCACTTTAAATATTAATTCTCAATCTTGCCTAAATTTTATAAATATTTATGAATGTACGAAACTCAGCAATCAGATTTCAAAGTAATTTGTCAAGCCAGCGACAACATCCTCGATAGTATAGTGGTTAGTATCCCCGCCTGTCACGCGGGAGACCGGGGTTCAATTCACCGTCGGGGAGAATGTTTCACATTTTTTTTTATAATTTTAATTAATTTATTTAAGTCTTTGGCAGTTTGAAATTTAAATATGTAGAGCTTTTATCAATCTTTTTGCTTTATACAATTGGCAACAGTAAATTATCCAAAACAAAATTAATGTTAAAAATTTTATATAATTATTTTGTCATTTATTTAGTTATTTAACAATATTTCCTAAGTAAATTATTTGCTTTTAAAAAGCTAATTATCAAATTTTTCACTTATAAAAAAACATTTTTTTATTCTTCATTTCAAGTTATAATATAATTTCTGCTGTTGTAAAATGTTTAAATGCGTTATAAAATAAATGTAAGCCAAAATAAGTAATTATAAATAATAGATAGATAATAAAAGTAAGTACATTTAAATTTAATGTTAATAATTCAATTATAGCTGATTGATTGTCCATTTAATTGTTTCATTATGCAGCAGACACATCGCACATTAATTAAAAATAATAATTATAATTTGTGGTCAGACACTAGATATGGACAATGAATGAATGGATGGATGGATGAACTGCTGAATGGATGCCAAAAAGCCACCTAAAGCAATCATTCAAAGCTCTGCCAATTGCTGGATATGTCTTAAGACTCAAAATCTCGTGTCCATTTTGTGGAGTGATTGCGTGGGCGTGCAGTGTCTGAATTACAACAATCATAACAACAACAATAGCAACAATGGGAACAACAACAAGACACATACATGAACAACATGCGACGTGCGCTGACTTGATGCCAATTTCGTGTGTGGATCCCAAGTTGGTAAGTCAAGCAGGCAATACCAATACCAATAAAATGACACAAACGAATGCACACACAGTTAGTCAAGAAAGTGTTTTGATGAAAAAAAAATTTAAATATTTTACAAATTGTTATATTTCAATTAAAATTATTTATACAAATTTTTATATTGTTTTTAACCCATAAACATGAATAAATAAAAAATAATTGAAATCAAAAACCCTTAAAAATATATATTTATAGCCAGAGAAATTTTGTATATTTTTATGGTTATATTTTGTGTAGCTATAATACAATTAAAATTATTTATAAAAAATGTTAAATTATTTTAAACAGCATAAACATGAATAAATTACAAATAATTGAAACAAAAAAACCCTTAAAAATATATATTTATAGCCAGAGATTTTATGTATATTTTTAAATTGTTCAAGTTACTTTTGTGTCCAACTGTTTGTATGCAGTTGTATGTGAACGTGTTTAAACAAATACAATTTGCAATTATATGGCAAGCAAATCAAGTAGAAATCAGCATGCGATTTCCACCTGTGACCGGCGTCATAATTCGTGGCTGTGTTTTTGGTCATAAATCTAACGATTTACAATTATTTTTGTTTTCTTTTTTTTTTTTGTTATTTCTTATTTTTCAGGGAGAGAATAAAGGAATCGCGAGGGGAGGCAACAGGAGTTGAATGCATTTCGTGGCACAGCGGGCAGCTGCAATAACATGCACATGCACATGCAACAACAACAAAAACAACAACAACAACTGCTCCTAATGGCCATTTCGTTATCACTGAACTGAACCCTGGCCAACAACAAGGAAATGCCGATCAGCCAGCTGTTTTTCTATATATTAGGGTGCATCGATTTTTTTTTCACCAAATATGGTAATCCAAATTCCACATATCCACAGTCAATTCTCAGATGTTTTCACCAAGTAACCATAGTTCTAAAATGATTTCCAAATTTTTAAAATTAAATTAAGTCCTTTCATGGTCGAAAATAATATTTTAAGGACAATTGGTCCTTTGATCTTATGAAATTTTTAAAATCCTGGTCCTAACAAAATTTTTGATACCAATCTTGATATGATCGAACCAAAAACACTAAAATTTCAAGAATATACATTTATCAACTCAATAACGGGGACAATGTACTGATTTCATTAGAATTGAGCGAATATAATCAATTAAAATTTTTCTCTACCCAAACAAATCGATGCACCCTACTGTATATTTCTCTTTCTCTTCTTTCACAGACCCTCTCACTCTCTCTCTGTTGGTTGTCATAAATTTACATAGATTTCGCAATGTAAAACTGCTAAAATTATTTATGATGACGCTAACGAGCGACGACAGGTGACGCCGAAGCTGAAGCTGAAGCTCAAGTTGAAGCTGAAACTGAGACTGAGACTGACGTTGTCTAGCAACTCAACGCTACGCACATTTCTTTCTTTCTCTTTCTCTATCTCTCACTGTCTCTCTCTTACACTTGCACACGCACTGATAACGCTTACTGCGTGGCTGCAAATTGATTTTGTGGCGCCGCCCGCCCGTTGTTAGACTTGCCACAGGCACCTCAACTCCAATCAACTGCATTCAACTCATCTCTTCTTTTTCAACATGTCCACATTATGCAAAAGACAAGTGAAAATTTACGTTAAGCGGCGACATCAGCGCTTTGTTTTAAATTTACAATATGTCATGTAATTATATTGACAATATAAAAAAATTCATATACTTTATTATGCAAAAAAAAAATACACTTTCTAGACTTTTCCTAAGCTGATTTTTTATTACAGTTGCACTATTAAAAAAGACTTTTCAATTTTTCTTTTTATAACAACTTAAAACATAATTATATTTAAGTAGTATACAAATTTATAGTATTATGATCAAAAGTTTTTTCCCTTTTTTTGCGAAGTTTTTGGATATTTGCTTGACTTTTATATGGTCTCAATCTAAATGAATATCCTAAAGAATTAAAATATTTACTAACTTAATTTACTAAGTACTAAAAAAAAAAATATATATTAAAAAATTTAAAAAACATTAAGTCAATCTGTTTTGCTTTTGTTTTTAAATTGTTGCTGTGCTGTACTTGGTTTTTAGACGCAGTGAAATTTAATTTAAGTCTTAAAGAGCTTAAGAATTTTAATAAATAACTTAGAAAATAGTTATATAAAAAGTATAAAAACTGTTGCATAAAATTCAATATGTTTTCTCTATTTTTAATAATTTTTTTGTATATTTTTTTTTTTGGTTTTTAGATGGTGAAAAATTCAATATACTTCTCAAGGAATTAATTGTTCATTAAAACCAATGTGTGGAGAGTCCAAATTATTTTAACCATATTCTTATTCTGAAACAAAAATATCATGACAAAATTTAATATTATTACAAAAATATTATGACAAAATTATATATTAACAGATTATTATGTACATCAAAATATAAATTTTAAAGGTACAAATATCAAAGAGTAATTGAAATCAATTGAAAAAATAGAAACATTTTTCTTTTTAAACTAATCCGAGGTTCAAGCCATTCAACCTAAACTTGTAAAAAAAAAGAAAATAATTATAACAATAATAAATAAATTCATAGAAATATATTGAAATACGTTGGGCTTAACTATTTTAAGAAATAAAATTGAAAATAATCATAATAATAATAAATAAATACATATAAATATATTAAAATACGTTGGGCTTAACTATTTTAAGAACTAAATTGACTGAGTGATTTAATTTGTGAAAACAATTACTTGACATACTGTGTAAAGTATATACGAACTATATATATATATATAAAAAAAAGGGGATTAGCTTACAAACACTCACAAACACACCAAGAGAAATACGTGTACAGATGTTTAGCTGTAATTAAAAGTGAAATTATTTGGCCAAGAGGTTTCAACGGAGGACTCCAACTTCGACTTTGACTGCAAATCGCTCTCTGATTGATGGATGAGTTTGAGTTTGTCATGCAAATTTCAACAGGCTGCTTTGCGTTTGCATGTGGCATGTGGCATGCTGCATGTGGCACGTTGCTCGCTTTGATGATGTTGTCTTGAGGTATCCAAAGACACTGACTAACGAGCGTGGCGCGTGGTCGTCAATGTCTTTGGCTTTTGCCTGTTGCAGTATTATTTTTTTATTTTTTTTTTCTATTTTCTATTGCCATATTCTGATATCATAAATATAAAGCTGTTTTTATTAAAAATCGCTGCAGCGGCCTAGGCGACGCAATCGGGGGCTGCATTGGCATGTGTGTGGCATAAATATAAATTGCAGCCCGTTGGAATTTTAATGACAGCCTTTGGAAATTAATCTAACGCGGCTGGCAGCGGAGTACTTGACAACGTCTTCCCCTCACCCTCTATCTCCCGTGCTCCTCTGTCATCATCTCCCTCTCGCTCTCTCTCCCTCTCACTCGTATGCCTGCTGTCTTGCTCTTGCATCGATCTGTTCATAACATCGTTGTCAAACTAGTTTCAAAAGTGTCGCAGCTGTTATTATTGTTGTTGTTGATATTGTTGCTGTTAGCCCTGTATACAAAGGACAAAGATAAGGCTTATAAGTTTGTTACAATGTCTGTCTGTCTGTTGTTTAAATAACTAAATCTTTAAATACTATAAGAGAGGCTAGAGCTACTTGATTTGAGAAACATACTTCTCTGTTCAATGAAGTATGTTTTACAATTTCGACACATAAAATAAAAGAATTCGATTAACAAGGAAAATTTAGAAGCTTTATTTTAGAAAAGTTTACTTTACAATTGTGATTTGTGTATTAATTAATAAGGAAATCCTTATGGCTCTGGGATTTTAGATATAAATTTAAATATTATTTAGATACATATAACTTAAAGCAGTTCCGATGCCGGGAAAGGTTCAAATACCTCTTTTTTAATATATATATATATTTTTTTTTTATAAGTAAATTTTATATTTTTCTTATAATGTTTGGTATTTTTTCGGTCTGCCAATATTGAAAAAATAAAACAAATAAAAATAAAATAATAATCCGGGGAAGGTTAAAATACTTATTTTTTAATATATATATTTTTTTTTATTAGTAAGTTTTATATTTTTTTTATAATGTTTGTTACTTTTTTGGTCTGCCAATATTGAAAATATAAAACAAATTAAAATAATATAATAATCCAAGGTATTTTATATAACATATTTTCAAAGAAATGCATAATAATAATAATGGCACTCCTGTAATATTTAATGTAGCGAAAAAATGTTGGACATGTCTCTTTTTTAGTTAACATAATAGCTTATGTAATATATCTTAATATATATATAAAAGAATATATCTTAAAGAAAGTTCTTAACACGAAAAATTACCATGATAATAATAATGGTAATAGTTTTGTCATTTTATAAAATCTTGAAAAGTATATTTCTACTGGGCAGCCAACAGTCTAGCAACTCGTCTGTAGAAGTATAAGTTGTTAACGTTGTTATTGTTGTTGATAGTTGTTAAGTGATTTGGGCCTGGTTTTAAGCCCAGCACATGGAATATCGATCACAGAGCGCTTTTATCGGGAAGAAACAGATGCTTATCTAAAAAAAGAGCGCAACATAAAAATAAAGATGCCACCGGCAGCAGCAAGCGCAGAGCAACGATGGCTTTCACTTGCAACTTGCCACTGCCACTTGCCACATGTGAGTTGCCACTGCATTTGCATGAAAATGCCGCAGCAATTTTGTGCAATTAATCGCATACTCTTAGCCCAGTCCAAAAACTAAAACCGCCCCCGCCCAAGTCGAACGAGTTGCACGTTGCACGCTGCAAGTTGCAAGTTGCGAGTCATTTGCATATCGACTTAATTAAAACAGTGGGTGGTGCAGTGGGTTACGCGGTGCAATCGCCTTCGCTTTCTTTGCCAATTTCACTGGGGGAATTGAAATTGATGTGGAAAATTCATGGCACATCTGCCTGACGACAGTCGTCTGCCACTTTAAGTTGCCACATAATTTCAGTTGAGCTAATTTGTAGCAACAATATTACGAATATCAGAAAATGGAGAGAGCGAACTATTTCCCAAAAGAATTCTTACAAATAATACTAAGAATACGAAAGCTAAAATACTTGTAACAAAAAAATATAAGTAAGAGACCCTAAATTAAGAAAAATTAAATTATATTGAACAGCTAAAATTAGCAAAGTCGAAGTCAAAAATGTTTATTAGAAAGTAGACAATTTTGTATCAAACACAATTAAAATAAGTTCTATATATTTAAATCTACAACACTTTGACTATTGCTTTAATTTTAAACAATTTCGTGATAAAAAGGCTTACAAAAATAATATAAATACAACTACAAAGAAGAATTTATCCAAAAATATTGCAAAATATTGTATTAAAGTAATGAACTAGCAAACAAATGTAAAAAACTTGTCTACCATTTATTTAGATACTTATATAAATATCAATATCTAGTAAAATAATAATAAATTAAATAAATAAATTTAAATAAATATTGATTAAGTTTTGCACCAGAAATTAAATATTATATTATTATTTATAAGAAAATTTTAACCAGAGTCAGAAATATTAAAAATTTACTTTTTTCAAATATTAATAAGCTAGATTATTTCTTATTTTGCTTGTGCTCTAATTGTTAATCAGATTTAAATTTTCACATCTTTGCTTCCCTTTTGCACTTTTATTTTGGTTTCTTTACATTTTATTCTTTTGTTTCTGTAACTTATACCACAGTAATCTGACAGTGAGTGATGAAGTGTTCGCCCAGTTAATAAATTGGCCATCTCTAATGCGACAATTGATAATTGAAGTCTTCAAAGGTTTCTTTGATGCCACAAAAAGCGCACAAAAAGTTGTCAATTGATTTTCTGCACTATTTCAATTGACCTCAAGTTGTTGTCTTGGCAATTGTCGCTGCGATTGCTGCGAGCAACGGTAGCAACAACAGCAACAACAGTTGCTATCAAAGTGGCAGCCGGTGCAAAAATGAAACGAATTAACAACTTGATGTAACTGTGATTTTGTTTTTTTGTCCAACCCTTTTTTATTGCTTATTGTTGTTGTTGCTGTTGTTGCCGCACACGCCCTCAACAAAACGAATTCAAAAGAAATGCTTATCGTGCTTCACAGAAACCCAGCAACAACAGCAACAACACAAACATGAAATTGAAAATGCCAAACGTTAAAAGACAACTAGACGATCAGTTGACTCCCCTTCTTTCCCTACCAAATAATGTTGGCCATGGTAAAACTGTAACGAAACCCGATTGAACCCGCCATGGGTGGCTCCAGTTGCCAGTTGCCAGTTGCCCAGTTGCTCAGAGCAATGCAACGGCAACAACTGGAGGACAACGGCAACACTGGACCAGAGACATGGACAATAACATGTACGAAAAATTTCATTGCTGGTGTGCTTTTTGCTCTATACTCTAGCCACGACACAACAGCAACAAACAAACATATGTTTTGATAATATCGATACGATACAAAAAAAAAAAAAACCTGCCGCCTTGCGCTTACAACAGCAACAGCAAACAGCAACAACAAGCAACAGCGGCAGCAGCAGCAGTTTAACTAACGGCTTCTGTGCTTCTTGTTGTGCTGCCGTTTCCGCATCTCGGTGTCGCCTCAGAATGTGCACGATTTTACTTCAGATTCAATTTCAAGTGCAGCAGCAGCAGCAACAGCAACAGCAGCAACTGTTGCAACTGTGGCAAGCGCCGCTATTAAGTCGACGACAACAACAAGCAATAACCCTAGCCGACAGAGCCGCCAGCGCCGTTTGCCTTTCTGTCTGCCTGTCTGTCTGTCCGTCTGTCTGTCTGTCCGTCTGTCTGGCCGTTCGTTGCCACTGTCTGCCGCTTCTTGCCGAGATTTCTATCTTTGATCTCTTACTCCACATGCAGCAGCAACTGCTCCAACTGCTGCAGCAGCAACTGTTGCTGTCTGCTTGTTAAATTGCTCATTTAAACCATAACGAAACGAGACGCTTGGCTTCTTGGCCATGGCCTAAACCAGGCGCAGCATGTGCCGCCGGCTGCACTTCCTAGAACTTCAGCTACGATCAGTTTCCTCTTCCTCTCTGTGCCACTCCCTTCATCTCCCTCTCTTGCTGCAATTTGGCCATTGGCATTCAATGGCCGTTAGCACTTTTAATTAGCATACGGCGGAAATTAGTTTGCCGACTTTATGTGACATCCAGCGGTGGCAGTTGCACCACTCCACAACCAATCTACAAATACCACTCGACTACCATTGACTACCATCGCATCAAAAATGGCCATGATCTGCGTCATCTGCGTCAGACATAAATTATGATCTATGGAATTTATATCGCAGACAACAACGTTAACGAGCATTTTCTGTCCGATTCCGTGTTGCAATTTCCCATGCCACAAATCGAGCGACCAGCTCAATTACAATTCATATTTTTATGGCATTTTATGTATTTGTTTTTCCTTATTTTTTTTTCTGTATATTCTAGTTGACATTAAGAGGGATCAGCATAGCAAATATTTCAGGAATTTTATTATTATATTACGCAACATAAACTCATTCTAAATTCATGTTTAAAATTCTTGATCTATGAATTTTTTATATAAATTTCTAAATGTTTGCCTAATGATTTTTAATTTAATACTTATAACTTAAGCCACAAGTCACAAAAATTTAATCGTTTTTAAAACTTAGGCATGCGGATAATTGCGATAATTATTGCATAATCAAGTGTTTTAACTAGCTAAATTTGGTCTTAATTAAATCCTACTTCTTTTATATTTTAACCTTTGACACCGTTTGGAAATAATTTTAACCCGCTTATGCCAACTTTAAATGTCAAAAATATGTTCTTATTTAAAGAGGAGAACATCTTAAAATTATGCTAGGATTAAGAACACAAAATTTATAAATTTTAAAATATGGAAATAATAATAAGAAAATCAAAATATACTTATAAAATTTAAATAGGAATTTAATATAAGGAAAAAGAAATGAAAGAGCAAATATTTATAAATATAAATTGCAGCTGTTACAATTTAATTCTACTACTGTTAAATATTTTGATAAAGTTACACAAAGGATCTAAAATTGATAGCTACAATAATCGATTTTACTATTAAATTTTGTTGAACTTTAAATATGGAATGGAAAATGTATTTTATTAATTGATTATGTGATTAAACTGGAGAAAGCAAATAAATAGTTTATTTTATAATATACATATACGTGACATTAGTTATAGAAATGAATGACCTTTTTTTGGAATATCAAATGATTTGATAATATTATACATAACTTGATAGCTACATATATTAACATGGCTTACATTGTAGAAATCGATTGGCCCACAGAAGTCTTTGTACAACAATGTATCCTATAGATAATCTGGTATTCAGATTCAGATACGAATACGAGTTGCACAGCTGAAAAAAAAAAAAAACTTTGTGGCTGATCGCACGCCAAATTGATGTCACAAAACCAAATCATAAATCAGGCAAATTATAGTTATTATTGCATAGCACATGAATAAACATATAAGTGAAATATACATGTATATACACAGACAGAGAAAAAGAGAGAGAGAGAGTGAGAGAGAGAGAGAAAAGGGGGGGTGAAAGAGATATCGATAGACAAGAGTTGGTAGAACAAGCGCCGCCGCAAAATCTGGCTAGGAAAAAGGCCATAAATCATAAGGCGATACTCGTCGTATTATGGCCAGAGGCTGCAGCCGAATTAGGGGCAACGAAAGGGGCACGGGGAAACGTCCATGCTTGACTGGACAATCATAATAATCACAGTCACAACGGCTGCTCGCTTGTTGCAACAACAACAATAACAACAGCAACAACAACAGCAACCACTGACAACAGGCAACAAAAGCTACTTACTATGTCTATGTCAAGCCGATATGCGACTGATAAAAACCTGTGCAGAAAACAATCAGAGATTGCGTATACTCTAACAGAGTAGGGTAGCATGTAGAACATGGAATTGTTAAACACTCAGTTCATTTCACATAAAAATAACAAAAATATTCCACTGAAAATCTATGTTAAAAAAAAACTATTTTATGTTAGACTAATTTCAAAATATTTTAAAATTCAATAATAAAAAATATCAATTAAAATAATCTATTAACTGAAAACCGATCTTAAGAAAAAACTAATTTATTATTAAGCATTTTATGTTAAGCTAATTTCAAAATATTTTAAAATTTAATTATAAAATATCAGTTAATTAACCAAATAAAATAATCGAATAAGGCTTTATATTTTAATTATATTTTTAATGTTCTTTAAAAGTAATATTAATGAAACTGAAAGCAAAAATAATAAATAAAATATAAGAAACTAATTTTTATTATAAAAAAAAATCATTCTTTCTTTTGCATATACACTTTCTTTAAATAAATAATAATAGCTTAATTTATCTTATGGAATAGATATTATTGTAAGCAACTCTTTGATTTAATAAATTAATATTTTTATTTATTTTAATTTTGCTCCTTATTAATATTATTGAATATACTGAAAGTCAAAATATTTCATTAAAAATTTATTTTGTTATACAAATCAATTCTATCCACAGCATATAAACATTTTTGAAAAATGTAATAATATTAACTAACTTATTTAAAGTAAAGAAACTTAAATCTAATGATATTTTAAAAATGAGGTTAATTGTGACTTGCACAATTATTTATAGGTAGAATTTGTAGTGCTAAGATACCGAATAATTTTTAAATGTATATGAAATAGTCTATTTAAAGGGTATAGCAATGTCGTTAAGTTTGTAGTTGAAATGTTTCTGGCTTGTTATTCATTGTTTTTGTTGTGTCTCTCTCTCTATTTCTTTGGCAAGGCAGCAGGAAAATTGACAATTGCGCACCTGCTTCATTTTCTTCTGCTCTTAGAAAGCGGCAACTGCAATAGCAAACGGCAACAGCAACAGCAAAAACAACAACAATGCCACTGCCACTGCCACAATGCCACTGCCACAGTTGGTGCCCCAAACCGTCGCCTGTTTAATGGCACTTAACGGTCAACATGCTCACTCTGTAGCAGTAAACTTTGGCTTATAGCAAAAAAATAAGAAAAAAAAACTTTCCAAAAAATAAACAAAATATTCAAACTGCCGGCCACGTTGTCCAGTATACGAATAATCGAATAGTCTTGCTATCGATGCCTAAACTCGTACTTAAGCCTTCAAAACTAAGGCACACATTTACATAATGGAAAACAAATAAAAAGCCACAATAATATTTATGTATACATATTTATATTCATGTGAATACTTATGAGTATTTTATATAATCTAATTGTATGCTAATCGAGTGAGCCCTTAATAAATCTCTGTGTGTGCCACAAATGAATTATGAGTTGAATCGATAACTTGCCCCTTTTTGTGGCAGCCAGCTGTTGCAAGCGGCATCTTTTGTACTTTTGCCGTTTGCTCATTTCAAATTACTTGGACTATGCCTATGTTTGGGCCAATTAAGCGAGCCAAAAAACAAAAAAAAAAAGTAGAAAATCAAAAGAAATCAATGAGAACTCGTTCAGCTGATGATGAAGTTGTTTTGATAAGAAAAATTAAAGCCCTGCCTAACAAAAAAAACGTGCACAATTTATCGAAATCGGTGCAGAATACCCTGGAAGAGAGTGAAAGAGAGGAGGTTGCACTTTGCATGGTCTGTTTTGGCCAAGATAAACATCATAAATGCATTGAAATGTCATTGCCAACTGTTGCTATCTTTCTACTTCAGACTTCTGCCCAAAAACGATGCCAACGATGGCGATAATAACGATTGCTGGGCTTGGTTTATGGGCTTGGACTTGAGCCTGGTGCCTTGTGCCTTGGACTTGGCCAACAACAGTGGCAGTGGCAACAAGTGCCGTTAGTCTTGATGCAATTACGAGTCAAGCTGCAATTGCCGAAGCTTAATTAGAAACACAAACGTGAAAAGACGAGACGAAACGAGACGAGACAAGAAAGCAAACAGTACTCAATTTTCAAACTCAGACTCAGCACTCACTCACTCACTCGCTCACTCACTCACTCAATCACTCAGTCAGTCATTCAATCAGTCAGTTAGTCAGTCAGTCGAACTGAACTGATGATTATTTATCACCGTCGTGAGTCGTGCGACAATGACGATGACGATGACGAGTCGGGCCAACAATGAGGGCTCAAACTGCAAGCCATGTGCACACTGATTTCCACATGCTCCAAACTTTAATTTCAAAATTAATTACACTCGCAGAGTGTGAGTGACTGAAATATACACTTCTTTAATGGAAGAGAATTAGTACTATTTTCATATTCTTTTGATATGCCTGAAATTTTCTAGGATTTTCCCAATTCATACAATAATTCTTTAATCATAATTTAAATATTTTGAATACCCTTAGACATTATAACCTTTTTAATATTTCTGCACTTTCTTAAAATTTATATTTTAATATTTAATTTTTGACTTTCATACGTACAAATCTTATTATAAGCTTTTTTTATTTCCTTAAAATTATATTTTTAGGTAGAAAATTAAAATAATGACATACATTTTTTTTTCATCTTAAATTTATCAAGATTTAGAAACCGATAAAAATAATAATACAAATATTATCTTAAGTTATATTCTTCAAAGATGTAAAAATTTTTTTTGTTATAGGCCCGTATCGAGTAGACCAGAAAATGTTCTGGTAGGACGAAACGCCATATAAAAATTTCGGTGCCGTAGGGAGAAGAAGAAGAATTTCTGGTCTACTCGAAACTGGCCTTAAAGAATTGATAAGGCTGAAAAAATCAGGGAAAATTGAAAAATTATTGAATTATAAAAAAAACCTATTTACAAGGTAAAGGTCTAGTGAGAAAAGCATAATCATGCCCCAAAATTTCTAATCTACAATTTTGTATATACGATTTTGTTAAAAACAAAAAAATTAATCAAGACATTTTTGCGAAATGTGCCAAATGATAAAATTTTTAAAGAATAATTTTTTAGGACTAAATTATATATTAAATTTAATGGCATTTGTCAAAAAGTTCGATACCAGAAACTTTGGTGACAATTTTCAAAAATCAAATAGCAAATGTTTTATTTATTTTAGAGTTAAACCACGGTGCATCATTAGCAACATTTTGTCTGGCAAACGATGTTGGCAAGTTGTTGTCTGTCTGTCAGCTGCCTGCCTGATTGATTCAGTGCATTATCAATATCTCAGAAAGTTATAGATTAAAGAGCAATTCAATTGGTGAATGACAAGTTCGAGTCATCAATGCGACCGACATTCTGTGAGAATGAGAGCTGAAGAATTGAAAAATACAGAAATACTTCCGATATACAGTTATTTTATAGTTTACTTAGTCATAGTTTTTTTCAAGCGACAAATTGTTAATTATTTTCCCCAGACTTTCCTAGGAATTTCAGTTGCATAATGTAAACCAATAAAAATTTTAAGTAGTTACAGTTTTTCATTTGCCATGAGTTCAGATCCCACAACTTAATATAAGTTAAGCTGAACTCAAAATCAGTTACCAAATAACCTTAGAGTCATGAAGATCGTGTTGCTCTGTATTATCCTAAATGTCTATATGGGAGAATCGGTTGATATACTGTTTGAGAAAAAGAAATTTGTGAGGGAACGTGAGTTGAAAGAATATTTTTAATCTGAAACGATATGTAAGGTGTAATCCTTTTGTAGAGAAATGTATATTCTTGGTGGATCCAGGGCCATGTCATGCCCAATTACAAGTCTATGGATTTGATCCGTTTTCGAATCTCTGCACTTTATTCATGTATGGAGGCTGTGGAGGAAATCCGAATCGCTTCTCGGATTACGCTCAATGTGCAAACGATTGTATCGTTAAGCCGAAGGAAGACAAACCGAATGACTACGAGGAGGAAACAGAACACGAGTACGGAGGAGAAGAAGAAGACTACAATCAAGAGGAAGGCGAGCAAGAAGAAAGTGAAGAAAAGGAAACAGAACCCGACTATAAAGAAGAAAGTGAGGAGAAAACAGAACTGGAAGTGGATAAAGAGGCAAGTGCAGAGCAGGAATATGAAGAAACAGAAAACAACTCTGAAGAAACTGAAGGCGAAGAAGAGAAAGAGACAAATGTAGAGGAAGAAATTGAAGAAGAAGAAAACCACTCTGAAGAGAACGGTAAAGAAGAAACTCAAGAGGAAGTTGATGAAAAGAATAGTGAAGAGAAAGAAAGTAAAGAAGAAGAAAACAACTCTAAAGAGGGCAGTAAAAAAGAATCTGAAGAAAAGACGAGTGGTGAAAAAGAGAGTAAAGAAAAAGATTCTTCAAACGAAGGTGAAGAATCAAGTGAAGATGAAGAGAATACAGAAGATAATGAGATACCAGAATATCCAGAATATGAGGAAAATAACGTGGATGATATAGCGAGAACAATTAAAATAAGAAACGTTGCAGAATACATAAAGGAGAGAGGAAACGCTCTAAAGAATACGATACTTAAAATAATAAAAAAGGAAATTGATAATGTAAAAATATAAACTGATTTGATATAGAGGAAAAAACGAAGAAAAAAATGAGAAACAATTAACAGACTAGATTAATAGATAATATAGAACAACAAAAACTGGAAATATTTAAGGTTTGAAAAATATAAAAAAATAAACGATAAAAGTAAAAAGAAAAAGAAAAGTCTTTTGCTTTTTTTGTAATCTTTGACATACTATTAATAAGTTTGTAAAATAGAAAAATTCCTTCCGAATGAAGGAAATTAATAAAAAATATTTAATTAACAAGAAAAACTGTAGACAATTTTTAGATTTGTTTATTTTTTAATTTAAGAAAAGATAGAAAGTTTGTATTTAAACAGTAAGACAAAATACAATTCATGAATAATAGTGATTGGCTAAATAAAAAAAAGGAAATGTTGTAACAATGAAGGGAATGAAGAAAAAATCTGCTGAAAGAAGAAAAGGAATTGAATTAATAAGTAACAATAATTATTTAGTTAAAAAGAAGAACAGGAAGAATATGCTGAAAGAGGAAATGTCATTAAAAATAAAATAAAAAGGCAACAACTATTAAGACAGATACAATCTAATTTTATGAAATAAATATTTATCTAAATCGCGATTAAGACAAAGAACTCGTTTAGTGCGGAAGTTAATTTTAGAGCTCACACACCACACCCCCATAACCAAAACCACAACAACAACAAGTTGCATGGCTAATGCAGCGGAACTAAACCATTAACGCCCCAAAACTGTATATGAGTTAAAGCCAACTAATGGGTGTATGAGCCAGATAGAATATTTAGGTATTCGTATCGCACATTCTAATGACTTTATTATGAGCAATGCAGGGCAATAAGTTGTTGTTGTCAGTGTTGCTGTCGTTGTTGCTGTTGTTGCTGCTGTTGCTGTTGCTGCACCCAGCTTAGAAATGACGTCAGGGGTGTGCCCATAGTCAAAGTCGTCGTCGGCTTGGAGCCTTTTAAGTGTGCCGTAGACTGAAATGAATACGACTTTGAGAATGAGTACACCCAGAAAAAAGATAGCAACATAAAAAAATTAAATACAGTCATAGTTTGCCTAATTACATTTAAATTGAAATATTAAATGAAATATAAACTCTTTGTTTAAAGTTTATATGAATAAAAGTAAAATAATAAAATAAAAATAAAAAAATAGCTTAATAAATAACATATTTAATTTAAGATGAAATTAAATTTTATTTAAAAAATTTGTTAAATCCATTAGATTGTATCAAAAATAAATATGTTGTGTATTAATTTTTATATTTCAAGTTAATACGAATATAGTGAAGACAACCTAAGAAATACTTTATAAAAATTACATATTTTTTTTAATCATTCAGTCATATTTCATTTAATTCGCTAAAGCTTATTAAATTAATGTCAGCTTGAAACTCAAAAATTTGTATAGTTATCTAAAATATTTAAATCGAATATATTTCACATTTAATTTAAAATTCGCGGTCTGTTCTTGCTTGCCAACAATTATTAATTTTGATTATTTTATTTAAATATTTTTAAATATTTTTTATTAACTATATTTATGTTAGATTTATACTTAAAATGCACCCACTTAAAATTGAATTACTCCGTACTTAACGTAAAGACAAAGAGAAAATTAGTTAAGTTAAGTTAAGCAAATATTAAAATGACATATATTTTTCTCCCAGTGTACAAGAATTCGCATGAAGTACTCGACGAGGGCAGGCCAAGCTGTACGACTGTATATCAGTTGACTTTGCTGGCTTTGACAATTATTTATGGTAATAAATAGAATCGCAAGCGTTACACATAAGTTAAGCTGGATCTATTCGACTTTGGTATTAAATTCCCATTCCCATTACCATTACCATTCCCACTTCCCAAACTCAATTCAAGTCTCCATATAATGCGCCTCTAATTGCCGCACTCTGCCACAAAAATTTGTACAACAAATTTGACGAGATTTGCAACGATTTGTGGTGCATGCAAATTACCACTCGACATATTGAAATATTGAAATATTGAAACGTCATTGAGTGCAACTGGCAATTTAAAGCGTGCAAATTTATAAAGCCAACTGTCGACTCGTCCCACTGTCCCACTGTCCAGTTCATTGTCGGCCAAACAAATGGCCAATGTCTCATTAATGCCACACAATGGAGGCAGCCAGCGGCGACTGCGACGTCCCGCTGCGTCCAAAAAATGCAACATTCATCAATCACACTGCAGTGCAACTCTTGGCCAGGAATGAGAATAAGAATGAGAATGACAATGAGTTCACGCGCTGCACTTGAGGTCGACTTTTGAGCGCCAACTGCGAGTCCGAACTGTGCCTTTTAGCAATGTTTTCGGATTGGATTGGATTGGATTGATTTGCTTTGGCGTATTTTCAAGTCAATTACACATATTTGTGGCATTTGTGGCACTCGAATATTATGAACAAGTAAGAACGCTGCAGTAGAGACAGCTCGACAGTGAGATACTCTCAATGAGAAACCATAAATATAAAAAATACATATCAAATTTATAACAAAATCAAGAGGGTATTTTTTTTTAAGAAAATTTAATAAATTTGAATGTAAAATGAATTCAGGGGCCAACTGATGTTCAAAATGACATTCCGCTTGAAAATCGGTTCAGTTTTAGCAAAGTTATGAATGTTTGAAGTTGGTCAGACCTTTGACCTAGCAACTTTACAAGTCAAAATTTTTGTTAAATTCGACATGATTTTTTACAGAAAAATGAAAGGTGTCAGAATCAAGTTTAAGGTGTTGTTTTATACTAAATACGATATAAGGAGTTGATTAAAAGTGAAAACTTGAGATTTAAAATTTTCAATTTTCAAAATTCCAAAGGGGGGACCCTTAGCATTGAAATCGGAACCGACATCCAAATGGCCAAAAATATTTTTTTTTTTTAAATAAATGAAGTTCGTATGCAGAATGAATTTAAAGTCCAAATAATGTTAAAATTGACATTCCGTTTGAAAATCGTTCGAGTTTTCACAAAGTTATGAATATTTGAAGTGGTCAAACCTTTGACATAGCAACTTTCCAAGTCAAAATTATTTTCTTTTTTAATAGAAAGCATAATTATATATACGTACACAAAATAATAAAAAATTTTTAGAAAATTGTTCCGTGTACGTTTGTTACATAAACTGTCATTAAGTTATTATACTTCTGTAACCTTTGGGTACAGGGTATAATAAACCATGCGGTGGGTCGCCCAAAAAGCGATCGTAGGTGTTAGTTGACTGTCTGTTTCGCTATGTTTTGCTATTCCTAACATATTTCTATGCCTAATCCCCTCTATCCCTTTATCTCTCGCTCTGTCTGTGTATCTGTCTCTCTCCATTGTGTTTGTGTTGCATGCCACAACAAAGCTGCATGTGTCCGCCCACAGCGGCGTTTGGTCAAACAGCGCTACAAGTGAGTCACGTTGCCAGTCAACCGGGGCATAATTCATGTCCATTACACAGCAACAAAACTGTAGGAACTGTAGGAACAACAGCGACAACAATAACAACTTGAACTGTGGGGCCATCAAAGGGTTAAACGGTGTCTCTTATCACAACAGCTGTTTCAAAAGCTGCAGACGCCCCTCCAAAAAGCTTTATGCCCTAGCGCCAAAGTTGATAAGAAAGCTTTGTGCTCTCTGCAGCGATAGGGCGCATGCTTAACGAGAGAGCGAGCGAAAGCAGGGAGAGAGTAAGGTGAGAGTGAGAGTAAGTTTACTGAGAGTGCGGGTGAGAGAGCGTGCGCATTGATAAGCTTGAGGTATGTGAGCTTAACACTTCACGCTCAACAATAAAGCACAGATTGAACAACAAATAACAATAGCCAACTATTAATTGGAGAGATATGCATATGCTTAGCTAAGAGATACCCTGTAATGTCAACTAAATAAATTATAAATGAATTGTGACTTTACCTAAACTGCTGATGAAAATTAATGATTTACAAATTATTATGTTTATTTTAAATTAATTAAGAAATTATTATTAATTTTTTTTTCATACTTTGTTAAAAGACATAAAAGTCACAGCATGCAATTTATCACAACTGTTTGTTTTTGCAGAAAAGCAATTAATTAACTAATTAAATAAATGTTAAGCCAATTTATTAATTACAAATCAAAAACTAATTATATCATATGAAATATGTATTACATAATTTTGTTGCTATAAATTACTTATTTAATGCAAAAATTTAAGAAATTTTCAGATTTTTTTTGTACTATTGTAAATTATAATACAACCAATAATGAACTGCAAAATTATTACAATTGTTGTTAGGTTCATTAATAAAGTTAAGATGTTTTTTCCAATTAATTAATAATTTATTATTATTTGTTTATATATTTTTAATGTGTTTTATTAATTATTTAATTGATATTTTTATTTTTTTTATGTATTATAAAAAACTAAACACACTTTTAATGCCAGGAGTTATTTAAAAACGATTAATTAATACGTTATTATAATTTTTATGCAGTAATTAATCATATTTTATTCAGTATCGTAAGCTGATGAGTTTTTGTAATACAAACATTTTTTAATCTTTATCTTAATATTAAATTAGTATATTTATTAAAATTTATAAAATTACTAAGAGACATCATTAAAAGAAATTCAGCATAACTAATGTATAAAAGCAATAAATAACAAATATAAATACTTAATTATTTATAAACACGGGAGTAAATAAAGCGCGAATTGCAAATAAAGAGAGAAACAAATTTAGTTGCAGCTGTATTATGATTACTAAGTGTTTTATTAATGTATAAAAAATAAAATCTATTTATATATTGAACTATTTAAATTACAGTCTTTATTATGCATATAAAAGGAATCTTTATTTAGTCCAAGTGTATAAATAAATTGTATTTACTTATTTGCATTGCTGCAACTTAGATGTACTATATAAAAAACAAGAGATCAGCTGTAGATACATTTGTATCTATAGAATTCTTATGCAGTTGTGTGGCAACTAAGGCGTTCCCTTTGCCACATTCTTTATCCATGATGACAACTAAGTGAAAAGCTGATACTATTTATACAACATATGCTCTCTCTCTCTCTTTCTCTCTGTCTCTCTCTATAGCTCTGCCTTTCTCTCTCTCTCTATCTGAGATTGTCAGTTTTGCACAACAAAATACGTAAACAAAAGCGTAAATAAACACAAATGAAACATCTATTCTCTGTCTCTACTCCCCTCTCCCCTCTCTACTCTCTACTCTCTTCTCGCCGCTGCTGCTGCTGCTCTCTTTGGACGCTCTTTGGCCCGCATAAGGCGACTGTGGAGACAAAAACAAATCAAGTGAAAGCGCTGAGCAAAAGCAAAAAGTCAAAGCGTAGCCAAAGCTTATTGTATTGTATTTGTATCTACAACTTTCATTGGCTGCCATCTCTCGCAGCAGATACAGATACGAGATACGAGATATTAGATACTAGATACTAGAGTACTACGCATACATTGCACAAGAGACAAAGTGCACGGCGCATGGAGACAGAGAGACAGAGAGAGCAAATTGAGAGTGTGTGTGCTTAAAAAATATGTAACAGAATTTCTTATGGAACTCTGAACTGAAACCCAGACAGACTGACAGTCAGTCAGAGTCAGAGTCACCAGCAGAGCCAACAACGTTGTCAGTGTCGTCGTTGTCGTTGTCGGCAAAACGCGGGCGTAGCAAATTCATTTCGTAAATGGAAATGTGCTGTAGAAAAAAGCAAGAGACGACGACGCGGCAAGCGAATCAAATGAAATTTATTAAATTAAAAAAGCAACAAGAAGACGAAGAAGAAGCAGAAGACGTGCATACGTTGAACAAACGGAAGTGAAAACTAACATAGAGAAATAAATAAATATTTATAGGCAAATAAACTAAACAAAACAAAAGGTAACGAATTGTTCAATTGCACATGAAAATGTATCTGTGAAGTAGCTACAACTCAGTGTGTGAGAGTGTATAGATATGTATATGTGTGTGTGTGTGTGTGTGTGTGTGTGTGTGTGTGTGTATCTGTGTGTACACGCCTTTCGATTGCAGTGTGAACAACAAACGAACTATCAAATTGCCTTCTTTTTTTTTCCACTATCCAAATGAAATTTTCAACCAATTTTCCGGCTTGCATTAAACAATTGAATGAGAGGAAACAGGAAATGCGTGCCAGACAAACTGTCGTCTGGTCAAATTAAAGGAACACTTTTCCCACACATATTGTCTGGCTATTTGCCAACTTGCAGCCTCCTTTCCAACCCTTCTTCCCCCCTCTCGGGTCAATATCCTTTGACCCAATTATGTTGAACACTAGAAATTCATAAGTAAAGTCAATTGACATTTTTTGTTTGCTTCCTATTTTCCAGTTGTTGTTGTCGCCTCAATTTGCTTTTAATGTGCTTCAATTTCCGTGGCTTTTGTATTTGGATTTCTTTGCATAGACAAACAGTTTTCCGCCCCACACCACCACAACACTGCCTTTAAAAAGTATACACGCCTTTGAGTTTTGCATGCAAAATAAAAAAAAAATAAATAAATAAAATGTCACAGTTGGCGTTGTAAGTGGGAGCAGAATGGGAGAGGATGGAGAGAGGGGAAAAGAGGGGTGGTAAGAGCTTAAGGAAGGGTAAAAAGGAAGAAATGGGAGTAAAAAGAGGAAGAAAGCAAGTTAAGTTCGCTCCTGGTGGATGGTGGGCGCGGCAGGACACAAGTCACAGTCTCTCTCTCTCTCTTTCTCTCTGGAGTCACTCTCTCCACAGTTTACTCGCTCTCTCGAACTTTCTCATTCTCTCATTTTTGGGACTTGAGGACGTGCCTAACCTACCTTTTGTTGAATTCTATAGTAGCAATAATAACAGTACGCATGTGTGTGAGCGTATGCGAGTGTGTGTGTGTAGTGTGGTGTGGAGTGTGCACGTGAGTACAAGCGCGTGTGTAAGCAGGTGATTATCTGTTGCAGTCTTGTATTTATCTCATTGGAGCCAAAGTGACAGACGGACAGACGGACCAACTGACAGACGGACAGACAGACTAACAGTCAGACAGCGGGACAGAGGGACAGACAACGTGCTTTCATTTTCTGACTCCCATTGAGGGATATCAAATGACAGACACGCTGCTAAACGGTACTATGGACAGAGTTTAACAACACTGGATAAAATGGAATATAAGAATTACCATAATTAAATTTAATTTATTTCACTTAAGCAAATTAGTAATGATTAATTATCATTTATAGAATATAGGCAATACAAGCACCCAAAAGTATGCAGTAGTTTTTATTAGGTAGTAATTTTTATAAAGTACTTTAATAGAAATTTGATTCATGGAAAGATGTAGAAAAATTTTCGTTGTGACTTTTAAAATATTCTCAAATTGACAAATGTATTGACAAATGAAAATTTTAAGCCCTTTGGGTAGAAAAATCGACTCCTTGTTAAATTATAATCTCCCAATTTGTCCCATTGTAGGCGTCAAAGATACTTAAAACACATTTCAGTATATAAAAAGCACTTCATCAGCAATGAAGCTGGAGCAGACTCAGAGGCACTTCAACCTCCACTCCTCCCACAGGACTCTTTTGGCCTGGTCGGGTATCTTATTGTGCAATTTTTATATTTTTATGCCCTTAGACATAGATTGTGTGGGATTGAATGTGTGGGGGTGTCACAGCAAAGTCATTAGAGCTAAAAGGCGACCCGAGCTAAAAGCCACAAAGCCAACGGCGTTTTAATGAAGCACTTTTCGCAGTCATAATTCGTTTTAAGAAAGCCCACACAACACACTCCCCCAAATGGAGGGGTTGTCGATTTTTCAAAAGCGATTAAAATCATGTTAAGAGTTATTAAGAGTTAAGAGTAATTCCATTAAGAACTGTAGTGCTTACAATTTTTAAAATCAAATTTAATTTAATCAATAATTTAAATAATTTATCATTACTAAATACTTGTGATACAAAAAAAAATCATAACGTATTTTTGCAAAAGCGATTTTTAACTACCTTAATTCGATGACTTTTTTGACTATCAATCAATTTGATGAAAACCATTGTTATGAAATATTGAACAACTCAACTCTCACTTGATTTTGCATCAAAATTTTAAAATTCAATTTCTTTCGATAACTGTCAGTTTATTTTTCCAAGCTTTTCCCTTGACACTTTTCACAAAACTTCAAACTGTCATAACTCGGTCAAAACTTAACCGATTTTCAAGCGGAATATCACTTTTATCAATTTTTGGTCACTATATTAGTTCTGCATTAAAAATTAAAAAATTATTTTTTTTTAGTAATTGTCCATTTTTTCCATACTTTCCCCATGACACTTCGTCAAAAACTTCATAGTCAACTTTTTTTTCTGGAACATTTTCGAAAATTTCAAACTAGCATACCTTTTACAAATCTTAACCGATTTCCAAGCGGAATGTAAATTTTATCATTATTTGAAATTTATTTTGATTGTGCATCAGAAATTTTGAAATAAAATGTTCTTGCAACGATGTCCATTTTTTTTACCTTGACACTTTTTCATTAAATCCATTTACAAAAATCTGTCAGAACTTTGTAAAATCTGTGTCAATTTTAACAATATTTAACCTCTGTTTTAATTATGAATAATATAAGCCAACTTTTTTTCTTGTAAGTTGGAAAGTTGCACAAAATTCTTAACTCTTATTTACAATGTCTAATGCTCAATTTATTTCTACAGCAACGCACAGCAGCTATGGGCAAGGATCAGGAGTTTCTGGAGGCGGCGAGGAACGGGAACATCAGTCACATCGAGAAGGTGCTCTCGCAGAAGGGGAAGCGGGCGGGGCCGTTGGCGAGTCTGCGGCGCACAGGGGTTAATGTCCAGGACAGCGGTGGCTACTCGGCACTGCATCATGCCTGTCTCAATGGGCATGAGGATATTGTGAGGCTGCTGCTGGCACACGAGGCATCCACAAATCTACCCGACTCGCGAGGATCTTCGCCACTGCATCTGGCTGCTTGGGCCGGAGAGACGGACATTGTGAGGTTGCTGCTGACGCAGCCGTATCGTCCGGCCAGTGCCAATCTGCAGACCATTGAGCAGGAGACGCCGCTGCATTGTGCCGCCCAACATGGTCACACTGGCGCCTTGGAGCTGCTGCTGTACCACGATGCGGATCCCAATATGCGCAATTCTCGCGGCGAGACGCCTCTGGATCTGGCTGCCCAATATGGTCGCCTGCAGGCGGTGCAGATGCTCATCCGTGCGCATCCCGAACTCATCTCACATCTCAGCACGGCGGCCCTGGAGAATGCAACTCCGTCGCCCTCATCGCCATCGTCGCCCTCGCGCCACATCTTTGCCCACACCTGTCTGCATCTGGCCAGTCGCAATGGCCACAAGAATGTGGTCGATGTTCTTCTTGCTGCCGGCGTCTCGGTGAATCTATTGACGCCCTCGGGCACGGCGCTCCATGAGGCGGCTCTCTGTGGCAAGGAGAATGTGGTGCGGACTCTGCTGCGGGCTGGCATCGATCTATCGGCCACAGATAACGAGGGACGCACCGCCTTGGATATACTACGCGAATTTCCACCTCATGTGACCAAGCACATTATTGCCGTGATCAACAGTACGTATACGTAACGAACTTAAAGAGTTTTTACTGTAGAAACTTTACGCAAATTATCATAAATTATGGTTTAATTTTATATTGCTTTTATTATGTGGTTAAACTATTTTTAAAACAAGAAAATTCTGTAGAAACTAATATTATGTATACTCATAATAATTCACTGTATAATTCAATTAAATAATGTTGATTATAGCATGATATTTTTTAATATTACTTATTATTATTTTTTAATTTTAGTCTCATATTTAAATGTAATTAAAAGTTGTGTGAAAGAAGGAGTTATGTTTAATTTACATTTACCACATATATTTTTAATAGTGACCTCTTTAAGTAACTATTTTTATTTTAATAAATTTCTCAGTGACTCACAGTGCGTATGCGTAATCTGCTAAAGCATTACCCACAATTATGTGAGAAGAGAAAGAAAACCAGTATATTTTTAAATGAGATGTGTCAGATATCTTAAGGTTTATTTCAAATGAATTCAACAAATAACGTATACGTAATATTGCTTACAATGCGAATAATTATACTTTCTTTTGCGAATATATTTATCTATAAATTGTGTCATTTTTTTATGATTGTGCTGATTTTACTAGTTCAACTTGTTAACAATTTTATTAAATTTAATTTTAATATGATAAGCCATACGTATACGCAATTTATTAACAAGACTGTAAATACTGTGAAGAACTTCTTTATATTTTATAAATAATAATTAAATACCTTTTATTTACTAAAGATTTTCGTCACCAAATGGAGACGGATGAGGTGGACGAGGTCATCTATCGGCAGCACTCAAGTTCAGGGCGTGGTCAGGGCAACAATCAAGCACAATCGCAACCGCACAACAACTACAATCACTATCACTTCAACTCGAACAATCACTTGCTGAACCACTCGCACTCGATGCAACAGTCCGGCTACAGTAAACAACGACTAAGTGCGGGAAATGGAGGACACTACAATGGCGGCAAGTCCTTGGACAGTGCACTGCAGCCGGAGGACAGATTCTATCAGGATCTCAATGCTCACTCGCCATTGCACATACAGAAGTAAGCACAAAACAAGAAGGAAAGAAGATTTGATACCCTTGAAGAGTAATAACCCTTTGTGCTGCTTTCTTCACTAGCGCGGACTGCCTTTCGCAGTGATATAAATCTTCAACCGATTGTTGCTATAAGAACTAGTAGTCCAATATTAGTCGAATTTCATCAGGATACATGGGACAACTGTATATTTAGGGACTTGATTTTAGATATTTCAGAAAACCGATTTTTTTTCATACTAAAGGTTGATTTTCGAACGATTATTCTTATGACAGCTATATGATAGTAATCCAATTTAAATCAAATTTGGTCAGAATGTATAAGGCTATATAAAATGCGTGAATATTGTTAGTGAATATTGTTGAAATATCTCAAAAAACCAAAAAGGTTTTTTATACGAAATGACAGCTATATGATATAGTAATCCGACTTGAACCAAATTTGCTCAGAATGTATTAGACTATATATAATTTATAACTGGTGAATCTTGTTGAAATATTTCAAGTAGTAGTTCGATTCAGTCACATTTGCCATATTTAATGCTTGCAGCAAAAAGGAAGGAACTTTGTCAAGTTTCATCAAGATATCTGCAATATTAAGGAACTAACTTGCATAGAAATAGAACAAGAGCAAAAAACAATCAAGAATTTATATTATTTACGATGCATTACATATTTGTGGACAATATTTGAATACCCACTTAAAATACATTGAATTGACTTTATTTTTGTGACTTGACTGAATATGTTCTTCTTTCCATAGCGATATGGGAGGTGGCTATAGCGTGAGTCCCTCGTCCTCGCTGAGCAGCTTCGAGCCGGCCTCCGTTTCGCCCCGTTCCCGCTGCTCCACCGGCGGAGGCACACAGCCCCTGCAGATGAGCACCTTTGCACCCAGTGGTCCACCAAAGAAGCCGCCACGTCGCAATCTTTCCGTCTCACCAACGCATGCCGGACCAGGACAACAATTCAGCTACAGTTCAAAATCGAGTCAGGGTCAAGGTCAGCAGCTACGACGACGTCCTCCGCCCACCGACAGTCCGTACTCGCACCAGAGTCACGGCAGTGTCGGAGGCATGAGTTTCGACGAGACTCAACTCCGGGAAAGACAACGCAGTGATCGACTCTATGCCAGTGACCGGCAGAGCACCAGATCCGTGGCCGCTGTTGCCGGAGGCATGAATCTCAGTTCCAGCAGTGAGTTAACAAATGCCCTACCTTTTATTATACACTCAATATTTTAAAAATATTTCAATAATCTCAATACACAGCTTATAATGTTGGCATAACTTTGTTAAAACTTAACCGATTTTCTTGCGGAATGTCAATTTAATAATTATTTGAGCTCTTATTTGATTCTGCATCAAAATTTCATTTTGTTGAAAAAATTAATATTTTTTGATCACTGTCGACTTTTCCATACCTTGGCCTTGACACTTTTTCCGAAACTTCAGTCTAGCATAACTTTGTCAAAACTTAACCGATTTACTTGTGGAATGTCAATTTTATCATTATTTGAGCTCTAATTTGATTCTGCATCAAAATTTCATTTTGTTGAAAAAATTAATATTTTTCGATCACTGTCCACTTTTCCCATACCTTGGCCTTGACACTTTTTCCGAAACTTCAGTGTAGCATAACTTTGTCAAAACTTAACCGATTTACTTGTGGAATGTCAATTTTATCATTATTTGAGCTCTTATTTGATTCTGCATTAAAATTTCATTATGTTGAAAAAATTAATATTTTTCGATCACTGTCCACTTTTTCCATACCTTGGCCTTGACACTTTTTTAGAAACTTGAATCTTGCGCAACTCTGTCAAAACTTAACCGATTTACTTGCGGAATGTAATTTTTTTTTTTTGTTTGGCAATTAATTTAATACACCATCAAAATATATATAATTTTGAAATTAAATATTTTAATAATGATTCCATTTTTTGCCTTTAGATGACATGCTGGATCGTCAGTGTAGCAGCTCGGAGCTCAACAGTGAGACAAGTGTGCCGAACTCAAGCGGAGAATCACCAGCTCCTGGCTCACATAATGCTACTAATTCCATGAAGCGGCCCATTCCTGCCCAGCGGAGTGCCTCCACTAAGTTATCCAAGGAGCTGCTCAAATCCTGCGAGAATGCCACACTCAAGTCCTATAATCCCAATCGGAAATTGAAGCGTAATCGCAATAGCTGGTAAGTTAATGATTAAGTAATAATTTAAGATAATAATAATAAAATGTATTTCTCATTAAGATGTTAATTACTAAAACCGAAAATCTCGATCTGAATATAAATTTTATTTCTCAAGTCCGAAAATTTTAATATTATAAGTTCAAAAAGATTTTAATGCATTAGCCATTTAATTTGAATTAATAAGGAATATAAGTTTAATGAGCTTTTTTCTAAAATAATGTCCTAATACACAGGTTTTCTAAATTATTATGTGAGAAATTACCGTGGGAAAAAGTTTTAATACGGAGATCCGAACGTTTATTAAAAAAGTTCTTACCTTATTATAGTAAATCTGAATTTTTATCTGATTCCATTAAATTTATAAGTATAATTTTAAATTAATTAGAAAAAATAAAATAAAAATTAAAAAAAAAATTTTAGAATCAAAAATTCTGATTTTGTAGTGGTTTAAAGTTAGTTTTAGTATGTATATATAAATAATGCTTTTGTGCAATTAATCTCTGAGTCTCTCTCTCTCTCTCTTTTACTCTCCTTCTTAGCTCTCTCAATGTGCCCGAGAAGCCGGAGGTCGGTGAGCAGAACTGTGATCCCAAACAGCAAATTCCAAGCAGTCCGACGCACTACAAGCAACCACCGACTCCGGATCATCCACCTCCCAGCTCCAGTCAGGCCGAGCGCACCATCCATGAGCGGATTCGTCCGCTGAGCCAGGAGTACAAGCGTCGTTCAGCTCTGCTTCAGCTGCAGGCGGCGCAGCAGCTAATGATCGAGACGGGATCATCGCCGTCGAAGCTGCTGCCGACACTGGGAACTCCGGGTTACGACTATGATGATACGGTGACGGTGGTGCCACGTTGTCCCGCACCTTCATCCGGCTCACTGAGCTCCAACATTTCTTGCTCGGATCACAGTCTCTCACTGTCCACGGATTATGTGGAGGAATTTGTCAGCGATGTTCCATTTGCTGGCCTGCTCAAGGGCTCCACACAGCACAAGGAGCGGAAGGAACAGGAGCAGTACAAACAGGAGCTAATCCCACAGCTGCCACGTACGCGTCCTCCGATTGCCACAAAGCCGCAGGTGCCGGAAAGGAAATTTGTAAAACCACCGACGACGCCGTCACAACACAGTGCAGAGATCAAGCTGGAGACAAATGGCAACGCTGACAGCGAGAATGCTCCTCGAAGAGCAGACAAGTCACCAGTGAAGTCAGTCGTCAGATCACCAGCCAAATCGCCAGCCAAATCGCCAGCGAAATCACCAATCAGCGGTCAATCCATAGCACGCAATTCCCTCAAGCTGTTGAGTCCCTTCAACGCGGAGGAAGCGCGCAAAAAGATCTCCGAGATCATTGAGAATTTCGGCAGTGGCATCCTTAACACCAACATAACGCCCACCCACGACATTGAGCTGGACTTTGAGGACCTCGAGGTGCTTCCTGAGCGACGCGAGTTGGCCGTGAGACTTCGCAACGCGGGGTTGCTGCATCTCGAGAGGATTCTCTTTGAGAACGGCTACGACAACTTCAAATTTATGGTAAGTTTTTTTTTTTTTTTTAAATTTATTTATCAATTTCAAACGATACAGTATTGCTACTTTTATATTATTGCGCTAGAAATTGATGTATAATATTATTATAAGTCTAACAATTATTATTTTAACATTTAAATGAATTTATATTTGTTTTTATTTACAAAGATTTTCTTATACAAATTTGTAATTGTGATTGTATATTATTTTAAATGTGTGTCTTTATTTTTATTTTATTTTTTTTGAATCGAGATTTTTTGTTATTAATTTGAAATATTTCTTTTAATGTTTTCTTTAATATTTAAATAATATACAACAATCAATATAACAATATATAACGATCTTATAACAATTCTAGTTTTTTTTATTACCAATACAAAAGTTAAACTTTTTTTTACTTTTATTAAAATTTTACTATTGAATTTTATTTTTTAATAAAGATAGTCAAACAATGTTTTCTTTAATATATAAATTACATGATTGATCTTATAACAAGTCTAGTTTTTTTTATTACTAATACAAAAATTAAACTTTTTTTGACTTTTATTTAAATTTTATTATTGAATTTTGTTTTTTAATAAAAATAGTCAAACAATTTTTATTGAAAATATTAGTTGATTTTAATAATTTGATTAAAGTTGGCATTAGAAATTAGAAGCTATATCAGATTTTAATCAACGAAAATTGAAGTTATTAAAAATTCCTTATTTTATATAAATTTATTAGTTATATGTGAACAGCATTTGCTATTAATTAAAAATGAAATATTTTCTTTTAATTAAAAATACTAAATAGTAAAATAAAAAATAATTCGTTTTTAACTGATTTATAAATACTTTAAAATATTTTAAAAAATTCAATTTTTGTTCGTGAATCACCTTATCAACTCATGTTTATTATAGTAATAAAATTAAATAAATATGTCACTTGTTTTTAGCGCAATGTTTTTGAGGAGCCGGACATTCCGCTGTTGCACATTCCAGAGCGAGATGCCACAAAACTCCTAAGATTCGTGGAGACCTTGCCTCCAGCGGAGTTCCTGCCACAGGTGCCCTTCAAGACGCAGCAGGAGAACAAGCAACTGGGCGTGGCCAGCCTCCAACAGTGGCTGCACAGCATTTCCCTGCCCGAGTATCTAGAGTTCTTCAAGTGAGTATTGAAAACAAATTCCAAAAGATTTACTTACTATATTTTACTTGCAGCAAGCATCTGTACAACACCATTGAAAGTGTCTGTGGCGTTTGGGATGTGGAGTTGCAGACTGTGCTGGAAATTAATAAGCTGGGACACCGCAGACGCATCCTGCAATCCTTGGCCTACATCCGACAGATGCGAGAGTCCAAGTCACAGAAGACACCGCTGGCCGAGAACAACGAGACCAACAAAATGACAACGAATGGCAACAAGGAAGCAACGGCAACTGCACAAACAACAACAGCAACAACAACAAACACTGCAACTGCATCCAACAACCACCAAACACAAACACCGCAGACAAACACAAATGCTTTGCCGCATCGCAATTCCATCACGGGATATCGCAAAAATCGGTGAGTGAAAGCTGAAAAATTGCATTTAAATAATTTATATTTATTATTATTATTTTTGGATACCCTCAACTTTTTTCAAATAAGTTATAGTTTAATCTTCTCATTTTTCATATTCACTGATCATATTAATGACTAGGTTTACAATGTCAGCATACTTAATTACTCCTTCCAGCTTAAAAGGCTTTTGAATACCACTTTAATTTTCAATTTTTACAGTAAATATTTTTTAAATTCAATATAAAAGTTTTATATATTAAAAATGTTTTCAAAAAATACAAAGTTAGAGTTATGTATAGATATTTAAATAAAATTGAAAACATCATTTATAATTTAAAGATTATTTTATAAAATCGACAATAAAAGTTATATATAATTTTTTTAATAAAAATTCAAAACAAATTGATTTTTGACACTTATTGTAAAAAAAAGTCGGAAAGACTAAAGTCGAGATGCCGATCATAGAATACCCGTTACTTATTTCAATAAATATCAGAGAATTGTATAGAAATTACTACCTAATAAAAACTACTGCATACTTTTGGGTGCTTGAGTTGCCTTAACTTTGGTTAGCTATTACTGCCGTTCTACTCGTCCGACCTTGCTGAGATTAAGTGAGATAATAAATAATATTAATAGCTTACGTTAAATACATTTCAACGAACACAATATACCCTTTTACTTATTTTTTAAGTAACGGGTATGAAATGGTTCTGATTTCTCATGATTTTTTAATTAAATACATTTCAGCGAACACAATATACCCTTTTACTTATTTTTTAAGTAACGGGTATAAAATAATTCTGATTTCTAATGATTTTTTAATTTTTAATAACTTTGGTTAGCTATTACTGACTTTCTACTCGTACGATCTTGCTGCAATTAAGTGAGATAATAAATAATATTAATAGCTTCATTAAATACATTTCAGCGAACACAATATACCCTTTTACTTATTTTTTAAGTAACGGGTATAAAATAATTCTGATTTCTAATGATTTTTTAATAAATTGTTAATACATAGTAGATTTCTAATGATTTTTTAATTAATTAGTACATATTTTTTTTATTTTTGATCTTGGTTAAGTAGTAAATAAATAAATAAATATTTCCCCTTGACAGTCCTGCACCACAACCACCTTCAATGGCGGCACAAAAAGCGGCTGCTGCCCCACTGCAAATACGTGCACCCTCGGAGCTGCTGTTGGGATTGCCGGCCAACATGCGCACCACCCAGTGGCGCCACACGGCGCAAACTCTACTCAATGAGCACATCAAATACGAGGTTCAGGTGAGTCTATTAGCCAACAACTCCAAAACTAACTCTAATTATTGTAATTCTTCATTTCGCCACTTGACAGTACCTCGGCTCAACGGTTGTGAAAGAACTACGTGGCACAGAGTCCACCAAGAAGTCCATACAAAAGCTGAAGGCGTCCTCCAATGAGGGGCAGGAGGAGATTGGCAAACAAGGCGCACCACTCACCCTGGCCATTTGTCATCGCGGCGTGGAGTTCATCGATGTGGCAAGCAAGGTAAGTGCACCATAAAACCAACAAGACAACCATTTACTTGCCCCTATGCTAGAAAACAAATGCTAGAACAAGTTTTAATTTTTTGAGTGCTCCCAGACAATTAACACTTTAAAATTTATTCTATATTTTAAATTGTAAAGGTTAAAATTTTTAGTTATCCAATTTTTAAGCATTAAATTTTATCAAAACTTAATATCTTTATTTTTTCTTATGAAATCGTTTTTAAATCTTACTAATTTACTATATAATAATTTCGTAAAAGTAATTCAAAAGTATAAATAATTTGATTAAAATTGAAATAAATATTATTCATATCAATTTCAATCTTAAGACTGACAAGAAAAATGAAATTAATTATCTCAGATATATCCGAGACTTTCTCATTTAAACAGAATTTTTTTCAGATTTTTTGTATGACTCCTTAACTACTAATTGTGATACCCCATTTTTCAAGACATTTTAACTATTATTTTTAATTTTTGAAAAGAAGATACCTAGGTTTACCTTTTGTAAAGTGTTTTCTTTTGTTCTGCTGTGCTTTACAAGGGTATTAGATCTTCGGTGTGTCCAATATAAACATGTATTTATTTATATTTTTTTACAAAGAACATTTCTATTTATTTTCTTCAAAACTGGTTAACTAATCTTCATCATAACTAATGTTATTTTCAAGTATTTTAATATTATTCACGATATTCCATAATTATTGTCTTCTTGTTATTTTGTAAGAGTTATTATGTCAGTTAAATAATTTAATTTAATTTAAAAAAAAAAATCTTTATATTTACAGCGCATCATTTGCGAGCATGAGATACAAAATATAAACTGCGCTTGCCAGGATTCCGAGGATCTGCGACACTTTGCCTACATCACCAAGGAGCTGGACATGCACTATTGTCATGTGTTCCTTGTGCCCAGCACGGTGAGTAACTCTGATTTGATTCTCCAAGCCGATTATATGGTGATTATCATTTGTAGGATAAGGCTAGCGAGATAATCCTGACACTGGGCCAGGCCTTTGAGGTGGCCTATCAGCTGGCACTGCGGGATGGCATTGCCACAACTCCAGCATCGCTGCTCGACAATGGGATGCTCCAGGGTGAATACTGTGGCGGTGGCAGCAAATAGAGACAGGAGCTGGCCACCGCCCAGGCCCAGAAACAGTTACAGATACAGAATCAGAAACAGAATCAAACATTGGCCATCCGATCGAGCCACAATCGGAGTCACAGTCGGAGTCGCAGTCTCTGCGCCAAACTATTTTGCCTGACCAACTATGGGGCGCTCTTCAAGCTCTAGTCGCAGATAATCCTTTGATTCCTTGATCCTAGTCCTTGCGCATTTTGACTTTTATACAGATGTTTTTTTAATTTTAATCGAACAAAAAGACTTTTAAGCAAAAGGCACAATTTTTTAAATGAAACGCACCCAGAATGAAACTGAGAAAAAGCTTTGAACTTTCAAGAATCATTCATAAATCCATCGAAACAACATTTGAAACGTAAATAATGCATTTATAAAAAAAAAAAAACAAATCCAAAAAACATTTTGCAATTGCATTTAATTAAACTTAATAACGTTTAGAAAATTTTAGCTATATCCAAACTAAAACCAAGAACAAAAATCTAAAGTATAAAAATTTATTAACATATTGGCATATAAACAATTTTATTGATGTTAAAAGCTCGAATTTGAATCGGAAATTAAAGCGAAAAATTGAGAAAAGCAATGAAAATTCATATCGATATATCGCATAAATATATATATTAAAAACTGGGCATATACAAGCGACTAAATATATATGAATATCTGAATAATACAATGATTATTAAACGGAACTGTGCGTGTTGTTATATAATTTTAATAAATCAAACATATTTAACAATTTAACAAACTCAAAACATAACAAATGCTAAACTCTAATCAAATTAAATGCAACGCAAAAAAAAAAACTCCAAAAAAGTTATAAGCAAATCTGCTTACAAAATAAACTATCAATAATAATTTAGTTGATAAAAACTAATTGAAGCATTTTATATATTGTTTAGAAATTTTTAAAAATGTTTTTAGCTGGTCCTTTAGTTGTTATTGGGACAAACACAAATTGTTTATAATTTTAAATTGATTTGAGGCAAAGCCTTGTTGTTGTTTGTCATTTGTTTTTTATGCTTATTATCATTAACATTATTATTTAAATGGAATTTCAACAAGATTTCTCTCAATGTGTGCAATGCTTTAAATGTTAGCCTGCTTTACGGTACAACAATGTTCATAAGAAGTACCTATCCATAAGAAAATAATGATAAAAATCGACTAATAATAATTGTGCATTTTCTGTAAGTTTGTTATGCAAATCGCGAAAAATATATATACATACAAACAAACATATTCAACAGGCTAGCGCATAACTAATGAAGTTTAATAGCAAACTATGCATAAATAATTATAGCAAAATCGAACAAACAAATACAACAAAATAGAAAACGAAATAATAAAATAAACATGTTTACCAAAAAAAAAAAAAAACGAAAAAAATAGAAAATAAAATCTAAATGGAAACCTGTAAACCTGATTTGTCTTTGTCAAATTGCATAAACAAGTTTATCAAAAATACTTGAAACAAATTAAAATAAATAATAACAATATACACACATTCATGACACTCATACAGATGTACCACTAACAACAACAAACAAACAAACAACCCTAAAAACAAATACGATAGCTATTACTAAATAAATGCATAAATAAATACAACAACTCGCATTTGTAATTTAATGAACCCAGCAATTGTTTATCCTCATCTCTCTCACACTCACTCTATCTATATCAATATCTCTATCTCTTTCCCCTTCTCTGTCTCTGTGTCTGTCTCGTGTCAATTATGCCGCACTTTCCCACAGTCCTCTGCCATCACATTCAGCTCCAGTACAGAACGCAGATCATTTACACAAATTGACCGCGAGCCGGTTTTTTTTTTTTTAACTTTTTTTTTTTTTGCTGTACATCTTGTTGGTTTTTTATAAGGCTAAATGCGTTAAGCATTTGATCATACGAATATTAATTGGCAAAACACCAAAGCGCAGCTCCGGGCCTCGACACCGACTCCAACTGCAACTTTAACTCCAACTTCGACTTCTAGTTGGACTCTGACTCTGCGGACTCTACGGACACACACGCACACATACGCAGGGGCTTAGACGGGAGTGGAAATGGGGACAAGTCCCCCCCCCCCCAAAGCCTATAATATAAAGAAAATATTCTGGAAAACTTTTTACTTATTCTCTTATAAAATTCTTATAAATTCTCGAGGTATATGCATGGCATTTAGTATGAGAATTCTAAAAATTCAAAAAGTTTTCTTTACTATAAAATATAAATTATTTTAACAGAAAAATAAATAAAAATATTTTTTAATATTTTAAAAAGTCCAATGATACTCACTGGATATTATTTAATTGTTCTAAAAGATAAAATCCGCTAAAATAAAATACGAAAAGAATTAAAAATTTAAGTAGGACTTTCCTTTTTATCAAACACAATTGTCAACTATTTTGACTATCAAAACAATTACTTAAGTACCCCCCATTTACAAATAGACTACGCCCTTGCACACGCGCTAATGTTGCCAGCAATAAGTTGCGGCGTGCGTCAAATGTTGCCAAGCGAAAACACGATAGCGCAATAGTTGGCAACGCGACTGGACATGAAGTGAGTGCGGAGTGGAGAGTGGAGAGTGGGCAGTGGAGAGGGGATTTGATGCGAGCAGCCAGAATGACGACGACGACGTCGCTCTGAGCATCACCTGGTCATCTTCTCCATCTCGTTCATCTTCTCTCCATCCGTCTCTTTCTCAGCGTGCTTGATGCTGCCGCATCTTGCGTTTAACGGTTTAAATTATTTCGCTGCAACTCGCTAGCGTGCAATTTGTGGCGCACAGCTTATCACAATTTCATTATTACAAGTATTATTATTATTATTTACTATTACTATTACTATTGCCATACCAAATGCACAGACTGAGACAGAGCAATATACTTGTAATTGAAATTGCGTGACTTTATTCTTTGATTTCGACATTTCACGTTATGTTTGTGCTTTTGCCAATGCAAAGGAAGCTAACACACACACACACACACACACACACACACATTGGTGAACTTTCATTTCAACAGCAAGCAACAAACCAAACGAAAGCAAACAAAGCAAGCAGTTGTCAAAGCTGTGCGCCTGTTACAAATGCGAGCAAGCAGCGCAATGTTTGCCCAGCCCTTGTAAATGTGAACTACTCTTTGCACACACGTGTGTGTCTATGTGTGTGTCTTGCATTAGAGTGAGTGTGACGGCGAGTGTGTGCAAGTCATGTGTATTATCAACATGCGCTGTGCTCAAGCAGTTCGTCGTCCCCCTCTGCCCAATGCTGTGCGCCTGCTCGAAATTGTACCAAAAAAATCGCTGTCCGTTCATAAAACGCACATCTGGCGAGTCTCTGAAACGCTAGCGATTCGCGTTATCGCCAAGCAGCTCACAAAATTGCTTGCCACAACTGTTTTATTCAATTTAATCGAATTATTTTGCAGAAATTACTAAAAGAACTTGTAAAACTTATTGGATATATTTTAGGCACATTTATTCAATATAAACTTGAATTTTATATGGCAGCTATTTTCGTATTTTTAATTAATTTATATGCTTTATTTATATAAATAAATATATAAGCATTGAAGTAATTGGTCTTAATTATTCGAGAACATTGTTGAGTACTGTTATTCTTCCAAAAAAAAAAAATTCTTTTTATATTTACTTATATTTATTATTCTTGATTTATTTATTTACCATCAACAGCAGTGAGTAAGCAATTGAGTTTTATTAAATCAGTTTTGCAGTAATAAACGTCTTTGAGAACATTTATTTTGAAATAAAAAGCAAACTTCAGCGGAATTTATAAAGAAAAAGTCAACAATAATTTTAACAAAAAAAAGAAAGCTCTTCAAAGACTTTAATTTTTAAAAAAAACCGGGAAAATTATTACATTATAATTTTCATTTATTCTTTGATCTGAATCTTTACTTTAATTTTAAGCCGTATTTTATATTAAAAGGTATAACTTTATCTTGCTTATTTTTGTTTTCACTTACGGAATATAAATTTTAAAATTTATATTTGTGTCGACTGCTTTTAGTAAATAATCTAAAAATGAAAGTTATTATATATTCTGTTTGATTTCTATGAGCGTATTTTCTCAATGCAAAAATTAATGCAATGTTCCTCACTAAAGAAACGGTTGCGATTTCCACCACAATTGGAGTAAATGAATATCTCGCAACGTCTGTGTATGGAATTATGAAACCACAATGAACGATGTCCCTTACAGTTGCCATATTCTGGCTTGGCGGTGCAAATGCCTGCAAGTACAGGATATCTATATAGTCGAGCAACAGACTGTGCAACATTACAACACTTACGTGTTCTAAGCATTTCTTTGGTTATTTTCTCTTCACTTTCCAAGCCCGCAAAGATCAATGAAATTGGCAATATACAAAATAAAGCTAACAACACTTTCATTTTGCTTCCGATAGAAACTAAATTATTTCAACAGCAACCGTTTTCTATTTAAGAAAAAGTCTTAGTTAATGAAAATGTGTTTATTTTAATCAGCAAATGTCAAGGGACATTTAAGTTAAATTTAACAGCTTTTGAAAATATTAATATAATACAAAATTGTTTTCTTTTAAATTTTTTATTTATTGCAGTTGCTTTTGGTTGGCATTAAATAGAAATAAATAAATAAAAATTTCAATTGACTTGGTTATGTCTGTTATGATTAAATTGGTTATTGCTTTCGTTTCATCCAATCTTTAGATCTTGAGGTGCAAAATTCATCGCATTCGGTTTTGGTAAAGAAACGATTCGTATTCCCGCCGCAATTTGAATAGGTGAACTGATTGCACTTCATGCGAGACATGTCAAAGTACCACATTTCGCGATGACCTTTGCACTTGCCATACTTGGGCCTCTTCTGGCAAACAGCTGTAGAATGAAACCCAAACAAAATGAACTAAATTCAAAATGCTTATAATATTGTAATTAAGTAACCTTTATAGATAAATTTCCAACGCAATTCATTTTCGTCCCATTCTTCCAGTCGCATCGGCACTATACAAATAAAGCTGATCAGCAGCAGAATCAGGATCAAAATAAAAGAACGCTGCATTCTTTCTTTTTTTTCTATTTTCTTTTCTTAAATTGTTTCAAATTATTATCTTTTAAGCGCAGTTCTTAGTTTTTGTAGAAGCCAAGCTATAGTTCAACTAACTCGATTTGTTGATGTGTCTGACATTTATAGTGACATTATGTTGAGTACTCGTATCTACAATCTAGTCATTCATTCACATTGGCAACTGTTTTTGCGTTAAGCGAATCATTCTGATAACGACAATTGTTAACCAAAACACGCCTACTAATAATGTTCGATAGCTAATGCACCTTGCAATTGCTCAATCTCTAATCAGTCGACAAAATTACGAGCATTCGACCGGTTGAGCAGTTAGTTGGCAAGCAAGTGAATTCAATTAAATTTCCCAACAAATTACAAGTGCAAAAAACACATGCGTTTTAATGTACACTGGCAGAAAAATAAATATACCTCAAAAAAAAATAATATTCGAATATTTAAAACAGTTCCGAAAAAGAAAGTGAACTCTTTTATATAAAATCATGAACATATTTAATTCCATTTATGCCCAATTTTGCATTGTCCTGTAAAATTTTAAGAAAAATATATACTGAGGCCATTTAAACATTATTTTCTATACATTTTAAAACATAGAACCCTTGATTTAATTTATTGAAAACTAAACTAGACTTATAGAAAATCTGTCCAAATCAGAAATAAGAAATAAATTGAGAAAATAATTGACTTACAAATATTGATAAAGACTCTATTCAAAATAATTTATAAAATTTAAAATAGGATATATTATGTAAAGTTCAGTTTAAATGTCTGTAAAGAAAGTTTATTTTTTATTAAATATTGAAATGAACACCATATCAAAAATTATTTAAATTTATAATTAATCTGGTTATTCAGTTGTAATACTTAAATGGTAGAAATAACTTGAACTAACTTAATGATTGATACTCAGTTATTTAATTATTTTAAATTTTAATTTAAATATGAAAATGTGCTTTTTAAATTTAAATGCTACACTTGAAACTATTTAAATTTAAAAAATAAATATATTGAATATTAATTATATTTAGGAGCCACTATTTCTTTCAGTGTACATATTTACAGCTGAGCTTAGCTCAGATCAGTTGAGTTGAGTTGAGTTGAGTTGAATTGCATACTTAGATGCATGAAGAGTGCAAACTGTGAACTGGTCCGCAGTTGAAACCGGTACTTAGTACATGCATCGATATTACGCAAGTCTGCACATCACACACATACCATCACACACACACAGTCACACACACGAATCGAGACATGTCTCTGGCATTTTTCATCTCTCAAAACGAAATCGAAAACGTAAACGAAAACATCGGAAAATCGAAATTCTAGATCAAGGCCAATCCACACATAAACACACACACACACAAAGCACACACACACATTTTTATCAAAGTGCAAACACACGCAATATGCGTAAAAATAAAAAAAAAGAAATAAAAAAATGCTGAAACTTGTTTGGCATTTGGAGGAGGATGCTTGGCCGAGTCTGTTGGCCAGACGCATGCGTAAACTGGGCCAAAAGGAAGCACTGTCAATTGCATTGAATAAACTGCAATCTAAATCAATTTTGTCATTTAACAATTTGCATTTGGAAATTACAAGACAAAACACTTAGCAGCACTTACAATATTGACAGGGCCACAGGCTCCAAACTCATGGCTTCCAATTAAGTGGCCGAAATCAACGAAATATACGAGTATATATTTTGAGAGGTGTCATTGATCGACAATCTATTTATACCAGCACAGTGTTGAAGGTTTCAAAGATGCAAAAAAAAAATGTTTAAAAATAATAATTAATGTGCATTTGAAACGAATGAAACTAATGCAGCAATATTAAGTACACGTTACAAATGCTGTTAAAAAATACAAAATTAAATTACAATACAAATGTGTACGAGTATATGTATTAATTATAATAGTTATTCTCTATAAAGCCAAAATGCATAAACAAATGCTTAAAAACAATAATAAATGTGCATCAGTACATCAGTAAATTTATTACTATTAATAATATAATGCTGAACCTTAAGCTTTTAATACCAATTCTCTTTCAACACTGCCCTTAAGCAATAGATAAAAAATACCTAAAGACTCGTAAATAATTCAATAATAAAAATGTCAGGCTTGAGGGTATTTCATTAGAAATAATTGTGAGTCAAGTTGAACTATCAATGCATTTAATTGAGCCATTATTAATTTAAATGTTAAATTTAATGTGCTATTAATAGAAATATTTTTTTTTATTTAGAGCTGCCTGCAGATTGATTGAAGTTTATCGATTGCCCTCGTTTCGTGCAGCAAGGCTAAGAAAATAAATATTAAACAATATTAAAATAATGCAACTGATGATATCAAATTTTTGATGACAAATCAAAGGCAGCTTTTTTGGCTGGCAGTAAATAAAATAAAAAAAACGTGGCAAACTTAAAGTTTAACGCTTTCGGCTGTTGACTGTCGAATCTTGAGATTCAAGTGTCGCACGCAAAAGAAGCGCATGGGGAATTTTGCAATTATTGCTAATAAAAATGTTTATGGCCCGCTGCCGATGTCGATGTCGATGCCGATGTCGATGCCCAATGGCCGATGACTTCTGCTGGAGCGATATGAATCACCATAAATCTAAGTGAGGTATAAATATTTATCGTGATTTTATAATCATGCCAGGCCAAGCAAAACTAACCAAATTGCCTTGCATGCTCTGCAGCAGCCACAACAACCAAAACAACAACAACCACCACAACAACAACAGCAACAAAGAGCACATTTGGCATGCGTGAGAATCGCACGCAGTGCAACTGACCAATGGCCACATTTTCTTTTTTATGGCAGGCAAATTTTGCACAAGGCAGAATTGTGATTCGAATGGCGCAGATAAAAAAGGTCGCGCGGTCTTAGAAAGTGGGTTAATTAGCCAGGCTAACAGTTCCAGACGAAGGCAGTTGGACTGGGCAATACACCGGAAAATAAATATGTATAAATCAAGTAGAAAATTCTTATAAAAATCACAGTGATCAATGTAGTTGCTAATCAAACTTAAATCAAGAATTTGGAACTCTGTTTAAGAAAGTTTGAGGTTTTAGCTAATTTTTATCAACAACATCAAGCTAAAAATAAATTGATCCTAATACAAATTAAATTATAGAAATATAAACTTAAATTAAAAAAAAAAAAATTAATTTAATATTTAAAAATTAAAATTTGCATTTACACTCAAAGTTAAGATTAAGAATATTTAAAATTTAAAAGATCACCGACCTTTTAGATTATTTTTATATCTTGATCAGGATTAACAGCCGAGTCGATTGAGCCATGTCCGTCTGTCTGTCAGTCTGTCCGTCCGTCCGTCTGTTTAAACGCGTCGATTTCAAAAACCATAAGAGCTAGACTCTAGAATCTTGGTATGTAGGTTCCTATATGCCATACGCAGATCGAGATTTGTTTTTATTTTTGGATCAGACCACTATATCATATAGCTGCCATTGGAACGATACATCGAAAAATAAGTTTTAATAAGAAAAAGTTTTTTGTTTGTTGAGATATCGAAACCAAACTGATAGAATATGCATCTGGGCTTGTGTTATACATCCTGACCAAATTTGGTTGAAATCGGTTTACTATATCATATAGCTGCAATAGAGACGCTCAATCGAAAATGAAGGCTTTAAATTAAGAGTTAAAAAAGATGTATAAATATTTAAAATTAAAACTGCAAAGAACTAACAAAGTCAAATTAAATATTGAAAAATGTAAAAGTTTTGAAATGTTCAAAAAATTATTAAATGCTTCAAAATTTGTTGCAGAATTTTAATTGAATTTTATTAGTAAGCACTAGTAATGACCAAATTAAACTTGTTCAAATTTCGATTCTTATATTGCTATATTTATTTATTTATCTACTATTTAAATTTTACATTATTTTTTTTTATTTATTTTTATATTTTTTTATTCTTATTTTTTGATATTTTATATTTTTCTCATATCACAATATTAATATCTTAAAATTGAATTTATTTTGAAAGGCAAAACTATTTTTTTCTGTGTAAATCCGCTTTTGGGGGGACCCCACACTGCTCCAATAAAACATAACGCATTCGCAATGGAATGCCCAAAAGTTGACCTCAACTGTCCAGTTTAGCTTTGAACTAAGGACGAGAAGGAGCAGGAGAAGGAGTAGGAGAAGGAGAAGGAGAAGGAGAACAAAGAGGATGAGAATGAGGATGAGGACGAGTGCTGGTCGCGCACACGTCACGGTTAATTGGGCATTCAAATGTCAAGTTCAATTTTGGGCTACATTAGCGTTACCTATAAAAGGGCTGTTCCCTCTGTGCGCCGCATAAAATGAGATTTATTGTTGCATTTTCTTGCCAGTTGCCAGTTTGCCAGTTTGCCAGTTGTCGGTGGCATGCCGCATGTTGCACGCTGCATGTCTGTGCCAGCAACTGCATAAATTGTTTATTTGGGCACGGTTGCAACTATCAATGCAACTGGTGGCAATGCTCCACTGATCATCGAGTTGGCCATAAACAATTGGCCAAAAGAGAGCCACCCGATAGCCAGGAATCGTTCGCTTGTTGGCCAAGTCGTTTGGCATTTAACTTTTGAATAATTTGGCCAGCCCAAAAAGACGCTTAAATTGGAATATCATTATTAACCTAATGATACCACCCATTCCCCACATTTATTGCCCACCACCTCCCCCTCCTTTTCTTTCTCCGCCTTCTCTTCTTCTCTGTGCATTCAATACGTTTCCTAATGCATTTTATTCATCTCTTTCCTCTTATGACATTGACGTGACGCTTCCGATTTATTTTCTCAGCCCAAAAAGGAGCTCAAGTGCAGCAGCTTTTTATACCCTTGCAAAAGGTATAACAACTTTGCCAGAGAGTATGTAATACACTGAAAATTGCTGAAAATATAGAAATTCTAGATGAACGGCAGATTAAAATATTGTTCTATTTATTTATTTTGATAGAACAATTTTTGAACATAACCAGAAAGAGTTAAAATTAAGTACATATTTTAAGGCCAATTAAATGATTACCTAAAATTATATTTTAATTTATTTATACTTTTTTTAAGAAATAAATTTTAACAATTTACGTCAACGAAAGCAGGCAAACAAAACATTATTTAGTAAACAGGGAAAGATTTCAAAAACATTAATTTGAATGGATACAAGAGAAAATACAAAAAATTATAAATTCGGAGGGAATTAAGAAAGTTTTGGACCCAACATTTGTTTGATGAAATAAAAATGCAAAAAAAAACTAAAAATTAATTATTATATTTAAAAATTCGACTTTGATTTGTTTTGTAATTATATTTTAGATAATCTGTGCAAATTAAATTCACTTCGGAAAAGTATATACGTTATATGCTGTCATAAAAAAGAAAAACAATTATATTCAGCAACTTCAAGATTTAATACAGTAAATTAAAAATTCAAATTGCATGACAATAATATAGCTAAAAAAAAATAATTAACTTCAAGAGTATTTAAGCTTCGGCATGCCTAATAATGAAATTTTACTGATTTATCAGTCAAATGGTATTGGGTTTTTTGGGTGCCAACAAGAAAAATATCTACAATTGGTGCAATCAAATTGAGTTGCTTTTAACTAAATCCATTTAATTATCAATTAAATTGTGGAGCCTTTTAATATTTTAAGTGCAATCAACTAAATATAAAAAAAAAACGAAACAAATACAGCAACAAGTAAAGCAGTTTAAATGGCTATGCCACAAAAAAAATTGCTACAACGTGTGGCAGCAACTATTGCTGTTGCTGTTGTAGCATTTTGGAGTAGCATAAATCAACGATAAGAAAATTAAAAGCCATAAATTTGCAATTAATTTTTAATTTGCGCAAATTGATTAACATCAGCAGCAGACCGAAAATGCCAATAAACAATTTTATGAAATAAATCAAGAGGTAAATTCAATTTTTGATAAGAATTTCCGGTACATTTTCTATGTGAAGCTCACTATCAATATGGTACATACTTTAAACGCCTAAACAAGTAGCGAATTCTATCGAAAATAATATAAACTTAAATTTGGCATGTTAATTAATTTATTAACTTTACGCCTAATTAAAGGTAATGACAGAAAAAATAAAATGTAACAAATAGCTTATAAATAAAATAAAAAATAAAATATATAATATTAGTTAAAAGTAACAAATATAATTAAAATATAATTAAGAAAAACTTTAACTTAATTAAAGAAAATGTATTCACTCTTTATTAATTTTTAATAAAATAAATCAGAATAGATTAATAAAAAAAAAATTACAAATAAAATATAAAATAATAATTATATTTAAATTAAAAAAAATAGTTATATCATCTAAAATATATTTTTCAAACAGAACCAAGCTTTAAATTAAATTCAAAATATTTGTAGAAAATAAAATTAAAATTATAAATTGAAAAAATGAAGCAAAATACAAATTACAAATTCAAATTTGTCAAAATACCATAGCTTTTGACATTTCCCATTTAAAAACTTGCAGCTTTTATTTCCCATGGCTTAGACCAGCCCGTCAACGATAGCTGTTAAACAAATTCGTCCAGCTAAAGACTTTTAAGACTTTATCTATACAAAATGCCCACGGCTACAACCTACGCAATGTGGCCAATAAATAAGCCAGCAAGAAAGTGTGAAGAAGGTCTCGAAGATCTGGCCAATCTCCCAGGTCTCAGCCAACCTGCAAAACCAATAACATAAGACGAACTGTTGACCCTGCTAGAGCTTGTTGCTGTTGTTGTTGCTGCTGTCCAATGAGCATTATAAGATGTGATTAATTATGCTGACATTAAATCGGCTAATAGAAATATATCTCGTTGCGATGAAAATAATGTTGACGTGATTGTAATTGAAGTTGTTGCTGTTGCTGTTGCTGTTGCTATTGCTGTTGCTGTTGTTACTAGAATAAGTGTTGCCTTTAACCCTGTGGAAAATTGCCTTTTCAACCGTGCTGTGAGTGCAGTTTATTGCAAATTTGTTTGTTTCTGCATTTATGTTAACTGATGGGAAAAATTTGTGAAAAGCGCTTAGGAAAACGCATTTTGACAGAGTGCATAAATCACATTGATAATTGGCAACTGTTGCAACTGCTTTCACGCCAGCAACATAGCCAGAAAATAGCCAGAGAGAGGAGAAAGAGTGAAAGACAGAAAGAGAGAGAGAGAGTGTGTTGTTCTACTGGCAACTTTTCCAGATGAATCTTGAGAAAGTTCTGTGCAACAATTAAACAGAAATTTGTGGCAATCTATAATTAACTGTTGCTGCAAGTACGAATACGTATACGAGTACTCATATAAGTTATGTGCCACGCATCATCAACGTATTTAAATCAATTACAATCAGCAATTTGTTGCATCGTTTGGCATGCGTTTCTATTACATATGCTGTTGTTGCTGTAGTTGTTGTGGTTGCTGTGGTTGCTGTTGGTGTTGCTGTTGCCATGGTCGTGTTAAGTACGCGCGAATTAATGTGTTGGCCGAGTCAGTACATCTTGAAAGTCATCTGCAAAGCTTGCCGTTGTCGTTGTCTTTGTCACTACGGCAACCAAGGGCGTGCCAAAAAGGGGGGTATGGAAAAGTCAATAAAATTTTGATGCAGATTAAAATAAGTAATCAAATAATGATAAAATTGACATTCCACAAGTAAATCGGTTAAGTTTTGACAAAGTTATGCTAGACTGAAGTTTCGGAAAAAGTGGTATGGCCAAGGTATGGAAAAAGTGGACAGTGATCGAAAAATATTAATTTTTTCAACAAAACAAAATTTTAATGCAGAATCAAATTAGAGCTCAAATAATGATGAAATTGACATTCCACAAGTAAATCGGTTAAGTTTTGACAAAGTTATGCTAGATTGAAGTTTCGGAAAAAGTGTCAAGGTATGGAGAAAGTGGACAGCAATCGAAAAATATTAATTTTTTCAACAAAATGAAATTTTGATGCAGAATCAAATTAGAGCTCAAATAATGATGAAATTGACATTCCACAAGTAAATCGGTTAAGTTTTGACAAAGTTATGCTAGATTGAAGTTTCGGAAAAAGTGTCAAGGTATGGAGAAAGTGGACAGCAATCGAAAAATATTAATTTTTTCAACAAAATAAAATTTTGATGCAGAATCAAATTAGAGCCCAAATAATGATAAAATTGACATTCCATAAGTAAATCGGTTAAGTTTTGACAAAGTTATGCTACATTAAAGTTTCGGAAAGTGTCAAGGCCATGGTATGAAAAAGTCGACAGTGATCGAAAAAAATTTATTTTTTCAACAAAATAAATTTTTGATGTAGAATCAAATTAGAGCTCAAATAATGATTAAATTGACATTCCACAAGTAAATCGGTTAAGTTTTGACAAAGTTATGCCAGACAGAAGTTTCGCAAAAAGTGTCAAGGCTAAGGTATGGAGAAAGTGGACAGTGATCGAAAAAAAAATGTAAGGTTGTTTATACTGACTGGTCATTGTGGAATCCAAACGGTAAGACCTACAAACGGTAAGACCTACGAGGTGGAAATTTTTATTTTAAATGGATATGTATATTGAAATTCAAAATAAAAAGTGTTTCTAACCCCGTGTGACAGTTTTCTAGGCACGTCTCTGACAGCAACTGTTGCTGTTGTTGTTGTTGCTAAATTGCAAGTCAGGACAAGTCAAGAATTTAACAGCCAAAGCGCCGCCTGCCTCAACCTCAGTCTCAGCCTCTGTCTCAGCCTCAATCTCAGTCGGAGTTGAGGCGACGCCGCGTAATTTACGTCGATTTGATGTTGCCAACATAAATTTATAGCGCGCACATTTTTAACCAGCGATTTGTTGCCGCCTGCCGCATGTTGCTGATGATGCTGTTGCTGTTGTTGTTGCTGTTGCCGATGTTGCTGGCGTGCTTTGATTTCGTAGAGCAGCAAACAGACAAAAATGTCGCAATAGTACAATAATGAAAAAGCAAGAAAAATCATGTTGGCATCTGGCTGCTAGCAATGTCTAGTGGGTTGTTGTTGTTGTTGTTGTTGTTGCCAACTGTTGTTGTTGCTGTGCCAACATATTTTTGCCAGCGATTTGGTTTTTATTGACTGAAGAGGCCGCCAGTTCGGAGGAGATGCAGAAGAAGAAGGCTTTGAAGAGGCGCCTGCGTGTATGAAATATAGTGTTGCTCATGTTGTTGCCGTTGTGGTTGTTGCTGTTGTTGTTGGTGGTGTAAAAGCTGCATGTTTGTTGGCCGACATGACATGTTCGAGGAGCAGGAAGTCGTTTTGCGTTTTGCCACATTTATGAGTTACGCTTTGGCCGCGTGTTGCAAGCAAGCAAGCAAGCAGGCAAAACTCGCATGCAATGTGCCACTTATGGTTGCAAGTTGCCAAGTTGCTGTTGTTGTTTAATTATGTGCAACTTGTTTGCAGTCACAGCCAGCAAATGATGTCATTAGTAGAAGGCACAGTGCAAAGGTAAAACACGCACAATCAAATTAAGAAATTAAGTGGCAACATTTAGCACTAGCGCCTAGCAACATGTTGCTAAGTGTTGCTAACTATTGCTGCTGTTGTTGCTGGACAAATTGCTGCTGCTGAGCCGCCGGCCAACACGCCGATCTAATTGCAAGTGGAGCAAAGAAAAAAAAAATTATACGTAAATTCGATATTTCATTTAACAACAGCAACAACAACAAAACGCTGCCCAAGGGCGGAAGCATTTTTAATACGAATACAAAATGATGCATGTGGCAGGCAACTTGTTGCAGTGGAGTTGCAGCAAAGTTGCTGCATCGATTGGTGGGTGCTGTTGATGTTGCTGTTGCCTAGCCCAATTATAAGGCACCTGCAATTGACAATACGTGGCCAAGTGGAGCGACCACAATGATTTATGCGGCAAACCATTTAAAGTCGATTCCATGGCGGTTCCATAAACAAATTGTCGCCATGCGCTTTAAATGGAGATCTGCCACAGCCGCTGCCCCCCATTCTCTGCCCCACAGTGGGAAAATTAATCATTTTAGCTTATATTAATTTAAATTTTCAATCTCCAGCTCAATCAATCTCAATCTCCAATTTTAGCAAGTCTATATGATAAACAATACTTAATAAATAATATTACAAAATTGTTATTGTCGGATAAAAACTAAGAATAATCAACAAGTTAAGAAATTATAGTTTTTAAACACTATTTTTATTCATAAACTGTTAAAGAAATTTTTAAAGTGGTTTTTGGTGAAAATAAATTAGTTGATTATGTTGCATTTTTAACAATATTTTGCAATATATATGGTTAACTAATTATATTGCCAATCAAAATAATTGATATTATTCATTTGGCAAAAGTAAATCTTTTTGGGTCTTGTGTTTACATTTTTAAGTGTTTTTTGTCGAAAGTTTCCAGTCTAAGTCGTGATTCTGTTGTCAATATTTTTCAATGAAATTGTAAAAGAGCCATAAATGTTATGCTTTTACTTCTTACATTTTTTATATATTTTATTTTAAGCTTTAAAGTTTGTTCTTAATTTTGTTTCTATCCCCATATAAAACAGTCATAATTGGCTTATAATAGGAAGAGAATACTTCTTTAATTAGTTTTAGGTATAAAAACATTTCATTTCTTTTTTTTAATATACATTGTATTAAATTAAAAACTTAAATTGAATTATATTAAAAAGCATTCTTCAAATTAAGTTAATAAAAGAGACTGTATCATTTACACCATTGAAGACTTTAATTTTTATAAGCTAGAATGTCAATTTTGCCCACTGTTTTCCCCCCTTCCCTGCTACGTCTACCTTTTCTTGTCCATCTCTGACCGTGCCATGAAATTGAGCTGTAATTGAATTGCACTCAGGATACGAAAATAAAATGCTCGCAATGCATTTTGGCCATCTTGCAATTTATTGCGCTGCATTTCAATTTCACAATTAAAAGCAAGCTTTTGAGCCACATCATTAGTTTTTGGCCAAGCAAATATGGTCATTGTCTCAGTGTGTGTGTGTGTGTGTGTGTGTGTGCTGTGTGTTTCATGGATATTTCCACATATCGCATGCGACTTTGCTACGATTTCAAACATTTAACATTTGTTTTAGTCAAACAGCGTGCAACAAGCTGCATGTTTGCCCAGCCTAAGGCTGCCTCAGTTGCTGCCTCAGTTGCTGCCTTGCTTGGCTGCTTATAATTTGCAAGCAGCAACTTTGTTGCAATTGCTGTTGCTGCCAGTGTCGAGTGCCTGTTGCTGTCCAAATTTCAAATGCGACCAATATGTATCTTAATCAATGTTGCCACAGCAACAAACACACACACACACATAACATGCAACTCTCTGTGGCAGGTGATAATATGAAATAGTCATCCACAGCTTTACATATATTGTACATGTGCTCAAATTGGACATAATGATTTTCAAAATTCCATTTTTATTTATTTTGACTTGAGCTAAAAGCAAATTTAAATAAATTTACAGATTTGCTGATTATGATAATAAGCTTAGGTTTCACTCTCGAATATAATAAAATAATGATAAATAATAATTATTTTACAATTTGAGTTGATTTAAGAGCAGATAATTTAACTTTTTATTGAATGGGAATAGATTTTCTTGACCTATTGAAAATTTATATATCGTATCTAATTGTTTTTATAAATTTAACGTCAACTAAAAGCAGTTGACAAATAAAAATGATCCACAATTTAAAATGATTTTATGAATTTTAATTAAAATGATTTCTATTTTTTTATAAAGTAAAAAAAGTGAAAAAATCAACAATATTTAAAGTTGAAAAGTCTGTGGAAATTAAACAAATTATTTAATGATCCAAAATTTGTTGCATGGATTGAGAAAAACACAGAAATACCCAAGCTCAATATATTTAGATAGTTCGCCATACTTATCTCCCTCTCCCTCACCATATAAAATATTATCTTTATTATCCTATCTTTATATCGTTTTCTATTTCTAACTCATTGCATTTATTAACTTTTGTCTTTTTGTGATTATTATATTATTTATTTAACTTTAACTTAGAACAGTTTAAAATAATATAAAATATATTTATATATTTATATATTATATAAATATATAAATTTGAATTAGAAATTAAAAAAGATTGTATATAATATTAAATTTTAAACTAATTAGTTAGTTTAATCACTAATACCCTTTTTTTAACTCTCTCTCTCTCTCTCGCTTCTTTTCAATCTTTCCGTATCTTTATCACGATGTTTTTAAGAGTTCTACAAATTTTAATTTCGAATTTCAATTTCATAGTAAGTGAATTTACAAAATTACTTCTAATTTTTTGGCAACAATATTTTTGGTTGATTTTGGCTTTGCCCAATTTGAAATCATTTCTGACTGCTTAGACTACAAATCTAGTGATCAGTGAACAGTGTTTGGGGGATCGGTGATCGGTGATCAGTGATCAGTTGCTGACACCCGGTGGCAATGGGTGCAGAGAGTGCGGGCCAAAGCAAATATCATTGTCAAATGCGCTTTTAATTGATGTAGACAGCGCCCGTTCAGCTTGGACAGCCTAACTGGACAGGATGGACACCAGGTGGACACCATGTGGACTCCATGTGGACATTATGTGGACAGAGGGGCAACCAAGTTGCAGCTCAAGCTCCGAACTGACAAGCGCACATTAGCAATAAAATATCTAATTGGCGTCTCTTAAGCAACAACAACAACTACAACTACAACTACAACATCTACTAAAAACTACAACAATAATGAAGAAAAATGAATTTTCATTATACGATTCAAAGTTAAAGCAAGTCGAGTTTTTTTGAGACGTAATCGAGACTTTTGTTTGGAGATTTGTTTTGTCTGTCTCTCTATTTTTTTTTGTTTTTTCCCTCTTATTTTTTGTCTATTTGCGGGGCTTGTTACAATTTATGGGCTGTGATTTATGCCAGCAACTAAAATTTATTTCATTTTTAATGAGTAATTTACACAAAATTGCATTAATATGCGCGCCCAAAGCGAAACACATGCCACATGCCACAAGCAACATGGACAACACGCCACGGAGACACGGCGACAACTTGTGGCAAATTTCTGACATTTCCTTGATTTATAAATTGAATCGAATTGAATTCTCAAAGAAATTGAACGATATTGGCATTAATTTTAATGCAATTCAAAATTAATCCAAGCATTAATGAGTTTAATATCATTATTACAATTATTTTGGTACCTCATGCAAACTCTTAATTTTTTTACTAATGACAATTGCAAAGATTATATAATTGATAATACAATTCTAAGGAACAAAAACAAGATTGTTTAAATTGGCAGCAGTGAACAAACTAAAATTTGAGTCCGATTGAATTTTCATTTCAATTTTTGTTTAACATTTTTATAATTATCATAAAAATAATAGTTTTTTTTAAGTAACAATATATTTTTTTTTCAGCTTGTTTATTTTAAAAGTATTTCAGGAAATATTAAACACTAGTTGGTAAAGTGATAAGACCAATATTGCGATATAGAATAAACTATTTTTTACAAAACTTACAATATTTTTTCTTGAGCTCCAATTTTATAAATTATTTTTTTTTTTATCTAATAATATCTAATATTTTTCCTAGGTTATTTATTATTATATCCAATATCTAATATGTTTTTCCAACCGTGATATTTTTATTATTATTAAGATGCTTCTTCAAATTCTTTAAGAAATCTAATTAATGCAATTATAATGACTTTATTTTCTTTATAGCATATTATTTTGTTAATTCAAATTTAATTTCAAAATGCCAACTGATTGTTGGCAACAGGCCGAACAACATGTTGAAGTGTTGCCAATTAGGCGCCACATGCTGTGTGTGCCACTGTGCCACGCAATGTTGCAACAATTTCCATATTCGCAGCTGATGTTGCCCCAAAATGGTTGCAGATCAGGTGCAGACGCCCTGAGATAGATACTGCGACTAAAAGTGAGACTAAAACTGAGACTGAGATTGAGATTGAGATGATTTAATGTCGCCTCGGCTGAGTTGACCATAAATGTACTGTTTAAATTAATATGTACGAGCGTCACCTAATGAAGCTGCCAGACAGTAAGGCAGACGGACAGACGGACGGATAGACGGACGGACAGACGGACAGATACAACGTGACCAAGACGGCTCGACGGTATTTTTGGAATTTTTACAACAGCTCAGTCCTCAGCGCAGCCAACTCCTCAGTCAACCCAGAGTTAAAGTCGACCCACTTGCCATTTTCCATTAGCAATAAAAAAGATAAGCAGGAATAGCTCTATTCGAATTCTAAATACCCTTTTCGACTGTTCCCAGTTACATAATAATTGTATACATTCTAATATGTTTAATGAATTAATGAAATTAATGTATATTTTGAATAAACCCAGTTCGACTGAAATTTTACTCATTTATTAAATAAATTAAATATGTATTTTGCATATTTTTTGAAACTAAAATTCCTCTATATTTATTTGTTGACCAAAAAAAATATAAAATTTAAATAAAATATAATATTTAAAATATTTTAAAATTAAAATACATTTCATATAAATTTAATATCAAAACTGAAAAGATAAAAAAAAGGAAAAGACGTATTAAAAATTCCGAATATCGATATTTAAATATGGCAAAAATAAAAACAGCAAAATTTAATATTCAAACTGAAAAGTAAAAAATAAGAAATAATATATTAAAAAGTCTGGAAAACTTAATATAATTCAGAATTAAAATAAAATTTATATCGATTTAAGATTCAAACTTAAAAGAGAAAAATTTTTATAAATATTTCATAAATAAAAAAGCAGTCGAAAAAAATTGTTAAAATTTTAATAATGAATTTAAGGAATGGTTTTATATGGACAAATAATTTTTTATGTAATTCCCCAAATATTACATACTTTGTAACAAATTTATACTACCTTTCCAGGGCCGGGTATGTCGAGGGGAAGAAAATAGTGCGAATGCGAGTAGTTTTAAATTATGGTAAAACACCTAGGCCATGATTTATAGTTGTTGTAAATAAAGAAATTAAAATGCTTTTATGGTCAAAAGCAGCGTTCGTTTGAGCAGCTTCTGTTTGGCCACATTGCACCTAGCAACTTGCAACGTTGCAAGTACCTCAGACTCGTACTCGTATTTTAGCTGCTTCAAATGAGAAGGCCAAATTAATTGCCAAAATGTATTGATAAGATTACTGTGCATGGAGCGGGGCAACAGGCAAGTGGCATGTGGTAAGAGGCAAGAGGCAACACCCCCGCCAGTGGCAGCCACAAAAGTGTCCTTAATTAAAATTTGTTGCATGCCTGTTGCCTGCTACCTGCTACCTGCTTCTTGTGGCAATATTGTTGCAGCACCATGTTGCCAATATTAATGCGGCACTGTAATTGGTTTCTCAAGTCCAAGTCACGTTAAGACTATTACGAGAAATGCATTTTTCGGCTGCTGTGGTGCTGCACTGTGTTGCATAACGCCATTTGTTGCTGCCACACGAGCATCGAGTACGTGTCTTTGACGAGCAGGTTTAAGGCTGAGAAAGACGTCGACGTCGACGTCGGCGTCGGCGTCGCCAGCACCAATTGTAAGTATTTTTCTGTTGCAATAAATTAACACTAAAAGCTCATCGTTAACAAGCGTGCAACATTCACGGGGCATGCGACAAAATTTACAAATACATCCAGAGAAAATAACTCTGCATTCTAATTATTTCGTACTTATTTATTGAATGTCAACTGATATTAATCAACAAAAATAATATATATTGAGAACAAAACTGAAAAAATTATTTAAAAAAATATATTAAATATTTAAGAGATGGATTAAACTATATTAAGCTATAAAAATAAAATAATAAAATATTTGAGAGTTTAATTAAATTATTTTGTTCTTCTTTACAATTCGATTTTGCAAATTTCACTTATAATTACAGCATATTTCAATTAATCTATAAACGTGTTCATCATTTTAATAACAGCATATTTAAATCGATTAAAAAATTTTATCATTGTTTTGATTTCTCATATAGCTATAATAATTTAATTTATATACTTTTACCAAGTAATTATTTGAAGTTGAAAAAATTATTCAAAATATTATAAAATATATTTAATTTGAATGTATTGGCTATTATTTAAAAAAAAACCGCACGCAACATTAAATTAAGTATGGCATAATTATTTGTTTTGATATGTTTCTAGTTAATATTAATTTAATTTGATTTAATTAATATTAATATTTATTTGATTATTTAAGAGAAAGTGTTTTTCCATTGATTTTAGTACGTTTTTATTCACGTTTATATGTAACATTAAATCATATAATACTACATATATTTATATTTTTACTATCGTCTTTTTCTCTGTGTGTTTAAGTACACACATACATATATACATGCATATGTGCGTGTTGTGGCATGTATGTAAAAAATGCACCTGTAATTGGTCTGTGCGTCTGCAACATTTATGTCAAATAACGATGCAACGTTGCACACACACACACGCACACAGTTGTCTTGTCGTCTGCCACAGTCTGAATTTGGTTAGTTTCTGCCACTAAAAGCTTAGAACAAGCTCGTTAAACCTTTTGCGTTGGTATTGCGCTATAAATTCTGACAAAAATGTGGCTAATGATGTGTTATGAAAACGGCGCTCATAAATCGTTGCAACGCGTTGCATCTCTGCAATGTTGCAGCGTTCGCTTGCAACACACACTGCCCAAGGGGACGCATCGATTTGTAATAATCGCATTGCATAAATATACCATGAACATCTATTTTATTTGAAATTTACTTACACTAAGCACTTGTGGATTAACTTACGTATATTCTAGTTAATTTTTATGCTCAGTATGAGGAATAAGTATGTACAATTTGTGTAAATATATATATGCAATAAAAACTCTAGAAATTTTAGTTTAAAATAGACAAGTGTGTTCCAAAAGTCTCTAGAGTTCTTTAAGAGAATTACTTTTAAAAACAATCGTTTAAAATGTGAGAGATTTAATTTTTTGAAACACATTTTCAAAGTCAAAAAAATCGTTTGACTAAAATTTACTGCCAGTTTCAACAAAGTTTTTAAATTGTGGTACATTTTTGTAATTTTTTGTGCTTTTTTATTCAATTAAAAAAAAATTTTTGTTCAATTTAATAAGTAAAACATTTTGTAAAATCAAAAAAAATCGAAGATTAAATTGAAAGTCTAATATGGTAGAAATTTAAGGAACGATTTCCGAATATTGTCAGAAAATTCGACAGTTAGAACTGAGATATGAATAATCCGTAGGTTGACTTCAGAAACATTTCTATTTTTCGATGCTACACAGTAGTTTCAATATTTTTTTTAGTGTCCCCTTTTATTTACACAAAAAAAGAAGTTGAATGTCTTGTGCAATACTCCAAAAACTGATCCTCAGGCATCCTTAGACCACACATGGTTGTGTCTTATATGACTCACAAGCTTTTCAAGCAGGCGATCAACTCGTGCAACATCATGTTGCATGAACGCGCGTGCCTGGCCACAAGCTAACAATTATGTTGCCCCCACAGAGGGTAGCTTTATGACTTCGATGATCCCCAGCACAGCGGCAACGTAAGAGAGCAAGCTAAATGAATAACGGTCACTCTATCGGCGATCTGTTAATACACTTTAACTATTTTGCTAAGAACAGACACAACTTTCCCACGATCTTCTCAAGAAATTGCTTAAATAGTTGCAGCTTTAAACTGAGAACATTTATAAAAAGATAAACGAATTTTATGAATTGTTATAATCCTTGATAGAGATTGGAGTTTGCAAGTTTTTTCTCACTTTCTCCTTTAAGCTACAAGGATCATGAAAGGTCAGCAAATTAGGGGAATGGAGTGCAGCAAATGCTCATGACTTTGCAGCAACATCTCAGCAGCAACATGAGCAACAACAGCAACAACAGCAACAACATCAGCGGCAACTGATGATGATAAATGTGTCGCCTGATCTCTGGCAGTTCACATGAAAAACACATTACGCGCCAGAGTTTCTTAATGTTCAATAATGATGGTAAAATCATGACACAAGCCTCACAATAATGTTGATAAATCAAAGCAAATACGAGCAATACTTAAACCTCAGACGTCGCTCAGATCCTCTGCAGAAACAGTTAACAGGCATTGTTGTTATACTCTTAACTTGGCCAGTTTCATCAACTTACATAAAATATAAACATTTTTCGGCATGTTCTACAAAATCTCTAAATTTATTGCATTTAGTTAAAAAAAAAATGTTGTTGTCATTTATACATTAATAGGAAATTTATTTATTATTGTTAGAGTTACTCGCATACAAATTTTAAATATATAAAGCTATGTTAAAACTCTTTTGAATTATAGAGAAGCTATTAAAATATTTTCAATTTGTTTATTTATGATTGTCCGATTTAATAAAGGCCTAAATATATTGAAAAAGTACGCATTTATTTTGAAATTAAATAAAAAAAGCTATAAAACGCAACAACTAATTTGTAATAATTCTCAATACCAAAATATCAAATTAAGTTTATTTATAAATTAAATAAAGAATATAATTATAATTTTAAATATATCAATAATTAATATTTATATTGAAAATTTTATTAAGACAATACCAAATGTATTCTGTTTACTTAAGTGCATTTATAAATTAAATAAAGAGGCACAAACTAAATTTTAAATGCATATATTTATTGTTTAAAATATATCAATAATTAATGCTTATATTGAAATTTTAAATTACTTTATGGCAATCGATTTTTGCGACTTCGAAAATATAAATATAAAATTAAATTTTTTTAGAGCATCCAGTAATCGGTGCCTACAAATGTTTGCCTTTCGTTTCTTGTGCTCTTGGTGTTGACATGGCCAGAATCGAAGTCTAGTTATGAACCTGCGCCGACTACGTGTATATCAGCCACATGCATGTGGCACGTAGCACATGGAAACAACAACAGCAACAACACAAAAAAGGCTAGCAACACGTTGGCTGCCACCGCCGCAGACTTGTTGACGGCAGCTTTTGTCTTGGCTGGCTTATTATACCCTGTACCGCAACAGCAATGGGGTATTTCGCATTCTTAATCTAAACTTAAGATATTGAATTAAGAGCTTTAATATTTTAAAACATTTTACACATTTTTATATTGTAAGTTTGTTGGGAGTTTATTTTAAAAAAAAAACTGAAACATTTCTTTCAACTTTTGTGTCTGTAAAATTCCCAAGCAAAGGTAATTCTAAAAAACAATAAAAATTTAAAAGGAAAAATTTTCTTTAAATAAGTTGTTGTAACAAATTTTTTTTTAAATATTTTTAGCACAGCTACAGGTTATATTTAATTTGTACTAGAGCAGCTTTTTATATGATTAAGATGTCCAAAATTAAAAAAAACATGCTCAAAATATCTGAGACAGTGTTAAGTCTTTATTTATAAGGTTTCATCAACATATCTGCAAAATTAAAAAAAATAATTCAAAAGCAGAATAAATTTACAGTTTACGAAACGAACAAATTTAAAATGAAAAAAAAAAAACAAATTAAATCTATCATTAAAAACTAGATAGGTAACACAAAGTCGGTCAACGGACTTGCGATATTAAAGCATGTATTGTTGTCGTTATTATCGCTGTTGTTGCTGTTGTTATTGTTGCTGTTTAAGCCATTAAAATATATAGTTAGTGTTATTGCTGTCAATATGAAAGAGAGGCTCAAAGTGGAGAAGGTGGACGGAAAGGGGAGGTGAAAACAACAACAGAGCACATGTCAGAGTTTTTGGCTTGTTAATAATGTTGCTGCTGGCAATGTTGCTGTTGCTGTTGCTTTTGGCTGTTGCTGCTGCGAGATGATATTGATGTTAGCATAATCACGATCTAATTTATTTACAAATTGTGTTGAAATCATACGTTCAAAGTCGTGTTTAAAACTTAAAGTTCTTTATGATTTATGCGAGTGTTGAAATGCCAAAATGTGTGTACTGAAATTTCTCACAGTCCTGGCCGATAAGCTGTGAACTTAATTGATTGGCCATGTGCAGAGGCAGCTAACTCTACTTGGCCTGATCCCAGGCACTGACTAGGAGTATACTCCTTTTTGGAGTCATGTCCAGGTACCGCTTTGGAGCGCGCTAATTTAGATTTATGATTCAAATCGCAACTGGCCTGATGCGTGATGCCGCTGCCAAGACACTGGCCAAGTCATTTTGGCCATGTCTAGCTAACCAGCCACCCAGTCAACCAATGCAACTGGCCATCGGTTGCATGTGCCCCATTTGTCATGTGGCAGACAGTGTTGCCTAAATTTCCAATCATAAAATAGGCTTATATCATTTTTTTTACTAAATAACTAAAATGTTAACATATATAAATAAGTAAATAATGTAAAAAAATAGATAAATTATTATGCATATGAAAAATTGAATTAGAAATAGTTTTATATTGAGTTTATCCGCATATCTATCATCTACAGAATCTTTATACGTTGGAGATCTAAAAGGAAATTATTTTATAATAACTCAAGTGTAATTGATAACACACAGTCTATTGACATTTAAATTGAACAATTTTCCGACTATTTATTTTAAAAATTTTACTAATTTAAATTCCAAAGTTCTTACTTCTTTATTTTTCTTCTTTAGTGCATTTGAAATATGCTGAAAACTTGTTCAACCTTTTCTTTCGTAATATTTACGACAATCTGCTTTGAAGAAAACTTAATGAATTTAAAGACTTATGTATTAATAATTCTTACGTACTATCTTTTGTCCGTAGTATTATTTCAATAATTTCTTTATTCAAATAATCAAATATCAAAATATTTTCAAATAAGTATTATTTCAATACTTTTTTTGTAAATATTTAAATATCAAAATATTTTCAAATAATGTTTTGACTTTTTTTAAAATAGCTCAAATGTAAACAGAGAATATATTAATTTTCTAAAGTATTCAAAAGCTACCTGGCTATCTGCAAAATAGCCAGATTTTTTAATAGCATTTCTGTTAATTTTTTTAGCCAAATCTAGCTGTAAAAGAGCTAAAAAAAAAGTTAAGAATATATATATATTTAATTGTTTTAAGCATTGAAAACTTACCTCACAATTTTTTAATAAAATTACTTTACATTTTCTTAGCCAAATCTAGCGATGAAATAGCTAAAATGGCAACACTGGTGGCGGAGATGATCGTGTGCTGCTGCAGCTGCGACTTCAGTCCAAGAGAAAACTAAAGTCTCAACATTAATCTCTCTCACTCTCTCTCTCTAACTCTTCTTTTCCCTCTCTGTCTGTCTCTTTCTCAGCCTGCATATAATGTTGATAAATTAGTTGATTGTTGATTTCACGCAGCAATTGATGCAGTTGTTGTTGCTGTTGTTGCAGTTATTGTTGTTGTTGTTGCAAGTACTCATACTACACCATGTCACTGTGCCAAGGAGATGGAGATGGAGAATTCCAAATAAACATATCAACATGATAAATATGCGACCCATAAGCGAGACTCGAGTCTCACTGTTATCGGACAGTGTCTCTACACTGGGCTACACGCAAACCGAAGGACAAGCGCATAAATCAGTTGCCTTCATTTCTTTTTTTTTAATCGCTGATTTCCGCTTCACTGGAAATAAAAACCGGAGATGATACCGACGAGGCAAAAGGAACATTTAAACAAACTGGTTTCTCCACTCTGCAGAATCGGTGAAAATAGCAATGTCATGTGTTGCAATTGAACAACTGCAAGGGCAACCCTCGCACACACTTAGTAAAGCATTAGTTTTCATCCTTTGAGGATCGCAGAAAATTATAATGTAGTTACACAACTGCTATGGATAAAGGTTTGAAAGTTTGAAGTTGGTCGGACTTTGAATCAAGCAACTTTACAAGTCAAAATTTTTGTCAGATTTGACATGATTTTTTACAGAAATATAAAATGTCTCAGAATCAAATTTAAAGTGTTGTTTTATACTAATTACGATATAAGGAGTTGATTAAAAGTGAAAACTTGAGATTTAAAATTTTGAATTTTCGAAAATCTAAAGGGGGGACCCCTAGCATTGAAATCGAGATCCAGAGGGCAATATTTTTTTTGCAAAATACATCAAATTTAAATGCAGAATGAATTAAGAGACCAAACCATGATCAAAATGACATTCTGACATTTGAAAATCGGCTAAGTTTTGATAAAGTTATGAAAGTTTGAAGTTGGTCGGACTTTGAATCAAGCAACTTTACAAGTTAAAATTTTTGTTTACTACACACAACTGTTCGACAACCCTCGCAGACAACTGTTAAGGCAACCCTCGCCAAGTATGGTCAGTTATTTCTACAATTTAAAGTTTCTACAAAGTAGCTGACAAGCATTGCAGTTGCACAACTGTTGTGACAGCCCTCTCATACACTGCACAAAACTGAGGACTCGTCAGTTGTTGTTCTTGTTGTTTACTAAATATTACATTTGTTTATTTAATACACACATTTAAATTGATGTTTTGTTTTGTTGTTTTTTGTTGTTGTTGTATTTAGCGCAAACTCAGAGTTGTTGTTGTTGTAGTTGCTCTTGTTAAACAGTAAGACTTAAGTTAAGTTTACATAACCTTGGCCTCTGAGAGATCCTCGAGAGGCTTGCTTGAGGTTGGGGGAATCTTGTACTCCGTCTCTGGGGTCTCGTAGATCTTCTCCTCCTTGGGCTCCACAACGGAGACGTTGTCGGGCAGCGGCTTCTTGGGTCCAATCTTGTTCTTGGGGTCATAGGGCAACATGATCTTGACCTTGATACCCAGGACACCTTGGCGGAGCAGCACATGACGTGTGGCCGTCTCCACATAGTCGTTGCATGGATCTCCCGAGTGAATCATGAGTCCATCGACGAACTTCATCGACTTAGCGCGCTGACCACGCAGCTTGCCGGAGACAACGACCTCACAGCCCTTGGCGCCCGACTCCATGATGAAGCGGAGCACACCATAGCATGCACGACGCACGGCCAATCCTCCGGTCAACTTGTAGCGCAGCGACTCCGCCTGGGCGATGGCGCAGAGACCACGAGTGGCCACCTTTTCGGCGTACAGCTCGATGCGGCCAGTCTCGAAGTTGAAACGCTTCTGGACCATGGCGGTCAGCTCACGAATGCGACGACCCTTCTCGCCCAGCACTTGCTGGGTCTTGGTGGCCATGATGATGATCTCAGTGCGGGAGGGCGTCACACGCACCTCGACACCGGAGTAACCATCCTCGGCGAGTTCGCGGGTCAGGAACTCGTTCAATTCCGCCTTGAAGATGCCGTCGGAGACGAACTGCAAAGAGAAAAAAACAATTGTTATTTATAATTCATAAGGAACCACAGTTGCCAACTGCCGCCAGTTGTGCTGGAGAGTTGGCAGCACTGTTCCAGCCACAGTTGCCAACTTCCGGAAAGAACCGCTCAAGAATTGGCAGCATTGTCTCCAAAGCATTTGGATGCAATTGCTCCGCAGTTGCCAACTTCTGTATAAGTCTGCTCAAGAATTGGCAACACTGACTTTCATTCATTTTAGTCACAAATTCCATGCATTACTTGGCTCCACTTGCTCCATCCCAGCCACAGTTGCCAACTGCCGCCAGTTCTCGTCAACAGTTGGCAAAGCTGTCTCCAGCTTATTTGCGGGGTGCTCCACACGTCCACGTTTTGAGGTTAACTACGGCTTCACATCTTTTTCACTCAAACATCGCGTACTTCTCACACAGCTTGACACAAATAACACCCACAGCTTCTTTACAATAGTCTCTTGCATTTCCAATGCAATATTCGTTTATTTACCTTACGTTTCTTCGAAATTGTGAGGTTCATGTTCATTTCATACGACTCGCACGGAACGTGGTCAAAAAGAAAGAAAGACAGCGCCCTGCTTTACCGATAACATGGCCGTCGCGTACACTGCTTTATCGACGGCAGAGTTGCTACGGCAAACATACCGATAGTCATGCTACAGCGCACTTATCGATGTGCCGACTATTCAGTTCGTAAAAGTGCTGATAAATTACCTTAAAATTCCTTCCTATTAAATTTAAGCTGCCAATAAATTTGTGCCAGTTCTTTTCGCAAATTTAAACATAACATACCTCATTGTTAAATTTTTGTTTATTTTTATCAATTTATCGATAACAACCAGGGTAAAATCAACTCTGGCAAATTTTCATAAAAAAAATAAAAAGCTCCAAATTTGCGCAGACTTGAAGTTCATAGCGCTTTTGCCAAACTATCAATGTTTCGATAGTATGGGCGCAAAAATTCAAATAACATACCTAATCAGCTGATTCTTATGATAAATTAATATGGATCTTAACAGCAGAGCGATGACACAGAAAATTATTATATGAGGAGCAAAAGTTTACTTATGGCAATATAATTTTTCCTCATTGATCAGATTGTGTGTTAACTCTGGCCAAAAAAATTTTTTAATATAAATTAATTTAATTTAAGTTAGAATGAGCTTGAATATCAAAATCAATTGAAGGATTTAGTTCAGTAGTTCAATTTTTGATGAACGAACTTATCTTTCAAATAGTTCTGTTATCAAATATTTAACTGATTTTTGATTATATTATGAAATTCATATTTATTAAATGAAAACCATAAATAAATTCACTGAACGAACTATATTGAGATTATATGTGCGTCAAGTTAGCAACGGTTCGCCAGCAACGAAAAACGGAACTTGGTTCACGAGTCGGAACCAGTTATGAATTTCCTCATTTTTTAATGTTTTTCGACGTTAAAACAATAAAGTAATGATGCAGAATTGTAGATAATTGTTTTATTTATAGTCTTAAGCAATATTTTGGCAGTTTCAACCCTTGATTTGGGTGAAACAAGTAAACATAAAAAGTGAAAAAGTTTACATTTCCACCATTTCTTAAATATCTAAGCTTAGGGCGAACGGCCCCGAAAACCGCTAATGCACGATTAAAGCCCAAAGTTTCACCTTTCTAATGGGACCATATTTAGAAAAAGTTATCAGAACGTTTTTGAGATATTTTGGAAAGAACGAAGCTACCTCAGAAAAAGCCCCATACAAAATGACCGCCAAAATCAATGTCTGGTTCTCAAACCTTAATATCCTTTCTCAGGAGGAACGGCCCAAAAAGCGGCATATATCAAATTAAAGCTACAAGTTTGGAGAAGCTATTTTAATTTAATTTAAAGAAAGTTATCAGACAGTTTTTGAGAAAATTAATTAATTGTAAATTAACCCCAAAAAGTTCATGAGCAAGTCCTATCGAACTAGTAGCTCCAACGTGAACCGAACTACTACGCAACAGAAAGCTGATTGATATGGGTCGGATATATATGCGCTTCAAAAAATCGTTGCTAACTATTTAAAGGTCGCGGCAGATGCACGGTATGTGGGAGTATAGGCATTAATTTTACTAACATTTTGCTGCAACTTTCATCAATTTCTATCAGACAGTTTTTGAGAAATTTGCATTTTAGTAAATTGACATTTTAGCTGAAATCAAATACATAAAAAACGTGGCAGCTCTTGTACATAAATATTAAAGAGTGGCACCGCTTCAAAATCGTTGCTAACTATTTAAAGGTCGCCCAGATGCACGCTATGTGGGAGTATAGGCCTTAATTTTACTAACATTTTGCTGCAACTTTCATCAATTTCTATCAGACAGTTTTGAGAAATTTGCATTTTAGTAAATTGCCATTTTAGCTGAAATCAAATACATAAAAACGTGGCAGCTCTTGTACATAAATATTAAAGAGTGGCACCGCTTCAAAAAATCGTTGCTAACTATTTAAAGGTCAGATGCACGCTATGTGGGATATAGGCCTTAATTTTACTAACATTTTGCTGCAACTTTCATCAATTTCTATCAGACAGTTTTGAGAAATTTGCATTTTAGTGAATTTGGCATTTTAGCTGAGATCAAATAAAAAAAACGTGGCAGCTCTTGTACATAAATATTAAAAGTGGCAGCTTCAAAAAATCGTTGCTAACTATTTAAAGGTCGCGGCTGATGCTATGTGGAGTATAGGCCTTAATTTTACTAACATTTTGCTGCAACTTTCATCAATTTCTATCAGACAGTTTTGAAATTTGCATTTTAGTAAATTGCCATTTTAGCTGAGATTAAATACATAAAAAAACGTGGCAGCTCTTGTACATAAATATTAAAAGTGGCACCGCTTCAAAATCGTTGCTAACTATTTAAAGGTCGCAGATGCACGCTATGTGGATAGGCCTTAATTTACTAACATTTTGCTGCAACTTTCATCAATTTCTATCAGACAGTTTTTGAGAAATTTGCATTTTAGTGAATTTGGCATTTTAGCTGAGATTAAATACAAAAAAAAGGTTGGCAGCCATATGTTAATGTGGGCTGCCAACCTGACTCGCAAATATGAGTCGATATAAAACTAGGTGGCAGTCACTAAAATGCAAATTTCTCAAAAACTGTCTGATAGAAATTGATGAAAGTTGCAGCAAAATGTTCGTAAAATTAATGCCTATACTCCCACATAGCGCAAATGACCTTAAATAGTTAGCAACGATTTTGAAGCGGTGCCACTCTTTAATATTTATGTACAAGAGCTGCCACGTTTTTTTTGTATTTCTCAGCTAAAATGGCAATTTACTAAAATGCAAATTCTCAAAACTGTCTGATAGAAATTGATGAAAGTTGCAGCAAAAAAAAAATTAAGGCCTATACTCCACATAGCGTGCATCTGCGACCTTAAATAGTTAGCAACGATTTTGAAGCGGTGCCACTCTTTAATATTTATGTACAAGAGCTGCCACGTTTTATGTATTTGATTTCAGCTAAAATGGCAATTTACTAAAATGCAAATTCTCAAAACTGTCTGATAGAAATTGATGAAAGTTGCAGCAAAATGTTAGTAAAATTAAGGCCTATAATTCCCACATAGCGTGGGGGCGACCTTAAATAGTTAGCAACGATTTTTTTGAAGCGGTGCCACTTTTTAATATTTATGTACAAGAGCTGCCACGTTTTTTTATGTATTTGATTTCAGCTAAAATGGCAAATTTACTAAAATGCAAATTTCAAAACTGTCTGATAGAAATTGATGAAAGTTGCAGCAAAATGTTAGTAAAATTAAGGCCTATATATGCATTGACCTTTAAATAGTTAGCAACGATTTTTGAAGCGGTGCCCTTTAATATTTATGTACAAGAGCTGCCACGTTTTTTATGTATTTGATTTCAGCTAAAATGGCAATTTACTAAAATGCAAATTTCAAAAACTGTCTGATAGAAATTGATGAAAGTTGCAAAATGTTAGTAAAAAAGGCCTATACTCCCACATAGCGTGCATCTGGGGCGACCTTTAAATAGTTAGCAACGATTTTTTGAAGCGGTGCCACTCTTTAATATTTATGTACAAGAGCTGCCACGTTTTTTATGTATTTGATTTCAGCTAAAATGGCAAATTTACTAAAATGCAAATTTCTCAAAAACTGTCTGATAGAAATTGATGAAAGTTGCAGCAAAATGTTAGTAAAATTAAGGCCTATACTCCCACATAGCGTGCATCTGGGACCGCGACCTTTAAATAGTTAGCAACGATTTTTTGAAGCGGTGCCACTCTTTAATATTTATGTACAAGAGCTGCCACGTTTTTTATGTATTTGATTTCAGCTAAAATGTCAAATTTACTAAAATGCAAATTTCTCAAAAACTGTCTGATAGAAATTGATGAAAGTTGCAGCAAAATGTTAGTAAAATTAAGGCCTATACTCCCACATAGCGTGCATCTGGGGCCGCGACCTTTAAATAGTTAGCAACGATTTTTTGAAGCGGTGCCACTCTTTAATATTTATGTACAAGAGCTGCCACGTTTTTTATGTATTTGATTTCAGCTAAAATGGCAAATTTACTAAAATGCAAATTTCTCAAAAACTGTCTGATAGAAATTGATGAAAGTTGCAGCAAAAGGTTAGTAAAATTAATGCCTATACTCCCACATACCGTGCATCTGGGGCCGCGACCTTTAAATAGTTAGCAACGATTTTTTGAAGCGCATATATATCCGACCCATATCAATCAGCTTTCTGTTGCGTAGTAGTTCGGTTCACGTTGGAGCTACTAGTTCGATAGGACTTGCTCATGAACTTTTTGGGGTTAATTTACAATTAATTAATTTTCTCAAAACTGTCTGATAACTTTCTTTAAATTAAATTAAAATAGCTTCTCCAAACTTGTAGCTTTAATTTGATATATGCCGCTTTTGGGCCGTTCCTCCTGAGAAAGGATATTAAGGTTTGAGAACCAGGCATTGATTTTGGCGGTCATTTTGTATGGGGCTTTTTCTGAGGTAGCTTCGTTCTTTCCAAAATATCTCAAAACGTTCTGATAACTTTTTCTAAATATGGTCCCATTAGAAAGGTGAAACTTTGGGCTTTAATCGTGCATTAGCGGTTTTCAGGGCCGTTCGCCCTGAGCTTAGATATTTAAGAAATGGTGGAAATGTAAACTTTTTCACTTTTTATGTTTACTTGTTTCACCCAAATCAAGGGCTGAAACTGCCAAAATATTGCTTAAGACTATAAATAAAACAATTATCTACAATTCTGCATCATTACTTTATTGTTTTAACGTCGAAAAACATTAAAAAATGAGGAAATTCATAACTGGTTCCGACTCGTGAACCAAGTTCCGTTTTTCGTTGCTGGCGAACCGTTGCTAACTTGACGCACATTGAGATTATTGACACTGAACTATATGACGTACAATCAGGTATTTAGCTCGTTCGTTCACATTAGTGATTAGTTCAATAGAACTTAATCTGAACGATACGATACAACTCTAGTGCATCGATAATTTCACAGCTGTAGAACAAAGCAGCGAGCAATTGCGTCTCATTAATAAAAAAAAACGAAAATAAATATTAAAGCGAATCAAGTTAAAGATCAAAATGTCGGAGATAAAGGCGTTGGAGCACGCCACACTGAAAGTGCCATACGAAATACTAAACAAACGCTTTCGCTCGGCCCAAAAGATAATCGACCGAGAAGTGGACCAAGTGATGAATGTATCGAGACAGGTGGAAAAGGCCTTGGACGCAACTGAGGAGGATCAGGAGCCTGCAACGCTTGCGGAGGTGACCAAACTGATGGGAAATGTGGCCCAAAAGCTGCAGGTGCTAAAGCGCAAGGCGGACGAGAGCATAACGGACGAGCTGAGCGTCACACAGATCTGCAAGCGTAAGTTGGAGCATCTCAAGGGGATTATGCCACAGAATCGCAGCACTGGCGAAGTGTGTCAGGGTTCGGTGGATCAATGGAAGCGCATACGACTGGATCGTCTGGTCATTGAGCATCTGTTGCGCATGGGGTACTATGAGACGGCCGAGGAGCTTGCCGCACGCTCCGATGTTCGTCATCTGACCAATCTGGACATATTCCAAACCTCACGTGAGGTGGAGGATGATCTGGCCAATCATAGCACTACCAAGTGTGTACTTTGGTGCATTGACAACAAGTCAAAGCTGCGTAAAATCAATTCAACTATTGAGTTTAGTCTGCGTGTGCAGGAATTCATTGAGCTAGTGCGTCAGAATCAACGCTTTGAGGCGGTGAAGCACTCCAGACGCTACTTTCCAGCTTATGAGAAGACGCAGCTGAATGAGATCTGTCATGTGATGGCACTTCTCGCCTATCCTGTCGACACTGACCTGGATCACTGCAAGAGATACATGGATCCCAAGCGCTGGGAGCAACTTGTCTTGGACTTTCGCCATGAGAACTATCGCCTCTTCCAACTATCGAATACATCAGTATTTTCAGCAGCCGTTCAGGCTGGTTTATCAGCGTTAAAGACGCCACAATGCTACTCACAGACCTGTCGCAATCTCAATTGTCCCGTCTGCCAGGAGGATCTCAATCGGATTGCGCTCAAGTTGCCCTATTCCCATTGTGTGCAGAGTCGTCTCATTTGCCGGGTCACTGGACTCCCACTCAACGAGCACAATCAGCCCATGATGTTGCCAAATGGACAAATCTATGGCCAGCAGGCGCTGAGGAAGATCACCAAAGAGGATGGCACCACAACTTGCCCCGTAACCAATGTCAAATTCACAAAACCCAAAATCGAAAAAGTCTTTATCATGTAAACGGAACTAACACTCAATCTGTCAGCCAGGGACATTTATTGTTTTAAGTTTTCAAACAAATATTCAATTTTATTGTTTACAAATCACTTAACGGAATCACTTTTATGTTTAAACAAAAAAGTTACGGAATAAGATTTAATTAAGAAATTTTATTTTAAATTTAAAGTCAAATATTTTTGAATGTATCACCAATATTTAAAAATATGAATTTATTTTGTGTATTTTATCATAAATGTAATATCATTATATGATACATAACAATACTTTGGATTCTAAATTTTGGTATTCCATTTTACATTTAAGCAGAAAAAAAGTTAAACTCAAAAAATAAACTTATTCCGTAACTTTTATTCTAAAATTAAAAATAAGTGTTACTGCGAAACTTTTGAATGAACATTTAAAACCAGAATTTAAAGAAATGTATATTATTAAAATTCGAAATAGAATTTTTCGCGGATTTTGATAATAGAATGAAAAAAGTTAGAAATTTTGCTGTAATTTCTTTTCGTTCCCTGGTTTTCTGTCTTTATTATTATTATTAGGTTTATTATTACTATGTTAAGCAAAGAGAATCGACTATATATTTTAAATGACTCACTTGTCTATGATAAATCTGTGTGTGTAATTCTAAGTGGCGCCTTTTAGCTTGAATTTCGATAACGATTAATTAAGCTTTTCGCAAGCCCATTTTATGACTTTGCGCCGTCGCAACTTTATTGATTTTCCGACAGCGCTGCCAGCAGAAGCTGCAGCAGCAAAAACAACGGCAGTTTGTCGATGTTGATTCATGTTGCATGCAACGCGGGCAACGTAATAATATACTAAGTCGTTAAGTGAAAAACTATTCAAATACATATATCAATAAAAATAAATAAAAAATCAAATAAGCAAACTTTATAACATTTTTTTATTTCTGGTGTAATTAAAAAAGCAATTGCCTATTGAAAAATGCATTGAAAACTGTGAAATATAAATATTTCATTAATTCTTAATTTGAAATACAAAAAATTTATGTAATTGTTGAACTTAAATCTATAATATACAAGAAAAATATAATAAAATATGTATATATATACAATATGTATATAATGCAGCATCAGCTATAGCAAAAAAACAGCTGCAACATAATAATAACAAAAACAACAACAAACAGATACACAAACTACCCCCACAGCCAAACCTCCATAACACCACCAACCAATACCAATACCACCCAAACAAGCAGGCAGAAAACCCTAAAAGAAAAAAAGGCAAAAACAATTCAAGAATCAAGTCCAACTGTAATTCTAAACCCGCTCGGAGCATTTCACAATATGGCTTTGGATTTTGTGGCCACCTACAAAGTGCTCGTCTTGGGCGACTCCAATGTTGGTAAAACCTGCATTGTGCACAGATATTGCGATGAGAAGTACTACGACACATACATTTCCACCATTGGTAGGTCTACCTGCAGTATGTCAAGTAATTGTTTTGACACGAGCAAATATTCACATAGTTGTTATCTTTATATATAAAATTCTTTGTCCTGACTGACTGATTGATCATTGCACAGCCCAAACCGTAAGACCTAGGTGGCTGAAATTTTCACACAATATAGCTGAGACAATTTATTAAAAAAAGTGTTCCAACTTAATGTATATCATTATTTCTTTTTTTAACTTGTTCTAAAACCTATAAATATCTAAAATAGAAAAAAACGAAGTAAATGTTTACCGGTCTCGATTTCTCATCTGCTTAACTTTCTTAAATTTGTAAAAATTTAAGAAAAACTAATATAAATTTACGAAGTGTGACCAAAAAGTTAAAACGCGATTTTGGAGACACAAGTTCGATTCCAGGATCTTTTTTTTTTTTTTTTTTGGTTAAGCCTTCAGTTATTTATTTATTTGTTATTCCTTAGCGCTACGAGAATGAATATTATACTAATTTTATATTATAATTTAAGGCACTATTCACATTTGTTTTCAATACTTCGTTAAATATTTTTTTGTTACTTATTTTTGTTTATTTTTCTTTTTAGTTTTTATTCTTATTTACCATAATAAAAACACTTTCTTGACTGACTGTATATTTATCCTTTATCTAACTTTAATTGATATTATTGTAATACAATTGACTCTCTTAATAGGCATTGATTTCAAACAGAAACTTATTAATCTCGATGGAGTGCCCATAAAGCTGCAGATTTGGGATACAGCTGGTCAGGAACGTTTTCGCACACTAACCACAGCCTATTATCGCGGTGCCATGGGCATATTGCTAATGTACGATGTGACCAATCTGGAGAGCTATAACAATTTGTCATATTGGTTGCGCAACATTCAGGAGAATGCTTCCCCCGATGTGGTCAAAGTGCTCGCCGGCAACAAATGTGAATGCTCAACGACACAGCGCATGGTGGACAAGGAGAGAGGTGAAAAGGTGCGTCAGTCAATCAAATAAGCCCATAATAATAATGAATTAATTATTAATTATAATTATAATTAATATAAGCTTTTGAATTTTCTTGAGATTCAAGAAATGGCAAAGTTTATCAGACTTTGACTCGTTACATTGACTGTTATACAAACAGGATAAATATATATAAATGTAACACTTTTAAGTTGTCTATCTTGAGCATTAGAGAAAATATTTATAAGCATATTTAATTACTAAAAAGATTTCAATTAATTAACGCCAATTTTACTTTGTTCAGATTGCCGAAAACTTTGATATGCCATTTTTTGAAGTATCATGCAAATCGAATATTAACATTGAGGATGCCTTTTTATCGCTGGCTCGAAAAATACGTGAACAACGCGAAAGACGAGTAAGTATTATAATTTGTATAAGTTACTTTCAATATAATAATTTAATTTTATTTATAGGGCGACAACTTTGACAACGATGATAAACAGGACAAAAAGTCACCGGGTTCCAATGGATTGGGCACTTTCAGTTTGGGCAGCCTCTCTGGTGATAATCGATGCACCTGTTAGATTGATAGAGAATCATCTATGGAATGCATCTTTCGATCGCATGATTAACCTGAACCTGAGTTTGTCCAATATCTTTAGGCAGTGCTAGCAACAAGTTCGTGCATGTCTAAGCCATATAACGATGCAATTATGAAAGGAAATGAAAGATTTTAAATGCATCCAACGGATGATGTCAAGAGTGTCAAGTGAAGCCTAATTATGAGAACGTACAGATTGTGCATTTTTAAGATAGTCCAAGTATAGCATAAATATTTTAGCATATTCGTGCAGATACATATATACAAACATAATAGTCGCGTCTTGATTTCCATATAACTAATTAAGCTAAATAAGTATAAAAATATATATATGATAATTATAACTATAAATATATATTGTAAATTATGGTTTAGCTATCTGAATGTAAGCCGCCTGTAACAAAAGATTGATTCAGTTACAATTACAAACTTTTAAAGTAAAACAAAGCAAAGATTCAATAATGTCTATATATAAAACTTTTTTTCTACTGACGGGATTGAGGATTTTTGACTGGTGAGTACCGACAGTATGTAAAACCATTTTTTTTTTTTTTTTTTAAATTGTAGCCAATTGCTCTCAATATATTTATATATTCACATTAATAAAATAAGACAAAAATTTAAATTCAACAAAAATCATTTATATTGCGATATTTAATGAAAATTTTATGACTTCGTCAAAACAATTACTTGAAATACTGAATTTGGTAAATAACTGAAAGGTATTTGGAATAAAATGGAGCAAAAAAAATATTATAATCACTGAGCGAAACCAAAATTAGAAAAAAGAAATTGGTAAGTAAAAATTAGAAAAAATAGTCAAGACAAACATTAGAAATACGCATATTCAGAAAAATTTTATTAAGAATGCGGTGCAGAATAAAATTAAGAAATTCAAAATAAAACAATTTATGTTTAAAAAAAATCGCGTAATTTAAAAAAACAGTTATTGTATTTTCGTCCCTTGTACTTTGTTCTACTTCCGTTGAATATTTTTGTTACTCTATATGACTTTATGTTTTATTTTATTACGAAATCAGTCATTCAATCACTGATCATTGCACAGCCCAAGCCATAAGACCTAGAAGGCTGAAATTTTGACACAACATAGCTGAGACAGTTTTATTGTGCAATAAGACGGCGTTTTGTGAAATTCAAATTGAAAGAGGTTCAATTTCGGGCTCATGTCTTACAATTCATTTTTAATGGTTATAAAGCTAACTACTGTACATATCCGTTTTGGTTTGCTTCGATCTGATTAATTATGCAGTAGCTGGTAACAACAAAAGTGGATTGTTCTATTTGCATTCTGCAACATCGAAGGAGCTGTCAATTAGCGTTTTTAACAATGTAGATTGGCTTAATCGGTGGTGCTTAGCAACCACAATGACCACAACTTAGTCTCAGTGGGAGACACCAAAAATGAATAGATAGTTGCAGTTGGATTTTAGTGCTGTTAAAGAAATGAAACAATTTCGGAATAAGGCAAATTCCCTGCCCATCTTTAATGGACGGATTACAGACACAACCACTTTGACGACAACTTCGCTACAGTTGCCACTGGCTGGTGCACCAGAGAAGAAGAAGAGCACCACACATAAGCTTGCCACACGAGTAATGCCGACCGTGTACACTATTACCGATGGACAGACGGGTGCACCGAGCACATCCCTTGCCGAGGCCATGTCGGGAAGTCACTTGTCTCAACCACCGGATCCACAGTCGCTCCAGCAACTGGTGGTGCCCAAGGAGTCCCTCAACATTGCCGGCACCGAGTTGGCCAATTATGAAAAGGTTCGCGTTGTGGGACAAGGATCATTTGGCATTGCCATACTCTATAGGCGTAAATTCGATGGACATCACATTGTATTCAAGCAAATCAATCTGAGTGAATTGTCGCCGCCGGGACGTGATCTGGCCATGAACGAAGTGGAAGTCTTCTCCAAGCTACATCATCCCAACATTGTCAGCTATCTGGGCAGCTTCATCAAGGACAATACGCTGCTCATCGAAATGGAGTACGCTGATGGCGGCACCTTGGCCCACATCATAGCCGAGAGACAGGGCAAACAACATTTTCCGGAGCGTTATATCATCGCAGTCTTTGAGCAAATATCCAGCGCTATCAACTATATGCACTCGGAGAATATATTGCACCGGTAAGTCTATTGAAACCGAGGTTCGAAAAAAGTAAAATTTTATTCATTATTTTTTCAAAAGTAAATGAACTTTGAAAATACAATTTTTAATTCTTATAGAGTCTCAGAATTATTTTTAAATTTTATCAAATAGAAAAACATTTTGCTTGACTGTCCATTTTTCCATACCATTTACCTGACACCTAATCTTTAACTTTCTCAAAACTTATCCAACTGTCATAACTTTGTTAGCACTTAAGTAATTTACTTGCGGAATGGATATATTAACATTTTTTGGCCTCTAAATTAATTCTGAATCAAACTTGTAAAATTTATTTTTTCACTGCCCCTTTTTCCATACCTTGGCCTTGACACTTTTTCCGAAACTTCAATCTAGCATAACTTTGTCAAAACTTAACCGATTTACTTGTGGAATGCCAATTTTATCATTATTTGGGCTCTTATTTGATTCTGCATCAAAATTTAATTTTGTTGAAAAAATTATTATTTTTCGATAACTGTCCAATTTTTTCCATACCTTGGCCTTGACACTTTTTTCGAAACTTCAAACTAGCATAACTTTGTCAAAACTTAACCGATTTACTTGTAGAATGTCAATTTTATAATTATTTAGGCTCTAATTTGATTCTGCATCAAAATTTAATTTTGTTGAAAAAATTTATTTTTTTCGATCACTGTCCAATTTTTCCATACCTTGGCCTTGACACTTTTTCCGAAACTTCAATCTAGCATAACTTTGTCAAAACTTAACCGATTTACTTGTGGAATGTCAATTTAATCATTATTTAGGCTCTAATTTGACTCTGCATCAAAATTTCATTTTGTTGAAAAAATTTATTTTTTTCGATCACTGTCCAATTTTTTCCATACCTTGGCCTTGACACTTTTTTCGAAACTTCAATCTAGCATAACTTTGTCAAAACTTAAGCGATTTACTTGTGGAATGTAAATTAAATGATTATTTAGGCTCTAATTTGATTCTGCATCAAAATATTGGTTACTTGAAAAATTCATTTTTTCAAGCACTGTCACTTTTATCATACTTTTTGCATACCCTACCTTGACTTTTTTTTAGAAGCTATTCCTGTCTATTCCTTCATTTTTAGAGATCTTAAGACGGCAAATGTTTTTCTCAACAAGCGAGGAATTGTCAAGATCGGCGACTTTGGCATATCTAAGATAATGAATGCCAAGATTCATGCCCAAACTGTGCTGGGAACTCCCTACTACTTTAGTCCAGAAATGGTAAGGGATTGAAATATATATATATAAAATACTATTCCTCGAGGATCATATTACTTTCAGTGCGAGGGCAAGGAGTACGACAACAAGAGTGATATCTGGGCCTTGGGCTGTATTCTGGGCGAGCTGTGCTGCCTCAAGAAGACCTTTGCCGCCTCCAATCTCTCCGAGCTGGTGACCAAGATCATGGCTGGAGCTTATACACCTTTGCCCAATGGTTACACCTCGGGATTATGCAGTCTGTTGGCCAATTTGCTGCAGGTGGATGCTTCACGTCGTCCTACCGCCTCTGAGGTTTTGGTTTACTGGATACCCTTGATATTTCGCAGTCTGGGCAAGAATAAGGGGTGAGCTTGTTGACTGTTCAAGTGGCAGAGGCTTCAATACCTACTCCACAGCTACTCCTATGAGGATGGCCTTAGCGGCAATGGAAGTCTTCTGTCTGCTCCAACCTCGCTCTTCACCAGCTGCAGCAATTTGGCCATGGAGCTGCCCACGGCGCAAACCGAGACGAGGAAACTAATGAGCGCCGAGACAGTTGCACCCAATGAGATTATAGAGAAGCGGTAAGCTCATTCTATTCGGATGCAGGCATTATTTTAAATTTTAATTTTAAAAGGAATCCTTCCTTTAAGAGGAATCCTTAGCTCACAGATAAAAAATATTTCTTATTTAAAGTGATTTATAAATAATAAGTAGTATAATACTTATTTAATCAGCGAATTATGCATTTTGTTTAAAAAATTATTAACAGATAGATTTAATTGGTATTCGTAAAATTGAATATAAATAAATTAAATGAATATGGTAAATAATAATATATGTATATAAAACTTTTTGTCCTGACTCATTACTCACTGACTCACTGATCAATGCCCAAACCATAAGACCTAGGAGGCTGAAATTTTCACACTATGTAGCTGAGACGATTTAAATATAAATTTGTATGTTAGTTCCTGATGAATTCTTTATAAAAATAAAATAACCTTAATATTGTAAATATATTTATGACAGATATTGTTTAGTTAAATATCATTAATAGGACAAATAAAATTTAAGACAAACTGACTTTTAATTGTAAATAAAAAACCAAAAATTGTTATAGCTTTTGCGAATTTTTAAAAGTGTGTTACTCTTAGATTTTATAAAATTAAAAAAAAAATGTATTTAAAATATATTCTCTTTGTCGTAAAGAAAATATTGTTCATTAAATTGTATAATCCTGCTATAATTTGATTTTGCATTTTTAAATAATGTTTTGAAATTGTTATTTCCGGTTGCTGGTCGGATGCTTTCCCAGCTCGGTGCTCTACCAGCTAAAGTCCTTTGGCAACAGCTTCAGCATGAGTCCCATCCAGCTGCCTCCCAAAGCTGTAATTGTCTGTGTGGCGATGAGTGAATCCCACTTTGTGGTCATCAACGACGATGGATCCGTTTATGCCTGGGGCGAGGGCACACACGGCCAGTTGGGATTGACCTCGTTGGAGTCATGGAAACATTATCCTGGTTTGGTGCAGAGTCTGCGCCATTATCACATGATCAGCGCTTGTGCCGGCGAAGGTTTCACAGTGTTCCTAACACAGTCTGGTAATCTCCTCAGCTGCGGCAATAACATCAAGTACTCCTTGGGCCACGACGAACAGAAAAACTATTATACTCCCAAGCTGATAGCCAAGCTGGCGGATGTTCGCATTGAACAAATTGCCGCCGGATTGCATCACGTCATTGCCTTGAGTCGCGAAGGTTCCGTCTACGTTTGGGGCACAAGTCTCTCGGGAGCTCTCGGCCTCGGGAATTTTCAGCAGCAATTGTAAGAGATGTTTCTCAGTTTTTAAAAATCAAAATCAAAAAAAATCTGGTTTAAAGAGAATAATACTGATATACTTTTCTATTTTTTTTTTAAACAAATTCATTTAAAATTTTTTTATATAATTCAAGTAAATAAGAAATATAAATTCATCTTGTATATATTTATTTTAGAAATAATTTCACGACTTTAACTTTCATAATACAATTCAAAATTAAATTCAACAGAATATCCTTTTACTTATTTTTTAAGTAACGGGTATAAAAACTAATTCAAACGCTTCTTTTATATAAAATTTTTTTTTTTAGTTTTTAAATTATTTTTTTATGAAAACATTAAATTAAAGTGATACTTTTATTATTTTGAAAAACGTTTTTTATTTTGAGTAAAGTCTTACATTATTATTAAACATTTCTAATAATTATTTTTAATTTGTATTTTATAAAATATATTCATTACAATCCCTCATTCCTTTTAATGCTGGTATTCCCTCAGAAAGTATCCCCAGAAGGTCCTGCTCTCCCATGTAAAGAGCAAGCCCTTGAAGATATTCTGCGGACCGGACACATCCGCCGTACTCTTTAACAATGGAGAACTGCATGTTTGTGGCAACAACGATTACAACAAATTGGGCTTCAATCGTACTGCCAAAATTACAGCCTTCGTAAGTGGAGTTTTCCTTTTCATAGGTGCTTCTACTATTTTATATGATATCATCTTTCTTTTTAAATATTAAACAGAAAAAAATCCAACTGCCACACAAAGTTTTGAAAGCCTGTTTCTCCTCGGCACACTCGGTGTTCCTAGTTGAAGGAGGATATGTCTTCACCATGGGACGCAATAAGGAGGGACAACGAGGCATACGCCATTGTAATCCTGTAGAGCAACCCACTCTGGTGGAGACAATGCGCGCCCGTTATATTGTGGTGGGTTAACTTTAATACATGATTGCTATATAGAAAGAGTGTACTACACTAACTTTCATCTACAACAAAAATCGCGAAATCTGCGAGCAATAAATTCAATTTTTCTACCTTCACTGTTAATTTTTCCTATAATTGCGATCTCTGTCCTTTTCTCCATACTCTTTCCTTGCAACTTTCATAACTTTGTCAAATCTCAACCGATTTCCTTACGGATTATCAATTTTATCATTATTTGGTCCTTTTTTCAGAAAAATTGGAAATTCAATTTTTCTTCCTTCACTGTCTATTTTTCCCCAAGTTCAATCAATGCCAATCTCTCCATATTCTTCCCTTGACACTTTTTCATCAACTTGCTACTTTCATAACTTTGTCAAATCTTAACCGATTTCCATGGAGAATATCCGCTTTATCATAATTTGGTCCCTATTTTCATTCTGCATCAAAAATGGAAAACTCAATTTTTCTTTCTTCGCTGTCTATTTTTCCCATAGTTCGATCACTGTCCATCTCTTCACACTCTTCCCTTGACACTTTTTCATCAACTTGCAACACTCATAACTTTGTCAAATCTTAACCAATTTACATGGGGAATATACGCTTGATCATAATTTGGTCCCTATTTTTATTCTGCATCAAAAATGGAAAACTGAATTTTTCTTCCTTCACTGTCTATTTTTCCCATACTTTTGATAACAAAAATTGGCACAAAGCTTTAAATTTCATTTCTTTATTTTTTTAAAAACTGCCGATTTTTATCCACAGAACGCCAATTGCAATGATCAGTGCACCATTGTGGCGTCCGAGGACAATATCATCTCGGTGTGGGGCACTCGGAATGGTCTCCCCGATATTGGCTCCAGCAGCAGTGGCCTGGGACTCGAGGTGTGTACTCCGAATACGGAACTTGAGCTGGGCAACAACACGGCCGCCTTTACAAACTTCTTGGCGTCGGTCTACAAATCGGAATTAATATTGGAACCAGTGGATATATTGGCGTGAGTCATAATTTCTTAAAAAAATAATATTTTCATTTATTTTATTTAAATTTATTTAATTTTTGACACAGTTTGTACTCCTCCAAGGAGCAGTGTGAACGCGGCTATTATGTCCAGGTGGCCGACATCTTTCCCTTGGCCCACAGCGTGCTTGTGATGGTGGAAACTACCACACCACTCATTTCCTCCTATGAGGGTTAGACTCCTCTCAGGATTTATATTCCCCACACAAATTATGATTAATAAAAATTCAAATTCCAAATGTGTAATACGAAAATTCGGAAGACAGCAGAAGTTTCCTTGTAATTGTAAAAACAAAATCAGAATAAATGTAATACTATAAGTTTTTCAAACTGACAAGCCTAATATGAAAATTATTCAAATAAAAAAAAAATTTTTGCTTGAAAACGATAGAGGGCAAGACGCTCGACAAAATCCGAATGCTGCCAAATTTAATTCCAGAGCGTGACAAAATACTTTTATGTTTTCTAGAGGTTTCAGTGTTGTTCTAATCATCAAATTGAAAAGTCGGGCAGAAATTGAAGCGGAATGAAGATTATTTTAATTTTAATTCTAATCTCAGTTTTTGCAGTGCAAGCGGAATGGGGCGAGGTAAGCTCAAATGATTCATTATTTAATAATAAATAATTGGGAATATTCCTTTTGCTTTCTAAAGCATTGCGAAAGGTCGCTGGAGCTGGAATCCGAATGTGGTCGTTATTGTTATAAGGTTGTAAGACCGTTTTTAGATCATATAAAGACATTACAGCCAAAGGACGCAGATAAAGATGGTTCCCAACTGGAAAAGTTCAAAGAAAAAATCGAAATGGTCGAAAATAAATATGATACCCTAGAACACGATCTACTAAAAAAGTGGGAACAACTTGAACGAAAGATAGAAATGGAGTGGCAGGAAATAAAGACATTACAGCAGGAGGCCAGTAACAAATATCAAAATATACTAAATAAGCTGGATAGTATACAAAACACCAAACGAACGAATTCACCTGCCACCTTTGTGAATACATTTCAGTGTAGACATTAGGTCAGAATTCCTTGATGCCAACGCCCGATCTAGGTAATTAGGTGTAAGCAAAATGGAACAAAAATTAAAGTATGTAATAAATTGACTAACTAACTGAAAGATATTTTGAGTTCAAATAAAAAAAATTCATACAAGCATTCAAAAAATTCAGCAATTTAAAATTTTATTGAATGATTCTAAATTTGTATTTTATTTAAATTAATATTGTTCCATACTCATTTTTGTTTGTTTACATTTTATTCTTCGCTTTTTTTACTTTATTTTTGAAATGCTAAGCATTTTATTTGGAATTCCCAGAATTATAACTGATAATCATGCTTAGGGTCATTGATAATAACCTCGCTTGGAAGCTTCCTCGATAATTGTTTGGACTGCTGCGAAGGCTTCTTGAGCGGTGGGCTCTATTTCCTTGGCCGACAAGATGAAGAGATCCTCGCTCTCCGGTGGACCACGCAGCTCAAAGCTGAAGGTAATGGGAATCTTTAGATGGCCATGAGCCCAATCCTTGGAGCCACCGCTGGAGGGATAAATGGTCTCATAGATGCTGCCACTTTTGTAGACACGTCCGCTGATCTCCTTAATGCGATCCGCCGCCTTTTGGCCAATCTCCTTGAGATCCGCATAGTTCTCCACGCGTTCCGGCGTGTGTCCATAGGGAAACATGATGAGCTGGGAGTAACTGTGCAGTGATATATAGCTGCGAATGCGATCCGCCTGCACATGTGCCTCCAGGAATTGTATGATCCGTTGCGTTTCCAGCTCGCTGGCAGCGGCGGGTCCCGAGAAATCATAATGACAGGGATTACCGCTGGATCCGGTGCTGTTCCAGCTCAAGGGAAAGTTGCGATTGAGATCGACGCCACGACAGATGCCAAAGAGTTGGCGATTCTTGCGCCACATGCGATCCCCGGTGAAGCTATAGCGATATCCATCCGGATTCACAGTGGGAAATATTAGCCAGTTGTGGGAGCGTGCCAGGGATTGCACTTGGGGATCGCTGGAATGCAGCAGCTGCTCTATAAAATAGGTAGCCGTGGCCGGAGCAATCCACTCCCGTGCATGTATGCCACTTTCCACAAATACACTGCTGAGATTCGCGCCGCCAAAGGCAATTCTCAATCCCTTGATGGGCAGTCCTTGTGTGCTCGTTCCCATATCTAGGAGTGTCACCACACCGGGTTGTTCCCTAGCCAGCCCTTCCAGCCAGGCATAAATGTTGTCCAGCTGGAAGTAACGCTGCCAATCGAACTGCTCCACTGATGTATTCAATGGCGCCACCTCTGCGTAGTTGGCATCAATCAGTTGCTGGAAGTTGTGGTGCAGGATGCGATGATTCACCATGTAGCTGTGCAGCAGATCCTCGAAGTCCGCCACCTTCTGTCCGGCCACCATAATGGTCAGCTTCTGGCCAGGCACACGTGCGTGTCCCATGAAGCTACAAGAGTCGCTCGCCGCTTCCAGTTGCTGGAATAACTCCACTTGCCTGGCTGTGTTCAGTTCCACATTATAGATTCTCGTGTGATCGTAGCGTGCTTGAGCTGACGCAGTTGCTCCATGGACAATCCCCACAAGCAATAAGAGCAACCAGTGGATTGACATCTTCAATCTCCTACAGACAAAATCACTTTGTATTTCAAAGCTGTACTAGCGTTATCAATTTGAACTTTAACAGTGGCTTTCCATGTGTGTGTGTGTGTGTAACGAAATCGATATTCGTGCGGACAGTAATATCGATAGGACAAGCTTCAATTTGTGTGTGTAGCATAATCGATCTTTGAATGAACAACAATATCGATCCAACGAGCATCGTAAATAATAAATTATGCTTGTGTTTTGGTTGCTTGTCTGCTTAGCATTTTTTTTTCCGACCTTGTTTATTTATATTAGTTATTTCAAATTTGGCTATATTTAACGGTCAAAAATGGGCTTTAGTGGCTCTCATAAATATTTAAAAATTTAAAATGTAATTTAAATGATGCTCTTAAGTAGAATTATATATTTATAGTCAAGAAGAAAACAATAAGGATGTATACCAATGTATGCTCGTTAGATTTTTAAATAAAACAAATAAGTTTTTCAAGCAAAAACTTCATTTTTGATCGAGCAATACTATGGCAGCTATAAAAATTTGAAGATAATTCAAAATAAATAATAGCACATTTATCAATCTCGCGCGTTATTGAATAAGTTATTTTTGATTTTGGCTGTTGGCCTTTTCGACTGTTGTATACTAGAAGAGATGTATTCGTTATCATATGCTTCAAAGAGCATAGAACTTCCGACTCGCGAATTTTTGCGCTCGTCCAAACCCGAGAGCTGCAAAATAAGACCCCAAAGCATCGCACAATGATTTTATATTTCAGTTCAAAAATAATCAACAATTCGCGAAGTTGGCCAATATTTGAAAACGGAATGAAAATTATGTTATTCTCAATTTTATTCTTAATTCTTGCAATGCAAGCGGACGCTGGTGGGGTAAGTTAATATGAAAAAATATTTCAAAGTGACATTTAATTTAAAAATGGTTTCCGTTTTTTGCTTTCTGCAGAATTGCGAAAAGACGCTGAAACTGGAATCTACCTGTGGAAGTTATTGTTATAAGGTCGTAAGGCCTTTTTTAGATCATATGAAGGCATTACAACAAAAGACCGAAGATAAAGATGATGGGAGACGGGAAAAGCTCGAAAAAATTGAAGAAAAGTGCGGAAAGGCCGAAAAGAATTATGATGAACTAGAAAGAAGTCTACAGAGTAAGTGGGAAAAACTTGAAGGCAAGATAGAATTGGAGTTGAAAAGCACACAAGAAATGTGGAAAAATTTCGAACTAAAGATCAAACAGGAGTTGGAGGAGGTAAAGACATTACAGCAATCGGTCATAGACACATATGATTACCTAGAGCAAACATTGTCAGATAAGTTTGAAAGTCTTGAAAGAACTATCGGACTGCAGTCACAAAATCTACAGGTGACTACAACACAGAAGCCAACTCCTCGACAGGTTCTCGCTGGGAATGCTGGAAATGGTCAATACTATGTTGACGACAATAATCGGGTTAATTTCCACGAAGCCAAAAGACGATGTGAACAATTAGGTGGATATTTGCGTGGCGATGTAAGTTTAGATGCGAATGCCATTATCGGTGTTTACAGAAACAGAGTTTTTTGGACTGATGGTGTAAACGGAGATGGAAAATGTCAAACGACTATATTTGCTAGAAATATTATTAAAATTCGTAAAGAAAATTGTCAAATAAAACGTAATTTTATCTGTTCAAAAGGTAATTAAATTAAAAGATTGTTAAGCCAAATGGAAAATGTCAAACGACTTTATATGCTAAACATACTATTAAAATTCGTAAAGAAATTTGTCAAATAAAACGTAATTTTATCTGTTCAAAAGATAATTAAATTAAAAGATTATTAAGCCTAAGATATTTCAAGTTGAAAATAATAAAACTGATCTTTATCTAAATGAATGAGATTTTTTTCGATATCACTTATAAATTCTTTATTTTTATATTAATGTAATAATAAACTTAGTAATATATAACCTGTTAATATTAAATAGATAGCACAAGGTAAGATACTAGCACAACAAACATTGCCAAAGGCCTTATGGAGCCAGTGCTATACCCAAACTAGATTACACATTTAACTGTAATCTTGTTGTATTATTTTTGTTTATATGTTGTTTACTTACTAATAATTTTAAGTAAATACGAGTAAATTAGTAATAACCGCGTAATCGATGTTGTCAGATCTATTTTAAAAGCGCGCCGACTACTCATTTGACAGGGTGGCAGCTTTGGTGGTAAATCGATGTAAATAGTCCCAAGAGCTGGTCACACTGTTCGCACAGCTGCTTTCAAGTTTGCATAAAAAAAACAAAAACAAATGGAATCACAATTTGATAATGCAGAGTGAGTAAGCTGTATAAATTGAAATTAACTAGCTAAATATCAACTTTTGTTCAGTGAAAACTACTGGAATCGCTCGTCGAGGGCGGCCTTTAGCTTTGACGATGAGGATGACATCGATATTGATGATATTGGCAAAAGCGGCACAAGTTCGGATCAAACAAAGTTGAGCAGCAAATGGGATAATAATGCTATATTCAATGATGACTCGATTTCCGAGGCTAGTTTTGACAATAGTGCTGCGCTGGGAACACTCAATCATCTGTCGATCAAAGCCATATTGAGTGAGGAAGCTTTAAAGCTGGTGCTGCAGGAACAAACATTGGATGATCATGTCCTGGCCAAAGGAGTGACACCAGAGGAGGAGCTGAAGCTGCTGCGACGACAGATTCAGAGCACGCTCTACAGTCCCAATCTGGAGGCAACGGCACAAAAGTTGCTGCATGGAAAATTGGCGCCACTGGAAATGTTTAAATCACTCCAAGAGAAACAGGAATTGCTGGACACGCTGTTGAGCCATGGAGGAGATGCTGTAATTGGTGTGCTGCTATTCCTCAAGCGTACACTAAACTCGACACAGTTTCATAGCATTCTGGAGCAGCGTCCAAAGGCGTTGGAGCATTATCTTAGTTATCTGCGTCAATCTGGCGATGTGAGCAACTATATTGTGATCCTGCAACGCTTTGGACGACACCAGGAGGCAGCTCTACGACAGTTTCAGGCCGCCATTGGCTGCAGTGAAATGTCCACAAGGAAACAAGAATTGCAACGACTCATTGATGCGTATGCCAGCGCCGGATTGGGCATAATTCCACTCTATGAGCAAATCTTTCATGCCGCCCTAAAGCTGCAGTTGCTTCATGAAAAGGAGCAACTGAGTCATCGGTTTGGTGCACATGCCACGCCCATTGAACTGCTCTATGTGTGCTGCACGCAAAACAAGAACTGGAAGGATCAGGATATGCTTAAGCTCACCTCCCCACAACGCTTTGCAGCGGATCAGGAAATCTCAGCGGCACAATATGAATGGACAGCGTTGAATGAACGTGCCCAAGCGCAGGCATATGCCGACTTGGAGTGCATCTTTGAGCGTGTCTCCACTTGGCATCCACTCAAGTCACGGCAATTCCACATCAGCTTTGATCTGTCGTTGGCTGTGCAAAGACTCTTTGAGCTGCAAGCTCCCGCCACGGTGCTACAGCTATTTCTGTCCAAGATGAGCAACAGCAGCGAGAAATTGGCGCTGGCACAGCGGGTCAAGTGCATCAAGGCGGTCATCGATGCGATGGTGAGCCTGAAACAGCAGCAGGAGCTGCAGCAACTCAAGGAATCTCTACCCGACAAATCCGAGGAGCAATTTTACTGTGAGAATGCACTGAAATCTTTGCAAAGCAAACGCTGGACAACGGACAATATTAAACTAAAGCTTTAAAAAGCACTCAATTATATAGATTCATAAACTTTGAACAATTAAATTGTCTCAGCAATGTTGTGTTAAATTTTAAACCTCCTAGTTTTTATGGTTTGGGCTCTAAAATGATATATGTATTTTCATATGTAATAAAAACTATAAATTTTTTTGTATAAATGTATTTTTTTTTATTATTTTTGTTAATCATATGTATGTATACACATATAACTATTTAAATTAAACATTCTTTGTATATCAAATAACTGCAAATCACAAGCTGAATATCAATTAAAAATGTGTCTATGGCAACACACACTGAAAGATTTCAGAATTCTCCGGAATTCTATAAATATGATCATTAATTTTTCAAATTTTTATTGAGTGAACAAAAAGCGTTTAAATAATTAAAGCCAAATAGCAAACAAAGCACTACAAAAAAAAAAACAAAATTAAATTTAATAAACAATTTTGTTTGACTACAATTTTTCAAAATCTTAAATAACATGGCTATAAAAGCTATTTATATAAATATATGCGCAACAATTATGTAATTAAGTATAAACATGTGTATGTGTGTGTGTGTGTGTGTGGGCGGGTAATAGATAATAGTTAATATAATATATAATAATATGTAATATTTACTTATGTATATATGTATGTGTGAAGAGAGTGGAGAGTGAGACACGCCATTATCTGATCTTTGGTGTGGATGTGGATCTTGGTACTCACAAGAAATAACTTTAAATTACAACCGTAATAATGAAAGAACAAACAATTAAAGAGGGTAACAAAACTATCAACTTAATTGAGAAAATTTGTTCCATAACTAAGCGAATTCAAAGCAAGAACCAAGATGTATCCAATGCTAATTGCTGGTGGCATTCGCTTCAGTGGCATCCGCATCACAATAGCTGAGCAAACGCTGGCAGAGAATCGTCTTAAATTTGACCGTAAAACTATCAAAAATGGCATCCGTATCCTGCAATTGCAATGCATTCACCGTCGATTGATTACAATCCGTTGCTGCCATCAATTCTTTAAACTTCTGGTTGAGATTCTGTTCCAAGGCCGTATTATTGTTGTTAAAATAGAAAACATATGCCAACTCCAGCCAGTAGTAATCGAGATCGGCCATAAAGTAACGCTCACACTCCAGCATATCGAATTTGTGCTCCAAAAAATGCACACACATGTGATAGATGAGATGCTTGAGATCGGAACGATGCAGTGGCACATAGCCCGTATCCTTGCTGAAGTACTCAAAGAGTTTCAGTGTCCGCTGGGCATTGTCACAGCTGTGCAGACATAGTTGAAAGGCCTCCACAAAACGAAAGTTGAGCATACATATGCGTATGCGATACTCATTACGATGCGCACCAATTTTATCGGGATTGTACAAGCCTTGAAAGGCATACAGACAGTAATGTATGTAATGACGCAGAACATCTGCAGCCCCTGAACTGGGCGTACAACTGCTCACATCATCATCACATCCTCCCAGCAGCGCAGCTTGCTGACTTGGCAATGCTTGATTCGGCAATGGTAAATAGCTCTGCTCCTCCGGCGAATAATCCAAATCCAGTGAGCTATTGCCATCGGCCAATTGTGGTGCATTAAACGAGTAGCTCGCATCGTTGTGACTCAAATTCTCCAGACTGCTCAGCAGATCATCCGAGTCCTGTCCCGTGCCCGCTTGCTCCGTGCTGGATTTATAATTGAGCGTTGCCAACGAATTGTGTTGCTCAAAGTTAATATTTGCCTGCTGCAGAAAATGTGGTTGATACGGCGGAATCACCTTCAGATAACGCACAGGATCCTGATCCAGACGTATGCGTGGACGTGGCAAATTAATTTCCACCGGCGCCTCAACACATTGACTCTCGAAACGCATCAATCGCTTTGTCGTGGGCAGACAGACGACACGCTGTCGCATCCGATCCAGACTGGCGCCCAAGTCGCGACCACATTGTCCGTTCGAGTTGCCACCGAAAGCCTTCACAATATGATCGGTGGTCATGACAAGCGTGAAATCCGCACCACAATCCACATACATTGGCCTCTCGATGCTGTCAATGGGCGATGGTTTCAGCACAGCACGCCGATCCTTGTCCTCGGTGCCAAGCTGATGCTCCAGATTTTTTCCCCACGTATACAAAGTGCACGTTGACGATATGAGAGCAAAGTGAAACAATCCGCTGGAGATCTGGAAAGACATATTATGTTAATATTGACTATATCTGTATAATATTTTTCTAGTTTTAATATGACGCTTTAAGGAATTAATTCTTATAGAATCGTTAGTGATAAACAGTTTCCTTGCAATATACGTTATATTAAAAGAAATAAGTGATATAGTTGGGAAACGCACCTGCAGTATCTGTCCAGCCACCTCGCTGGTGTCCACCAGATGTGGCGTCATATGCTCCGTGGGATCCGGTTCAGTGGGTTGCTGTGGAGCAGTCGATGTAGATGCAGTTCCCGTCGCTCCCGTAGTCAATTTGGAGCCGACACTTTCACTCGCATTCGATATCATAGCCTCTTTTTCCTTGGACTCTTTGGTTTCTACTCTGGGCTTGGGAATAGCGCCAACAACAACAGCTGCATAGGATGTACTTGGTTCCACCAAAGCACTACTGCTATTGGAGGCCGGCAGCAGAGTTTCCTCCAGCCTTCTACTTAGCATCTCGCGTTGATGATTCTCCTCCAGCTTCTGCTTGGCGTTGGCGCGACGCTTTATTTGATTGGCCAGACGCAGAGCCTGCGGTGAACTGCCCCAGGTATACATACGTTCCTCCTCGTCTACAGCTAACTACAAGAAAATGTATAAGCAAAAAGGAGAAAAGTTATTATACATTTTAAATACAAAACAATAAATACAAAAATTTAATACATATTACTACCAAAAATTCTAAACCAGGTTTTATTAAATTTTGAAATGCAAATTGTAGTTTGATTATGTAATTTTTTTTATTAAAAAGGATAGGGCAAATTAATTTAATAATAAAAAAATTAAATAAATAGTTATCCATTCACAGAATGTTTTATTCGATTAATAGTATTTCTTGGATTTTCATATTTATCATAATTTAAATATTTAGATTGTTATAAAAATTAATAAAATAAAAATTAAATATCCATTTTTATTCAGAAACCACGTAGTTCTAATTTTAAATATAATTTATTATAAAAATTATTAATTTTGTATTTAAAAAAAACCAGATTTATTTATTAATTATCTATTTAATAATTTCATAAAAATTCATATTTAACCAAACAGTTTTCTCTCGATTTCGATATTGTTAAACTCATAACTATATTTTAAAATGAATTCCACTTACATTTGTAAAAAATTTCGTGTGTATCAGTCTTAAGCTGCAGTCGCCCAGGTTCAGGCGTAGCGGTAGACTCGTCTTTGTCTCCGTCTGCTCATTGTTGCCAATACCAAGCTGGCCAAAATGATTAGAGCCGAACACAAAGAGCTCGTTGTCACTGCGATTAGCCTCTGAGTAATTATTGTGGATGGCCTGACATAGCACCAAAGTGTGCGCATGTCCCAGCGATATTTGTAAAACTTTCTATAAAATAAATCAATTATATTATTAATTATAAAATTGCTTAGGATTAAAGGTATATGCTCTCACGCACCTTGTACTTGAAGAAACTGACTAGTGTTGGTGTGGCAATGTTCTCGCAGCTGCCACTGCCAAGTTGACCATAGATGCCCCAGCTAAAAAATATAGAATTAAATAACTATTGTATATTACATAATTAATTAATAATTGTCCAACTTCCAAGTGTCATAACTTGATCAAAACTGAATAGATTTTCAAACGTACTGTCGAGCGTGCTCGACTGAAACTGTCCACTTGTTAATATTATAAAATAAGTGTTGATTTGAAGAATAATAATAATAATAATTTACTCACCCCCACATGTAGAGCTTGCCATCAACAACGGCCGCATTATGATATTGTCCAGCCTCCAGCATGGTGATGTTCATGCCATCCAAAGCCGTCACCAGCATCGGTTGCAGCGCCATTTGCATGTGCTGTCCGATGCCCAGCTGACAAAGACTGTTGTTGCCCATGGCATACAGCTAAGGGAAGGCATTTAGCATTAACATTAACACTTGATAACATTAACAATTAACATACGCCATTGTTGGTCAATATGAGTGTGTGCTGACGTCCACATTTGAGTGCATGCACTTCCAAATTAAGTTGGGACAGCAGCTCCAATGTCTTTACAGCATGCGCAGGCTCAGGCGGTTCTAGGAAGAGAGAAAGATGATGAATGTGAAGAAAGTAAATGATAAACAGCAGCAACTCGAGCTCTCACCTGTTGATTTCTGGGCGCTAAAGCAGCAGGGCACACCGCTGGAGCCCCAGAAATAGGCAACACCATCGACCACACACGCGCAGTAGGCGCAACCAGCGGAGATTGGCTTGAACCTCGATGATGCAATGGCAAACTGAAGTACAACAGACAATAGAACTAGTCAGTTAGCATTCCCATTGAATTGCAGTTTGCTGCCTTCAACTTGCCTGATTGTCCTCATAATTAATGCGAAAATTCGACAAAGCATTTACAATGGAATCATGCTTAACACGCTGCGATTCCATATGGATGAGCACGGCCAAATATGTTTCAATTAGACATTTGCAGAACTCAAAGAGATGCGCATTATTGTCATTGTTGCTTGACGAGCTGCTGGAACTGTATGATACAATGGGACGCAGTGCTGCTGCAAAAGGATTTAACTGCGCGGACAGACGCTACAAATGAGAAACGATAGATTCGAACTAAATTATTCAATTTAAAAATTAATTAAAACAATTTACCTGCAATACACAGGGCCTTATATGTTCTAGCTTGTCTTGAATGAAACTAAAATAATCCATGGACACGAGCGGCAAGTATGTGATAGTCTCTATGAAAATGTTTTGGCTAAGATTGTACAGACAGACATTGAGCTCATTGTACCAGCCAAACTCTTGGCCAACAACGCTGACCAATGCATTAAATGTGTCCAGGCAAACACCACGCACCTTAGCCAATATTATTGCGGCGGAGAAGAGTCCACTCTGGCACAGGACAATGCTGGTCATATTGGTGTGATACTTGCTGTTGGTCACCAAAAAGTTCCTGCAAATGTTAAGAACGTTGTTTATATTAATATTTAAGCAGAGCTGAAAAATAAGGAATTAAATATTTTTGTAAAATATCTTTTACTGAAGCTGTAAAATAAAATATTAACAAATAGTTTTTAAGATGTCCAATTAGTGATCCAATTAATTTGAAACTAAATCTCAGATTAATCAAGCGTATATAAGTTTAAAACGTCAAGTTTGTATTGATTTTTATCAACAAAATCAATAAATAATTCTTATTTTTCATACGAAATTATCTCAGCAATGTTGTGTGAAAATTTCAGCTTTCTAGGTCTTATAGTTTGGGCTGTGCAATGAGCAGCAAATGAGTAAATGAGCACAGAGTTTTATATTTATTTAGATATTTAAATTAAAAATTTATACGAAGCATTTTAAAAATTTAGAAAGAGGTAAGAAATTAAGCAACAAAAATTATTTTTTAACGCTTCTGCGTACAACTGAACAGTATTTTGTATTTAGATAAAGATTTTAAGTTTGATTTTAAATGCTTAATATTTTCATTGCCTGCAATTAGTTGAAAAGTTATAAGAGATATTTTTAATTTTTATAATAACCAGATTTGGATTCAATATTTAGTACATTTTGAAACTAAAAATGTAAATTTCATAATATTTGCATATAATTGTTAAGCTTAAAAATCATACTTACCACAGAGGTAGATAATTCTTATCGTTGACTGCCTTTTCGGCTAGCGTTATCAGCAGCAAATTGGCCAAATGAAACTGAGACGATGGTGACATTTGCAGTGCACTAATTGATTCATCGACGCCATAGTGATAATCACTGCAGGAGACTCCACTGTTGACCACCGCATCTGCATCCTTCACATTTAATGGCAGAATATTACGCACATCTTCAGAATGACGATAGGTGACATCCGATAGAATGCTCTTCAGCAGCGGATGGCACAAATGTCGCGATCGCAACAGATACGATGATTTCAAGGCCATGGCACTCAACTGCATCAGCGCATAGGTGTGTCCATACATGGCCAGCTTGAGGGCAGTACGGATGGGTTTAACCCTCGCCACGTTATACGTGATCAGTGCTTGGGTAATCTTCTTGCGGCGCAACAAATAATCTCCGGCAAACTCGATGCAGTGTTCAAAGGACAGATCAAAGGTGTTGCAAAACTCTCGGCATTGATTCCATGAGCTTAACAGTGCGGCGTCTAGAAACAGTTCAAATGGTTCCTTCCTGCAAAAAGAAATCGTAGATTAGACAATGATAAAACTATAAAATTGGATACTTGTATTTAAAATATCAAAGATACTTATATACTATTATTTCTATTATATTTACTTGAGCTGTATGGTGTAGACATTCTTATTTGTTATGACATAGCAAGGATCATAATTGATTTTTGGGAATTCCGCCTGCATTATCTCCATTTGACGCAATGAAAATTCACTATTAACATCGGCTGTCTCATAGAACTGTACGTAGTCCATTGGTGTGTGTATGTCCTTGATCTCAAATGCCTTTGCCTTTTCATCCTTCGTTAGAGTTTCCACCGGCTGGTTGTCACCGCGAAACTGCGCCATCTGATACAGATGGAGCACAGTTTCCTGCTCGAAGCGAAATAGCGCCAACTGTGCCTGATGATTAAAGCGCTGTGAAAGAAATATATAAAATATAAAATTGTTTTAGCTATGTAGTGTACAAATTTCAGCCTCCAACGTCTTATGGTTTGGACTGTGCAATGATCAGTGAGTCAGTGAGTGAGTCAGGACAAAGAGTTTTATAAAATTGTTTCAGCTATTTTGTGTACAAATTTTAAACTCCTACGTCTTATGGTTTGAGCTGTGCAATGATCAGTGAGTCAGTGAGTGAGTTAGGACAAAGATTTTTATACGTATGAAAATAAATATATATTTTAATTTAATGATTTCAGAGAATTTCAGAGAATATTCATACGTACATCATCATCGGTGGTATGCAGTGAAGCCATTGCGCTGCTGATGACACTGACTGCATTGATGGCATTACTGGGCATTTGGGCATCACTTTGATCGATGCTCGATGCACTTGTCGTTGTTGCGCTCGTTTCATCGCTCTTGGTGGTATTGTTACCCGGCTCAACGTGCTCCAATTTCTCGGTGTCGGCATCAAGACTTTCCTTCTCCGTGTTCGCTAGCAGCGGTTCCTCAAGCGACGATGCCGCAGTGGAGCTATTGGTGTCATGGTGACTGTTTAGATCCACATATTGTACACCATACAGTATATTAGAGCTAATTAGTATATCCACACAGTGCTTGGGGATCTTGTACAGAAACAATGGCTTCAAATTAATATCGATGCTGTGCACGGTCAGACTGCAACTGTTGCTGTGCAATGCACTCAACAAATACGTGCTACGCAGGTTCTGTATGTTGTAAAACGAGCCTTGGGTGTTGCCCAGCGGTTCCGGCGTCACCGATGGTGAATCCATGATGGCCAATGTACCCGAATTTGTTTCAGGCATAACTGTAAATTAAGCAAAAAGGAACATAATTAATAGAGTTATTTAAGGGAATAGTAGGAGTGTGCTCGACAGTGAGAGACCCTGTAGTTATTCAAAAACTAATAGTAAATTAATAATAAACAAATAATAAGAAGGCTACACTCAAGATGTTCGGCTGACAAATAAATATATTAACAAATTTTAAATATGAATCAAAACAATTTTACAACTAGTGGGCACGCTCGACAGTAGGATACCCTGTGCCCAGGTAGTACCTGGCAGGTACTCTGTACTGAAAGTTGATTTTCGACCAATTGTTCCTATGGCAGCTATAAAATATATGGAACCGAATTAAACCAAAATTGGTTAGAATTTACTAAAATACCTTAAAGACCTATTCAAACAGATTGGTTAAGATATCTCAAAAAACAAAAAACTTTTTCATACTAAGACTTAATTTTCGATTGAGCGTCTCTATTGCAGCTATATAATATAGTGGACCGATCTTAACCAAGTTTGATCAGGATGTATAATACCAGCCCAGATGCATATTCTATCAATTTGGTTCAGATATCTCATCAAACAAAAAACTCTTTCATACTAAAACTTCATTTTCGACGTATCGTTCCTATGGTAGCTATATGACATAGTGGTCCGATCCAAAAATATATACAAACTTGATCTGCCTATGGTATCCAGGAACCTAAATACCAAGTTTGAAGTCGCTAGCTCTTATGGTTTCCGTAATTCTAGACTTACGTACATTCATCAATCTTTTGCCGCTGATCCGACAAACGCATTTTGATGGCCTGCAGCTTCTTGGAGCCCAGACTCTTGAGCGAAGCGAGGCGTGCACGTGTGGCAGGTAGAATACCATCGAAGCTGTTGGCGGACAACTGTTGTTGGTAACGTATGCCGCTTTCGCTGTAGGCAGGCGGCGCAGGAGGTGGAGTTGGTGGCAGGCAACTATTGATATCACTGGGTGCCAACGGACCAGTTGCAGTTGCAGCTGGAGGAGCTGTTTGTGTGTTGGGCGCTACTTCATCGCCGGCAGCTGCGGGTGCAAATACATCCTCCTCCAATTGACTGCTATCAGACGCCGGATCGGAGCTGTTACTCTGTCGCGCATCATTTCCAAGTTGATTTTGATATCTTGAATGTACGGACATGACAATCTGCCAGGCGCCTTCACGTGTTGTAGGTGAGCTATCACCAGGATACACATACATGATGGCCTTCTGCTCGAGCAGCAGTTTATATTGTTCCTTCAACGATGAGGTGATCTACAGATGGAAAAAAGATGTGAGTGAGTCTAATTTTCATAATTTTAATATTAACACAATTTTAAATAAGTATTTATTTATTTATAATATATTAAACTTTGGAAATAGATATAAAGATAAAAGTAATGAATTAAAATTTAAAAAAATCCCTAAAATTGTAATTTTAAATATAAATATTTGAAATTGATTATTAATTATAATTATTAATTATAAATTTATTTTTTTACGATTTCAATGTAAAAATATGTACAAGTTTAAACAAAGATCATAAGTAATTAAAATAATTTTTAAAGGAAAAGGAATAAAAACAGAAATTAAAAAAGTAACATTTAAAAATTGTATAATAATTTTGAAGAAAATCTAGGAAAATAAGCCCAATCAGAACATAAATAAAAAAATATAAATTAATTTGATTAAATATGTTTGTTTGTGGGTTCAGAAAGTTTACTTTTTATATATATTTAAATTAAAAAAATAATTATAATTAAAGGTTGAAATAAAGTTTAATTAAAAAAATAATTTACAATTTAAGGTTTATTAAGGTAAATTTTAATTACGATTAAAATTAAAAGGGTTGATAATCTGAAGGTATTAAGTATTGTAATCATTTGTTCAATATTGGAAAAGAAGCAGCAGAAAAAAACTAATAAGAAAATAAAAAAACTAAATAAATCGGATCACTATAGCTTATACCTTTAGTATGAAAAACCTTTTTTGTTTTTTAAGTTATCTTAACCAAACTCACCAGCAACATGACGCCATCGAAGGTATTATCTTTGCTGATTGTCAAACGCACGACGGAGCCATTTTGGATGGATGTACTGGCTATCATTGGACAGTTGGGACTGAGACCCACAAAACAGATGGAGCCATCGGAGTAACCAATGATGGCACGATTCAGGCCACAGTAAGTCTTCCACCAAACCACAGACAGTGGATACGGACAGGTCTTGGATGCCATAAAGGATGTGGCCATCACTTGACTGTTGCCCGTGGCATCAAAGATCGCTGCCTTGTGTTGGACGGATTGCTCCGCAGTCGCCGCCTCTGCCGCTGCCGATGAGGGACCATTGGCCAGCATATGCTCGGGCAAGTCATGACCCAAAGGCTCCTCCTCTTTCACCTCATCCTCATCCAAATGATCGGGCTCTTTATCTAGCTTAACATGTTGCAGTTGCTCTGCCAAGTCATCCAGCTGATGTGAGTCGTTCAGTTCCGTGGAATGATTTGGACACTTCTTTGAATTGGGACACTCGTGGGGACCCACAAACGGTATTATATAGGATGTCACCTGTGTGGTGCTGTACACGGAACAGGCGTCCAGATTGTGCGATTTGTCGACCAGAGATAAAGCGGGCACAATATGCAGAGTATTGTCGAAACCTGTTGATATATATTAATGACATGTTAAGATCAGTATAAAAGTAAGGGTATCAAAGGCTCTCGGTTCAGTAACACTTTAATAGACCTGCTCCCCATCCGTTGAAGAAGCAGCAAATCAAAACAAATTAAGCTAAAGAAAATCAATAATGTAAATCACACATATTCACACACACACTAGCACTACTACTACACACACACACGCATACACTTGGACCACACTGCCACCCACAACAACAAAGTAATTTTAGGCTTTAACAAGTAAAAGGAGTCGCCGACTATAAGATATCCTTTACTCTATTTAAATATGTATTAAATGTAATTATGAATATCAATAAAAAAACACTAAAGACACTTAAAATTAAAATAATAGTCAAATAAATATCTATCAACATAAATACAAAAATTCCAAGGGTATTTCAAATACTAAAGACTTCAACAAAAATAAAGCAATAATCAAATAATCATATTATATTTTAATAAATTTGATGCGATAAGTATTAAAAGAATATGGAATAGTTAATCGATTTTTTTATCAATCCTTAACTAAAATAACAATATAATTTACCTATTCATCTTTAGACAATTATTGATTATTATTATTAAATCTCTTTGATATTTGTTTAAGCCGATAAATGTTTTATTAAATATTTAAAAAGGTTTAGTTGATCACAACTAAATGGGAGTTAAAAATTTCAACTAGAATAATTTTATTTGAATTTTGAAATCACTCTATGGCATTAAATAAATAAATAAATTATAACTGAATTAAAAACAGAGTGGATCAAATAAGGTAAGACTCACTGTATATACTTTATGGGGCCTGATGCGTTTCTTTCCCACTGTTACAAGCATGTCAACGAATATACCTTGCACTCTGAGAGTAATGGGTATAACTACATAAGTATGTAGTGGCCAACTCTCTACCCCTTCCCATTCCCACACACACACAAATACTTACACAGAACCAAAAGCCAAACACCCGTAGGATCGAAACAGACGTCATGAATGACACGATTGGTGCGTCGAAACCAGGAAATCATCTTGAGCACCTCCTGGGCACCTGCCGTGCTGATATAACGCAACACAATCTCATTTTCCTCGCTGACCAAACACAGGAATTGTTTTTCATCGAACGGTGTCACTGTGACGGCGGACAGTTTGCAGCTGAAATTCGTTATAAGCGGACGCAGCTCAAATATTTGCAAATCTTTGAGCTCCGCATGCTCATGCAACGCCATCACTTAAGCTGTTTGATCACTGTTTGGATCTGCTTTCAGCGTTTTCTTGTTGCACAAATCAAATTTTAATTAAAATAAAACTGAAGTCAATGGTGTGGAAGGTTGCCACCCGGTCCACAGGCTGCCACCCTGCAACATTTTCCGATCTGGCATCATGTACCATTTTAATCAAATTGCAAAAGCAGGTCCATCTAAAGAATTCAAATGTTTTTTAATTATTCTTAATATTAAAAATAGAACTTTCTTAATTATTGCAGAATTTTGTTAATTTTGTATATTTTTTAAAATTAAATTTGTAATATCTCTCACCTTGAAGTGACAATCTTAAAACCTTCATTAAAATTTAAGCCTTTATTTTATATAATTTCGTATTTCAAATTTTCATACAATTATTATTTCATTGCAAGGTTTTAGCATTTTGCAATTTTCAATTTGACTTAATTTAAAATCAGTCTTGGCAACTTTTTGAGCAGAGATGCCGTCGCACAGCTGATTTCAAATTTGCAGCGCTGTCAGTGGGCTGCCAACTTATTTTACTAGTCGAAAAAAAAACGGGTTGACAGTCTAGTATTTTGATTATTGAGTAAATAAACTGATATTGTAATTTTAAAACAGAATTTGTAATGCTTTAAGCTAAAATATTTTTAATATGTATAAAAATTAAAAATAAAATAAAATTTAGCCAAACAGTATATACGAGAACTTAGTTTTGTTTTGCTCAAATGATTGAATGTTTAGTTTAAATATGACAGCGGCAATAATAATTGAAACAAATCTAAAATTTTAAGTTGTATGAATGTATCGCAAAAAACAAAAATACAAAAAATACCAGTTGTTGACAAATGTAGTGACGAGGTGGCAACACGACGAAAACTCAACCCTGCAATCGAAATTAACGGCGCGAATGGAAAATTGGCGTCGCTTGTGTTCAACAAATAAATTTTATTAACAAAAAGGTGGATAAATTTTAACTTTTAATGGAATCACGTTTGCCAAAGCCAACGGCCATAAAGCGGCCAATGCCAGCAATGAAACCTGTTTTACCCAGTGATCGTATTAAGGCAAATACCAGCGCATTTAATGCAAGTCAACAAACATTGCCGCCACTTTCAAGAGACTTGCAGAATTTACCGCAGGCTTTGGCCAGAAATGGAGGTGAGTCTGATTGGCGATTTAGTTAAGAGTGTTTATTAATTATAGCAATTGTTGTGTAGGTCGTGCGGGTTCGCCACAGCCGTTAAAGGCAACGGTGAGTCGCAGCAACTTGCGACGCAGTCGCTCCGCCTGCGATATTACTGAGATGCGGTTTAATAACAAGCGCGCCGGCGTGCCCAACTTGTCCGTATTGCCTTCGAAATTCCGACGTATGGCACCAACAACAACAACTGCAACAGGAGCTGCTCCCGCTGCCGCATCCACTGCAGCTGGACGCGCTGTTCGTGCTGCCGGCGTCGCTGCCAAACGTCCCATTTCTGCCAGCTTCAATTCGAGCTCCACTTCCAGTTCCAGTTCGGTAGCAACGCGTCCATTTCCACGTGCAGCGGGCACTGCCATTAGCAAAGCAAAGCCAGCTGCTGGAGGAGCAGGAACAGGAACAGGAGGAGGAGCTGCTCCAGCCAAGCGCATTGCTCCATATGATTACAAGGCACGATTTCAGGATTTGTCCGAGAAGCACAAAGTCTTGAGAGCGAAACTTGAGAAGCAAACTGAAGATTTATCGGAATTGGAATCAATGCCCATTCAGCTGGAGGAAACGCAGGCCAAGCTCATTAAAACGGAGACCACACTCAAGAATATGCGGACGGACAACGAGTGTCTGCAGCGTCAGGTGACTCAGCAGTCGAGCAAGATCGAGAGCATCACTAGCGCCTTGGGACGCACAAAGGAGGAACTGAGTCAATTGCAGACGTCGCATCAGGTAAACAAGCAACTCTCTGTTGGTTATTCCCTGGCAGAGGGTATACACATCTTGCCCTGAAAGCAAACGACTTAATAATGCTTGTATATTGAAGATCGGGTCAATGAACTAAGTATATATAGTTATCTCCATGAGTTGTCATAGGAATGATCGGTCGAAAATTTGCCGTTAGTATGAGAAACTTCCTTGTCTTAAGAGTTTTCTTAACCAAACTGACATATTGTGTACTTATTAGCATCCTATACATGCTGACCAACTGTGGTTAAAATCGGACTACTATATCATATTATTGTTATAGAAATGCTCGGTCAAAAATCTACCTTTAGTATGAGAAACTTCGTTGTCCTAGGAGATTTCTTAACCAAATTCACAGATTTTGCAGTTGGTGATGTCATATATATGTTGACCGAGTTTGCTTTAAATGGAACTACTATATCATATAGCTGGTACTGGATTGATCGGTCGAAAATCTACCTTAAGTATGAAACACTTTGTTGTCTTAGGAGATTTCTCAACCAAACTTACAAATTTTGTACTTGTTGTTGTCTTATAAATGCTGACCAATTTTAAATCAAATCGGACTACTATATAAACTAGCTGCCATTGGAATGATCGGTTGAAAATCTACCTTTAGTATGGAAATCTTGCTTCTCTTAAGAGATACCACAATCAAAATCATAAATTTTGCATTTATTATTGTCTTATACATCTTGACTAAATTCGGCTTAAATTGGACTACTCATATAGTTTTCATAGAAATGATCGATCGAGAATCAACCTTTAGTAAAATAAACTTAGTTGTCTTTAAAGATATCTCTACCAAACTCACATATTATGTACTTATTGTTGGCTTATACATGTGAACCAAATTTAGATTAAATCGGTCTACTATATCATATAGCTGCCCTAGGAATGGTCGGTTGAAAATTAAATTTTATTATGAAAAACTTAGTTGTCTCAGAAGATTTCTTAATCAAACTCATAGATTGTGCAGTTATTGATGTCTTTAACATTCTAATCAAAGCTGATTAATAACGATATTCCAAATCTGTCATAGAAACGATCACTCGTTCAGTACAGGGTATCAATTTTATCAATTCTTATGATTCCATCTTAATAATTCAATTTACCTTGCAGACAATCAAAAGTGAACACGAAACTCTCTCCACAGAAGTGCAGGATTTGAGAAATCGCAATGAGGAACTCATACGAAGTAATGAGCAACTGATTGCCGAACTGGAGAACTGCAGGGAGCAGTTGTTCCAATCCAACATGGATCGCAAGGAGCTGCACAACACTGTGATGGATCTGCGTGGCAATATACGCGTCTTTTGTCGCGTTCGTCCGCCTTTGGATTATGAATCATCCCGCTTGTTATGCGGCTGGACATATCATGATGAGGCCACCGTGGAGCTGCAGAGCATCGATGGCCAGGCGAAGAATAAGATTGGTCAACAGCTATTCACATTCGATCAGGTCTTTCATCCCAACTCCCAGCAAACGGACATTTTTGAAATGGTTGCACCAATGATTCAATCCGCACTCGATGGCTACAACATTTGCATCTTTGCCTATGGCCAGACGGGCAGTGGAAAGACCTATACCATGGATGGTGTGCCGGATAATGTGGGCGTTATACCTCGCACTGTTGATCTCCTATTCGATTCTATCAAAAACTATCGCAATCTTGGCTGGGAATATCATATAAAGGCAACATTTTTGGAAATCTATAATGAAGTACTTTATGATCTGTTGAGCAATGAGCAGAAGGAAATGGAAATACGTATGACCAAGAATTCGGTGAAAAATGATATCTACGTGTCGAATATAACCGAGGAAACGGTCCGAGATCCTGAGCACTTGCGGGAACTCATGCAAATGGCCAAAATGAATCGGGCCACGGCTTCCACGGTGGGCAATGAACGTTCATCTCGCTCGCATGCGGTCACCAAGCTGGAGCTGATCGGCCAGCATGCCGCCAAGCAGGAGACATCGGTGGGCTCCATTAATCTGGTCGATTTAGCTGGTTCAGAGTCACCAAAGACTAGTGTACGCATGACCGAAACAAAGAACATTAACCGATCGCTGTCGGAGCTAACAAATGTTATATTGGCGTTGCTACAAAAACAGGATCATATACCATATCGCAACTCGAAGCTGACACATCTATTGATGCCCTCGCTGGGCGGCAATTCAAAGACTCTGATGTTCATTAATGTATCGCCGTTTCAGGATTGCTTTCAGGAATCGGTTAAATCGTTGCGTTTTGCTGCCTCCGTCAATTCTTGTAAAATGGCCAAGGCAAGGCGGAATCGTTATCTGAACAGCTCTAATCAGGCTAACAACAGCAGTTGCGAGAAGTAGACACCGGCAAACATCTTTAGATTGTAATAATAATTAAATCCAAAAAAAAAGAGAAACAACATTTTTAATATGTAAATTCATTTGTTAACAAATTACACGTAAAATATACTGTCTTCATTTTTAATTCATGAATGTGTTTAATTTTAAAACTAATTAAGTGGAAACAATATTAGTAATAATGATGATTTCAAGAATTGGACTTTAGCAACTTATATTTATCCGACACAATATCGATAACTTTTATCATATCTTTTAATTTACATATTTATGTGCATAAGTAATAAAGTGAATCAATAAATAAAAAGTTAAAAACAAGTGTTTTTCGATTTATTTTCATAATCAATCTCACAATTATTTTATATATTTTATACTTTTTTAAATTTTAATAAATACGATTATTGACAAATTCGATTCATTAAACTGTATAACCTCCGTTTTATTGTGATTTTTTCAAATTAAACTGCTATTTCGTGTGGCTGTTTGAAAGGATTCACAGCTTGTTGCCAACTGTCTGACGCACCTCGAGGGGAATCTTCACGACCAGCTCCTTGTGGTTGCTTCCCACGCTGGCCAAGACGCCTCTGCGATTCACATGCTCCACATTCGCATGGTATTCATAGTGGTCGCCATTGATGTTGGTGAGAGTGCCACCATTGGCCTCCAGCACAGCCTCAGGTGCGCACGTGTCCCACTTCTTGCAACCAGGCGTGGCAAAGACATAAGCATGCGCCTTCCCCTCCAGCAGTTGCAACACTTTGTAGCCAGCGCCTCCAACTTTAATCACTTTGCTGGCATTGAAGACATCGACTGCTTTCTGATGCAGTGCATTAGAATGCGAACGTGTGGTTGTTATTATAAATTCATCCTTTGGCGGATCTACAGGTGTGAATCCTCCAGTGCCAAGACCTTTAAGACCCCAAATTGTGCGACCTAGTTCTCCACTGGCTTGCTGGTAAAATGGTTGATGAATAATGCCACCTACAGCGGAGTTCTTGATGGCAATGCCAATGAGCACCGTAACGTGATCCACAAAGCCTGGAAAGGATTATGTAGATAGCTAATTGTGATATTTGTGATCTGCTTACCCTGTGTATACTCGGCTGTGCCGTCTAATGGATCCACCCAAATGACAAAGTCCTCGGGCTGTGCATCCTGCCAAGCGGCTGGACAACTGTGCTCCAGAAAAGATTCATTTAGTTCATTAACCAACCAATCCTCACATACATTCAAATCCGTGCCGCCCTCTTCGCCAATGATTTTAATGCTGGGAAATTTCTTTGACAGCGACGCAATGATGCATCTTTCGGCAGACCGATCTGCTTCTGTTTGTGGATCATTTTGGCCCTTGTCCACAATTCCCAAGTCGCCCTGCTTCAGAACATCGCGAATGATGACACCAGCTCGTCTCGCTGTGTTTATGGACAGTGCCATAATTCTCATAATAAGTGGTGTACTGCTGGCCATGTTCTAATATTACGTGGAATGTATTATTTATATAAATATTCAATAAATGCGCTTTCACTTTGGTTTAGTTGCAAGTGCTTTCCAATCAGCTGTTTTAACAGCGGTCTAAGCGAGTATGCAGCTCACTGCAACAGCTGGTAAGCAGCTCAGGCAAAATTTGTATGCATATTCAAAATTAATCGATCGTGAAAGTATTATATATTTCAATATTTTGCGGTTTAAAAAACTTAAAATACATGCTACGGGTTTTTGGCTTAAATATATTTATCTATTAAATGCCTAAAGAATATTGAAATTTGGTTTATTTTGATATTTCGATAGCCGAAACCCTAAAGATCAGCATAACAGTCTGTTGTTACTGTTAGCAGACTGGCAACGCCGCAGCTTTATTATTATGCTTTTAATAGATGCAAAATTCAATTCCTTTTATAAAAGTAATAGATCCTGTTAGTGATAAATATACTTAATTTGTTACTCAATAAATCTATTAAAAATGCTTAGAGTTTTGGTCATTTTTGTTATGTACTTAACAGATCAGCGGATCAGTATGTTGCCACTGCTAGCAGTCTGGCAGCGCCGCGGCCAACACAACCTTTGGACCCCCAACCACCCCCCACCATTTCGACAATATCTGCGCTGTTGGAGAGGTAAATTTGCATAAAACAGGATTATTTAACAAATTTTAAATATAGCTAATATTGATTTGTCGTTAATTAGATAATGGCTCGTGTTTTGGTTGGTGTAAAGCGTGTGATCGACTATGCCGTTAAGGTGAGACTTTCAGAGACATGTTGCTGCTTCTTCTTCCTCCTCTACCCCTTGCTCTTCTTCTTATCACTTGTTGCGCTTCGTTTTGCGTAATCGGTTTTTATGATAATCAATAAACTTAATTAATGTCGTTTCTTTTGGCATTTAGGTACGCGTCAAGCCGGAGAAAACCGGCGTCGTGACGCAGGGAGTGAAACACTCGATGAATCCCTTCGATGAGATTGCCGTCGAGGAGGCAGTCAAGCTGAAGGAGAAGAAATTGGCCAGTGAGATAATTGCCGTCTCTGTCGGTCCCACACAATCGCAGGAGGTGATCCGCACAGCTTTGGCCATGGGTGCAGATCGTGGTGTGCATGTCGAGGTGTCGGCAGAGGAATATGAGCTGTTGCAGCCGGTGCATGTGTCCAAGATACTGGCGAAGCTGGCACTGGATGAGAAGGCGGATCTGGTGATACTGGGCAAACAGGCCATCGATGATGATGCTAATCAGACGGCACAGATGACAGCCGCTGTTTTGGACTGGCCCCAAGGCACTTTCTGCAACAAGGTGGAGAAGACGGATGCGGGATTGACTGTGGTCCGTGAAATCGATGGTGGACTGGAGACCATCAAGACCAAATTGCCAGCGGTGCTGAGTGCGGATTTACGCTTGAATACGCCACGTTATGCCACCTTGCCCAACATCATGAAGGCCAAGAAGAAGCCATTGAAGAAGGTGTCACCCAAGGATCTGGGCGTTGATACCACGCCCCGTATTGAGATCATTTCCGTGGTGGATCCGCCTGTGCGTCAAGCTGGCGCCGCCGTTGCCGATGTGGATGCTCTGGTGGCCAAACTCAAATCCGGTGGTCACATCTAAGATGTCCAAGTCCAAGTTGAGCATTGTAAATTAATATATGTACACATTTATAAAACAATGTTGATTATCAGAAACGTGCATTTAACTAAAGATTGGTCGCTAGTGCTATAGATATAAGTCAAATTAAATGTCGTTTTCAAGTAGAGATCGTGTCAAGCTTTTTAAGAATAAATTCAATTTGATCTAAGCACAAAAAACACACGCAAACACACATATATTTATATATATATTATATATATAAATGTACATTCAAGGTCAGCCACTAACTGATTTTGTTGCATATCCGTCCGTTCCTTTTTCAGCACATGTCGCTCAACTTGACGCTCCAAATCAACGTCTTCATTATGGCGTGAGCAACTCAACTGATACGACAAAGGTCAAATTCGGGTTTTTTCTATTTGGGTTCCAGAAACTTTGTGTTTTTTCTTTTCAATTTACCTAATTCAAAGTTAAGTGTATGTTTTGACTGAAAAAATAATCACATATATGTTTTGATTTTTAAAAGTAAACACAAGGACATATTCCCATTTTACTTTTTATAGGATTTCATAATTACTCCATAATTTTTTGAAAGATTTTCGGTTGGTTTCGATTTTTGTAACACCCCTGAGTATGTAATTTGTCTGATAAAGGAATGATATTTTTGTTTTGGTCTTTCAAAAATAGTTTAATACCAAAAAACATATTCAGGCCTGCTCCAGTTTTTATTTTCTTTTTTTTTATGATTTCAGTAAATTTATTTTTCAAGATGCATTCTGGCTAACTATTTATAAATTCATAATTCCTAGTGCTACAAGGGTATCCTTAAAAATCAATGCACTAAATAATTGGAATTCATATTTAATAACCTTTTTATTTCAAACCAAAGAATTAAGCTAGCTTTTTTTATTAAAAAATGTATCTTTCTTAAAAATAATCTTTTTGTCATCTTATCAGACATAAATTCAGCAGCTCAATACGCTAAATATTTCCGGAATGAAATTAGAACAGGTTAAGTGAAAGCCGGAACAGACCTAATTATTTATTATACCTGTCGCAAGAAACCATAAGGAAATATTAAAAAAAAAGAATTTATAGCCCAAAAAGGAATAAAAATGCATTTTTTTTCAAAGTTACATTTAAAAGAAGTTAATTTTTTTTTTTGACTTCTTTAACTTACTCTAAGAACTATAAGCAACTATAGGAAAGTAAGAAAACAGAAGTTAAAACATTTAAAATTTGTGATTATTTATTACATCGAAGTAATTACTTCACTAACAGAGAGTACATATTGATTTTATAAAAATATTTTCCCTTTTAATGTAATAAAAACTTTGTATCTTATATTCTTTGCGTTTCTGAAATAGTTTTAAATCTTTAAGGACTAGGGACAATGAATAGTTACATGTTTAGTAATAGGCAGGATCTTTGAAAATTGCATAAAAATAGTTGGAGGTTGACTTGGTTGTAGAAACTTTATTTGTTTTTTTTTTCCGCTTAAATACATAAATACGAATACGTTTAAAAACTTGTTTGAAAAAATGCAAAAATAGAGTTTATAAAAAATATTTAAATACAGCATTATTTTTAAGAGCTAAGAAGAATTACTAAACTTTGACATGGCAGGAGCAGGCAATCAGTACATATAGAAATAATTGCTAATCATAATATGATTTGTTGATTTGTAGATTTGTAGATTTGTATAAAAGTGTACAGTTTACGAATGTGTAGATGGTTGAGTTATTAATGATTTCCTCTAGATATCACACCGCCCGCATTATTAGATGTTAGTTAGTCATATGCCGAGTGGGAATCAATTGCGTCCAGTCGGTGATTTTTGCTTATCGCTGAATAATAAAATACGCGTTAGCATTGTGGTAATACAGGGTATTTGCTTTTGCTGATGCATCTCCGGCGTATCCGGTGTGCAGGACTCAAAGTCAACGGCAACACGCTGACACACAAAGGTCAAGAGGGTGAGCATGTCCAGACGTTTGCCATTGGCGGCCAACTCGGCGCACAGACTCTGCATAAACCAGCTGCCCCGAGTGGTATTCCGCCAGGAGTAGAAACCCGGTATGGTGGAGTAGGCAATGAGAAAGTCCGCATGTATGGGTATCTTATAACTCATGGAGGAATCGCCGTCGGTTTCAGTGCGTCCACGTTGTAGGGTCACGCCGGTATCCAAGCGATCTCCCTGACAAGCCTGTATAAAGAATAGCTTCGGTTTGCCAGCCAACGTGGGACAGTGATTGGCGGTAAAGAGACTCCAGATGTTGTCCAGCTTGTACTGCATGTCCTTGGCATAGATATAACCCATTTCGCCATGTGAGAGTATCGCAATCAATATGCAATCGTTGTCCTCGTGATTCTGTGATGAAGCATACTCAATGGTGCTGAGTATCTCCTTGTAGCGACAATCCTTGTACACATTCACCTCAAAGTCCAGTTGTTTGAGCACCCGCGTCAGATTCTCACAGTCCACATTGGTGCCTGCACGAGATTTCAAGGTGGGCACATCGAAATGCTCATGGTTAAAGATTAAAGCCATGCCGCGATTCTTGTGCCTCATGTTGTACTCGGCGGCATGTCTATCGGTGACCATTTTGGCCACATACTTGTGGTAGCCGGAGGAGGAGGAGCTGTAGCCATTGCTGGCCAACTGGCCAATTGCTCCGCTTCCATACGCATTGCTGTGGTACACAGAAGTTGAGACGCCGACGCCGCTGCTGCTGCCAGCGCCGACAGAGCCAAAGGCATCAGTTAAGTCGTCTGTGTTGGTGGACACCTCACGTATTCCCACCTGATCCGTAGACTCCAATTCATTCATTTTATTCGCAGCCATTGTGAAATTTTTAGTGATGAGTCACAGTTAAAGCGGGTTATTGTTCCAGGCAAAAAATGTTCACTTATTATCCCTCAATTGATAACAATGCGTGAGATACTATACGATACGATACGATCCGATCCGAGAACTTGTGTTGTTACAACAAAGGAATGCAACGTGAAACTGCAGCGCAGTTGTTGCAGTTTCTTTTCTGTTTGCTTTTGTTTGTTGTATCGTTGCCTTCGATGTTGTTGTTGTTGTTTTTGTGCGGAATAATTGTTTTCTGTTATGCTCTCATGGCGTCGCACCACTTAACATTTTGCAAAAAATTTTAATAACAGTTTAAACTGCACTGTTGCCAACTTAGCTATTTTATAGCTAGTAGAAAACTGGAATATATGTGTATGTATACTTTTTCTAAAACAGTGTGAAAATCTTGCTTTCAAATTAAGCAACTTTGTCCGTGATAATATTAAAAATAACTATGCATTTGTTGTGAATCGATATATACTCTGTTATATTACCATTTTAAATATCCGGCAGTGTCAATTGAGCTAAACCAAAATATCGGGATCCGTGTCATGATAAATGCTGCCACAAATTCGATGTCTCCAAAACATACCTTAAACTAAATTTAGGTTGATGAGAATTCTGTCGAATCAGAAATTATAGTTTAGAATCGTAAACAGCTATGTTTCAACTCAAAACTTGCCAGCACTGATTTATGTGCCTAGTGTTTTAAATTTGCCATTTACATATGTAAAAATGTTTTTTTATTATCGCTGTTATCGTGTGCAACATTGCAAATTATAAATCAATAAAAATTTAATGTATTTGGCAGTTAGCTGTGCATTAAGCTTGCACTTAAATTAAACAGCAGTTGGCTGAAATTTTACAATAACATCACAGTCGCAGAGTACAGCTGTTAATTTAACATTACAAGTTAGAGATGTACAAGCATAAACAGTGCCAAGTGAGTAACAATTAACAGTCGCGATATATAGTGGTCTTTAACATATTAGGGCAATAATACAATGCAAGTTTTGTTGATCAATTGAATAATGATTAATATCTATAAATAAAAGATTATAAAATAGTAATATTTGTAATTATTTTTTTAAGAATATCAACAGCAACAGTATTGTAAAATGTGAATGTATTTTATTTACAAAAGTGTTGGTAAATGTACAAAAATAAACAAAGTCAGCTGTAAAATTTAAAAAATTTTGGAATTTGTTTTTGGCTTATCGTTGAATAATACAATGCGCGTAAGCATTGTGGTAATGCAAGGAATCTGCTTCTTGTAATCCATGTATGGCTCATTTGTGCGGGACTCAAAGTCGACGGCAACACGCCGGCAGACAAATGTCAGCAGAGTCATCAAGTCTAAGCGTTTTCCATTCGTTTCCAGCTCCAGGCACAGGCTCTGAATAAACCACGAGCCGTTTACTGTACTCCGCCAGGCGTAGAAGCCTGGTATGGTGGAGTAGGCAATAAGAAAATCGGCATGGAGCGGTATTTTGTAGCCCATTTTGGAGTCGCCGTCGGTTTGCACTTTCATTGTGACGCCTCCATCCATTTGATCTCCCTGGCAAGCCTGCACAAAGAACAGCTTCGGTTTGCCAGCCAGCGTGGGACAATTGTTGGGCGTAAAGAAGTCACAGATATCCGCTAGCTTATACATTACGTCGTTAGCAAATATAGCCCTTAATTCCATGGGAGAGTATGGCAATTAAAATGCAATCGTTGTTCTCGTGATTTTCCGATGCAGCTCTCTTAACGACTCTCACAATCTCGTTGTAGCAAAAGTCTTTGTGTTGGATAACATCAAAGTGAAGCTGCTGGAGCACTCTCTCTAAATTCGCACCGTCCACTTCGGTGCCGACACGAGGGTTCTGTTCCATTCGTTCATCGAAATTCTTATGATTGAAGATTATAGCCATGCCGCGTTTCTTGTGGTTCATGTTGTACTCGGCAGCGTGTCGATGCGGAACTGGAGAGTTATAGCTCTTAAAAACTTGCTTAGGAATTGCTACTCTGTTTTTGGAAGTCGTGGAGCTTGCGGATTTGGGACCCTCCAAGCCGGCATCTGTTGAATCATCTGCATTTTGAATTACTTCCCTGTCAGTGGAGTCGTCTCCTTTGTTCGCAATCATTGTAAAACTCTTTTTCGCAATAGAATAGAAAATTATTATTATCAATTGGTTATGATCACTCACTAAAAATAATCAACTATCAGTAAAGTGTTTGATTAAAAGTAAATTAATTATTTTCGAAGAGAATGCAATTACGTACATTTAAATATAAAATTTAAAAATATATCAAAAGTAAATTTGGTTTGCAATGTCTTGCACCGATTTGTCTGCTTAAAGAACTAAATGTTTTTGCTTATTTACAGCTCTCTTGAATCATACTGGAAAAGAAAAGGGAAATAAGAAAGAACTGATAAGAAAGATAACGACGCGAATAAAACCAGTTTTGGTGCTAGCATTATTTTTTCATTTAATAAATAAAAGAATTTGCATTTATAAGAAAATCACTTAGTTTACATTACAAAAATAAATTAAAACGATTTACCTCTATTTGTTTCACAAATACTCCTTATACTCCTATATACCAGAGTTGGGTCCATAAGCATTATCATTACTTTTTAATTAAAAATAAAATTTTATTTCACTAGCATTGAAAAAAGTAGTGCTTATGAAATTTAATTTCACTAGCATTGAAAAAAGTAGTGCTAGCTAAATCGTCATTTCACTAGCATTGAAAAAGTAGTGCTAGTGAAAATTATTTAATTGAAATTAAATTTAAAATTTTTCCGTGGCAATTAGTAATGCCAATGAAAGCCCATTTTAATAAGCATTGAAAATAAGTTCTTGAATAATGTAAAAAAATTTGGAAAATTGTTTTTCCGATTTTTATAAGATTGTTTTATGCGATGGTTAAATACGATAGTCTTATCCGATAGTTTTATACGATAGTTTTTTACGATATTTTTATATGATAGTTTTATGTATTATAATTTCATAATTTTATTATTATTTTTTGCAATACTTTTATATATTTTTTGCCTTTTTTTGTACCCTGAGCCCATTAAAAATGGGCAAAAAAGGGTATATTGTGTTTGGCAGAATGTAAGGGGGCGTGGCAGACCCCACAAAGTATATATATTCTTGATCAGGATCAACAGCAGAGTCGATTGGGCCATGGCCGTCAGTCCGTCTGTTTGAACGCGTCGATCTCAAAAACCATAAAATCTAGAGACTTCAAACTTGGTATGTAGGTTCCTGAATACCACAGGCAGATCACGTTTGTTTTTATTTTTGGATCGGACCACTATGTCATATAGCGAAAATTAAGTCATAGTATGAAAAAGTTGTTTGTTTTAATCAAACTGATAAAATATACAATAATGTTTTGTTCATTCTGACCAGATTTGGTTCAAATCAAATATTTCTTTGCGGTATTTTTATTTGATATTTTTGCTATATTTATATATTTTATGCGATGTTTTCATTTAAAATCCCCATATAATATTTCTGCGATATTTTGATTTGATATTTTTGTATATATTTCTTGCGATATTTTTATATAATAATTATTATTATTATTTTTATATATTTTTTATGCGATATATTTATATGATTATTATTACTTTTTTTATATGATAATATAATTATATTCAAATATCGCTGTCCTAGCAAAAACTGTCCTGGATCCACAGTCAAAATTTTTTTTAAGGAAATTAATAAAAACTTTAATGCAGAACATATACTGAGTCAGTAAGTTTTAAAAGCATTTGGAATTATTCATAGGCTTGTCGTTGAATAATACGGTGCGGGTAAGCATTGTGGTAATGCAAGGGATCTGCTTCTTTTGATGCATATCTGGATTATCAGTGTTAGACTCAAACTTCACGGCAACACGCCGGCAGACGAATGTCAGCAGAGTCATCAAGTCCAAGTGTTTTCCATTGCTTTCCAGCTCCAGGCACAGGCTCTGAATAAACCAGGAGCCTTTTTTTTGATTGCGCCAGGAGTAAAAGCCCGGTAAGGTGGAGTAGGCAATGAGGAAGTCCGCATGTAGCGGAATCTTGTAGCTAACATCGGAGCTGCCGTCGGTTTGCACTTTCATTGTGACGCCTCCATCCATTTGATCTCCCTGGCAAGCCTGCACAAAGAACAGCTTCGGTTTGCCAGCCAGCGTGGGACAATTGTTGGGCGTAAAGAAGTCACAGATATCCGCTAGCTTATACATACCGTCGTTGGCAAAAATATAGCCCTTAATTCCATGGGAGAGTATGGCAATTAAAATGCAATCGTTGTTCTCGTGATTTTCCGATGCAGCTCTCTTAACGACTCTCACAATCTCATTGTGGCACAAGTCTTTGTATTGGATAACATCAAAGTGAAGCTGCTGGAGCACTCTCTCTAAATTCGCAACGTCCACATCGGTGCCGTGCCGAGTGTCCTGTCCCATTCGTTCATCGAAATTCTTATGATTGAAGATTATAGCCATGCCGCGTTTCTTGTGGTTCATGTTGTACTCGGCAGCATGTCGATCCGGAACTGGAGAGTAATAGCCTTCAAATGCTTGCTTAGGAATTACTCCTTTGCTTTTAGAAGTTGACAAACTTGAGGAATCGGGAATTACTTCCTGGCTAGTGAAGCAGCTGTCTTCGTTTGCAATCATTGTGAAATGCTATATCTCTAAAAGCCGAAAAAATTTGAATTAATTGCTTCGATCACTCATTAAAAAAATAAACAGTGAATTATTTGATTAAATATAAAATTACTTTTTAAAAGGAGATTGCAAATACGTACACTCAAATATAAAGTTGAAATTAAAATGCCAATAGTAATTCTGTGAGCAACATCTTGCACCGATTTTTTTGCTTTAAGAACTAAGGCTTTCTGATTAATCCGCCTCTATTATTTACTGCTCTCTTTTATCATACAGAAGTTGCTCTCTCTCTCTCTCTCTCGATGAATCATGAGCTTAATTAAGCTAAAAACTGATAAGAAGGGAGAAAAATTGAAATGTTCGAATTTTGGTTCACACGTTCGATGTGTATTTTAATTAATCTAGATTTTATTTACTGTAAATTTAGTTGTAGTAGAGGCCAAAAAATTATCAAAACGATATCCCGCTTGAAAATCGGTTCAGTTTTGACAAAGTTATGACAGATTGAAGTTGATTAAAAATAAAGCTAGAAAATGCTTAGAGTCCACAGCTGCTCTTATGTTCTCAAACATGTTTTGTTACATTTTTAATATTATTGCATATCAGCAGTCCATTTTAAAAAGTCGCTAATTAAAAAAGTCAATATTAATATTTATTATTAGTAATTATTATTAGTTTCTTTGTTACAAAGAATGAAATACGCATATGGCTTATGATTATAGATAACACCAGATTAACACCAGCACCTTGGTAGCCAACGAGACGGTCCATCTACAACTATAAAGGAGTCTGAAAAATCGGCGATATACTCATGTTCCGGTTTTGAATCCAGGACTAAAGCCGTTATTGTCTCAAAGGCTACATCCACGCAACTATCGTCTTTTGCCGAGGTCTCATAATAGGTGATGTCGCGCATCTTACACCACTGTTGGGCCTCCCTCATTGTAACCTATATTGAATTACGTCAGAACAGAAATATTATTCTTAAATAAGATAAATATATGTACATCGATTTTTTCGAACAAAAAAAAAAAAATTCACAAATGGTACCCCATGTTCATAATCTACGGTCAATTCTAAGATGTTTTCACCAAGAAACTATAGTTCTAAATTCAATTCCATTTTGAGTTGAAATATTTAGCGTTTTTAGTCCTTGCAAGGACGAAAATTATGTTTTAAGGACAATTTGTCTTTGTATCCTGGTCCTGGTCCTAACACAAGTTTTGATACCAATCTTGTCAGGATCGGACTAAAAATACTAAAGATATGGTAATAAATTATGATAAAAATATTCAAAAAACACGTTTTTCAACTCAAAAAGCGGAAACTAGGAATTAATTTTAGAACTATAGTTTCTTGGTAAAAAAAAATATCTTAGAATTTACCGTAGATTACGAGTATGGGGTATCATTTTTTTGTTACTTACTTGTCTTTTATCTGTTTTATCCGATTTATTGCCCAGCACGATAAACGGAAATTTCTGTGGATCAGGGGGATTGGTCTGTATAAAGAATTCATCACGCCATGAATTAAGACTATCAAATGAACTTCGATTTGTGACATCGAAGACGAGGACGCAGCAATCAGCTCCTCGATAGAACGCCGAGCCCAGAGATTGAAATCGTTCCATACCGGCCGTATCCCAAATCTAGAATGATTATATCAGTCATATCTATAGACCGAATAATTATTGTCAAGTACTTGCCTGCAATGAGGCTATGCGATCAGCTAAGAAAATATCCTTAGTGAAATAGTCGGCGCCAATCGTCACTTTATAGTTATTGTCAAATACTTCGTTGACGTATCGATTCACGAGGGCTGTTTTCCCAACGTTCGGGTTTCCCAAGAGCAGGACTTTCAAGAATGGCTTATAATTGTACGACATGCTGCTCTCTTTTTTCCCACTATAAAAGTAGAAGAGATATTATATACATACACATTTTTATTCCCGTTACTTGAAAAATAAGTAAAAGGGTATATTGTGTTCGTTGGAGTGTATGCAACAGGGAGAAGGAGGCATCTCCGACCCTATAAAGTATATATATTCTTGTTCAGCATCAACAGCCGACTCGATAAAGCCATGTCCGTATATTTATATATGTATTCGTAGGCACCACACACCTTATGCATCACCTTTAAACATACAATCTGATTATATACTGTATATATGTACACAAGATTTTTATCAAGCGACAGTGCTTCACGGAAATAAACTTGACTGTAGATCAACCAGGCACTATATGAGAACGAAATCGGCGAACACAGCTATAAATTCCCCTTTCTTTCTCATATTATGCTCATTGATTGTTAAAAAGAATTCGCACTCCACGAAGGAAATGAATCAGCGAATCATCTCAAGCAGAGGCGTATGCAGGAATTTCAAGAGGGGTTTTAAGGTCATGATATCTATATGTATCCACCTATATGATGAAGAACTCTCCCCAGCGTGCGCCACTGCCTATCTTTTGTGGTGGGAGTTTAGGAATAAAGGCATGCTTTTTTCAATTCTGGATACACACATTACATACATATGTCCATTTTGTATATAAGCAGACAAAACTGTTCAACCCATTACGACGACGGTGCAACGGACGCGACTTGAGGCAATTCGAGGCTGCAGCGCGAATCGAAATGTAAACATACATTAACAGCTGACTTTAATTATGGGTAACACTTTTCTGTCGCAGTCCTGCCAACTCAGTAAAAAACTTTGCCGCTGTTATATTTAATATTCGTTAAGTTTAAAATAAATATTTAGTGTAAATCTTAAAGTATCAAATTGCATTTAAATAAGTTACATTTTACCCCACTTTCAAGTATTGTTGCTATTGTAAAGTCGAGACAGATCGACAAATCGATTCTTTCCTTCAAATTGAATGTCGGGCAAACATAATTGTCAGCAAGAGAAAATTCAAGCAAGCCCAGAAGCGATTTGAAATGTAGACAAACCTAAACAGCTGTTTTTTTATCATGGGTAGCACTTTTCTGTCGCAGTCCTGCCAACTTATTCAAAAACACACTGCTGTAAGTTTAAAAAATGACTGATTCTGTTCTTGGTACTTCTGCTAGTGCAGGTAATATTTCCATAACGTAGAAACTCCAAGTATCGTCAAAGTCAACCGCAATTATCGCCAAGCTAATAAATTTTTTTATTCGCAATAAAGTTTACACACATTTTTCGGCATTTATATTTACATAATTATTTGTACAGGTACAAAGACTTTCAGAACTTTTGAGGACCTGCGGATCTTTACTTAAGAGGAAAGAACCAGCATCGTCGTCAATTGCTTTCGTCGCAAAGACTTTTTGCGCCACTGTCTTGAATGCATCTTTTAAGCTGCTTCCATCCTTCGCCGAGGTCTCAAAGTAGGGAATTTTATGTTTCTTGCACCACAGTTGGGCCTCTTCTGTTGATACCTGAATTCGAATGAAACAATATTATAATTTGTGGTTTCTTAGATAAATATTTACTTACGTTACGATTATTCAAGTCCACTTTATTGCCCAGTACAACAAAGGGAAAATGCTCTGAATTCTGCGGATTGACTTGAATTAAGAATTCATCACGCCAAGAATCAAGATCCTTAAACGATGTTCGATCAGTTACATCAAAAACGAGGATACAAGAATCCGCTCCTCGGTAGTATGCCTTGGAAATGGCTCGGTGTCGTTCCTGGCCGGCAGTATCCCAAATCTATTAAAATCATAAACAATTAAAGCGATCAGTAAATAGCGAGTTGAAGTCAATTAATCACCTGCAATGTTATCACGTTATTGTTTATAACAATTTTTTTAACGCTAATGTCTACAGCAACCGTTGCTACAGTATCCGTAAATATTTCGTCTACATATTGTTGAATCAGTGCCGATTTTCCAACGCCCGAGTTTCCCACAATGAGGACTTTTTGCTTTAATTTTAGGGGACTCGTCATGTTATTTTGTTGTTTCTGTAAATATTTACATAAATTAAACAAATCAAACAATCTGATAAGGAACCTTACACAGTCAACCCTAAATTTATTCGTACACTAGATTTTTATACTTCAACGAATATTTCACTTGTGTTCACTCTAAAGTAATATTGTTTTCAAAATATTATTTTAACAACCACTTTAACTAATTTTATTTATCTGTAATCGATATACGTGTATGTATATTTAAAGTGTACGAACATTTCTTGTGTTGACTGTATATATTAACAAACATAAAGATTTTCAGCCTTTCGTTGGGAGATATTTACATATATAGTATGTATCTCTGTTTCTACTCACAAGTATTTCAGGATGGGGTATTTCCCACAATTCTTTTTAGCAATTCTTCTGGCAGTAAGGGCTCAAAATACGACGTATAAAGAGCTGCTATAACGCACGTTCTTTCGTTCTACGAGATAAGATTTACAGCTGTAAGTGTAAAGTATGTTGCTTTTTTTTAATAGAATAGTACTGATATCGATCCTCTGCAGTAGTCGGTTTCTTTTAAGCTTATTTATGGGTAGCACTTTCCTGTCGCAGACATGCCAACTCAGTCAAAAACTATCGTATCATTAATCGATAAATATAAAATAATATATATTTTACCTTAATTTACTCGTATAAAACAACATTTAAATAATCGGGTCTTTTAAAAAAGGACAACAAAATTTAATAAGATTGTGAAGACAACTAAAGACAGACATAGGAAAGTTGTTTATTTTCGCATAGGGATAGAGATAGGAAAATATTTATCCAATAATCACGAAAAAGCTTAGCTTCCAATTATTTGGGACCAATTGTGGATGTTGTGGTTGTAGGTATTACATCTGGTAATTTCATGATTTTGCAGTTTGGCTTAAATACACATATTTTTAATATATGTTAATCCCAGAAAAAACGGCTGTACACGAGGTAAAATCTAGTGACTTTGTTGATATTTAAATAATTTTTTTTTAGAATTAAATTTTTAAACTCTCGCCGAGCGGCGAAGAATTTCAAACCTTCATAAAAATGATAACCTTTATTTTATTTAAAATTGAATTTTAAATATTCTTTGTTAATTTTAATTTATTGCTAAATGAAGTTCACATTTAAGTGCTCACCGTTTCCAAGCGCTAAGCAGTGTAAGCACTCACCCACACATGCATATCGGCCAATCACAACAGAGCGCGCTCTCGCTGGATCTTAGATTCCACAGCGCTCTCCTGTTCGAAATCAAAGGGCCAATCACAAAAGAGCGCCATTGTGGCCATGTTGTGGATATCGTGATGCGCTTAAGATGCTGTTCGCCTGGTATGATATCTGGCATTTTCTGGATTTTGAGCATGCCAGCGAATTAATTTTTAGGAGTTCCCTTCCCTTTGTTCCACTTTCCAACGGAATTACATTTTCTGTTTTGAATTTGCAGTTATCGGAGTTAATAATTACTTAATAAGTCACCATTGATTTTATTTATTCTATATAATACTAGTTGTATTACGTTAAATTATGAGCATGAACACTTTGAGGAACTTGGGTTTGTCTTGGGTTTCTCATTCAATACTATAGAATCGGTAAAGTCATCGCCAATCTCTTGTTTATCCTCCAGTTCCAGAACCCTTTTTGCTACAGCTTCAAAGGCTTGATTTACGCTGATTCCATCCTTCGCCGAGGTCTCAAAGTAGGGCATGTCGTACAAATTGAGCCACTGATAAACTGCTTTCAATGGGACTTCCCGGTGGCTGGACAAGTCCACTTTATTGCCCAGCACAATAAACGGAAATTTATGCGGATCCTGTGAGTTGGCCTGTATTAAGAACTCATCACGCCACGAATTAAGACTATTAAATGAACTTCGATTCGTTATATCATAGACGAGGATACAGCAATCAGCTCCGCGGTAGAATGCCGAACCCATGGCCTGGAATCTCTCCTGTCCGGCCGTATCCCAAATCTAGAAAATGATCACTACGAAAAGTACAATTTTAATCATTCCTTTGGGCGTTTACTGACCTGCATTGCGATCCTGCGACCATTTACTTCAATATTCTTAGTGGAAATGTCCACACCAACCGTGTTTTTATAAGTAGTAGAAAAGACTTCTTGAACATATCGATGCATCAAGGCTGTTTTCCCAACGGAACTGTCTCCCAAGATCAGGACTTTCAGCAGTGGTGTTTTGCTATAAGGCATTTTAGTTTGTTGTAACTGTACAACTTTTAAAATAGAAAATAATTTTTAAAAAATAATTTGCTTTCGTTTTTTTTAAAGTACGAACAAATAATTATAATATTATAATAATTAAATAATATTTGTTTCAAGAGCATTTCCAGAAAAAGGTGAAGCGGAACTTTAAACTCACAATTGAACAAAACAAAATTTTTTTTTTTTTTGAATTTATCCTCAAGATGTTCTAATTTTACCATGACACAGTTTATTAATCATCGGATAACTATTATTGAACATGGATGCATTGTAGAATTTACAATAATGAAACTAATTTTTCACGAAGTTTTTGATTTTTATTTACTTACCTCTAGAAATTGTTATTGAGATATTAGTCTGCGTATGCCTTCAACGGCTGTAAATGTAGAACTGATTATTCCTACAACCTACTGTGCTTACTTCTAGAGGCGTATCCATTAAAACGTTCTCAAAATACATCGGTCGATATCAGAAACTCTCCTTGCGGTCGGAGCTTATAAATAAAGGCTTACATAAAAGAAAAAAAATTGCACACTTAATTTTTAATATGATTTCACAAAATATAGTATATAGTTAAATATGAAAAAGTTAAGCTGTTTTAAAAGAGACAAATGTATTGTTGTTTAGCTTATTATAAGATGTTAATTTTTAATGAGTAAGAATTCGAAATAAAAATTTGATTATATATTTTAATTATTATTTTTTAGTAGTGGTATAAGTCATTATTAATTCATTAGTAAAAATTAATTTTACTTTCCGATTACTTATTTGCATATACACTTTGTTTGACTCTTAGGCTTTTCATCTAAAACTATGCAAGAATCGGCTATGTCGTCGTCGTGCTCTTCATTTTCCTCCACTTCCAAGACCCTTTTTGCGATCGTCTCAAAGGCTAGATTCACGCTGCTTCCATCCTTCGCCGAGGTCTCAAAGTAAGGAATGCCGTGCATTTTGCACCACTGTTGAGCTTCATTCATTGAGACCTGAATTGATATGAAATAAGTGAATTGAAGAAGTTCAACCCTTTAATAAGAAGTATTTTTACTTGACGCTCTTCCTTGTCCACTTTATTTCCCAGCACCATGAAGGGAAAGCGTCCTGGACCCTTTGGATTGGCCAGTATTAAGAACTCATCCCGCCATGATTCAAGATTCTTGAACGACTTTCGATCCGTTACATCAAAGACGAGAATACAGGAATCAGCTCCTCGGTAGAATGCCGTACCCAGTGATTGGAATCTTTCCTGCCCGGCTGTATCCCAAATCTAGTTCAACATTTGACGATCAGAGTAATTAAAAAAGAATTAAAATCCGAAACTCACCTGCATTGTGATAAGGCGATCATTTATAACAATGTCCTTGGTGCTAAAGTCCGCTCCAATCGTTATTCTATATACATTGGTAAAGGTTTTATTCACATATCGATGCATCAATGCTGTCTTTCCAACACACAAGTCTCCCAAGATCAGGACTTTCAGCAGCGGTTTATAGCGATACGACATATTGAATTTAGTTGTTACTGTACAAACATAATAGTATGATTAGTTTAACCAATGACCATAAAAAGTATATACTAAAATATCTGATATTTACTACCGAATGACGTAGCTAAGAGTACCTCGATTGCTGATAAGCAATATACATTATCAGACCGGAACAAACAGTTCAGCTATTTGATGCCATATTTTTTATGTGACGAACCATGCCAAAGTTTATGAATCAACGAAGTATAATTCCCAGAATTACAATTAAACATGAGGCATACAAGTTTTGGATGTAAAAATAATCATAAAACTAATTTCTAAAAAAAAATATATTATTTAGGTTCACTCACCTTTCGTTTATTAAAAGACTGAAATGTTTATACAAGAAATACACGTAGTTGATGTGTGCATTCTTCGGTTGTAAATACTGTACTGATTACTTAGTACAACAACTTCTTCAAATAATGAGCTTACTTGATGTAAAAGCACATACAGTGGCGTATAAATACAAAATCGTTCTCAACATATTTTAAAGGGAATTTTTATCGTAACGAATCTGACTTATTATTAACAAAAATTAGTATTTTTTATTTCATCCCATAAAATACAATTTTGTTTGTAACAAACTATTTTTAAAATTATAAAGAACGGTTGAAATTAATTTATTGGTTTGTAATTTAATTTAAGTCTAGCTTAAAAATTTTAAAAAAAAATCTAAAAAAAAAATCCCTGACAAAAGCTTGGGGTTGATATAGTTATTAAATTATATCATTTCATTTCCAATTCGATTCCGATGATTTATAGGCATGTGCACTTTGTTCGACGTTTGGGTTTCTCATCTAGAACTAAGACAGAAGACCCTTTTTGCTATCGTCTTAAATGCCATATTCGCGCCGCTTCTATACTTCGCCGAGGTCTCATAGTAAAGAATGCCGTGCATTTTGCACAACTGTTGAGCTTTATTCATTGAGACCTGGATTGATATGAAATAAGTGAATTGAAAAAGTTCAACCCTTTAATTAGAAGAATTTTTACTTGACGCTCTTCCATGTCCACTTTATTTAACTGTCATAACTTGATCAAAACTGAACCGATTTTCAAGCGGAATGATCATTTTGATCATTATTTGACCTCTAAATTCATTCTGCATTTAAATTTTGTTCATTTAGAAAAATTAATTATTTTTGACCAAAATTCGATATCGATGGTAAGGGTCCCCCCTTTGAAATTTTGAAAATTCAAAATTTTAAATCTCAAGTTTTCACTTTAAATCAACTCCTTATATCGTAATTAGTATAAAACAACACTTTAAACTTGATTCTGAGACCTTCCATTTTTTTGTAAAAAATCATGCCAAATTGGATAAGAATTTTGACTTGTAAAGTGATTAAATCCAAAGTCTGACCAACTTCAAACTGTCATAACTTGTTCAAAACTGAACCGATTTTCAAGCGGAATGTCATTTTAATCATAATTTGCCCTCTTAATACATTCTGCATTCAAATATTTTTAAATTCGTTTTTTTTAACTCATAACTCCAGTTTGCGATCCCTTATTTATATCGTCAAAAACTTTCATTTAGGTGCGTCACTGATGAAAACTTGCTGTTGGAATACTTACTTTAACAACAAATACATTTCATTTTCGATTCAATTCAATACTAAAACCTTTAGTTACGAAAACGAGAAATGAGTAATCTTTCTGTTTTCACTTCTTTTCATCAAGAGTAGTGCTGGAAATCATCCTAAACTGTTTGAGATGAGATAAATCGATTGCTGCTTAGCTTATTTTATAAGTTTTTCGTTTCAATATCTTCAGTTTTCGAAATGTTTATTGTAAAAATTAAACCAAAAATAATGAGAATGTTTAATGAAGACACATGAAAATTACATTAAGTTTACCAAAGGAGAGCCTTTGTTAATAATACTCTATATGCCTAATAAAATGAATTAAACAAAATTGGGCTCAAGTTGATTGGAAACTGATCTGTTTGTTTAAGCCAAAATTGAGTCGATTGCGTTGAATGTGCAGGCAAATATAATTATAATTAATTACAATAAAAATGTATATTTTTGTTTTTATTAAATTTACAATCACAAGATTTTGTTTTTTTTTTTTTGTTTTTCGTAATTTGTTGTTGTTGTTATTGATTCGGATGTAGCAACTTGCAACTTGAGGCAGCTGCTGTTGCGTGCAATAATTTTACTAATTAATGGCAAAAATATTACTAGGAGGGCATACACAATATGTTAAAGTTGCTGATGATTGGTAAATACGAATAGAACAGATCATAATAAATATATATTATAGTTATAGTAATAACGGGAAACTTGTACGTTACAAATCTGCTGAAATTTATCTGAATTTAGCGTACTAATTAATTATAACTAGTTATTCTGTTTGCTGAAATTGTTTTACTTAATCTTAAACGTGTTTTCTTTCATCGTATTTGTTTTGTTTACTCTTTATGTGTATAATTTTATGCTGTTTGTTATTATTTATAATATAGATTGTGTAATTATGCACTTTGCGTTGTAATTGTTTTGTATTCTTGCAATCTGTTTCATTACTTTCACATTAGCATTGACAATTGTCAGCGTTGCCTGGACGATTATTATCAGAATTCAAGCGTATTTGATCGGGAAAATCGTTGATGAGTTCAGCCTGAAATCAAAGAAAGTTATTAGTAAGTTTATAAATTGATTGGGTAGTCAATTAGTTAGATTGTTAGTACCTCCGTCTCTTGCTCCAGCGCATTCTTTGCTATGGTTTGAAACGCCATCTCAACGTTGATGCCCTCCTTGGCTGACGTCTCATAATAGGGTATATCGTTTTTCGATTGGCACCATTGCTGTGCACGACGTGTAGATACCTGGCATATACAAAAAAAGGTGTCATTATCTTACAAAAATTTGATTAATCAATGTCAACTCACCTGACGATTATCCAAGTCCACTTTGTTGCCCAGCACCACAAAGGGGAAATGCTCGGGATCCCTTGGACTCGCCTGTATTAAGAACTCATCACGCCACGAGTCCAGATTCTTGAATGAGTTTGGCGCCGTCACATCGTAGACCAGGACACAGCAATCGGCACCACGATAAAAGGCCACACCGAGGGATTGGAAGCGCTCCTGGCCAGCCGTGTCCCAAATCTGGAAGACATTTGTAATAATAATAATAATAATATCAATATCATTCAAACCAGAGGATCAAACCGAATCGAATATCGGTTTAAGTTTAAGTGTGTATTAAAATTTTTGCTGACCAAATTTGCTCGGTTTCAACACTCTTGTATGATTTTGGTTTAAAAATAAAAAATTCTTTTATTAAAAAAAAAACTGTTTACAAAGATCGATATTCAAATTTAAAAACAAAATTAGTACCTCCTACGAATTCCGCAATTTTTTTAAGGAATACAATTTTAGGAATCCAAAATAAGGAAGAAAAAGAACAGGAATTTTAACCAAGAAAAATATTCAGAGACAAAAACTAGACGGAAAGGCAATAGTCGAGATCTCGACCATAGGATACCCGTTACTTACTTCAATATATATAAAAGTACTTTAAAGAAAATATCGGTTTTGCACTGAAATCTTTTATTCGGCATGACTGCCATTCTACTTGTCCGATCTTGATGCGATTTAGTGGGATAATAGATAATACTAATATAGATAGTGTTAATTATCACAAAGATCGTAGTATCTTAAAAACCGTGTTTGTGGTGGTTTTCCGCGATTTTCGGGGTCGGAGGGGGCGTGGCTTAAATTTGAAACAAACTTGATCTGCGTGGGGTATATAGAAATCTGTGAGTAAAAGTTTGGTGTCTCTATCTCTTATAGTCTCTGAGATCCTTTTTTCATACGGACGGACAGTCAGACAAACATGGCTATATCTGCTCGGATATTGATGCTGATCAAGAATATATATACTTTACAGGGTCGGAGATGCCTCCTTCTCCCTGTTACATACATTCCAACGAACACAATATACCCTTTTACTTATTTTTTAAGTAACGGGTATAATTAGGAAAAATAAACAATATTTATATGTAAACCCTATAGATTTTGAGATAAATGGTTTAACAACATGTTATTTCTAATTGCTATTAGAATTAAGTTCAAAAGCCAAAATCAAAAATATTTTGGTATTCCCAATATTTTTTTTTTAATTCTTGTTTTTTCCAATTTTTTATTTCCCTATTTTGGTCTTATCAATGTTTATTTTTCTAACTTTTGCATTGCTAATTTTGGTTACTTTGGGGTGAATAATTTAAGTTATTTATGTTTAAACAATAACAAAGTCTTGTTTCGGTTAGCGTATCAGTTACGGTTAAAAATTGCAATCGGTTAATAGTTAAGAGTTACGGTTTAGATTACTCACCTGCATTGTTACGACGCGGTCGTTAACGACAACCTCTTTCGTACAGAAATCGGCTCCGATCGTTGCTTTATACTGATTGGAGAAGCGTTTGTTTACATATTGATTCATGAGTGACGTTTTGCCAACACTGCTGTCACCCAATATGATGACTTTCAGCAGAGATTTCTTTCGGGTGGCCATATCGTTATCGTTGTTGTTGGTGTTGCTTTTGTTTTTGTTTATTTCCTATTTGCTTTTAGCCTGAAAGAGAACAGATGTATCGACTGTTTGTTAAAAATACTTGACCATAAATACTAAACTAAATACTGTAATTGAATTAGGCGCTTATCTTAGCATCCGATTAGCAGTAGCAAAAACATCTGCGCTTGGCAACACTGACAACTTCTAATTGGAATTTGAATTGGGTTGGAGGCAATGAGAATTTAAATGATAACAACAACACAACAACAGACATGTGACTCATTTTCCATGAACAATGACTGATTGACCATTGCACAGAGCGACAGTACGTGATATCTAATGAGGGGACGAACTTATTGCCCGCATCTTGAAGCGATAACAAAAAGAATGATAATCATGTATGTACGCGGAGAAAGTGATGAATGTTGACAACAAAGGAAGGAAGCAAATGTGTGACAACAAAACAAGAGCGAATTATTAGATGAAGAAAACCACTCTTCCAAACGGAAAACGCCCATATTAACCACAGGCAGAAGGGGGAGTAATAAATAGTTGTAAGTAATATAAACACAACTGCAAAACAAAAGCAACAAAATTATTGCAAGTTAAATCCACAAATGACTTGTTTTTGCGCACTAATACCACTGCAATAACATCTGTATGCGTGCATGTGTATGTGTGTGTGTGTTTTTCTGTGTCTGGGCTCCACTGGCATTTTCCATACTGTTTTTACTGCTGCGTAACAATTTTTCAGCAAGTCTTTGTCTTAAACAACAAGATATTTGAACAGCCCAACGCACGACAATAACAATTTAGAAGCACTTACTTTGTTAGATTTAATTAATTGTTGTTTATACGCACTTTATTTCTTTTCAACTACGCAGTTAATTTTTTTGTTTTCTACGAATCTTTCTGGCCATTCGCTGTAGAGTTGTTGTTGTATTTTATTTGTATGAAGTTCAATTAAACTAAATCACTAAAGTGAACGACTGGTTTCAATAGAGTTGTCGTTTCGTTCTGAAAAGATCAAATGAACGGGTCATTAAGATCAACGAATCGTTCATTTTGCAGTTTACACAAAGTGTGGCAGCCTTTGGGCCAAAACAGTGTGTCCAGACCAGTGCTGCCAAGTTTTTAGGGGGATCAATAGCTGTTTCTGTCTGGAAATCAGTTAAATTTGTGTTTGTGGGCACTTTTGCCCAGTTTTACAAAAAATATTTATATATATAAAATATATATATAGCTAAACTTGGCTGAAAATATATTAAAGTAGCCAGATTTCCAGCTGATAGCAATTTTCAAATTTTTCTAGCAAACGAACTCGAAACTAGCTATAAATAGCTAAGTTGGCAACTTTGGTCACACTGCCGAAACGCAAAACAAAATATTTTCTAAAAATTTTAGTCCGAGCAATAAACAGCTTAAATAAATTAAATAATAATAATAAAAAAGCGTGTATCAGTGTAAGCGTGAAATAATCAATAATGGCAACGCTACCGCCGCGCAAGAATCAAACGCCCACTCGCATCTGTGGCAACATGAAACCGCACTTGACGCCGCTCCAAACGCTGCTCCAAATGGGCTTCCAGAAGCACAGAGCGTAGGTTCCACTCTCTCCACATAACATCCACATAGTTGTATACACTCTGTATAATTCGTTAGCAGTGATTTATGTGTTGCTAGCAACATAAATGACAACTAAAAATGCAGTGCGATTTATTGATTATTTTTGTGTAGCGAAAAAGCTTTGGCTTCAACTGGAAATCGAGGGGTGCAAATTGCATCCGATTGGCTGTTGGCCCATGTCAACGATGCGACACTGGACGAGTGTGCGCCACGGGAGTACATCATATACGCGTGTCCAACTGGACCGTTTCTGCAGCAGCTCGAGGAGTTTTGGTCGAAATCGCGACAGATGTGCGGCTGGAATGGAGCCCATAATTATGTGCCACACATAACGCTCGTATCGTTCTTTAAGGTGAGCAGCAGGATCAATTGATCTGGCAACCTTGACACTCGATATGTGTAGTTGTTTAAAAGTATGTTAGGGATGTGAGATTGGTTTTATAAATTTTAAGCCATCGTTCTGCTACAGACATACTGATTGGATTTTTTAAACTAATTGTTATTGTTATTATTAGGCACCCGATGAATGCTCACTGCAACTGTCCAAGGCACTGAAACAAGTCGTGGACATGACGGGCGCTCTCCTGGATCGACCCATCAAATTGGAGCCGTATATGAGCCAAAACTTTATGGGCTTCTTTGTGGCCGAGGATGATGCGAATTATTTAAAGCGTCTGGCTTTGCAATATGTCAAGGAGGTGTCCAATTCAAGTATGCCTGCAGTTGCAATTAGCAGTTGCACTTTTATTTGCTAATACTTAAGCACAATTTACATGCATATGTGGTTAGCTGGTTAACTGTTGAACTATCGAAGGTGGCTTAAGGTTTCGTTCTACTCTTGCTACTCCTTCTCTCTCTGTCTGCCTGCATCTACACACTTGGATTTGGTTACGGATCACAGTCATTGGCGACACTTACGAGCAGCTGGACGCTATTGTCGCGTGCTTTCCCTGGTGCGGAGCTGTTTCCTCGGGCACCCGCTGCATTCCCCGCAGCAGTCGATGTAAGCCCCAATCGGTTAACAGACACCCAAGCACACACACACTTGTACCAAAATAAGTACAATTTTGTTTTGTTGGTACATTGGATCGGTTTTCTTCTTTCTTCCAAATTGGTACATCTCCTGTAGACTTGGATTTTTTATTTTATTTCATTAATTGTATATAGCTACATTTTATTTTGATCTTTACATATATAATAAATAAATGCACAGCACAATTTTAACTTCAAATACAAGTATACCAAAATTCATTTTGCTTTTATATTGGTTTCTTATAGAAAAAAAATATTTATTTTGTATTGTCTTAGCGTTTTAACGCAAAGTACAAAATGAAAGATATTTTTAAATTTACTTTTCGATGTCATTGTAATCTAAAAAAACATATATATATTAAATTAGGAAAAACTTTCAAAACTATTATTTAAAAATGTTTTCTCACCCGTCTTAAAAATAAAACATCTTCACCATCGTACTGATCGTACTAATAGTACCTTATCGCACGTTGTCGCTTAATATTATCCCTCGCACCTGATCTCTCTTTTTTTTTTTTGCTTAAAACTGAAGCAAAAATGAGTTTAAAGCTCTCAGTGTGACATCTTCTTACATTGTTCATTGTTTAAATTGTAGCGCTGTAGGCAGATTTTGAAAAAAGTTATAGAATAGTAAAAATTATAATTAAAAATTATCCAGCACAATTTTAATCAAAACCCAAAGAAAGATTGTTTATTATAAGTGTCTTTTTGTCTAAGGCCTGACTTCATCAAGCCCGGAAATATAAATTCCTGTCCAACTTTATATAAAAAAACTTAGCCAGGAATTTTTCTAAGTTTGTCAAGAATTTTTATTTCCTGACCTGCTGGAGTCAGGCCTTTACTTAAAAAAATTTTAAGATCCATTAAAAACTGCTAAAAATAACCAAATGACCAAGGGATTACTATAAAAAATTTCAATACAAATATAAAATAATAATAAATAATAAATAAATTTCAGTTTTAATTTAAAAATTATAATATAACTCTTTTTTTTCCATTTTGAAAACAAAAGTAAAAGCTATTTTTCAATTTCTGTAATAAAAATTAGTTTATTTGTTGTATAAAAACTTATAAATAATTATTTTTTATTTTCACTATCAAAATAAATTTCAATATTTACAACTTATTATTAAATTAATTAATTGTTTTTTTTTTTTTTAATAAAAAATGATAAACGTACGTCATCGTTCTCTTTAAATAACGAAATTGAGTCGTAGCTGAGAATTATTGCATGCGCATTGAAAAATAAAATTAATAATATTGTTATTGTTATGGTTGCTTGTTAGCTTAACTTAATTTCATCATCATAAATGAGGTGGCGAATTTCGCGATATGACGTGGCAATCACTCGCATATATACATAAATAGATAGATAAAAATAGTAAGCAACTACTAATAGAGTCTATTACCCGTAGCAATCTCACTCGAGCCGCACGTTAAGAGCTTGCACCTGACTCTGGCCTATCAATTCCCGCAGTCACAATTCAATGCACTGAAATCGCTTGTGGAATCGCTTGACGCCAGTTGTGCATCCAATTGGGAGCTGCGTTTATATTCCCGCGATCCTCGACTCGCCACCAAACAAGTTAGCACCGCAAAAGAACAATTTAAAACATTATTTAATTTCAAATAAATTTAAACAGGTGCAAAAAGTGGTTTATCCGCATAATCCTCACGAGACGGATGAGTTGGAGCTGCGCATTGGCGACTACATCTATCTGAACAGCGAGGGCGTCGACAGTTCCAGTGACGGTTGGGCCGAGGGCATCTCCTGGCTCACCGGCAGCACCGGACACTTGCCCGTGAATTATACGGAACGCACTGCCGAATCGGATGCCTGGACACTGCATCGGGTTGTACAGCTCTCGAAGAGCGTCGCCTCCTCCCTCAACTCGGCCGAGGATCTGGACATAGTGGACGGACGCAGCATATCCACAGACCAAGAACCGGATACTCAACCCGAACCGGAACCAGAGCACCGTCTACGTCAAAGTGAGTGATCTAATCTAAAGTGATCTAAAGAAATTTAAATGTTAAATGACCGGGTTCAAAAGTATCAGATTTTTACTACTAAATATTGTGAAATGACCCATAGTGCATTGATTCGATTGTTTTGAATACTTGTAGGCATACATCCGGAGATTATAGAGGGATCCTCATCGTTTGAGGAGTCGGAGCAGAGTGTGGAGAAGTATCTGCGACAGACACTGCAGCCCTGTTTGGAGCTGCCCTCGCTGCAGTTGCTTCAGAATCACAACCTGACACAATCTACACAAAATCCACACACGCCAACAATTGAGATAACTGCCAATATGTCATCGTGTTCAACCTCGAACTCGGTGTCCAAGAACGTGGATGAGATAATGGTGGAACCAGCTCAGATTCAGCCACCCCGGCCGGATGATACGCTCAGTGTACACTCGAATCCGGAGCCATCGTTGCATCCGAACTCGTTGGATGCGATGCACGCCAAGAACCGCAAGATCTACATAATGCGACATGGCGAACGTGTGGACTTCACCTTTGGCACCTGGATTCCCTACTGCTTCGATGAGTTTGGTCACTATATGAGAAAGGATCTCAACATGCCAAAGGCGCTGCCACAGCGCAAGAACAGTCCCGAGGGTTGGCAGAACGATTCGCCGCTGACCAATGTGGGTCTCTACCAGGCACGTCTCACCGGAGAAGCGCTACGCGAGGCGCAGGTGCAAATCGATCATGTCTACTGCTCGCCCTCGTACCGCTGTGTCCAGACCTGCACCAGTGCTTTGGAGGGTCTCCAGATCAGCGGACAGCACAAGATCAAGCTGGAGCCGGGTCTGTTCGAGTGGATGGCCTGGTATCCCGCTGGTGTGCCCGACTGGCTCAGCAGCAGCGAGTTGATCGAGGCCAAATACGACATCGATCTCAACTACACGCCCATTCAGCAGGCCTCGGATCTAACCGGACAGCTGAAGGAATCCTCGGAGCAGTTCTACACGCGCAATCATCAAGTGCTGCTGCAGCTGCTCGAGCGAACCAGTGAGTGATTCAAATACTCCATTTTTATAAACCATTATTGATTTCTATGGAAATTTTAAAATTAAAAAAAAAAGAGGAAATAGGAATCTTGTAAATTTCTAATTAAATATTAGGAAAGATATATATAAGAATTTCGATAAATAATAAGAATACTAAAATTTAGAAACAAATATTAGGAAAACAATACAAAAATGGAGAGTCCAAGATTATAAATCATGCTATTAAAGATTAATCTATTAATATATAGGAATTTTAATACTTGGAAAAAATAAACTACAAGCAATGTTATTAGAAATTTAAATCGAGGAAAAATATGTGGATTCTTTAAGAAATTCGATTAAATATACCAAGAATACCAACATTTAAAAAAAAAAAGGAATAACTAGAAAATCAAGATTAGAAAATATATATTAGAGAGGCATAAATTTAGTTTGCTCCATCGGAACTTTGAGAAATAATAGGAACATAGAAATCAAGCACTTGAAGCAATATTCATAGCTCCTATGAGATTCCCTATTAATCTCTGTACTTGCTTCTTTCCAGCTGGCAACATACTTCTCGTTGCCCACGCCACCACTCTGGACACCTGTTCCAGGCAGCTGACGGGGGGCGTGGCACGCAGCAGCAACGAGCTGCGTCAGGTTATACACAAGATACCCTACTGTAGTCTGGCCACCGTCGAGCAGATGGATGGCGTCTGGAAGCTGGTCGAGCCGGAGTCTCTGCCCGTCACACATTCGAAAAATCCGCGCTTCGAGTGGAATGCGTTGTCGACCACCTAGTGTCCGTGCTTGGAGCAGTTTCTCTGCACACACTGAGACGGGAGACGGGAAACTGAATCAAAGGATCATTCGACACTTGACCAAACAGAGAATCACACGTATAAATACGCAAAAAGAAACCCACATACGTAAATTGTTAAGTTTATGCTAAAGATTGCTTAGCTTTTTTATGTTATTTATAGTTATTAATCATATCGAAAATAATTGTTTAGTTGAGTTTGAAAGCAGGAAACGAAAATAACAGTAATGGAATAACTAAAATGGAACTACGAAATTAATGTTAAGAATAATTATACAACAAAGTTTATATATTTTCCTCACTATTATCGAAATCTGTGAAAGTCTTCTGTTAACTGTTCAATTTATATTCTTTTAATTTATTTTTATTTAATATGTGCGAAAGAAAATTTAATTCTGTTTTTAAAATTAAAGTTACGAAATAAGAGTTATTTTTGGTTTTGCTTGAAAATATCTTATATTAACCTAAATCTGAATTCTGTTTTTAAAATAAGCGTGACGGACTAAGAGTTACTTTTCATGCGGTTTAAAATACTTTATTCTTTTTAAATCTTCAATTAGAAGTGTTTAAGTTTCTCCTATTCCATATTTATTCCATAATTTTTGAATAATAAAAGGGTGTTTTTCCCTAACCTTTATTTAAAATTCAAAAATATCTGTTATTTTTTTTTTAATTAAAATTGGAAAAACTATTATGAAGAAAATTTGATTTTCAAACATAAAAATTACGGTCACTGATTGAAAGGCTTCCATTTGCTCCAATAGAAACCAGACATTTCAATATTTGTAATATCTGAACAAAACAATAATGAATTTTGGCTGAAATTGAGCATGTTTTTTTAGCTCAATACTTTCATAGATTTTATATAAATTATTAAATAATGAGGCGCGCTTTTAGCCTTGTTAACAGCAACAAATTGTTGACTGTTTGTTAGCTGCTTTAGTTATGCTTTAGCTTCGCCCGTTGGCATTATTAATGAATTAATTACTCGCGTACTCTTGATTAGCCTTAGCCGTAGTGCAGTTCCAATAATCGAAACATAAATATATATATATATAAATTTCTGAATACTGAAAAATCTAGCAAACCAGAGGCATATTCTAACTGTAGTGTCTATATATCAGACTTTATAGAGTGGCAAATATATATATTTGGCCCATAGTTATACAAATAAACATTAAGAGCATTATGTAACGCACAATTTAAAAACAATAAAGTTAAATATACATAAAAATTTAATTGAATTATTCAACTCTTTAACTCAATCTTAAACATATTTTTTTGTACTTACGAAATTGTTAAGTTGACCATAAATAAATATTCAACAATTGGCTTTGTTTTTATAATTGTTTTTTATTATTTATTGCGCATTGAATTAGTAATTGTTTTAAAACTATGAAATATATAATTGTTGAACTATTTAATTGAATTATTATTATTATTATTTGTATTGGTATTTGTAATATTTATACATATATATGTACTTTTTTTAATTTGTTATTACTTTCAGTTATTGTTTTTTTTTTTTATTTTGTAATAAGTTGGGCTCAGTTAACAAACTTAAAATAATTGTATTTTTTATGTAATTTAAAAAGAATTGTAGTTATTCATTGGATTTGTTAATGAAAATTGCTCATTGAAAGCTTAAGTCGATTTTTAAGCATTTCTTTTGTAGAATTATAAAAAGATTTAAAAAAAAAAGGTATGCCACATCAAGACAAACAGAAGATAAAAAGATACAGATACATTTATTTGTGTTTGTATTTTTGCTGAAATCGAAATCGAAATTAAGGGGTGCTCAGATGCAGAGTGAAGAATCTGCTGAAGAATCCCCATTCCTGGGTCAACTCAAGACCTAGAAGAAGCACAAGCAGCAGCAGAGCCAGACTTGCTTTTAGCCAGGATTGTTTATTTAATTGTTAGCACTGCACTTTGCCGTATTGGACGCCACGGCGTTCCAGATGCTCGCGGTATTCCTTGTAGTGCATCTGAATCTCCTGGGAGCGATAGCGCGTCAGTTTGATGGATTTGCGCAGCTCCTGGGTGATGACAGCCCGATAGCCACCCTTTCGCAATAGGGAATCTATGGTCTGCACCTGATCCCAGCCCTGTTCGCTGGCCACTTGTGGCAGATACGTCGCCGTGCGCTTCAATCCCCGCTCCGTCAAGAACTCAATACGTATGCCATGCACGCCCAGCTGCCAATCCAGATGACCTTGAGCCTCCTCAAAGTTCTGCAAGATGGAGACGGATACAGTTAAACGGGGCAACTCATCCCGTGAAATGGGCGCGAAACGGGAGTCCTTAAAGGCGCTGGTCAACGCGTATTCCCGTAGTCCATTGTGCAGTTCCATGGCACTAAAGGTGCCAATGCAGCCACGCAGTCGCTTATCTCGTCCAATCTTCCAGGTGACAAACAACGGATACGCCTCATTGCTAAACATTGGCACTCCGGGTCCGTCCATATTATTTAGCTCGCAGTCGAGCACCTCAAAGCAGAACATACACATATCCGGCACAGCAACATTATCCAAAGGTTTTATCCGCATGCCATTTCCATGTCCATTCATATAGTGGGAATTGGCATGGGAATAACCGGTTGAATGAACCGGTTGCTGCTGATGATAGTCCTCATCTCCATTGGAAGTGTTGGAATGCTGCGGCTGTTGTTGTTGCTGCTGCTGGTAGTTGTTGTGGTGATTGTTGTAATGGGAATTGGACATTTTTAAGCTTAAGTCTACCGATTATTATATATCTATATATCTAATGGCAGTGCAAGTAACATAAACAAAATTCTACTTGTTGTCGACTTCTCTCTTTCTCTCTCTCTCTCTCTCTCTCTTTAGCAGCCAAGCGAAACTCCTGCCACAACGGTTTGGATATTGGGTACTGGAAAACATGGAATGTGGAATGCATCTGTGGATCATAGTATTGAAAGTGGTGTGGCTGCGCTTACCTAGACAATAAAGTCACTGGCCACACTTTGGTCACACTGTTTGCGTTTGGTCTATCCGCAGCTCTCTTTTTTCTTTCTTTCTTTCCGGCCTCTCGGCAATTATTGCTGAAAAACTAAAAGGAATTTAAACTGCGCGCGTTAAGTGAGGAGCAAATTGTTAATGAGGAGTAACGTCGTTAGATTTTATACCTAAAATATACCAGACTCTTCTGGTATATCCAGATTTCCAGCTAATAGTAATTTTGAAATTTTTCTAGCAAACGAACAAAACTGAAAATAGCCAAATTTAGCTATAAAATAGCTAAGTTGACAACAGTGGCTACAATACGCACCTTTGTCTTGCATTTAACAGCCTGCACCTTTGTCTGCTGCTTCGTTGCTCCTTTTGCTGTTGTTCGCTTCCGGACATTGGCTCTTTCTTTCGCTTCTGCTTCTGCTTCTCTTGGCTGCCGTTTTGTATGCTACTCAGCCATTGCTCATAAACACAACAACATTGAATTGCAGGCTATTTGTGCTTCTTCTCCTTCTTCCTTTTGCGTGTGGGCGCCGTCGTGGTTATCTCCCTTTTTTTCTAAAAATATATTTTCTGTATAATTTTGCATGACTTCCAATGCAATTGATCGTCACCTTTTGCTTCGCAAATCGCTTATTGCAATCTCATTTCGTTATCTGCTTAAAAGACGAAAGAGAAGAGAAAGTAATGCAATTCTTGTTTTTCAATTCGTTTCATTTTCACTATCTTCTTAATTGCTCTTTGTTCGCACTTCATTTGCATTGTGCCCACACACACACACACTAGCAACAATAATCTGCAGTCACTTGCTTTGTTACACAAGACATGAGCTCTCTTTTAATCGCTTTATATTGTTATTTTATTTTATTATGGAATATTAACTAGCGTAAGTTACCTTTCTTTTCATGAGATCTAATTTAATGTAAACAAAATAGAGTTGTTTCAATTGCAGTGCTGCCAACTTGTTTAACTAGTCATGTAGCAACAATAAAACGAGCTGGCCGGCTTGGTTCGTGGTAAGTGCACTTTCATATGTCAGTGTTGTCAACACAGCTTTTTTCACGTCAGATTTGCAGTTTTTCGTATGCCAAACGAGAAAAAAAAAAGATATTGCGGGTGCAATGTAAAGTATGTACATAAATTTAATTAAACTGAGGCAGATTAAGGCTTTATGGAGCTCGACAAATGCCTTTCATTACTTGAATAATAATAAAAACAACTTAAAGTATAAAGGTTTTTAAAGATCTTCTAGTTTTTTCCGGCCGTGGAGATTTGGCAGCACTGTCATATTTGCTGACGTTTGGCAACTCTGTTTTGAATTAACTGAGCCAAACACAAACAAAAAAAAGTTAAGTGAAAAGTAATTGCAAATTGTAGCGCATAGAAATGGCATTGGCAAATGTACTTTTGCTTAGCCAAATAGCAGGACATGTTTTGCTCTTTATATTATCGTTGTGCATTGTGCTGCCGTTGTGCATAAACCTTAATCAATTTTGGTATGTATTCAACGGCGCAGTTATCCACAGTGACTAATGAATAAATTCCAACAGTGGACACTGTTTACTCTTCACAACGGGCAAATGGCGAGAGGAGGACGGCATGTTTGATGTTCATTGGGCATCGAATGGATTTTGCTCTTTCCCACTCGTAACGGGCATCTTTCTGTTGATTATCTCAGTGATTCAAATCTACCGGTATGATAGATAAACTTAACTATCCGACTTGATTTAGTTAATGTTTATTTATGCCTTGCAGCTATGCACGCATGAAGGACGAAGAATCTTTTATTGCTCTCTTTGTTGACGTTGTGCTTGGCATATGGATGCTGGCTATGTCCATTTTATCGGCCATTTTCATTACCCTCGGATTCATTGTGTGGTGCGACGGAATGACCGAACGTTTTCCCTCTTGCGAAACTTCCGCTGGCCAGAATATTATCCGGGGTGATACGGAAAAGATTAACACATCCGGATTCTACGTTGAAATGGGCACAACTCAGGTAAATGGACATGGCATAATAAAATATGATAAAGTACCTTATACGAATTCCGAATGTTTTTGAAGGAAACCAAGCTAAAATATAATAGTAACTATAAAATTATAATCGATAAACATCGATGGTTTCACGCTAAAACATCAATGGACTCAAACATCGATGTTTTTCCACCTCCATTTGTTACACGACTGATCTTCTGTTAACAGGCAGGAGCGTAAGAGATAAGCCTTTATTAACATATGAATCCTAGATTAGGAAATTAAATTATATAAAAAAATATTCAGACGACAAAAATTAAAACAATCGGAGTGCCATTTTGATCATGGTTTGGCCTTATTATATGTATTCTGTATTCAAATTTTGTTCATTTAGAAAATTTTATAATTTTTCGACTATCGAAGCCATGATTCTATGTTGATGCTAAGGGTCCCCCCTTTGAAATTTTGAAAATTCAAAATTTTAAATCTCGATGTTTTACTTTTAATCAACTCCTTATATCGTAATTAGTATAAAACGACCCTTTAGACTTGATTCTGAGGCCTTTCATTTTCTTGTAAAAAATCATGTCAAAATTAAGAAATATTTTGACTTGTAAAGTTGCTGGGTCAGAGGAGTGACCAACTTTGAACTATCATAACTTTGTCAAAAATGTACCGATTTTCAAGCGGAATGTCATTTTGATCATGGTTTGGCCTCTTTATTCATTCTGCATTCTAATTTTGTTCATTTAGAATATTAACTTTTTTTTGACTATCGAAGCCATAATTCTATGTTGATGCTAAGGGTCCCCCCTTTGAAATTTTAAAAATTCAAAATTTTAAGTCTTGATGTTTTACTTTTAATCAACTCCTTATATCTTAATTAGGATAAAACAACACTTTAAATTTGTTGTTGTTGTTCTGACAATTTTCATTTTTTTGTAAAAATTCATGTCAAAATTAAGAAATATTTTGACTTGTAAAGTTGCTAGGTTAAAAGCTGACATAATTTCGTATTCTGAGTAATATTTGTAGTCATTCGTATAGGGAAGCATTAAATAAATGCATTTTTCGCTTTTTCAAAACAATTACTTAACCAACTGTTATTTTATTACAATTTCTAGTTTGGCGCCTGGGGAGCATTTGCCATCTCCGTGGGAATTGGAGTGATCGCTCTGCTGAAACTGATACACAATCATCAGGTGCGCAACATCAAGGTGTCCATGTATCTGGAACGACAACGTCTGGTTAATCAACAGCACTTTGATGGTCGCTCGACTCCTCCAATCGCTTCGGGCTCCTCCTCTGACATGGATCCGAACAAATAGTTGGTGTGTGCGAGTTCGAGTTCGAATCCGAGTCCGAGTCAGCAATTTGTTATTCTTTATGTATTTCTCATCATGTGCATAATAATACTATTATGTCATTTAATATTTGTTCTCGTAATTGCGGTTGAAATGCGGCAGCCAGAATTAATTGTTTAGTGCAATTTCATTGTTGTACTATTATTAAAAAACAATTATATATTTATAAGTTATTTACGTGATATTATGTGTTATTAATCGCTGTATTCCAATAAATAATCATTTTACAAAAAGAGATTTCCAATTTATGATAAAGATAGAATGTGTAAGCATTTCCGGTAGAAATCTAAATATATTTCTTGGCTCAGAATTTTAAAAAATGTGCTGTTTTTATTGGCCAGATATAAAGTTCAGTTCTGGTCTTCTTTAATGGGTTCGGGGAGGTTTCCTTCTTCCTGTTACATTCATTCAGTTCAATTTACCCTTTTAGTAATTTCGTTAAGTAATGGGTATAAAAAGCTAATGAAAATCGAATGTATTTAAAATTTCCTGACTCTTTTGACCCCCCGTAGTAAATTTTTTTTAAAAATTTAATAATTAAATTATAATTTGGTGTCGTCTTATCTGCTGGAAAAGTTTTCAGTTTTGCATTCAACGGACTCAAAAAACAAATAAACAGATTTTATTGATTTTTATAGCCCGGGAATTAAGTTGATCTGATCGTCCGCTTAAACGTGTATCTAAGAGATATAGAGACCATAAGAAAATCAAGTATCATATTGACAACAGAACGATCGGTCTGTACTAAAGCTTAATTTACGACCCATCGTTCCTATAAAATAAAATTCACATTCCGCAAGGGAATCGGTTACGTTTTGACAAAGTTATAAGATTTTAAAGTTTTCGAATATGGCTCATTACAGTTCCTGATATTAATACTTACCAAAATCTGCATATTCAAAATAAGAAAAACAATTTGTTTGAATTCTGTTATGTCAGTTACATTTATTTTGCAGTTATTTCCGTTTCATATCTGTTTTGAAATGTTGCAAGAATTTGTCGTTCTGTTAAACGGATTTGGGTTTCATTTTGTTTTGTTTTTTTTTTTTTTGGATTTTCGCATTTGTAGTATTTTGTATTTTGTAGTTTGCAATTGCATATCAACAAAATGTTCATTAAAGACTCTTTTTAAAGCGACTCCCATTGTACAATATAAATTCCGTATTTGCATGCGTAGTCTGTTTAACAATTTCCTCAGGGATTTTCATTGAACTTCAATTTCATATTCATTATAATTTTTGTAATTGTAGCTTGACAAACTTTGCGTGTTTTTTAAATATAGTACATAAATAACATGCTTGTTTCATTGAATTCAATTCGTTCAAATCATCCACTGTCTGCATAAAGTTGAATTTAATGTGGAGCAAAAAATGGTGTCATTTTTTTTTTTTTATATTTATTTTGTTTTTAGAGAAAAATAGTTGTACATTTATTTATATGGATTTCTGTTAGGTTTTGGTTTTCTTGCGTTTTTTGATGAAACAAATTTATAGTTGGCTCTCAAATGTTCTCGTTATCGGTTTTTATAATTTTTTTTCTGTTTTGTTTTTGGTTTTCGCTTATAATTAACACTACATCAATGTATGTACTATAATTAGTATTTTTAGTTGTTTTTTTTTTCTTTTTTGTTGTTTTGTTTATTTATTTTTTATTCTTTGTTGGTAATTATGTTTTGGATTTCTTTGAATAGCATATTATAGTAATTTTTGTGTTTTTTTTTTTTGTTTACTTACACTAATTTCTTAGGTTTTTGTGTTTTTTTTTTTTAATACATTTAAAAAACATAACGAAAATGTTTGGAAAAAACCGTGTGTGTTTTGTGTTTGTTGCAGTGTATTTTGGTATAAACAAGTCAATAACTCAAATCTCCTGCGAGCTGCAATTTATGTGACAGTGGCTAATCGATTCAAGTTCGAGTTCGAGTGATAATTCGAGTGCGAAATTGAATAAAGTGCGCAACATGACGCACATTTGGAAAAGTCAGTTGGCTACGCAATCTGGGATGGTTTTTTAACGAATTGGTTTTTGTAATTTCAATAGCCAAATAATTGTAATATTGTAATTATAAAAAATTTAAAATTATACATTTCAAATGTTTACTTTTGACGCGCAGTGTTTTTAATTTTATTTAGAATATCCATTGCATAGCCAAATGGTTGGCGGGCCAAACGTGCGCGTTTGCTAAGAAAGAGTATACGGAAATCGGTGTGATTGTGTGTGTGTTCTGATTAACCCCTGACACTGAGCCCCTTAATTGCAGCTGGTCAAAGAGATTTGCTGAACTTAAAGTGAGTGTATCTTTTTATTTTTATTTTATGAATTTTTCTCAACATAATGTGCATGAATTTTTTGGTGCCAAAAAACATTTTGGTAGTCACTGTTATGCGATTTCCGTGTTTACATAACAGTTATGCGAATTGGAATTGGTATAAAAACGGTCTGTCTGTGTGTGTGTGTTTATTGGTCGAAGCATTTGCAATTGTTCTGCGTTCCAATTCCATATGTTCCAATGGAACCGAATATTCGCAATCACAAACGCTTCCACGCTGTGTAGTGTACCAGGGATGGAACGCTTGGGCATGCGAATATCCGTATTTGCAGACCATGCCCATTCGTCCCATCCCCGCATAAATATTGGAAACCTAACCAGTTTCTTTCTGTGTATTCTTTTCTTTCTTTTGTGTGTTTGTCTTGTGTCTAACAAAAGACATAATGTAAAATTAGTTATAAAATTTTCAAAAATTGTTTTCTTTATAAGCGTTTTGAAGTTGAAATTGTAGTTTTTCTTTCGGGTTCTTTTTTTTATTCTTTTCTTGTTTGTAATTTGTATATTTGTTTTCTTTTTCATTTCTTTATTATTATTTTTTTTTTAAGCGGATTCAAGCCCCAAAAATATGTTCTTTAAGACAAATGCACATGAAATACTTACACGCCCAAAACTGACTGACCGACTGACTGATTGACTGACTGACTGACAGACAGTACCAGTCAGTATCAGTGTGTTTAGGCACATTGTTTTCTTTCGTTTTTTTTAGAAATGCATTCGTTTACATTTTTTTTTTATAATTTCTGCACAAGAGCGGGGAAAATTTATACCAATTGCACCATCCAAATTAAATAAATCTCATTCTTAATCTCATGTTCTCATGCAATTCTCAACTTTTGTTTTGTTTTAATCATACGTTAAACGTACTGCTCTCAAATTTTAGTGCCAATATCAATTGTTTGTTTATGAATTTAGTCAAGTTTTTTTTTTTTCATATTTTTCGAGTACGAATTGTTGCGTCCCAATTAGTTTAGTTATTTTTTTTAACAATCTATGCAATTTGCAGCAATTTTTGTTTAAGAATGCTTCGTACAAATTTTCTCGCATCTGCTGTACTTTTGATGTTTCAGTTAAGTTTCTTTTACATTTTCTTCATATTTTGTTTTGTTACTTATCAGTGTATTTGGTTTGAGTCTTGCTGCTACCAAGAACCACTTGTAGGGTGAGTATTATGGTAAGGTTATTACAAGCTGGCGCATTCACTCACCACGAGGTGAAATCAATAAGTCACCTTGTTTACGGAATACCAAGCTGCAGCAGTTGTCAAATTTTGTATTTCCTTTTTTTTTTGCTTAATTTTGTCGCGTTTGGTATTTGTTTAAACAATTATTAACAATTCAATTTTGTACTATTTTTTATGTTGTTTTTTTTTTGCTGTTGCTTTATAACTCTCTTTGTAACGGTATCACTAAGCTGTTTCTGTTTCGGTTTTTTTCTGTTTCTCTTCTCTGTTTTTTACATACATATACATAGGAACAAAATGATAAGGAACATAATTGAACTTGAATTTTTTCTGTTACAACATTTGCCAGACTATTGTAGAGTGTGGAAGAAAACTGTTGGATATCGATATCACTACCGATATAATACTTGTTTATACGTTGCGCACAGCTGCATTAATAGTAGTATGTAGTAATAATAGTAGTAGTTGTTGTAGTAGTTGTTGTTCTTGTTGTCAGAGTAAGACTTAGAGATTCGAGCGGTTTGAATTTAACGTACTTATTTCAGACATGACATGATAATGACATATGGACACCATCTTTATATATACACATACATACGAATATTTGTTAAATACATGTTAGTATACATTAGTATATGAATAAAAAGAGTTAATTGATCTTTTTTTTTGATTCAAGCATTTTGATTTTGGAGTTCAATTTTGGCTATGAAATGATGGTGAAATTTTTAGCAAGGTGAAATAGGTCACCACAATTAGAGAAATAGTTCTGTGGTGAATATGTCAGCTTGTTTATAATTTCACCATGAGCATGACTATGATTGGTAGCTGAATTTTTTGTTATTTTAATTTTATTATTATTGTTGCTGTAGTTGTTGTTGTGATTACGCTGTAATTAGCACGTTAAATCAAACGCTCGCTATACCATATTCAGAAATCCGTATTATTCGGTCCGGCATCCGCCGCCTCGGCGGCATCACCCACCTCCCCCACACTAGGTGGCAACGCCAGGGAGAGCTGCGGCGTTGCCGTACCAGCGACGATCATAGTCGGTTCCGTGTTGCGGCGTTTCATTTTGAGTTTGTTCTTTTTTAACATGGTGGCCTGGGGTAATTAATTAATTAATTTTTAAATAATATATGCAATCAAGTTAATCAATCAATTATTTTAGTTAAATTGTTATAAAATATTAAGCGTCCGTGTTTATGTAGTTGTAATTGTTTTAGTTATATAATAGAAAAATAGTTATACATGTTATGTAAAATATAGAGAAATAGAGATAGAGAGAGAAAAAAGAGAAAGAGAGTTAAAATAAATGAAAATAGGTTTTTACACTTTTTCTTGGATTAGCATTTAATTATATATATTTATTGGGCAATAAATTCAATTTTGTAAATCAAGCAAAATGCAAAGAATTGGAATCAACTAAATTACAGCATTTATAATTAATTAATAATTGCATAATACAAAATATATGTGATGAGTTGAAAATTAATGCTGCACACTCTAAGCGCATTCAAAATGGCCGAAAGCAAGAAAAATAATATAAAAAAATATTCATAGACAACTTTAAGGGGCACTGTGGTGTACTGTGATGGTGTGGTGAATTATGAAGTGGTGTAATAAGGTGTAATGGTAAGTTCAAGTATTACAGCTAAAGTTTCAACAAGCGGTGGTCACTGTTCATCAGTTTGTTCATTTTTTTCAGTTAATTTTTATTTTCTCTTTCTTTGTTGTTGCGTTTCTTGTGCAGTGCGTGGGAAGGCTAAAGAGTTTTAAAAGAACGTTGGTAAGTAGTATGTATATGCTATAAAAAGTTTAGCAGTTGGCAAATAATATTTGACTAATTTTGCACCAGTTTTTTCACAATTTTCAAGTTATCGTTCAGTTTTTTTTTGCTTTTTTTTGTAGTATATTTGGATTATAGTTAAGTTTATGTATTTATAAATGTTTGATACTTAATTTCAATTGCAATTTTCCTATGATTTTTGTGCTTATTTCATTTTTGAGACAACTGACACAGTTTTGCCACAGCATTAAAATTTAGGGCATTCCTAAATGCACTAAAATACAAGACAGCTTCGTTTAGTAAATACAATTTTTTTTTAGAAAACTCAATATTTGCAACTCAATTTGCTATTTACCGATATATCGACCACACGATCCTTTTTTGTCGATCTTTTGGATTCAAAGTTTGAATTAACATCACTTGTTAAAACTTTTAGTGCTGCAATATTTTGTAGCCAAAATCAAAATCTTAGCTGAAGCTGCTTCAGGAATACCCCAACTATTTCTATTTATTTAGTTAAATTGATAGTTTGTTTTGCGGCCTATGGAAAGAAACAGGAGAACCAATATCGCAGACCGGACGCAAGTGAGGAGGCCAAACTCTATGTGCTGCCAAAGTGCAGCGAGGGCGGCACTGAAGGTTCCTTGTCGCCATTTTCAGCAGATGTCAGCTGTTGTTGTTGTAGCTGCTGCTGCTGTTGTTGTAGTTGTTGTTGTAGCTGCTGTTGTTGTTGCTGCTGCAGCTGCGATTGTTGTGCTGGTTGTGGTGAATTTTGCAGCGAGGTACTCAACACAGCTGGGCAGATATGCGGTTCCGTTAGACGTCGCTTACTCTTCGTTTTCTTCAGCATGGTGGCCTATGGTGAATGTAGCATAAAAACACACACATTGTCAAAGGCGGCGACTCAACGACAAACTCACCACACACACACACACATACACACCCATTAGCAAATGCACAAACCATTATCCCCACATTCAGTTATCAGTGTTGCCAACTTGTTTAGTAAAATTTATTTTCGGTTTTCCGAATGATTATCAATAAAATATTAAATAAAACCAATTCCCTTTGCTTATATTAACAAATATATTAACAATTAAGTAATTAACTTAAGCAGACGGACATTTCTATAGATTTTTGTAAATGCATAAACTATTTTAGATTTAAGTTTAATTTGATGCTTTACAACAATTTGAATACACAAATAAACCAAAAACAATCACTGCAAACTCGTGTTATATTTATTATTGATTTATGTACATGGTTTCAGGTGTTTTTCAGGATATTTTCCTACTGTAGGTGCTCTATTAAATATGTAATAAATAGCCAAACATACACAATTTTCATTTGTTTGCTTTAGTTTTCTGTTTTTGCTATCAAACATTACAATAAACAAATGACACAAAACACACATTTAGCACAAATATTTATTCAGTTAGTCTTTAACATTTTTGGGCTTTTTTTGGGGGCGTGGCAGTTGGTTTGGCATGCACAGTTTATACAAAAAAAAAAACAAAAATCATAATAAGATCGAACTACGTTTACAATTGATCTAATCAACAAGTTTTTAATCTTATTATTAAGAACTCCAGCATCCACACTTCTGACTAATCGATAGAAAACTAGCTAACAAAATATTTGTATTTAATGTTATATATTCGAAACGGTTATCAATTCGATTATTTTACCAATAAAGTCTATTTTCAGGAACGTTAAAATAAAAAAGGGAACAATTTTAAGTCCCACCAAACATAAGATTATAGGTCTCTCATTTTTTTTTTTTTTTAGATTATTGACGAGATAAGTAAGATTATAATCCTAATTCTTTTTTTAGTCTTCTTGCGAAGACATTGCGTTGTAAAAATACTTAAAATAATATTGCTGTTTTTTTTTATTTTTGTAATTGGGTTAATATTATACTTTTACATTATTTGTTAAAACATTTGTCTTGTATGATTTTGGGGTTTCTGAATTTTGTTTTGAGGGTGTGCAATTAGAAAATAACGCATAAATAGACAATATGCAGAAATTGTTGAGGAAATCATAATGATATCAAAAAGCGCATAAAAAGAAAGACTTATTTGCTTGGTGCTCATGTTTATCATTGATCATGATCAGTCCCATTTGAACTTATATTTTTATAAATAAAAAAAAAATAAAATACGAAAAACGTTTATTTAAATATATTAAAAAGCAGACATGCTTTAACAACTGAGCGGCTTTAACATGCATGTCTTACTTAAGTAAGAGAATAGAAAAGAAATAATGAATAAACTTACCTTTAGCGCTGACTTGAGGACTACAACATCGCCAGGACTTTGGATCCATGGCTCGCCGTCCACCTGTACGGGCATATCGGTGTTCAAGTGGATTTTAATGTGACCACCCTGTAAACCGAAAGATAAAGAGAAACACAATTTACTAAGTTGACCGATGTGGTGCATGATTAATATTTACCTGTGCAATTCGCATTGCCGTCCGAATGCCTGACTGTATTTGACCCAAATGAACAACACCTGTTACGCCCACAACCTCCAACATGCCATCGTAATGATTTGGCGTACTGAATTGATCGTCCTTATCAGGACCCCAGGGATTAGCACCGCTTCCCCAGCTGAAAGTGAAAAAAGTTTAATTTAATTTTAATTTTTAATTGATATGTCATTATTTATTTTTGGGAAAACCCCAGTAAAATCCAATTAAAACTGATTTGTGCATCATTAAGTTAAAATGTATCTGAGCATTGTACAGGTCAAACCGCTTGAGGTACAAGTTTGAAATTTGGACACACTATACCTAAGATAATATATTGTATACTCTCATAAAAAAGCAGTTTAAAATTCGTAGTTACCTCAATATATTCAATATAATGATGCCATCGACTGGTGGTAAATCGACCACTTTGCCATCGACTTCCAGTTTCAGCTCCTTTTGCAAATCCTTGACCGTTTTGCGTCCCACAATCTTGCGTAATCCCATCTTCACATAGTATCCCTTATTGCGGAGACGGGAATTGAATTGATTGGGATTCTCCTCGCGTGCATTGTGAAAGTCCAGACAGAGATCGGCATCAATGCCAATGCCAAAATAGTTGTTCATCACAAATATCTGTGAGTTGTCCTCATTTTGGGCGCCACCTAAATTCACAAATCGAAGAGCAATTAATTGAGTCTTTTGTCGGGATTCTGGATGAATTCATTGAGAAACACACAGATACAGACACACACATCAACACATCAAAAACACATGACATCGACACATTGAATTTACAAAATGTACAACGAGAAGACGAGAGTTTTTACCGGCTTAAATCTTCCCCAGGACTTCAACTTGACTCGATAAATACATTACCTGATCTCCCTGATCTTTTGCTTGATAATATATAATTTGACAATAAACAACTAGGAAGCGATGCATGCAGTTGTTATCCGTGTACAAATACATCGTATACACTTCCAAAACTAACAGCATTTATCATCAGCTACCAAACTTTGGGTTAGGGTATCGGGAAATACTAGGGATTTAATCATATTTAGGTTAGATTTTTAAAATTATTGGTCAAGTTGTCAACTTTGGGTTGGGAAATTGGGAGCTACTCGGGTTATAGTTATATTGAGGTTATGATTTCAAAATATGAGCTTAAGCCTTTATATTTTCAGGTTTGGTTGTCATTTATCATCGGGAAAATACTTGGGTTTTAATCATATTGAGGTATGGCTTATCATAAGTTATCGTAGTTTAAGGTCAGTTGGCAAACTTTGTGTTGAAAGAGTGGGAACTACCCGGGTTTTCAGCCTATTAAGATTAAGTTTTTGAAAATTGAGGTTAAGGCATCATTAAGGTGAAGTTTTTAAAATCAGCTACCAAACTAATGGTTGGGAAAGTGGTAATTACTCGAGGTCATAATGAGGGTAGGTTTTCAAAATTGTAGGTTAAGTCTTAAAATTTTGAAATTAGATAACTCCTTTTTTAACTATGGGATATGTATATAGTTTTGCTATAGTATAAAATTTTAATTTTTAATTTTAAGCAAACGACTCAATATATACACAAATGATATTAAAGCAACTGATTCAAGGCGAATATGACTCTTCTTTAGCAGAAGAATCATCAGAAGAATCTGTTGCAGATATACTTTTGATGTTAAACAAAGTTATCATTAAAAATCATAAGCTTGTTGAATAATATTACAGCAATAGCTAAGAGTTTTAAAACAAATTACGACAATTGGAATTGGAGAATGCTCTCGCTCTCTTGGTTTACAGGGTAGTTTTTTTTTAAACTTGGGGGATTAATACTTTTATGTGGGTTAGGTTAGAATTAGACAATGAAACGTTTAAACGTAGTATAATAGTAGAAAGAATAAATTAAATTTGGAAACATCAAATGACCTGATATATCACTCGATGTCAGAGCCGGTAATTGATGATGCTGATTTGTTTGTTGCGATAGATGTGCTTGGTGAGCCTTCTTCTTCTTACCGGTTGTTTGTGAGGGCGCCTTCATCGCTGGCTCTTCGGGCTTATCTTCCGGATGGAAGACAACCGTCCAACGATCCAAACGTATCTCCTCGGCCTCAATAACATCACGCAGCATATTTAGGGGATCCTCGCCACCGGTGTAACCGGAGCCCCAACATAAAACGCGTGCCAGATCATTGCCTGCTCAAGAATGGTCAAAGATCATTGAATAGGGTGGGTACTAAGACGGTACTAACCTGTTCCTAACGGCACAATGGCGCACGGTGGGCTAGAACATTCCGAATCCTGACCAACATTATCCAGGCATTGTAGCACCCAGCCTATGGTGCCATCTCCTCCGCACACTAAGATCTTATAGTTGGTGATTTGACGGAATACATACAGTCTAAAAAGTGGCAAACAGAACAATTATCATTTTAAAGAAAGAAAGTTTAGATATTATTTTCAGATTTCGATTTACCCTGGCAACGGTCCGCCATTGTCCAAGTCAAAGACCTGGTATGGATTAAGTAGTTTCCTAAAGCTCGATATTAATTCCAAGCCCTGACAACCGCCAGACTTGACATTCACAAAGACAAGCAGTGGCCTCACATCCGAGGGAACCATGCTGGGTTCAATATTTGGCAACAACAGCACCAACAGCTTCTTGTCCTCAATTATCGTTTCGCGTAGATTGTAGAAAGCGCGAACCTGAAACGGTTGATATTAAATTAGGTTTATTGCAGCATAATCAAGTCAGGACAAAGAGTTTTATCTAACTTTAAGCTGTCAAACTTTGTCAATTCTTTACTGAATTCAATGAGTAAAGTATTTTTAATCATTGTTTGCCAATGGCATCTATAAGAACACCTACCGCCTTTTGAGCATCCTCGAAGGTCAGCACCACTGAGCCATATTCATAATAGATGGGTCCAATGCTGATGAATTTATTCTCATCGGTCACATATTTGTTGAGGATCTGCTCGTAGTTGCGTTGCGAGAGTCCAGTGGGTAGATTGCCCACAAAGAGAGCAATGTTTGGTCCATGGGGATCCTGTTTGTGCTGCATGTAGAAGCGCATTAATTCCATTTGACGTATGGAGTCTTTGCCCAATTGCTTCATAATATCCCAAGGCCTTTCGTTCCATGAAAGAATGCGTTCGGTAACGCCGCGATCGAGCAGCACTTCCGAGCATCTGGGAAGGATCAAGAGACAATCTTAAATTGGGACGAGCAATTGCTTTTATTTAAAGTTACCTATAATCCTGTATCTGGTTATCTTGTAGACCAAACTTATCGAGTGCATCGCGTATCAAATCCTTGATCACTGTTGTATTATCGACTGGCACATTGACATACGGATCCTCCAGTGAGCATTGCAATTTGCCAGGATAGACACGAACATGTCCTCTGTCTCTGTCGTGAAACCTGAGATACATGGCCGGTCGCTTGCCCTCCAAATGTGTCAGATTCAGCACTGGCGTCGGATCCAGCAATGGTGCATCCTCCATTCCAGCAGCTGCATACAGATCCGTCAGATAAAACGCCTGCGGATCACGTGTGATGTGAAATGCCCGCAAGGCGGTGGTCAGTAATTGTTCCAGGGTATAGGTCCGTTGTACGATGATCGCACGGTACTGCTGCCGTCGGAATGAGTTGTTGCCGTCAAAGACCTTGATCATCTCTGCAATGGATCCGCAAATAACAACCATTAATCTCAAAAATCAATTTCACACCAAATTCTCTAGATACATAAGAAAATTCCATACATAACTTTTTAGTTTCAAAAAGAATAAATTTCTAATTTCTATTTTAAATTAAAATTTATTTTCTTGAAAATATTTAAGTAATTTCTTATCTAAATTGTGTTTTAAATTAAAAAAATATAAGCTGAATATTTCCGATACAACTGAATACTTTTATATAATATCGCTGGTTCTATTTTATTTCAATCAAGAGTAGGGATAATTAATAAATTTATTAAAAAATATAAATAGATTGGAAAATATTTCAGTAATTTTTTATTTAAATTGTATTTTAAATTAAAAAAATATTAGCCGGATATTTCCGATACAACTGAATGCTTTTATTTTATATCGTTGGTTCTATTTTATTTCAGTCAAGGAAAAATAGGAATAATTAATAAATTTATTATAAATTAATATTTTCTATTTTAAATTTAAGTTTTTTTTCTTGAAAATATTTCAGTAATTTTTTTTATCTAAATTGTATTTTAAATTAAAGAAATATAAGCCGGATATTTCCGATTCAACTGAATGCTTTTATATTATATCGTTGGTTCTATTTTATTTCAATCAAGAGTAGGAATAATTAATATATTTATTAAGAAATATAAATAGATTGAAAAAATCTTACCTATGTCCTTCTCTTCACGTTCCTTTTCCTTCTTCTCTCTATCCTTCTCTTCTCGTTTGTCCGATTTGTGGCTAGACGATTCGGGGCGATAGTGTGCCGAGGTGGAAGAACCACCGCCACCGCTGCCAGCACCACTAGCTGCGCCTCCTCCTCCTCCTCCGCCACCAGCTCCGCCGCCTCCACTGCTACCAGCGGCGCCTCCGGCAGCGGCGCTCATGCCATGAGAGGATTCGGCCTTGCCAAGCGACTCCTCATCCTTGAAGCGAGGCGCATCTCCGCTGCTAAATTCCTCCGATATACTGCGTGCTAAACGTGCACAGAGCATACATAACGGTTACTAGCTATAACTTCTAGGCAGGATCGGGCATTGTGTTAGCGTTAGATGAACATGCAGATGAATTTATTTATGAATACATTTCTGTTTTTGCTGCTTTTAACTCCTCTCACAAGATAACAAACTGAAGTCCCTTAAAAATTTTAATTTTAAGTTCGAATTAACTTGAATTTTCAAGTATCAAGTTTAAATTGTAGTTTTTATTTTGATATTTGATATAAGATCCCTAACTTGAAATAAGTTCAAAATACTCGATTTAGTAAGATCAATCTTAATAAGAAAGAAGCTTGAAATGTAGTGTTTTAAGTACGAAATACTTGATTTTTTCACTCTGTGTAACAGTTAAAGTCTCTTAAATTGTTGTACTTCTGGCTAAACATTGCCTAATATCATTAACCGTTATTCCACCATAAACATAACGGTATCTAAGACTGTTTTCAGTTGTGCACAACAATAAGAGCGCCCAAATGTATGCAACAGTTTTCAAAAATAGTGTTTTTCTTTTTCCACAAACTAATAAATTTGAATTGGGGCTTACTTACTTCTGTATATGAAGTATTTAAGTACCATATTAATTAATTATAAAACAAGAAGTATATGATTTCTTGTCGATCTTGTGAGAGCAGTCTATGGGTGTAAATTGGTGTGTTAGTGATTGTGATTTGGCTGGTGATTTGTTGACTGACTTGTCGATATGATGCGATGCAAAATGGGTGCATTAGTTTGGCGTGGGTTAGTAGAGTTTTAGTATTCGGTTAAACAAATAAGAAATTAACTAAAGCGAAACATGTTAGCTCAAAAACTAGAACATAACCAGAAAGGTCCAAAATAAATAATCAAACAAAACGTAACGAAAAACACAAATTTTTGTTTGCCAATCGAGCGCACTGAGTACTGAGAGAGTATACGGCAGTCGGTGTGGCAGAGTTGCTGTTAGCTTTAAGGAGAATTCAAAGAGTAGCTTACAACAGAGCTGGGAATAATAATTAAAATCTGTTTTGATATAATTATTTCACATCTTCCAATTAATATTTAATTTTTTGATTAAGTTATTTCAGTAATTCAGTAAAACTTTATTGCCAAGGAAAATACTAAAAAAAAATTTGTACTGACAGGGATACGAAAAGATTCGAAGTCAGACAATCTTCAAACTGCCATAACTTGAACAAAACTGAACAGATATTTGAACGGAATGTCATTTTGATCATAATTTGCCCTCTAAATTGTTTTTGCAGTCAAACTTTATTAATATATATTATATATACTTATTTTTGGCGATTTTCTATTTCGATATAAAACTCGATCTAAAATTTAGAATAACACCACACCTTTCATTTTCCTGTAAAAAATAATGTGAAATTCTAAAAATATTTTGACTTGTAAAGTTGCTAGATCCTAAGACTGACCAACTTCAAACAGTCATAACTTTGTCAAAACTATACCGATTTTCATCCGGAATGTCATTTTGTTCATGATTTGGCCTCTTTATTGATTGTGCATTCAAACTTTATTAAGTTCGTTAAAAAAAATATTTTGCTCTTAATTTCGATTTCAATGCTAAGGGTCCCCCCTTTGAAATTTTGAAAATTCAAAATTTTAAATCTCAAGTTTTGACTTTTAATCAACTCCTTATATCGTAATTAGTATAAAACAACACTCTAAATTCGATTTTGAGACCTTTCATTTTTTTGTAAAAAATCATGTCAAATTGATCAAAATTTTTGACTTATAAAGTTGCTAGATCCGAGACTTAAGCAACTTTGAACTGTCATAACTTTGGCAAAACTAAACCGATTTTCAAGCGGAATGCCGTTTTCAACATGGTTTGGCTTCTATATTCATTCTGCATTTAAATCTATAATTCATCTGAATTTAATTTTTTTGATCATCATACCTAAGCCCGACCTAAGATCATTTACCATAGTTGTCGAAACCGAAACGGATATGGTGTCTGAAATATTGAACTAACTTTATCAAAAAACTATTTTTGGCTGAAAAAAGTCGAACATAAAGAATGAAATGTATTTTTTAGTTAAGAGGTGGTGATTTAAAGAGTATTCCCAGCTCTGGTTTACAAATGGAGCTTGTTGTAGCTGTTGTAGTTAATCACCTCGGCGTTTTTGATAACGAGGCTTACGCCAGCCGGCAGAGAGTCCTAGTCCGCGTACACGACGCAACAATCGACCGAAGACATGACCTTGTCCAGGTGCCTGACTATCGGTGATATCACTGCTGGCTGGGGAACGACTGCCTTCACTAATATCGCCAGCAATGTCATCGCCACTGAGTCCAAGTCCGAGTCCATGATGCTGATGAGGTCGATCATCCAAATACAAATCCTCATACTCCACATCATCGTAGGCATCGAGAGGAACTGATGCAGTCAGCATATGATAATTATCATCATAGGGCTGATAATTGCCATCCTCATCCTGTATGGTTATCTCAATATTCTGCGATAATCTGTCCAGGCTGTAGTTGCTTTTGGGAGAACGCTTCGAGCGTCTTCGCTGGAACAAACCACGTCCGTATTTCTTGTAACGTGAGATGCCCGGCTCCTGGAACGATTTACTCCGTCCGACCGCCGCCGTGGAGCAATCACTGGAATTGGGTGAGCTCAGGGAGCCACCTTTGGGTGCACTGAGTATGCTCTTTGGCTTGGACAATGGCTTCGATTTGACCTGAAGAGCGCTGGCAGTCTTTGGATGTGATTTTAAGGCTGATGTTGGCACAGCTTTGGCAGTTATGGATTTATGCTGATTGGATGTATTTGAGGTGTTACTATTACTACTATTATAGCTAAGATTGCTAATCAGATTCATGCTCGAATCGAGCTCATCCGTATTCGTTAGTTCACCGCCCGTATCGGATGTCTCGTAGCAGCTCTCTCGGGCCTTCTCCCCCGTCTCCAGCTCCACATCGCCGTGATAATCAGTTTCGCTGACATCTCGGGCGGATCGACGACTTGAGCGTTTTCTTAAGCTGACATCGCAGTGATCGTAGTCATCGCTTAAATCACCGCCACTTATATCACAGACACCATCGTCATCATTATCATGATCATGATCATGATGATGATCATTATCATCATAGTCATCGTCATCGGAGTTTATTCTACGCCTCGGAACACGACGACCGGGTTTGACGGCCAATTTACGGCAGAGATTCGTGTAGAGCAGATGCAATGAGGAATTGGTGGAGGGTGATTTTTGTATGGATGGATTTTGAATAGGTGCATTGCTCGAGGTTGTAGTCAATTGTAGAGCGCTATCCTGCTCCGTTACTCCGCCATCCTCCTCCTGATCCTCCTGCTCCTGTTCCTGTTCCTGCTGACTTGTCTCTCTGTCCACTGTCAAAGATGGCGTCGGGGACACACACAATGAGATGGAGCCACAGGATGTGGGCGTTGGCGGTGTTGAAAGTAAAAAATGTTGTTTCGATTGCTCAAGTCGCTGCCTATGAAGTTCCAGCAGCTCCCTGAGACCAATCACAGAATTCACTGCACCAATTTCAGCAGCAATTTCACCAGCCGCGGCCTCGTCTGCATCGAGCTCCGGGCTGGCTAACGTAACCAAAAAAGAAACGTTCAAAGAATAAAAAAAAAAAACCAAAAAAAAATTGATCAACTTAATAAATAAATCTAAATTAAAATCAAATCAACCAAAAAGCAGCTGAGGAAAAACGAATTTTACACTTGAAAAAAACGCAACAAGTTAAGAGAAGTGTTTTTTTTTTTCGAGAATGATCCTATCGAGCTGGAGATGATAATGTTCAATTAAATGGTTCTGAGAGGATGTGAGGATATACAACATGTGTGTGCACAACATCGATAGCTGATGTAGCTGATATTTATTGATTTTTATTTAGGTATATATAATTTTTTTTTTTTGTTGCTTGTGATTATTGTTTGTTGGGTGAGTGAGGCGAAGAATAATTGGTCGTTGAATTTAAAAATGGGCGATTTTAAGATTAGGAATGGGTATCGATATGCTGTTATTGATATTTTATCGACACAGGGAAACGATATGTTTTCGAAATGTATTTTCTTATGATGCACAATATTTTTGAATAAAATATATCGGAAAATGTTCTCATATTTATTTTGTTGAAGAATATTTATTATTTTAGCTATTTATTTTTATTTTAGTTTTATTTAATTTAATTGACCAATACCAGTTGAATTCGAAAATAAAACTTTAATTCTTTTTGATAAAATGTTGTCATAATTTTTATAGTCTACTAGCAACCGAGCTATAAATTAGCTAAATTAGCAACGCTGATTCGATGAGATATTTTCTTCTATATGAATATATTTATCGATATTATTTTGGCGATACCCATCCCTAGTATTTGATTTGTGGGATGAACACCCGATTGGTACTTACGACACGAATAATCGCGCACTAGCGACGTCTTGGATTTGACTTGGACGCCAATAATCGCCTCGATTGGCACCTCAGTACGTGGTATCGAAACTGAATGCGGAGGTAAGTAGATAGGTTGTAGTATACCAAAATTACATTCGGTTGGCAGGTACATGCGACATCCAGCGTGTGTGGTCATGCCACACCACTCGCAGCGATAGCCTGAAAAAAAAGAGTATTGCAGCCAAATTAATTATAAAAAATATATCAAGTATACGCATAGTACAAACCAGGGAACTTTTTTTTTTATGTTTTATTATAAAAATTACATCGTAATGATTATTTAATAATTTTTAAAAATGATATTGATTGTTTTTGATTTCACTCGATACACGCAAATGATTTAAAAAGATACTTGAACTTTCTATAATAAATACCAAGTATACGCATGGTAAACACTCACCTGTGAGACATTCCGAAGACCAACAGGTTTTCTTGCAGTAAGCGCATTTGGACGTTGATGGAAGATTACCCTCTCGCCAATGATGCTACAAAGAATTTAGTCAAACATTATAATCGAATCAATATTGATACTAATCGATGAATCAATGTGGTCACTCACTTGATGCTTCACATTAAGCAACTCCTTGCCGGGCACATAAGTAGCATTTTCTGTGCAATCGGGCACTGCAAAATCTTGGCACTCAATATGCGCGAAATATTCGCAAACTGTCAAATACGAACAAAAAAAAGGGTATTAACGGTCGGCTTTAAAAAATATCGAAAATTATGAGAGCTATACAATTTATGACTGAATAAGGCAAAATTTGTGATAATGTAGCTGCCATAAAACTATTAAGCAATTAGAAATACGATGCCCAATATGAATGTCGAATAATATTGCTCAGAATATGAAAATTTGTATATAAAAATTGAGAAAACAAAGTTAGCAACAATTTAACTTGGAAAAAAAATTTTAAAACTAAAATTATGAATTCTGTTATTTAGAAATAAAAATTTAAAAAAAAATACTGGGAAGATAAAAATTAGAAAATTCCAAAATTTGGAAATATTCAATATTTTTCAATGTATGGTTTGATTGGCAATATAATAAATAAATAAAAAAATCTCTTGGGGTACTTTTTCATATTATATAAGTAACCGTTTTCTTGTTACTGAACTGCTCTAAAAACTATGCTTTGAAAATTCCTATAGAATTCAATGTTAACTGCTATTCAACAAAAATAAATAAAGTAAATCAATAAATAAAATAAAATATTTCTAAACTGTATAAGATTGACAGCTTTAAAACTCTGTTCTAAATTGCAAATAAATTATATTAAAAATGTGATATAGTTTGGAGAGAACAATGATATGTGCAAAAGTGAATGTGAACAATAAACTGATGTGACAGTTGACAGCAATTGTGAATTGAAATGCATATAAAAATAAACTGACTGCTATGAAACTGTGAGAGAACTTGTAGGTAAAGGAAGAGAGATAGAGTGAGTGAGTGATAGAGAGAGATAGATGATAAGGTGGGAAGCTTACCTAAACAATGCACCGCTGGCGTTTCATCCAATCGCTTACGGCAAACAGTGCAAAATTTTCTCTTGTGATGCGTCGGCTCCGACCAACAATGGGCGACGGGATTCTGTCCAACGACAAATGACAACGACATGACATGTTTGCCAAGTTATTTTTAATTTTTAATTTTCAATTTTCAATTTCAATTGCAATGTGACGACAACGAATAGAGATGACTATATGTGTCTAAATGTGTATGTATATATGATATGTGTTTGCTGACAAAATTCTACGCACCTTTATAATGCAGGGCGCAATGCCGGAACAGGGCGTTACCACGCTAGTGACACATCGTTCGTGTATGATAAAGTTGCAAACTGCAAACAAAAAAAAAAACAATAGAGAGAATATAAATATATATGTCATATATAGTAAGTGTCATTCAATTGTCTCCCTCTTGCACACATAATGGTCTTTTGCTTATTATAATGTAACATACAATGATTTTACTTTAGGCAGGTACACACAGAAAAAAAAAAATACTACACTTAAGTTAATAAACTCGAATGACGAATGATGTAAAAATAATAGTCCCAATTTGATTGATTTTTCCGCAATCCTTGGTTAATTTAATCTTTTTTGAACACCATAGGCTTTTAAACTTTTCATATTTAGTTTATTTTTCATCTTTCAGTTTTAGTTTTAAATTAATTTATAGAATTACTGAAAATAGGCATAAAAATTCTTTAGTCAAGTAGTAACCATGCTGACAAGAAAAAATTTTAAATTAAGTAGAACTCTAAAATTACAAGAAATGGGTCGGTTTTTTACATGGAATACTCACAGATTAAGTTTGTAAAATTTTATATCAAAAATCTTTATTTCTTATATTGTAAGATATCGTATTGGAAATATATTCGAAGTACTTGATTTTTATTAGTATCTATTATACCCAGAAATTTGGAGTTTTAAATACGAATTTCTTGATTATTTCGCTCTGTGTATATATACATTTATATATACAATATGTATGTACGTGTGTCATTTTATGCCCTAGGGCTGAGGACAATCCCACGTCATCACTGTTTAGCCGCCATTCATGTTGGCTCTTGAGTTCATGGGCACACTTTTCATTGAAGTTTCACGCTCACACACACACACACACACACTCGCACATAGACAAAAGCATGCACATGCACACACACATACAGAGCTAAGTGGCTAACTGCAAGAGCGTAGAAAAAAGCTGCAGAGAGCCACACACAAAAGCGAAAACAAATGTTGAAATAATGCAGGGCAAACAAAGAACTTAGCCCTTTCTCACTCTCACACTCTCACACACACACGCTCTTTCTAGGCTTGTGTTAGTGTGTGAATGGCAGCAACAACAACAGCGCTCTTACTCCCTTTCACTACTGCTTGCTGCCCTAAAGCTCACGTACCCGAAAAAAAAGGTGAAGCATTGCATTTGCAGTTGTATATGTGCATACAGTGGCTCCCAGCTTATTTGACCCACTACTCTTACAAATGTATGACAAATTTTAAATGAATTTATATTTTAATGGCAAAAAGTTATAAATAAAATGGAAACGCAGATTTGTTCAATAAATTAAATGCTTGAGTGAAATATTTGCATTTCCCTTTTTTATATATTATGTTATATATGAATTGGGCAACAAAAAGATTAATATATATTACATTTTAATAGGAAGAAAGAAAAATAAATGACCTTAAATATTTTGTGCTTAATATAAGACCATTATAAAAAAAAAACCCTAATATTAAGAATATTTATCTAAAAAATCTCACTTCTTAATATAAGAATCCCACTCTTGCCAAGGAAGGAGGAACTAAGAGGAATATTTATAAAAAAAAAAAATACTAAGTGAGAAATAAAATTTTATGGGTATCAAAATAAAACAACAGTACAAATATATTGAAAATTAAAAAACTGGCATATTTTTTTTGTATTACTTCTTGAGTATTTAAGAACATTTATCTTAAAAAAATAAGAAGTTTTGATCATTTTAATAAGAACTTGATCTTATTTAAAATGTTCTTAGAACCAAGATAACTTTAAGAATTTTCTGTTGTCGACGCATATTTTAAAAATATATTTAAACGCCGATTTGGTAAATAGCTTTTAAGCTAAAATTAAATATTCTCATTAAATTTCATATTTATAACGTAGTGGGTCAAATAAGCTGTGAGCCACTGTATATGTGCTTAGTACTATATTAGAAATTCGATTATTATTTTTATTTTTAGCAATGCGTGAAAGTTGTACACACTATGCAAGCATATTTATGTGTACAATATACATACATATGTATGTATGCACTGCTTGCTCTTGTATATTTAGAAACAATCATAATGGTATAAATACATAAGTACTAGCTTGTAACGATATATATATGCATATGTATACACGTATCTATGTATATAGGCACCAAAAAACTAGGCCGCTGACCTGACGTTCTGACGCTGACGCTCTGACGTCATGAATGAACTCATGAATGTTTGTTGTTGCTCTTGTTATTCAGCTATATAAATAAACGAATGTTGTGAGTACCCGCGATTTGTTCTACGGCGCATGTTGCATCTTCCAAGTGGATCATCATCATTTTTGGCCAAAACGTGACGTTGGCACGAAACTAAATGCAGCTACTTACAATATATATACATACATATATTTATATATATATATAAATCTATTTGTGTGAAACATAATCTTATGTTTAGAAAAGTAGCAGGCATAAATAGTTGATCATTTACTTATACAGTATGTCAAAGAATTGTTTGGTAATACAACAAAAATTAAAATGAATGTCAACTGAAATAAAATAAAATTCGAAAATACTTATATAAATTAAAAATTAAATTTAAATTTATTAAAAAGTATTTGCTATTTTCTTTTATTAAATACAAAATGAAATTTTGAATCTAAAGGGGCTTATTATTCCTTATTAATCATATATATTTAAGATAGTTTAAGGCAAAAAAAGAGAAAGTCTTGCATTTTCATTGATATTATGTATACCAAAATACGCATGTACATATGTATATACATAAGTGTGTCTATATGTATATATGTTTGTGTATTTGTGTGTGTGTATATGTGTGTGTGTGTGTGATAAGAGCGACGCATGGGAAATTTTGAAATGTTTTCTCTGCTTCTTTGTTCGTTTTGCCGTCTGGTTGGGAAATTCACGAAACTCAACACACTTTTACTTTTACCATTGCAATTTTCTTGCTGGGTTTGTGTTCTGTGTGTGTGTGTGTGTGTGTGTTGCTTTTATAACAACAATAACAAAGGAAACATAAAGTCAAATTGCCTATAACAAAAGTATGCTAAAAGTTAAGGGCAAGAAATATGGCATAAGATGGCAAACATTTTTGTCAATTCATACACATTCATATACACACATACACACACACATGTACACGCACAATTTGACATGCGTAGTACACTAGCAACAATTAAAATTGATATTTGCATAGAAACTACACTACACTGCAGGCAATCAATTCAGAAGCAAAATCTACTGCACAATCCAATAAATAAATTCACTCAAAAGTAGATGAAGCCACAAGTAAATATAGAAATGACTGAATCAAAATAACGCATGATTAATATATATAAATATATTCGATAACACACACACACACATACACATATACGAGTAACTATATTCCTTTTACTTGAACTTGACCGCGGATAACATGACGTATGCGCAACATTAAGTCCAATTTTAAAATAAAATACGTATTTTCGAACGACCGGAATAAATGACCTAAACTTGAAGCCTTTCTAAAAGGTATTCGAATTAATTTTACTTAAATTCTTTAATTCAAATAAACCCAAAAGTTAGTCGCCAATTCCACTCTTTTATTTTCAATTTTAACATTTGGATTTTAAGCACGATTAATAGTTAGGATTTACATTACAACATTCAATTCAATTGTGTTAGGTTGAATTTAATTCAAAAACAACTAACAAAACTTGTTGGCCTGGTCCGTCACTTTGTCTCACACACACCCATACACACACACACACACACACTCACACACACACACAGAGCACTTGGAGCACGCTCGCAATGTACGTAAGCACACACAAGGCAACAGTCAAGGATATCGCGTGCGTCGTGACGCTCTGTTGTGAAAGACTGTCAAACTGCGCGACGTCGACGCTGACGCTGACGTCGACGTTGACGCTGACGTCGACATTGCCTTCAGCTGCGATAGTTGATAGAAAGATTCGATTTGCATACCCAGTAAACAATTTCTGTACTTTGGATTGCTTATGCTGTGAAGCACCCTTTTTGCTCCTTTCGTCACTAGCGCGGACTGCCGTCCGCAGTGATACTATAGCATATACCCATTCTAATACTCATTGATTTAATTCGATTTTTCCATGCAACGAATGTTGGATCATTTAATCATTTTTTGAATACTCGCAGTCTTTTACAATTTTAAATACTCGTATTTAATAGGTCTTTTTTTATCTTTTCAGTTTTAACTATAAATTTTTACACCAGTACAATATTTTACAGAAATAGCTACTTTGGGACATACCGGAATCGAAAACTGAACCGATATGTATTTCGGTGATGTCAAATATTTTATTTATAAAAAATGACAAGTTTTAAAGAAAAAAACGAAAATTAGTGCTCCTACAAGTAAGAGTTTTTCTCAATTAAAAAAAATCTTTCTTTCACATGTTTGAGAAATTTTGTTACAAGAGTTTTCGTTTCAAAATTAATAATTTTCAATACATATTAAAAAACTTGTAAGAAATTTCGACTGAAAATTAATAATTTTGAATACATTTATCAGAGCATTTAAGAATCTTCGTCTCAAAACTAATCATTTTTGTTGTTTTGTGGCAGTGTACTAAAAGATTTGATCACAATTTGACTGTGGCATACAACGTCAGCCATTTTGATAGCGATTTGAACCGCCAGCCAAACTGACGACCCTCTTAAAAAAAAAAAAATCAGTTTTCATTCGTTTTATTCGTTTGTTATGAATGAACAACATTTGGCTTTGACTATGGATGGAAGGTAATTAAACAGCAGCACAACCCCCAACCCCTTGTGACTCCCTCTACCCCTCCACCTCCCCCTACCCATCACCCTCCTTGTTGCCATCATTTGGGGCATATGGCAAGTCGGTTTTCGGTCGGTTCCGCCACATTCATGGCGGCCATTGATGACGCACTTTTAGCCCTTCGTTGCTATCGGCCAACAAGTGAGAGATTGGGGTGGGGAAGTGGTGGTTATGGGTAGTGTAGGTGTGCCAACATAAAGGCAGCCGGCTTGCAACATCCCACACACTCATACACACACACAAACACAAACACATATTTACAGTTAGTCAGAAAAATACTTTGACAAAGTACAAATTTACATACAAGCAACTAATATAAACATATTCTTTAAACAAAGTTTCTTGTGTAGAATAAAGGGAGTATACATTTTAAGTTAAATGATTTTTGTTATTTATAGATAAATAAGCAGTTTTTTTAATTATATAATAATTAATTACATAAATATATAATATAAATAATAATAATAATAGAGACTTTTAAAATCTGCTAATTTCAACAATCCTTTTGCTTATATATATATTAATTCACTATTACTATTATTACAATTCACTACTATTAATTAAGTCTTTTAAGAACGGCTTTCACTCGAAATTTCATCCATAAGCCGGTTAAAATCGGTTATAAAATGACCAACATAATGTTGAGTCATTACTCAAATTTTTTTTAAATCTATTTAATAGTTAAATACGATGAAAACTATCTCAAATTAAAATAACTAAAATAAGAATCCATAAAAATTATATACATTTGTCGCAAGAGAGATTGTGTAAATTTTTGACTTTGTCAAAACTCTTTCTTGACTCACTGTATGTATTTTCAATTCGTGTTTCTTGTGCTCACCTGCTGCATTCCACCCCCACCACTGTGTGTATGTGTGTGCGAGTGCATCTCGACCTACTTTTAAGAAAGAGAGAGAGAGTGAAAGAGCGAGAGCGAGCGAGCGAGAGAAGGAGAATTGTTGCTGCCTAGCAACTGTGTGGGTGAATCTGATTTCTCTCGCCTAATTCGCTCTCTCTTCCATCCGCTCTCTCTCTCTCTCTTTCTCTATGTGGCTTACGCCTCCGCTTGCATTTGAAACTTCATTTCATTTGCAATTGCCACAATTAAATGTGCAACTCAATTAGTGCAACACTGAGAGCCAGAAACATAGCTTTGCTATGTGAATTTCTATTGTAATTGAAATGCAAAAATGGTGTCTAAAACTCAACTGTTATATTCGGACGTATGACAAAACCAGCGACTGTAATCATTAAAAGTTTTAGTTTTAAATAATTTCATCATTTCAAAAAAAATTGAGTTTTGAGTTGCACTTGATAACTTGAACAATAATCATTATTATCGAGAAAAAAAAAATTCATGTTGTAATTACTTTTTTATGAGTTTTGTTTGTTTGGTCATAAATTTGAAAATCATGGTGAAATTTCATAGATTACACTTTAAGAAGATTATTGGTATATCTCACGCTCTTTTAAAGTTACCATAAGTGAATGATATTTTAACTTGTTGTGCTCTTAAAATAACCATTATTATTAATTGTGATTTTGTAAATATGTTTATTCTAAGTTGTTTCAGAATTGGTTTAGAAAAAGTTTTTACAATTTTTACATTAAAAATAATAATATGCAGCAATTTATATTATTAATGTATAAATATTTATGTTCTAGAGCTGTGTGTGTTTATTTTTAGCTGACACTGTCAAATTGCAATACTAAGTATAAGTATATACTATTTCGAAATTGAACGGATAAGCGTAACTGCAAGCGGGAAAAAAGGCACGAGTTTTCACTCGGGGAAATATGTGATCGACAAAACTTGAGGCAAGCGCGTGAGATTCTCGGTCATAAACATTTGCGTTGGCAAATTAAATTTTAAAACTAAACTAAAATTAAATGAAATGAAATAAAACGAGAATAAATATAATAAGAGCAAGAAAACTGTTCGAGTAAACAAATTAAAGCAAAGCACTTAACAAGCTTCCAATTGGGAGAGGACTGACCACCCTCCCTCTCTCCCCGTATTCTCTACCGACCTGGCCAAATGCGGTGTACAAAGAAATTATAGGAAGAGAGGGAAAGAGGCAAATTGGCCACACGATCATTTGTCTATGACGTCGGTAAAGTTCAAATGCGCCACAAATAGCAACAAAATAATAATGATCATCATGATCGTCATCATCACAATACATCATTATCGTAATGACGTAAAAATCCGAGAAATTACTTTTCCGCCCGTACTACAACTTTATGGTGATTTAAAAAGTATTTTCCGAAAACTAGACAAATGTATTTTTACATCTTTTGGATGCGGATTTTTGCGATCTTTCGGATCTTTGCGATCTATTCCCCGAGCGTTTATGCCTGCGTTGATGCCACAAGTGTTTGCCACAAACGAATCGACGTATATACGTGAATTTACGATCACATTTATGCGCGACCAGCGACACTTCACTGTACTTGACTTCCTCTGACAACATGATCAACAGACCTTAACTTAAAAAACACATGTAAGATCCATCAAAAGTTGTAGTTCTTAAAAATAAAACGACTTCTTAACAAGATTATTTTCGAATTTATACAATGTTTCTATCTTCATTAACTATCCAAGTATCCCTCTCTAAGCCTGATCAATTGATCTTAACCATGGAAATTTCATGTAAGATTATTGTTTTTTATTTTAATCTTTAATAAAAGTCTTTCGGAATTTAAAGATAAGGATTATATGAATTATAAAAATTAGTCATTAAGAATTCAAGAATATAGAATATCCATAATTAATTAACAGATAACAGATTCTTCCCGCAATAGATTTAATCTTGTTTATTGTCCCGAACAAGAAAGTATATAAAAATAGAATAATAAATCTATATATAAAGTTCAAAGTTATATGTAGCTTTAGATTTATCGTTTCTTTAATTAAGTATGCAGTATCTATTTCTAGAACTATAAGCTGAAGCAGTTGTGAGGTTTTAATAAAAGTGAAGAGTAAGGAAATAGAGCTTGAATATAAATATAAATGTATTTTTATACAGTTGTATGAAATTTTCAATATATCTGGAACGTGTCATATTTAATTAATTCTTAAAGTGGAAAATATACCAAATAATTCTGAAGAAAATATTATATTTTGATAGCCATAATCATTAAAATTAAAGTCAACACGGCTCAAACCGACTTTTTTATACATATGAGTCCCCAGATGACAGAAAATAACTTAATACCTTTTTCTGTGGTAGAGATTTTTTGTGTTTGGTCTTAAAATTTGTTTTTGTTTGTTTGATACTCTTTCCACTGACAATTAGAAGAAATTAAGACTTATTAGTTTTGAAAAAAGATCAATTTTCAAAAATGATTTTCACTCAATCCTCTCGGGTCGGAGTTTTATTTTGAAAACCAAGATACTATTTGAAGAAACTTGAATAGGTTAGCTGACTTTAGGTCTAGTAGGCATTGAGTAGGAATTTTCCGTGGGACACATAATCCCATAGAGTTTTTTTTTTTGTTGGTATGGGGTTTGATCCTAGTAGTCCCAACAGGGTTATAGTTTTGAATATAGATAGACTTACCTTCGCATATGTAGCCCTGTTGTATGAGGCCCCAGAGTAGATCCGAGCAGTGGTGACAGTAAGTTGGCTTATGAAATGTCTTCTTCACAAATGAATGCCCACCATCCGCCATTTTGTTTTTGATGCTACTGCCTGGGAGCTACAGTTTCCGGTTTTTTGGAAGGGCGGAAGCGGGAATGAGGACGTGCCTCAGTGCCGTTACTTTTTTTTTTTTTTTGTATAATTTTATTTCTTTGCTTTTCAAAAAATGCGTGAGGAGTTTGAAGTGTTATTGTGGTTATTGTGGTTGGCACAAGACTTTGTTGTGCAATTCTTTAATTTTTACTACTTGTTTGTTGCTGTTGTTTGTTGTGGTGGCCTACTAAATGTAGCGTTTTAAATCGCAGTTAGCTGAGGCAGTGGCAAAAATCTTGTGCTTCTTGTGCTTCTCAAACTGGGCGTACAACAAAAATGGGCGTGTCCTTGTCGCTCTGTCGTCAATATTCCTGTTGTTGTTGTTGTTTGGAGTTGTTGTTGTTTTTGGTGTTTTGGTTGCTGTTGAGGTTGCAGTTGTTGTTGTTGTTGTTGTTGCTCTTTTACTTTGTGATGTGGTTGCTGTTGTTGCTGTTGCAATTGTTGCAGTTCTTCTTCTTTGTGCTGTTGCTGTTGCACTTGCAGAATTGGTGGCTGACAAAAGCGATGACAAATGGACAACGAAGACGACGACGACAAAAATGACGACGACGGCTGCATTTTCATCCATTGGTCAACTTGTTGTTGCTGTTTTTTTATCCAGACATTGAATTGCCGGGAATTTTACGTGCGCCCCACTGCGCCCCTCAGCTTGTAATTATTTTAGCTATAGTTATTATTATTTTATTTATTTATATATAATTGCAATAATTTATAATTTTTTGTTTGGTTTTTTTTTTATTTTAGTTTATTTATATTTTACATTTGTATTTATTAATAGTTATTGGTTTCTAAATATATGTATAGCATTGTAGTTGTATTTGTTGTAAATTTATTTGGTGGAGTGCTTGTTGTTGTTGTTATACTTTTTTTGTTACTTATTTACAATTAACGTTTGTTGACTTTTTACTTCAAGCGTTGCACTAAAAAACACAAAAAAAGTTTAAGAGCTGATCACAATTGATGTATTTGATACATTGTATGCGATTATTTTACATTTGTTTTGACACGCACACACAAACACACACACACACACACACATACACACAGCAGCAGTGAAAATGTTGGAATGTTCAATTGGAGCATGTTTTTTCATCTCCTTTCTCCTTCTCTTTTGGTTGTGCCTCCTTTTTCGCTACGTGGGCGCCGCACCCCCAAAAAAAGCAACAACAGGCAATAAAAGTTTCAAGATAACATAATGTACACTGAGAGAGGGACAGGGTGTAAGAGCGCGAGAGAGAGCTGGTGAGCGTGAGCGAGACAGAGAGCGCATTGAGTGTTGTGATGTATTTGTATTCATTTATTTGTTTTCTACTGTTACAAGTAGAGAGTTTACTAATAAATTATTACACTATTCACTACATTAAATTACAAGAATGTCAAATTATAAATTTATTTAAAAATTATTCACATAATTTCTTATATCTTATATTTTCATGGTGAGTGGTGAATTTATGGAGAGCTGCAAATACCCGTTATTTGAGCGAATTTAACCACACATTGCTCTTCACACACACACTCACACGCACACACATAAAGTAGCAGGCACGTCACATAATAATAAAACTGGCAAAAATATGATATCAACAGCGTGTCAAGAGAGAGGGAGAGAGAGAACGAGCGAGCGCGAAAGAGAGCATTAAAATCTCTACTGAAATTGCATTTTAAGTTTTATAAACGTTGAAGTCTTCAACACAGGAATTAATTTGCATAGTTCCTAAAAGTAGGCAGCCAATTTTATATCAACAATAAGAAAAATATAATAGTTACTTTAATGATGACCACAAAGTTTATATTTCATAGGGAATGGCTTGAAATCTTTTAGACCCAATTGTTGGCGAGTGTGTATATATATTGTTGTGTGTGAGTGTGTGTGTGCAACGCCCACGCACAAAACTGAGCTACGTTATAATCAAGGACAATTGTCAAAACGCTTTATGCAGAATTCTAATTATAGTGCGCACACTTGAAATTTGCTACTTTCTATGACAATAAAAAAATAGTAGTGCAAAAAAAGTAACACTAAAAAGAAGCAACAACAAGCAGCAAATTTATACATGTATATATATATACAGTATACATATGTATGTATGTGTGCCGCTGTTGCCAGCTAGTCGCGACGTGGGAGGTGTATATTCATGTCCTGGTCACCAGCTGACATGCGCACTCACAAATTCACCACCACAACCCACCACACCAAAAGCTAACTGTGTGCAAAAGTGGCCAAGTTTAAGGATAAATCACTACGAAAAACAACACAAAAGGGAGCAACGAACACTGGCACAGTGGAACGCACACATTAAATTGCTGTGTGTGTAAACGAGGCAGGCACAAAAATAAAAATAAATAAAAAGTGAAATGCCTTACGCCGCATCAATTTTGTGGTTCTTAAGTGTGCGAATAATTATTGTTGAAATTAAATAAAATTATTGATGATGATGCTAATGGGGGGCTACGGTTGAGTACTCTTTGATCGGCTATAGTGTTGCCAAATCAGCTATTTTCCCGCCGTATTTGGAGTTTTTCGAATGCCAATTTTGAAATGGCGACTGTCGGAAATTCTATATATTTTCAAAACAAAGATATCGAGGCCTATTTGCATAAGCGCCAAAAAGCATATTTTACAGGAGGCAGTAATGTTGAGTAATCGTGTGTTGTGTTTCGTATGCCGCTTGTCGCTTACGTTATAATTGACAGGTCAATATCATTGTAAATATATATGTAACTACAGTAAAAATTTAATAATTTGTGTGCAGATGCGGTTGGTTATTATGAACACATTTGCATCAATAACAAATTTCGGAAAAATGGCGCTTAAGTCATTTTTGCAAATAGGCCTCGATATGTACTAGAAATACACTAAGTATTTAATCTTTTTACCATGTTTTTGTTAGCAAATCTTTAGTGTTTGTACTTCAAATCTGACAAGATTAGTATCATAACTATTGTTGGGACCTGGACTTTCAAAATATTATAGAATCAAAGGACTAATTGTCCTTAAAGCATAATTTTCGTGCAATCAAATCAAATCTAAAAGCGTTTTCCATCATAAGATCACTTTTATATTATTTAATTGATTTTTAAATTGTTTTTAAGTCATCACACCTCGAATCTACCACAAAACGTTTGTGCAAAAAAGAGTGCACAATTTTGGTACATAACTTGAACAAAAGTTTCAGTGCCTTAAGCAACGCGAACAAATTTATGGAGCAATAATAAATTTTTTTAAAAGCAAGTTTGTACAAAACAATATTTAAATAAATGTTAACAAAACATGTTGGATATGTAAGCAAACAGTGCTAGCGCAGGTGCAAAAAGAACTTTCTCAACACTGAAAGAAGCCAAATTATAATTTTACACAAATGTAAAACATTTTTTTATTTTTATTATTTTGTAGAGAATTGCTTACAAATTGTAGCCATTGTCAATTCTAGCTGTCACAAATAGATAATTTGCTTTGAAAGTTTTCCAACACTGTTTTGCTGCAAAGTATGCAGCACTATTTTTCGTGGGCAATTCGCAGGAAGTTTAAGAGAATTTCCTTCGTAAAATATAAGTACAAATTTAAAGAAATCTGTAAAATGGTTTTATGGCCTCTCGCCATTAAAATTGACAAATAAAAAGGGTATTATGTGTTTTTTAACTGGTTTTCTTGCAGATTTTCAAGCCTTTTCTAGCTAAGTTTGTTTGTTGATCTGACTTTAATATTTTTTTTTGGGGTTCCAAAGAGTTGGCAACACTGCAGCCCCCACACACACACGCACACTTTTACGTTGCTCATAGGTTGCTTTGTAGGTGTGTGTGAATTGAACACTTTGTACCCACTGAACATTGCTCGCCCTCACGCTCCCACCTCTCAACGTCGTCACATACTCCTATTCCTACTCTCTCTCCCTGTCTCTCTCTCTTTTCATGCTCCTCTCTTCGTTGCGCACTTCGCTCTTTTCGAGCCGCATGAGCAAATCGCAATAGATAGAGAATTTTTTTTTGCATGCTGTCTCGACTACTCCTGTGCGTTAATTCCTTGGCATACAACACACACACACACGAACTTTTACAAACATACACGCACACCCACATGTAGCACTTAAGTCCCTGAATGCGCGTCTTCTATTCATTTTAATGTATTTAATTAAATGTTTATATATTTTTTCATTGCTAAAAATTCAAAAATAATAAATAAAAACCCTTGCAATTTTAAAGTTTTGTTTGAATTTTGCACTTTGCACGTATGACAACGTAATTTTCACGCACACACGCATATGTACACACACACACACACACATTCCGACGCACACTCGCGCAGGCACAAAATTTTATGTGTACCATATATTTTATTTAGCTGGACAATTTGCAAAAACTCTAAAGCTGCTGTTGCTGACAAATTTGCACATTTATTAACTTTGCCATTTTCCACTTTCATTTTGTTTTACATTTTCACATTTCACTGCTGCCGTTTTCTTTTTATCTTTTCTTTCCGCTTTATTTTTCACTTGCGCCCTTTTCAATAGGCGTTAAGATTTTGCACTCAAATCTTTCAGCTTCTTCTTTTTATTCTACATATTTTTTTTTCATTTTCAATTTTCGTTACGTTTTCGTTTGAGATTTCGCGTTTTCGTGCACTGCGTTTTACTTAATTGTTTTCATTTCAGTTAATGGAAAATTTTCAACATGAGTTTTTTCAAGTTTTCCTACGTTTCTTGTACATTTTCCTGCTTTATATATATATGTGTATATATGTTTTTTTTTGTCCACTTTTGGTGTGTGGCAAATGAAAGAAAATTGATGTCTGTGTGTGTGTGGTACACACACAACCGTAACGTACACACCTAGCGCTCGTGTGTGCTTGTGCCTCGCTGAAGACGATGGTGCGCTCTGACTGACCCGAAAACTGAAAACTGTTCTGTGCTGTTTCGCTCACTCGGCTGCTGCTGCTGTCGGCGTCGCTGCTGCTGCTGCTGCTCCTGGCCGCGAATTCGGCGTGTTGAAAAATTTGGCGGCCGCAGCGGAAAGTCCCATCAACAACAGTGGGAAAATAGCGGGAGCGTTGCTCACAATAACTCTCTCTTTTACTCTCGCGCTCTCTTTTGTTGGCTCAACTGCTCACAAAATAACTTGCTCTCATTTTCATAAATGCTGCGCGCGCTTTCGTGCTAGTGCTGACAATCAATTTAACTTTTAATCGCTTAAATCGATATTCAGTATTTTTGTGTAAATCGATTTAGTTTTAACATAAAAACGAGTAAATGTCTGTTTTGTGTGGCTATCTTAAGAATTAAAAAATAAAGCTATTAAAATTAACTTTAATTAATAGTTTCATTACATTCACAATAAATATTGGAAATTTTTTATTTTTTATCCGATAACCACAAATAGTTTAGCCTTTTGAAGTAAAGTAAATCACTATAAGCCAATTCGTCAATAAGAAAATTGTATTTTGCTCAATTCTATTGCCTACATTTATGCGTTGTTTTTTCAGTTTTCAATTTAATTTTTAACGTATACCTACCATGTTTATTAAGCAGATAAGCCCGATTTTAACATAAATCGTTTTTTCTTACAACACTTTTTTACAATTGTTTCAAGTTGGGACTTGATTTTATTATTATTGTTTGTTATTATTATTAATTTTTTATTTATTAAATATTAAGCATATCGTTGAATTTTCAATGGCTCTTAGTAGCTGTATATGGGAAACAAAATTTCCCGATCTGACAGCTTGTTCTAGTTTAATCAAATTAAAAATTTGGTTGCATCCAAGAAAATTCACCCATTTTGGAATTGTTCTTAATATTGAAGATAATTTTTTTTTTAATTCTTCCAGAATTTTTGTTAGAGTCTTGTCGATTTTTCCATATTTTTTTTAGAATTAAATTTGTAACTTCTTTCCTCTGTGGGTGACGAACTTCAAGCCTTCATAAAAATGTTTTCCTGAATTTAATCTAGTTTCGAATTTTAAATTTTCATCGTTTATTTATTTCAAAGTTATTTCTTTTTGAAATTTTCATTCACCTGCACTTAAATTTTCTTGTGTGGCCACACGCGACCAATAACGCTTTCTAATTATTTCTGATTCAGTATTTTTTAACTACCATCTAATATACCACAAAAGTCTGGTATATTTTAGGTATAAAGTTAAAAGACATTACTCCTCATTATCATAATGCTCCTCACCTAACACTCGCAGCTTAAATGTTTTTTTTGTATATAAGCAATAATTGCTGGAGGCCGGTGCTAAAATAGTTGACTAGTATTTAAGCTATTTTGCATCGTTAATTCAGCTATTTTTCGGAAGTTTTTCAGCCAGAACAGCTATTTATTTTTCTAAAAAGTTGTCAAAAGTGTTAGCCACACTACATCCAGTGCTGCCAACTTGTCTAAATAGTCATGTCGCAACAAAAACCGAGCTGCCAATTTTCAAAATGTGATCATTTTTTGTACTCCACACAAGTGTGGAGCAGCTCGTTAAGTTAAGCAGACAGCAACACACTAACTAGCCGAATCACAAACCTTTCGATGATTTAAATTAATTGTATGAATTTAATTTTTATTAGCGCATTTATTTAAATTCTTTCAGGTGCAACAAAAGTTGGCAATTAAAAAAAAATGCAAGCCAGTTTAATCGTTGATGTGTTAAGATATTTAGCATGACTGACATTACATGTTAGTATTAATGTATACATATATATTTATTTGAGCACGCAGGTCATGTAATTAATTTTTTTTTTTTAAATAAATGATTCAGATTATTATTTAAACTTTAGATATGAATGCTTACACGTATAACAATGATTGTTGTTAAATGTGCTTTCAATTGTTAAATATTAAATAATTATGCTGTACGTCAAGTAATTATTTTGTCAGTGTATAAATTCCCACATTTGTTTTTTTTTTTTTGTATTTAAAAAAGATTTGAATTTAAATAATTTTAATAACATTGAAATAATCATAATTGCCTGTTTACTCAATAAAATAGAGAATTGGTATTTTTTCATAGTAATAATAATTACTCGATCTACAGTATGTGTTTTTTTTTGGCAAATTAAATTTGCTTTTGCGGCGAATTAAATGAATAATATGAAATATAAATATGTGTTTTACAGAATTTATGAATAATATGAATGTAAAAATTCTAGCTGGTAATTTTATAATTATTGATTTTAAAAAATTAAGACAGAGACGAACGATATTTATCGGTAATCGGTTGTAGGTTATGTTGATTACAAAATACAAATACACGCAATTAATTAAGGCGACTTTTTAAGGATTTAAGGATTGCAGTCGATGTTTTAATTAGCCAAGGCCATGATCATCAAAGAAACTTTGCGGCGTTTCATCCTGTAAAATGGAAATGCGATCTTCATTATGTATTTTTCACTTACGATGAACGTCCAACAAAAAAATACGAAAACAATTTACATAATAAAATCTATGCAGCTAAATATGTATACATATATGAATAAATATATAAGCTACAACTAAATAAACAGACGTATAAAATAGTGATGTCAATTAAGTCGTAATATTGATTATTTAATGTCTTTAAAAAATCAATATCAATTTTGAAACCGACTTTTTTACATCACTATTATTAACTAAGCGAGAATGGGACACCAATTGCACAGATTCATCAGTTGGGCTGTTGAGAGAGCGAGAGAGCGCAAGAGAGCGATTCGGGAGAGCAAAGCAAGTGGTAGGGAGAAAGAGAAACAGTAGAAACAGTGATTCGAGCCAGCAGCAAACAGTTAGATTACCAATATAATAATAAAAAATTCAATAAATACTAAAAATATTTGTAAAATAAAAGTACAATAAATACGATCACCGTTCAACCTTACCTCTAAGCATATTACGTACATAATTTATTTATTTTACATACAAGTACACATACATACAATTTGGTGATTTTTTTTGTTTTGAAAAATATTTCAGTTTGTTTTTTTATTGAATACAAAACACAGGAATTTGGCTAAAATGTACAACACACATATGTATATAAAGAGAGTTATATAATGTATATATTTTGTATATAAACTATTAATATTGTTTTTTATTATTTACTACTAAAAGTTTTACATTTCATTTTTCGTGTTTTCAAAATTTTAAAGCTTACTTTTTCTATATATTTGTAGTATTGCATTTTCTTTCCCTATTTTTTAACATCATCATCGCTTTTATTTTTATTTTGATGGTCTTGGAATGATTAGCTAATTATCTAAATTAATAAACGCATGAGGAGATAAGTACTTATAATGTCTGGGTATTATTAGCGTTTTGCATGAACTTTCTTTTTTTAAGAAAAAAAGTCTAAAGATGAGGAGGAAAAACCGCGCCAAATGCGTCTACAGATGAAACTAGTGATGTAAAAAAAAACGATTTCAAACCGTTATGGATTTTTAAATCTATATATATTTTGTATATGAAACAATGATATAAAGACACCAATTAATTGGTTTTTGCACAAGAAATATGCCTATATATTTTTATATAGATTCTACAAAAGTCAATATAACGATGCATCGAATTTTTTTTTACATCTCTAAATATTTATTTTGATTTGTTTTGAATTTGCTTTAAATGGTTTTTGCCTCGCTGTGTGACAGATCTAATTGCGCTTATTCAGTGTTGTGTAGCGATAAACATTAAGTGCTTAACAGCACACACACAAAGACACACACATACAAGTTAAGTGCAGCTAAAATACTTGTGTATGTGTGTGTATAGGCATTGTGTGTGTGAGAGAGATAGATTGTGTGTTGGCGCAGGCGTGCATGTGTGCGTTTAAGTGTATATATGTATGTGTTATATCAACTACATTCTACGCATTTGACTTTGTTTCTTTTTAGTCTCTTTTCTTTTTTATTTAGAGTAGTCCAATGTCTCTTAAAGTGCCCTCAACAGCTTCGTCCTGGAGTACAGAGAATAAGAACAATAAGAACAAGAAGAAGAGTAGATACATAGAAAAATGTGAGTAACAGTTGTACAAGTGTATGTGTGCGGCGTGGTGACTTTGTGACCAAGGTGAATTTATTCCCCACAGCTGAGTTAATCCACCATGCACAGTGTGTGTGTGTGTGTTAAACGTTGTGAAAGAAAGAAGAACGGCACAGCTCTGTATGTGTGTGTGTGTGTGAACAGTTATTTGCACATAGTATGTGTGCACCAGTGTTGTGCCTAATTAATTAATTTTGCAATGCATTGCTCACCTCATTGACATAGAAAAAAAAAAATTATTTCAATGAAATGTTATCTCAATAGCATTGAAAATAGTAATTTAATAACTTTAAATATAGATTTCAATGCTAATGAATTTTAGTTTTCATTATTAAAATTAAATGTCGAAGCAAACTTTGCATTACATATAATTTTTGCAGTTTAATTTAATTTTATTTTATACAGATTTCATTTGATATTTTAAAAATACATAGTTATCTATGCTAATGAAATTAAGTTTTCATTATAACTATTTGACGCCAAAACAAAAATTTGCATTATATTTATTTTTTTTATTGCTAGTGAAATTTAATTTCATTATATAGATTGCAATACATAACCAAAAATTAGTTATCAATGCTAATGAATTTAGGTTTTCATTATAATTGCAAAATTTTTAATTTTTTTAATGCTAGTAAAATTAAATTTCTTTATATTTCATTTTTCAATGCTAGTAGAATTTCATTTGTGATGTCACTATCATGAATTTTTTGTATTTAATGATAATGCAAATTCAATGATAATGCTGTAAGGCACAACACTGATGTATTTATGTATGCATATGCGTATTAGAAGCGCTCAAGGCGTGCCAGGGGGCGGGACTAGGGAAACGGAGCACAATTACAAAACTACTCCCAAGGCTTAAACGGAAAAAGCTTTTGCATTATTTACAGCCTTGAATTGGTTTGTTGTTGCTCTCAAAATATACTTTAGAAGATCGAACTGTAAAAAGGTTTATATCTTTCAAAATTTACAAAATATTGGGAAAGAAACAATCTTTTAATTTCTTTTTTCATTGGGCCTACAAAGTTAAGCTAATGCTAAAATAATTGTAAATGGATCTGTGTTTTAATATACATTATTAATTTTTTACACTTTATTTTTTCATCTTTTTCATATTTTTTTTTTTTTTGTTAATTTTTAATTAGTTGAGATACTCATTGAAGTCCTGTTGAATGGTTGTATTAACATCGATATATGCAGTGGCGGATAGGGAAAGCGTTAATAGTAATAACAAGAGAAAGGGTATTATGGATTACACATTTAGATATGTATTGTTAAGTATTGATCTACAGTTCATTAAATAATTGCTTTGACAAAAATTAAATATGATAATTTTTTCTTTTTACAAAAATGTTATATTTCATTTAAATATTTTTTTTTCTTTTGTCAAAACAACTACTTGACATACTGTACTGCGTTGTATATCAAAATATACATATGTGAAGACAGATTATTCAGTTAGTAGGAACTACAAAAACGACTATAACAATACAACTACAAAGATCATGCAAAACATACAAATATAGTACGATATAACTCCTCGATAATGCTTCAGTTATAGTTTTATGTTTTTTTTTTTTTTTAGTTAAACAATACACACAAAAGAATTGTACTACACATTTGACTACATATCAATGGCAATTATACATTTATATAGTTATATATTAATATATTTATGTGGGTTTGATATCGATGGACGGAACTACGTTAGGAAATATATATTTTTGGATTGACAAGTTTACAGGTTTATAATAATTATGGCAAGCTCAATACTGTGCTAAAATGTATTAAATTGAGTTTAACTCTCACAATTGTTGTTTATATGTTTTGTTTTTGTTTATAGGCAAGTTGTTTCGGAACATAAATTGACGCTCGCATCAAGCATGCAAAGTTAAAAATTATTTAAACTTAAAATTAATAACAATTTCATGAAATATTTATATGTAAGTCAAATAAAAGCTATTGCAGTGAGTAAAAAAACTCTTCTTGCTTTTAAGTTTGTTTTTTTCAGTTTCAGTTTGTTAGAGTCGAAAAAATTAGAAAAAGGTAAAACAGATCAAAAATTTAAGTATATAGAAATTGAAACGTATAATGATCCCGAGTGATATGTATGAAATGACTTTTAAAAAGAGACTTGTGTGAAAACAAACACTAATAAAAAATTAAGAGCCAACGAATTGAATAAATATATAGAGAGAGAACAATTAACAATATATATATATATATATAAATGTATGGATCTCCGGCTATATATATGCATTATAGATCATATGTCTCGGGTGTACTGACCTCTTGTAGCAGATCCTGAGAGGCAATTGCTTTTAACACATTCTTTTTCGATGTCTCCTGGATTTCGCCGCCAATCAACAATTCATCCAATATGAAATACGCTTTCTCAAAATTGAATATAATATCCAATTCGCAGACCTGCAACAAATATATATACCACTATATACAGACTAGATATCTATGCTGATTAACTTACGCTGCCAAAATACTTATCCAATAGCTCCACATAACGATGGATTATCTCCAAAGTCAAGAGCTCGTTATCATTCTGCTCGATAGCGCAACAGAAATATAAGCTGGCATAGCTGAAAGATTTCAAAAATAATTCAGTAATTATTAAAAGTAGATTGGCAATTCTAAATTTGCTTTAGCAACTGTACAAGTCGAAATCAAAACCAAGATTTAAGAAAAAAACAAATTTTTTAATGAATTTAATATTATTTGCATGTAGAAATGAAGAGGTTAAATCATGATCAAAATGACATTCCGTTTGAAAATCGGTCTAATTTTGACAAAGTTATGACAGTTTTAAGTTGGTCAGACTTGGGATCTAGTAACTTAACAAGTCAAAATTTTTGTCCGATTTGACATGATTTTTTACAGAAAAATTAAAGTTCTCAGAATCATGTCTAAAGTGTTGTTTTATACTAAGTGCTATATAAGGAGTTGATTAAAAGTGAAAACTTGAGATTTAAAATTTTCAATTTTCAAAATTCCAAAGGGGGGACCCTTAGCAATGAAATTGAAATTGTTAGCAAAATATTTTTTTTAACAAATTTAATAAAGTTTGAATGCAGAATGAATTAAGAGGCTAAATCATGATCAAAATGGTATTCCTTTTGAAAATCGGTTGAGTTTTCACGAAGCTATGACAGTTTGAAATTGCTCAGTGCTTGGGTTAGCAACTTTACAAGACAAAATTTTTGTCCGATTTGGCATGATTTTTTACAGATAAATAAAAGTTCTCCGAACCAAATTTAAAGTGTTGTTTTTTACTAATTACAATAAACGTAGTTGATTTAAAGTGAAAACTTGAGATATAAAATTTTCAATTTTCAAAATTCTCAAATTAGCTCAAGATTTATAAGGAGAAAATTATTTTTGAGCAAATCAATTAAATTTTAATGCAGAATTTAGTGGCCAATCATAGGATCTTATTTGAATTAGCTAGTTTCTCTTCAAGTTAGGATTTTGTTTGTTTGTAATTTGGTTTTCGGGCTGTCGGATAATAAAAAGTCTTTTTCGGTTAAGGTCTTAGTTACGATTGGCCATTTCAATCGGTTATTACCGGTTAAAGATGATGGTTTCGCTAACGGTTTTAATACCTAAGTATTTTGATACTTATTTAGGTTTAATTAATTAGTTTTATTTATTTTGTTCAATTCTTACCGCTTGTAGACGATCTTGCAGTCCTTCCACTCGAGAAATGAGCACATTTTGGGTTTTCTCGCGAGAATCGTGGTGACCAATTCTCGGGTAATCTTCTTTTTGGTCTTGTCTGGATATGCCATATACCATTTCTGCAGTCGTAATTTGCCCTGGCGACTGAACAGCAGCATGAAAAGCATCTGTTTATAAAATAGAAATAAATATATATTTAAATTAGTAATTGTTAATTCTCTGATTGGACTAAAAAGGTGAGTCAGGTGAGCTGCGCTGGCAACATTCATTAACCTGCCCATTTTTCTATCCCAATACTCAAATTTGTCTAAATTTTATGTCACTGACCATTTTGACAGTTGCCGCTTTATGTTTTTATTCTTTATGTGCCGCAAATTCACTTAATATTGACAAATTATAATTTTTTCACGCTGTACATAAAAGAAATTGCTTCTTTAGCTAATATTGCCATTCAGTGCAACAGCATACAGTCAGCTGCTGCCAGTAGACCGATATTATTGTTAACGATTTATCTTTAATGAACTAATGAACGAAATGAACGCTCACAAGAACGACTAATCGGAACTTGTTTTGTTCCTTTATTTCGCTCAGCAGCTTAATCGGCTCCAGGCGCACACCTAAAATGAGAAATTAAAAATTTTAAAATTATAGAAGTTGCAGAAATTTATATTATTTTGAAAATTGATCTATCGCAATCTGAAACATGGCTTGAGTCCGTGAGCCCAGCCTGCCAGCCCGCTCTTCCTTGCGACAGTCAGTAAAACAAGTTGGCAGCCCACTTATCAGAGCTGCACATCTGAAATCAGCTGTGGTACATAGTGCCGGATCGTTAAATTTTGCAGGGTGGCAAGCTTTGAACCGGGTGGTAGCCTGCCGCGTATGACGTATATAAAAAGCGTGCAATTTCATAAGTTGCGTCTAGTTTGCAAAAAGAATAATACGAAATGTCAATAAAACTGAAGGCAAATGTAAACAATCCGCCCATAAGTAAGTGTTATTTATAAATGCTCTGCTTAATGTATAAATAGACTAGCAATATTCTAAGGTTATGGTGTAAATGCAATCAAGAGTTTTTATCTATAAATACATATGTACATATATACAAAATATGTGGATATATTGCATCAGTTTTTTTGTTATCAATTAATTACAATCAATCAATGAATTACAGGCGGCTTGGCAACGGCGCATTTGATTAATGCAACGGTGCCCGTGGAAATTGTTTGGGGGAAGGAGACGTCGCTGCAATTTCCGGATAACCGGATAATCATCTGCCACTCCAACAACGATGTGTTGCGCGCCTTGGCACGTGCTGCCCCCGCCTACAAGCTGTATGGTGAGACGGCAATAGAGCGCACACAAATCGACCACTGGCTGTCCTTTTCACTCACCTGCGAGGATGACATCTCCTGGGCGCTGGAATTTCTGGATAAATCCATTGCGCCTGTGACTTATCTGGTGGCGAATAAATTGACAATTGCGGACTTTGCGCTCTTTAATGAGATGTATTCACGCTACGAGTTTCTGGCGACTAAGGGGATTCCCCCGCATGTGCAGCGTTGGTTTGATTTGATCAGCGCACAGCCGTTAATTCAAAAAGTGCTGCAATCTCTGCCGGAAGAGGCACGTGTCAAGCGCACAATTGCTGCTCCCAAGAGCGGAGGCGGAGAGCGCAAACAGGAGGGCAAATTTGTGGAACTTCCTGGCGCGGAGATGGGCAAAGTTGTGGTGCGTTTTCCGCCAGAGGCATCCGGTTATCTGCACATTGGACACGCCAAGGCGGCGCTTTTAAATCAATACTACGCCCTGGCCTTCCAGGGCACCTTAATCATGCGCTTCGACGACACCAATCCCGCCAAAGAGACTGTGGAATTTGAGAATGTTATACTCGGTGATCTGGAGCTGCTGCAGATCAAACCAGATGTCTTTACCCATACCTCCAACTACTTTGATCTCATGCTGGATTACTGTGTTCAGTTGATCAAGGAGAACAAGGCCTATGTGGATGATACGCCGCCCGAGCAGATGAAACTAGAACGCGAACAGCGCGTCGAGTCGGCAAATCGTTCCAACTGTAAGACTTTAACTTAATCCTCGATTCCATTATACTTAATAATCTTAAACTCTTTCTTTAAGCTGTTAACAAGAATCTGGAAATGTGGCAGCAGATGCTGCAAGGCACCGAGGCTGGACAAAAGTGCTGTGTGCGCGCCAAGATCGACATGTCCTCGCCCAACGGATGCCTGCGGGATCCCACCATCTACCGCTGCAAGAACGAACCGCATCCACGCACCGGCACCAAGTACAAGTTAGTATATAGTCGTTAAAACCGTAATCGCAACCGTTACCTTTAACCGGTATTACCCGATTGAAATTAGCGGGAAAATCAACAGATGAGGTTAAAGAATAAAGCTAGATTTGGCCAGAAAAGGGCTAGATTTGGCGTGCAAAAGCAAAAATTTTTCATACTAAAGGTTATTTTGGATCCCATTTTTTCTATGGAATCTATTTGATATAGTAATTTGATATTTACAAAAATTTGCCAGGATTTAAAATATAAAAAAAATCGAATATCTGTAAGTCTTTCATACTTAGTAATTTTCTTGAAGTGTCAATAAAATTATCTCAACTATGTTGTGTGAAAATTTCAGACTCCTAGGTCGTATGATTTGGACTGTGCAATGATCAGTGAGCCAGTCAGGACAAAGAGTTTTATGTAGAAGTTAGATAATTTGATATTCAAATTACTAAAGGAAATCATTTCTTTTTTTTTTTAGGGTATATCCCACCTATGATTTTGCCTGCCCCATTGTGGATGCCATTGAGAATGTTACCCACACACTGCGTACCATGGAATATCACGATCGTGACGATCAATTCTATTGGTTTATTGATGCATTGAAGCTTCGCAAACCTTATATTTGGGAATACAGTCGCCTCAATATGACAAATACGGTGTTATCGAAAAGGAAGTTAACTTGGTTTGTGGACTCTGGTCTGGTGGATGGCTGGGATGATCCACGTTTTCCCACGGTGCGTGGTATCCTGCGCAGGGGCATGACCGTCGAGGGGCTCAAGGAGTTCATCATTGCCCAGGGCAGCAGTAAATCTGTGGTCTTTATGAACTGGGACAAGATCTGGGCGTTCAACAAGAAGGTAATCGATCCCATTGCACCACGTTACACGGCCTTGGAGCACGACAAACGCATCGTTGTGAATGTGGCAGGCGCCAAGTTGGAGCAGGTTCAGGTGCCAGTGCATCCCAAGGATGATAAGCTGGGCACCAAGACGGTCACCTTGGGTCCACGCATCTACATTGACTACGTGGACGCGGAGGCGCTGAAGGAGGGCGAAAATGCCACCTTCATCAACTGGGGCAACTTGCTCATCAAGAAGGTGCACAAGGATGCAAGTGGCAACATCACTTCGGTGGATGCAGCACTCAATTTGGACAACAAGGACTTTAAGAAGACACTGAAACTCACTTGGCTCGCCGTTGAAGAGGACTCCAATGCTTATCCGCCCACACATTGTGTCTACTTTGATAACATTATCAGCAAAGCGGTGCTGGGCAAGGATGAGGACTTTAAGCAATTCATTGGCCACCAGACACGTCATGAGGTTAAAATGCTCGGTGATCCCGAGCTCAAGAAGTGCAAAAAGGGTGACATTATTCAGTTGCAACGTCGCGGCTTCTTTAAGGTGGACAACGCCTATGCTCCTCCTAGTCCCTATACCAATGTCGCCTCGCCCATCATACTCTTCTCCATTCCCGATGGCCACACCAAGGATGTGCCCACCTCAGGACTCAAGATCAATGCAGCAGCTACAGCGTCGGTGGCCAAAACAAACGTGAGTACTCAATTTATTCACTTAAATCAGCGACACTGTAATCATTATAAGTTTTATTATAAGACTCAAGAGATAATGATTATTTTTAATTTTAAGCCCTGAGCCCATCGATCTCAGAAACCATAAGAGATATAGACTTCAAACTTGGTATGTAGGTTCCTGGATATCATAGGCAGATCAAGTTTGTTTTTATTTTTAGATCGGACCACCATATCATATAGCTGCCATAGGAACGATACATCGAAAATAAAGCTTTACTATGAAAAAGTTTTTGGTTTGTTAAGATATCTTAATCAAACCGATAGAATATGCATTTAAATTGGTTTTGTCCATCCTGGCCGAAGTTCGTTCAAATCGGGCGACTATCATATAGCTGTGACTAAAGTATAGCAAAGGATCCTAAGATGATAAGTTCAACATTGTTATCATTTTTCTCACGTACTGATTTTTTGTTTCGCTCTCACAGCAACAAAGAGTCATAATACACACTTAATCATTAGCTGATTGAAATCCAGACAAGTCAACTAAGTCAACCTTAAGCACATTTTCGCAGTTATTAAACCCTTACAATTTATTGAGAACTTAAAGATTTAAAGATCTGTGAAATTCTAATATTTTATTTGATTTTATTCTTCTTTTTTAAATTTTGCTCACCAATTAAATATAGAGTTAAAAAAAACTTGCAGATTAAGTAGCCACGAATAGAGATACATGTTTTTAATAACAGAATTTTTCTCCTTAAATTTCCTGCATACTTCTTCGATGTAATCGTCAGTGTATCCAGCTTCTTTGGCCCCACGTATCACTTCAGTAAACCTACTCTCAAATTTATCTGATACATCGGAAAAATGTTCTGCCAGCTTCGGCAATGTTGCGGACACGACATTCTTTACTGGACTACCTTCTGGATATTTAGACACAATTTCCTCAAAATCTGTTTCAAACGTCTTGACTTGGCTGATATTTTGTGCCATACTTTCATTTTGGGATTCCCAATGATTGACAAAATGCTGCATCTTTTTCATATCATATGGTACCATCATATTGTTGTCTAGAATCTTTTTGGCCATGGAAAAGATTCGCCTTATATTATTCTGATATATCCTGATAACAGCCTGATCAGCAGCGTCCTGTAGCTCATCCGTGAGATTGAAGACAGGAACAGCACTCACGATGACCTGCAATCACCTCAAGTATTATAATAACTTATATTGTCCCTGTTCTTTTAAGGGTACATACCAAGAGAGCGAGACTGACTGTGACGTGAATAATCCGCATTCTTATTAGTTTAAAAAAGCACACTAAAATCAGAATACCATTCACCGGCTTATATATACGAATTGAAGAGCTTAATCAAATTTACCCAGATAGTATTAATATGAATTTGGACATAATGTCAAAATTTGAGGCTATCAACAAATGTTTTTTTGACCCTTTTAACCCAGAATCAACCAAATTTCCGTGCTATGAAAATCAATTAAATCTGTTTGTTATTTGTTCGGTGAATGCAAAACAGCAAATTAGGATTTTCCAGCAGATAAGACACCATATTATCGGGCCTGTTCCCAATTCCGAAGAAGAGTGGAATTGCCGCAAATCGAGTTGATTGCTGTTCCGAATTTCGCAAATCGACAAGAATTGTCGCTTTCAAAACGTGTGTTGTTAAGCGAGCGGACTCAAAAGTAAATGATACAAAAAGCATTAAAATAAGTCCCTTAAACACTAAACTGAAAATTTAAAATACCTTGAACATTTTCAAAATAGTTTAACATCACTACTTCAACTGTTTAAGCCGAGCGGCAATGACTAAACCGAGCTGTTCTGAACTTAACTTTACTTTTTGCTAACGATACTACCTCCCGCAATCGAAAGCTGCTAGAGTTACTTTAATTGATAAATAAAATTCGAGCAACGAAATAGTCTAATATAGATTCTATGTGCTATATTTAACATGAAATATCGAAACGTTTTCGAAACTGAGTTCCAAATGTAAAAACAAGTCCATTTCGGTCGGAATTGGGAACAGCAAATTGTAAAACGTTCGTTTTTGTGTCGTTTTTACTTTATGAAAACGTTCGGAATTCGAAACAGGCCTGTATAGCTTTTTTTAAATTTGGTACGCAGGTTCCTGGATACTGACAACAGAACGATCGGTCTTTACTAATGCTTAATTTACGACCTAACATTCATATGATATAAAATTTACATTCCGAAAGGGAATCGGTTAAGTTCTGACAAAGCTATAAGATTTTAAAGTTTTCGAAAATGGCTCGTTACGGTTCCTGTTAATGGTACTTACCAAAATCAGCATATTCAAAATATAAAAAACAATTTGTTTAAATTTTGTTATGTCAGTTACATTTATTTTGCAGTTATTTTTCGTTTCATATCTGTTTTGAAATGTTGCAAGAATTTGTCGTTCTGTTAAACGAATTTGGGGGGTTTTTTTTTTTTTTTGGATTTTTTCCTTTGGATATGGATATTTAGAGAAGATAGTCATAAAATCCACTATAATCTTAAGAAATTGGTTGTTATCTTGTGCCAAACTTTCACTTCGAGATCCCCAATAATTATTATTATTTTGATTATGATTATAATCGACAAAAAGCTGCATCTTTTCCATATTCGGTAGATCAATCATATTGTTGTCTAGAATCGTTTGTCCCTGTCCTTTTCAGGATACATACCAAAAGAGCAAGACTGACAACGAGAATGAAACGCATTCTTATTAGTTTTAAAAAAACCCTAAAAACTGAACTCCATTTACCGGGTTTTTTTTTAAATGATTGGTTAAGCTTATACAAATTTACTAGATAGTATATATAATTTGAATTCGCACTTATCAGCATCCAATTGCGTACGAGTACGTGTATTATCATAATGTCCAGTTTTGGGACTGTCAAAGGCTGTTTTATGACCCTATTAAGACGAAATTCCCCGATTTATTATTTGTTTATGACCGTTGAACAAAATTCTACGATTTGGGATTTTCCATCAAAAAAGACAGCAAATTATAATTTTATGTATAATTATTTTAGAAATGGGTTTATTTTTTGAGAGCTGAAATTACTTGATTAAACCGCTTGTTAACAATCAGTTTATCGTCATATCAAGTTTTTTTGTTCACAAGAAAATATATAAATCCCTTAGAACTCATTTGCCCCAGGCTTGGAAAATCAGATTAATAGATAAATGTATTGTTATAGAAAATTTTTAATATTTCGGCATTAAATACATTAAATAAAAAAATAAATAGAAAATATATAAGTAAATAAATAAAATGTCACAAGTTTGCCATTGGCAATTGTCACAGTCACAGTTACTATTACATGTATTGTTGCTCATCTCTAACGCGCAGATACGTGTAACATCGAGCAAAAGCAAAACCTGTTTGTCTGCAGACTGAGCTTGCGATTGCTTTCTCTTTCGATAACGATAAGCGATAAGTGAACAAGACGTAGAAGAAGAAGAGTTAACAGAAGCTGAAGAAGAGTTAACGAGGCTGAAAAGGTGCACATTTAATGTTGTTGACACGTCTGCAAAACACATTGGCATTTTCATTTGATTTCATCATTCTGATTAATTATTTCTGTTTAACAGACTGCCAACAATAAAACTGCCAACGCTGCAACATCGAAATCCGCCGATTTGGATAAACAAATTGTGCAACAAGGCGATTTAGTGCGTGATTTAAAAGGCAAAAAGTCGCCAAAGGCAGAAATTGATGTGGCTGTTAAAAAGCTGCTTGCTCTGAAAGCGGATTACAAAGCAGCGAGTGGAACGGATTGGAAACCAGGACAAACAACAACAAATGTTGCTCCTCCCTCAACAGCTGCTCCTCCTGCAAGCAACGACGCTGCCACAGTAAACACCAGCATTGTGAAACAGGGTGATTTGGTGCGTGATTTAAAGAGCAAAAAGGCAGCAAAAACTGAGATCGACGCGGCTGTGAAACATTTACTGGAATTGAAGGCTCAATTTAAGACCTTAACTGGACAGGATTGGAAACCAGGTCAGTTGTGATTTAAAAATATGTATCCAAGAAATGATAATTTGGATCTTTTTTTTTACGATCAGTCGAATTCAATCGAGCTCCATTAAACAACAATAATGATCATTGATGATTTTGCTTTTTGATCAAAATAAAAATCGTTTTATAGTTAATGAATTTGTTAAGTATTTTTCGCAATTGTTGCAATTCCTTATAAAAGTAACCCAAAGCAATTTAACAAATCACAAAAAGATAGATTACAAACTATTGCTCATGTATCTTTTTTATTCATTTCGCGATGAATCAAGTAAAGGTAATAAATAATAATGTATAGTTCCTTTTATAAGGACTTTTTTATTTCATTGCATACACATTTTTTTTATTAAATTACAGTCAGATTTTTATATAATTACCCGAAAATATTCCTTAAATGCATTTTATAAAATTATTTTTATAAATATTACAGTCAAAGGTACTAAAATTACTAAAAAAAAAAAAAATATTCATGTTCATTGATGAATATTTTTTAAAAATCATTAAATCATTTCGGGTAATTGAAAATATTTATTTACTATATTATATAAAATTATTTTTGTAAAGATTAGAGTCTGATTTTTATAAAATCAGATCATTGATGACTATTTTTAAAAATTATTAAATTATCAAAATCTATGTAGTTTTTTATAGTAAAGTTTATAAGAATCGATTTAAAGTCTGAATTTATGTTCCTATAGGTCAGACTGTAGCACCAGCTGCAAGTTCAGTTTCCGTTCCTGCTTCCTCTTCCGCTCCAGCTGCCACTGGCATTGCTGATATCCTAAACCAAATTGCCGCCCAGGGTGACAAAGTGCGTGAACTAAAATCCGCCAAATCGGATAAGGCAACCATTGATGCAGCTGTGAAGACGCTGCTCAGTCTTAAGGCGGATTACAAGCAACTCAGCGGCAGCGATTGGAAACCCGGAGTCACAGCTCCCGTTGCAGCTGGCGTTACGGTTAAGCAGGAGAAATCACCGGAACCGGCAGCTGTCAGCTCCGTCAGCACATTGCTGGACAAGATCAGTCAGCAGGGTGACAAAATCAGGCAATTGAAATCAGCCAAAGCGGAGAAATCTCAAATTGACGCAGAGGTGAAGCTGCTGCTGGCACTGAAAACGGATTACAAGAGTCTGACGGGCCAGGAGTGGAAACCGGGCACAGTTGCTGCCACTCCCACTCCCGTTGCCACCGTGGATCTGACAGCCGAGAGTTCCAGCAGTGACATACAGGGTATACTCAATAAAATCCAACTTCAGGGCGATAAAATACGTCAATTGAAATCTGCCAAGGCAGCCAAGGCATCGATAGACATTGAAGTTAAATCCCTGCTCGCATTAAAAGCTGAATACAAGCAGCTCAGTGGCAAGGATTGGACACCAGACGCCAAAGTGGAGGTGAAAGTGGAGGTGGGTACCGCATAAGAATTTCGAATGTTTTCTAAGGAATTACACAAAAAGCAAATGAAAAACTAAGACCAAAAATTAAGGAAACCAAGATAAGAAATAAAAAATAGGATCATAGCTTTGGAAATTGAACCAAGAAAAATTAGAAACAAAACATTTCGAAGAAAACATTAGGAAATGCCAAAATAAGGAATTATGTTATTAGGAAATAAATATTAGGAATAGTTAAGATTAGGAACAATGTTATTAGAAAATAAAAGTTGGGAAAACAAAATGGGAAAAAATAGGATGGTAAATTAAGGAAATTAAACTAAGAAAAATATTCACACTACATAAACAAAATACAAAAACTTTGGAAGAAAAACATTATTAAATGCCAAAACAAGGAATTGTGATTAGGAATAGTTAAAATTAGGAACAATATTATTACAAAATTAAATTTGGGAAAATACAATTGGAAGGACAAGAATTAGGAAAATGGTTATAAAAATTAAGAAAATATGTAGAAAATCGCGCAATTATCATAAAATATTTTTTATTTATTTTTGAATTCCTAATAACAAAATTCCTTATTTTTGGTTTCCTAATTTTTGTTTTCATATTAAACGCGTTATAATTTTGTTTTCCTAATTTGTATATCCGAGTATTCGTATTATGAATAATATTTTTCGACATTCGTATAGGGAACCGTGAAGATGGCAACCTCGGAAAAGGATCAGCTTACGCTGGACATAAATGCCCAAGGAGAAAAGGTGCGTGCCGTTAAGGGCAGCAAGGATGCCGCCAAGGATGTGATTGATGAGGAAGTGCGCAAACTGCTGGCACTCAAGGCCAAGTACAAGGAGCTAACCGGCACCGATTTTCCCGTAGCCGGACGTGGTGGTAACGGTGGTGCCGTCAAAAAGGCAGCCAAGGAACCACAACAGAAGGCCGCCAAGCCAGCGAAAAAGGATGCATCAACTTCTGCCAAACCAGATGCCTCAGCTGGCGTTAAGAAACAAACCCGTTTGGGTCTGGAGGCTACCAAGGAGGAGAATCTGCCCGACTGGTATTCCCAGGTGATCACCAAGGGTGAACTTATTGAATACTACGATGTCTCCGGCTGTTATATCCTGCGTCATTGGTCCTTTGCCATTTGGAAGAGCATCAAGAACTGGTTCGATGGCGAGATCACTCGCATGGGTGTCAAGGAATGCTACTTCCCTATCTTTGTCTCCAAGGCGGCCTTGGAGCGTGAGAAGACGCACATTGCGGACTTTGCACCGGAAGTGGCGTGGGTAACCAAATCCGGAGACTCCGAACTGGCCGAACCAATTGCAGTGCGTCCCACCTCCGAGACGGTCATGTATCCCGCCTATGCCAAGTGGATTCAGTCCTACCGAGATCTGCCCATTCGCCTCAACCAATGGAACAATGTTGTGGTAAGCATATTCCTGCAGATTCTGATTTGTCAACTGTCATAACTTTGTCAAAACTAAACCGATTTTCAAACGAAATGTCATTTTGTTCATGATTTGGCCCCTGAATTTATGCTGCATTCAAACTTTATTAAGTTCGTTAAAAAAAATATTATGCTCTCAATTTCGATTTCAATGCTAAGGGTCCCCCCTTTGAAATTTTAAAAATTCAAAATTTTAAATCTTATGTTTTCAGTTTTAATCAACTCCTTATATCGTAATTAGTATAAAAAAACACTTTAAATTTGGTTCTGAGCAGTTTCATTTTTCTGAAAAAAATCGAGTGAAATTGGACAAAAATTTTGACTTGTAAAGTTGCAAGATCCTAAGACTGACCAACTTCAAACAGTCATAACTTGATCAAAACTGAACCGATTTTCAAGCGGAATGTCATTTTGATCATGATTTGACCTCCAAATTCATTCTGCATTTAAATTTTGTTCATTTAGAAAAATTAATTATTTTTGACCAAAATTCGATATCGATGGTAAGGGTCCCCCCTTTGAATTTTTGAAAATTGAAAATTTTAAATCTTAAGTTTTCAGTTTTAATCAACTCCTTATACCGTAATTAGTATAAAAAAACACTCTAAATTTGATTCTGAGCAGTTTCATATTTCTGTAAAAAATCATGTGAAATTGGACAAAAATTTTGACTTGTAAAGTTGCTAGATCCTAAGACTGACCAACTTCAAACAGTCATAACTTTGTCAAAACTAAACCGATTTTTAAACGAAATGTCATTTTTTTCATGATTTGGCCACTGAATTTATGCTGCATTTAAATTTTATTAAATTTGTTCAAAAAAATGTTGACCTCTGGATTTCGGTTCCCATATTAATGGACCCTTAACCTTTGAAGCATTGAAAAATTGAGAATTTTATATATCTCATAAAACAACACTTAAACATTAAGGATCTTTTACCGAAATGTTTGTTTTGGAAAGTACCTGTTATTATAATTGTTCTTTTTTGATTTCTTTTGTTTGTAGCGCTGGGAGTTCAAGCATCCTCAACCGTTCCTGCGCACCCGCGAGTTCCTCTGGCAGGAGGGACACACGGCATTCGCAAGCAAGGCCGAGGCGGACAAGGAGGTGCTGGAGATTTTGGATCTTTATGCGCTCGTCTACACGGATATGTTGGCCATACCCGTGGTGAAGGGACGCAAGACGGAGAAGGAGAAATTCGCTGGCGGTGATTATACGACAACGGTGGAGGCATTTATATCCGCCTCGGGACGTGCTATACAGGGTGCAACGAGTCATCATTTGGGACAGAACTTCTCCAAAATGTTTGAGATTGTCTACGAGGATCCAGAGACACAACAGAAGCAGTATGTCTATCAGAATTCCTGGGGCATTACCACACGCACCATTGGCGTCATGATCATGGTGCATGCGGATAACCAGGGATTGGTCTTGCCACCCCATGTGGCCTGTGTTCAGGCCATAGTGGTGCCTTGTGGGATAACGGTCAGCACCAAGGATGAGGAGCGTGCGGAGCTATTGAATGCCTGCAAGCAGCTGGAACAGCGTCTAACCGGTTCCGGAGTGCGTTGTGAGGGCGATTATCGTGACAATTATTCACCGGGCTGGAAATTCAATCATTGGGAGCTGAAGGGTGTTCCCATACGCATCGAGCTGGGTCCCAAGGATCTGAAGGCCAAGCAAATTGTTGCCGTGCGTCGTGATACGGGAGAGAAGCAAACGATTGCCTTGGCGGATGTGGAGAAGAAGATTCCCGCTCTACTGGAGACCATACACGAGAGTATGCTGGCCAAGGCACAGCTGGATCTCACATCCCACACCAAGATCGTGAAGAGCTGGAGCGATTTCTGTAATCTGCTCGAGCAGAAGAACATGCTACTCACACCTTTTTGTGGTGACATGAGCTGCGAGGATAAAATTAAAGCGGATAGTGCTCGAGGAGAAGAGGCAGAGCCTGGTGCTCCGGCCATGGGTGCCAAGTCGCTGTGCATACCCTTCGATCAACCCTCGCCCATTGCGGACACCGACAAATGCATCAATCCCAGCTGCACCAACAAACCCAAGTTCTACACGCTCTTCGGACGCAGCTACTAAACGAAGATGATCCCTTTGAATATATACTTTTATAATTTTTATATATATACTCTCTGCCTCGACTTTTAATATTCATCATTAGTTTACTGTTGAACACTGGTCTGAATTGATTGTATTATCATGCGTCAAAATTGCGAATTTCTGTTTTCAAATATATTTTTCAAATATAAATACAGTTAAAAACTTGTCAACTAAATTGGTCTTTCTTTAATTCGCAGGGGAAACTCAACAATTAGAGGGAAATGTAATAGATTATTTTAGGGACTTTAGCTAAAAACAACTCCATCGAATGGATTTATATATATTTAAATTAAATCAAGAGTATTTATCTTAAATTTTGTATTTTTCAAATAATTGGCCTTGATCAAAATTTCAAATAAAAAAAATTATTTATTAAAAGAAATACAATTTCCTTTTTTAATATTTTATATCAAACCGTTTGTCATTACGTGGCAACGTAACGATTATAATTTTTGTATTACAAAAGATAAGGATAAGAAATTTTTTTTTTCTATTTTATTAAAAAAATTACCTTTAATGTTATGATTTTAATTAAAAGTTTATCTGGTTTTTATGATACTCCTTCCAAGAATAGTATAGATATCTAAGATTATCCTGCTAGAAATAGAGCAAGCGAATTTGACACACAGAATTCTCTGACATTAGAGCAGATTCACTTTGTTTCCCATCAACCAACACACCCCCAAGTAATAAGTTCACACATTAGTTTTATTATCTGTAATTGTGATTAATTACAATAAGATCGGGAAAATAGAATGGCAGTAATGCCTATTTTAAGTTGTTGTAAACTGCAAGCGCCCAATTGTATATAGTCTTTTCCGCTTGATTTAATTCAACAAAATGTATGCTTTCCATATATATCAGATCGAATGTTATGAAAATAATCATACCGTAAACCACCGTTGTTTGCCTGAGCAAAACGACGGTAGCTGTTTTCGAGGATATCGTCAGTATATCCAGCTTCCTTGGCCTCACGTATGATTTCGGTGGCCTGAGTTTCAAATTCTGCTAGTCGATCTTTGGTAAATTCAGTGAAATCTTTGTTTAATATGGAGTAGTCACCGTTCGTATATTTGTTGTCTGTATATATTTTAGCATCCAAATGTTTTGTTTGATTAAGAAATTCGATGCATTGGGTGACATTCTGTAACAAACTTTCATTTCGAGATCCCCAATTATTGATATAATTTTGCGAAAATGTAATTATCTCCTCATCTGCAACTCTGTTGTCCACAATAGATTTGGCTAAGGCAAAAACGCTATTAACTTCCTTCTGATTGATTTGCAAATTAGTCTCTTCAACCAGCTGCCTCAAGTCGTCCTTAAGATTCCCGGTCGGAGCCGCGCTCACAAGGATCAGGAGAGGAAGACTTAACGCGACGACAAGTATGGAACGCATTTCTTCAATTTCAATAACACACTAAATACAATGTGCCATTTTCAAACATTATATACATACGTTTGGGCTTATCAAAATGAATATTTTATAATACATGTTTGTATTTATATTCACAAATATATAATCTATATATTTTTTTTAATACATATTGCAATTTTGGCCTGGGTCGACCAAAAATAGTCCATACACAATCGCAACTGATTATCAGCATATTTAGTTTTGGGGGCTATCAAAGGTTGTTTGAACCCAACATTAAAATAAGTTGAGCACAGTTTTAATAATAATATATTTTATAAATAAAGGAAGTAAAAATTTTTAAAATGAATAAAAATAATTGATTGAAATTGTATTATATTTAATCACAATTAATTAAAGATGCATTACATCAAAGTTTTAAACACTCGCGAAATAATCTCAAAAAAGATTCAGACATATATTGTCTACAGTTTGATGGCCAAGATACGTAGTTGGGTGTGAGGTGCTGGCGGATTAAATACGACTTGTCCGTCATCATCCTTGTAGTCTGCGTAAGCCTGGGAGTAAACACATTCCATTCCCAGTGCCTCCTTTTGTCGAGCCGAATAGAAACTGGAGCAGGCAGCTGTCATCAGGGGAAATCCCCTGGCTCGTCCCAACTCCATGAGAGCAGCAGCCAGACGTGTTCCGATTCCCCTTCCTCGCATGGAGGCATTCACATTGGTGATGTGTGAATAGATGAGCTTGGAGACTCCGTAACGCTCAAAGAGATTGGCTTTGGCTCTACCTTCGTAATTGAACATCATAATGCGTTTTAGGGGAGATGCTGGCATTTGAGTGATCCACTTGTGCTCCTCCACCAGATCACTTGGCACCTTACCAAAGGCAAGAACCAGTCCGACAATGCGTCCATTGTCGTTCTCATTGATAGCCACCAAGCAGTCGCCCTTCTCTATCAGACTGATGTGGTAGTCGTCGAATTTGCTCCTCCTCGCTTCATAAATCTCCTTTATTTCCTTCTCAAAACAGGAGATTAGTGGTTCTCCACTATAGACACTCTCATCGATCTGTTTGTAATCCTCCACGGTCATGGTCCGAATAAGGATGCCATCTTTAGAGCCAAAATTCATTGACATGTTGGATTCTTAGCACTTGTTCTAAAACTGCTTTGCTTAAATAATCAATCTACATTATTTATAAGGTTAGTTCTCTATCGTATTCAGCAGCTTCCTTATCAGACAACACTAACACCTATGCTTATCTGAAAGGTAATTCTTTGTACAAGCTGTTCACCTTTGTCATCGACTCCCAAATAATCAGAAGCTGATAACAAATGCTACCCAAACTAAAAATTAAACTAAACTTAAGATTTCGCAACTAATAAAATTGTAAGCTTATAAATAGAACAAACATTTTAAGATTTAAATAAAAGGGAAGGGCTATAGTCGAGATCCCGACCATAGGATAACCGTTACTAATTTCAATATATATAAAAGTACTTTAAAGAAATTACGGCCTAAAAATTGAAAATTCGCACTTCTATAGTAGAGCCATGGGCTGATTTGTGTATGACCCATTTCCAGAAAAAGGTCAGACGAGGCCAAGTTCTTAATATTTATAAAACCTTTCAAATTGTCCGAAACCGACCGGTTTCTTACGGACACAATGAGATGAAAGTTTGCAAACGCTTTGTAAAGAATGCTCTCTTCAATTGTTGTTGAGAGACCGGACTGGTTCGTTCGGTTAGCGGAGCCGAAAATGTCGAGCGAAGAGGACAACCGAAGGGAACGAAGAGTTCGGCTCAGTGAGAGAAGTTTTGTCAGTGAGCCAACCGCGTTGGATATTATATTTGATATTATAAGATTGCTTTTTAATAAGCCCAAAACGTATATAGTGTGGTCAAAAGACCCATCGTCTTTAGTGCTTTATTGAAATTGAAGAAATGCGTTTCATATTTGTCGTCGCGTTAAGTCTTCCTCTCCTGATCCTTGTGAGTGCGTCTTCAACCGGGAATCTCAGGGATGATTTGAGTCAACTGGTTGAAGAGACTAATTTGCTGATTAATCAGGATTCAGCTAAGTTTTTTTTAAACTTAGCCAAATTGATTGTGGACAACGGAATGGCAGATCAATGGTCAATTACATTTTTTCAAAATATTACCAATCAATGGGGATCTCGAAACGAGAGTTGGTTACAGAATGTCACCCAATGCCTCGAATTTACTAGACAAGTAAAACGAGTACATTTTACGCGAAAAATAACCGACAAATTTACGAACGGTGAATTCTCCAACATGAAACCCAAATTCAAAGCGCTCGTTGCTGATCGACTGGCTGAATTTGAAACTAAGGCAAATGAAATCATTCGTGTGGCCAAGGAAGCTGGATATACTGACGATAAACTGGAAGAAATGTACCTTCGCTTTGTTCAGGCAAAACAAAAACACCGGGAGACATATTTTAATGATCTCCGGGTAGATATATTTAAAAAGAATCGATATTGTTAAATTAATAAAACAAACGGGAAAGTCTAGAGACGAGACTCCGACTACTGGATACCCGTTCTTACAACTTTAAACAGCCATTATTTGCCCGATCTCGATTACGATTACAGATAATAAAAAAGAAAACGTAATTAAAATAAATTAATTTGTGAACTTGTTGCTTGGGGGTGTGGTGGTTGATAACAAACAAAAATTACAAATAAAAATTACATATTTAAAGTTCATTTTTAATTTTTTTATTTCTTGACTTAAATTTTAAGAACATGTATTCTTATAATAAGAAGTTGGTCTTTTTGACATGTTCTGCTTCTTCGGTCGAATGGGTCGCTTGAACAACGTAGGACGGTCAATTCTGAGTGGTACACGATCATTTGTTTGCTTTTGTGTTTACTATACAGAGAGAAAAAAGCCCGTTTCTTACAGACACCATGTTAAAAGTGTAAACTGATTCTGATATCGCGAAACAGATGTTCCACTCAGACCAAAAGCCTTTTTTTGGACTGTTTGCTTAGAAACTTTCAGTATCAATTTCAAGTTCTTTGAGATTTAATCATTCTCTTAAGTCAACTTTTATTAATAAGAGTCGAGAACAAAATGAAAAAGTGAATGACCCCTTTTGCAGAGCATTATTGCAAGGTTCTCTTTTGCCAAACGCTTTGTAAAGAGCGCTCTCTTCAATTGTTGTTGAGAGACCGGACTGGTTCGTTCGGTTAGCGGAGTTGATAATGTCGAGCGAAGAGGACAACCGAAGGGAACAAAGAATTCGGCTCAGTGAGAAAAGTTTTGTCAGTGAGCCAACCGCGTTGTATATTTGATATTATAAGATTGCTTTTTAATAAGCCCAAAACGTATATAGTGTGGTCAAAAGGCCCATCGTCTTTAGTGCTTTATTGAAATTGAAGAAATGCGTTTCATACTTGTCGTCGCGTTAAATCTTCTCTTCCTGATCCTTGTGAGTGCAGCTCCAACCGGGAATCTCAGGGATGATTTGAGTCAACTGGTTGAAGAGACTCATTTGCTGATCAATCTGGATTCAGTTAAGAGTCTTTTAGACATAGCAAAATCGACTGTGGGCAACGGAGTGGCACATCAAGAGGAAATTACATTTTGGCAAAAGTTTATCAGTCAATGGGGATCTCGAAACGAAAGTTGGATCCAGAATGTCACCCAATGCCTTGAATTTCATAGACTAATAAAACATTTTGAATTTTCGCCACAATACGAAAAATATACGAACGGTGACTTCTCCAAATTAATAACCTATTACCAAAAACTCACCAAAGATCGACTAGCAGAATTTGAAACTAAGGCCACCGAAATAATACGTGTGGCCAAGGAAGCTGGATATAATGATGATACTCTCGAAGATATGTACCTTCGCTTTGTTCAGGCAGATCGGAAACACCGAGAGTTATATTTTAGTAAATTCCGAGCTGAGATATATAAAAAGAATCAATATTGTTAAATTAATACAACAAGCGGGAATGACTATCGACGGTACACCGACTACTGGATACCCGTTCTAACAACTTTAAACTGCCATACTGACATTATATTAATTATTATATTAATTTATTTAACAAAAATAAAATTTTGAACATATTAATTGGGGGGTGTAATTGTCAACTTTTCTTCTTACAGTCACTGATAATAAAAATGTTCTAAAATCAAGATTTTGGTCTCATCTTGCGTTGAGAACATAATATTCTTAAATAAAGAGAACACATCTTGGTTTTAAGAACATTTTCAATAAACCCAAGTTCTTATTTTAAGAATAAATGTTTTTAAAATAAAAATTATAAAAAAATAATTATTTTTTATATTTATTATATATTTTTTGAATTTCATACATTTTATTCCGTCTTAGTAATTTTATAAATGTTATATTAATTTCTTAAAGTAAGATTTTAATATTTTTTAGATTAATAATCTTAGGTTTAATAATTTGGTCATAAAATACTCTTATTTCAAGAACAAAATTTTTAAGATGATAGTTCTTGATTTTAGAAGTTGGTCTTTTTTTTCAGGTGTGTGTACAATGTACGTATGTATATTCTTTTCGTGTCCCTTGCTTAAAACTATAAATGAATCGCTACTAAACGGTTTTTTTGGCTTAAAAGGTTTCGGTTTTTAGGTTTCGTTATAGTAAAAAAGATTTTTTTTTCGGTTACGGCTCCGGTTACGGTTACAATATTTCAATTGGATTTTACCGGCTATAGGTTACGGTTGCGGTTAAGGTTTTAATCCCTGCTTCAAATAAAGGGTATTATAAGTGTTACGAACCGATTTAAATGATTTCCGTTCTGAAGTAAGGAGACAGATTTGGAAAAAGGGATTGTCTGTCATCTGAAAGCTTTGTAAAAAATGATTTTTTTAAAAGTGTGTACAACTTATTTTAGTGTTTAATTCAACATCTCACACATCGAAATTTGATAGCCCCCTAAATAATTATCATGCTGATTATACTGAAAAACTATAGACTATCTCAAAAAAAGGTCAACCGAGGCCGGTATTTTGATATTTAAAAAAATGTGTTTTTTGTAAATGTATACTCTTGTTATAGAGGTATACTATACAATATGTTTTTGATAAGCCCCAAACGTATGTATATAATGTGGTCAAATGGCACATCGTCTTTAGTGCTTTATTGAAATTGAAGAAATGCGTTTCATAGTTGTCGTCGCGTTAAGTCTTCCTCTTCTAATCCTTGTAAGGGCGACTCCAACCGGGAATCTCAAGGACGACTTGAGGCCGCTTGTTGAAGAGACTAATTTGCGGATCAATCAGGAGAAAGTGAAGGTTGTTTTAGCCATAGCCAAATCGATTGTGGACCACAGAATTGCAGATCAGGAAATAATTACACTATGGCAAAGTGTTATTAATCAGTGGGGATCTCAAAACGAAACTATTATGCAGAATTTGAGCCAGTGCCGCGAATTTTATGAACAAATGAAAACAAAAATGCAACTAACACAAAATGAAGGCAATAAATATACGAACGGTGACTCCTCCAACTTGCTCAACAATATGGTTAAATTCGTCGATGATCGACTAGCAGAATTTAAGACTAAGGCCACCGAAATAATACGAGTGGCCAACGAAGCTGGATACTCTAACTATTTCATGGAAATTAAGTACCAACGCTATTTTGAGGCAGATCTGCCTGTATACGAACGGTATTCCGATTTTCGTAAATTGCGGATTCGTATATATAACACGGATGAACTTTGTTAAATTATCAAAAAAGTTATTGTTACTAAAAATCAAGCCTGATGAAAGGCAAAATCTAAGTTAAAACTGAGTCTATTAAAATATTCAACTTGATAAGAACTAGTTTGTAAATTAAGCAATTATTCTATTTAACAATTTCTGTTGGTGAAATCAAGTTTTGCTTATTTTTGACATTTGCATGAAACCAAAAAAAAAGTAACCTTTGAATATTTTCCAGTGTTTAAAAGAAAGAACAAACAAGTTTCGCAAATGTGACAATTAAATTAAACCTAATCGGATAGTGACAAAAAAAATTATATATATTACATTAAAGCCATGATTGTGTATAAACATTACACTACTTATGTATATCAAATGGAAAACTTGTTGTAAATGTAAACAATGTAATGTTGACAATCGCCATCATATATGTGTATTAGAAAATCAATAGACCTGTTTCTATTTATTCGTCATACATGGCTGATTAAAAATGGATATTCACTTACAATGTGCATAAATGGTTAAATGCTAGTCAAACCAGGAAAGCACTAAAGCCAATAAAAATCTATTTGTTTGCCTACGTTCCATAATATGTTAGATACCTGTACTTAGTTCTGGCTTTAGTTAGCTGAAAATCAAATATGATACTTGAAGTGAAACACACACCTCGTTAAACTGGATAATAAACTATGGTTAATAACATGCCACAAACTCAATTACCAAATCCATTATTTACTATATTTTTTTTTTTGTCGTATTTGTTTATTAGCCAGACTTGATTGAAAAACAACAGCTCGTTTGTTTTTTGTTTTTGAAATACATATATCAAAAACTTTCAGCTGATTAGCGTTATGAAATCACTTGAACTCTTTAATTAGCACAGATTTCGCTGTAAGCTGCAAAATTATTAATTTGAAAATAATAAAATTCAATAAGAAACAACAATTTGAAAAACTATTAAAGACACACTCCCGTATAATTTGTTGTGCAACACGAAATTTAACAAGAATGCCTTAAACGAAAGTAACCGACGAGCAAATACTCTATAAGCATCCAAAAAAATGTTTGATAAAACTAAAGCCTATTATTTTTTTTAAAATTATTTTATTAAATAATTAGAAAGAAAAATTTATTTTGTTATACAAATAAATGAATATCAAATACTATTTAAATATTATTTTTTTTTAAAATTATAGTACACCTCTTTTTTTACTTTTTTTACTTTTTTTATGTACCAAAAATTTTCTGGAATGTTTGTACAAAAAATCCATGCATTAAAAAAAATGTCAAATAAATATACATTTTTTCTGATATATATATATTTTTGTAATATGTATATTTAAAAAAAAAATTTTAATGTCTACAAAGCTTATCACAAAATCATCATACTCTTTATTAGCCAAATGGCAATGGTTACAGGGTATGCATAAATTGCATATGAGCTGCAGATTAAATTACAAGCTACGAGTAATTCATCAATATAATTGTAAATACCCAAGGGTCCGTTATTAATGTTTTAGACACTTTTACTGCTAAATTATTCAAAAATAATTCAGATATTATTGTTATTAGCAAAGGGTTGATTTTTTTTTGTTTGTCTTTTCGAATAGCCAAGTTAAATGGGAAACAAAATAACTTTACCGCATTATTTGTTTACAACAAATGAAATTCGTTGGCATTTGATTAATTTTTGGAAACGAAATTTCATACAATAATTTGCAAGCAAGTGAGAAAAGTGTGAAGTTGACTTCCTAAATTTACAGAATCAATTAGAGTGGTTGATTTGTGATTAGATAGAAAAAAAATTAAATTAAATAAATGATGTATATATAGATAGATGCCTCTAGATAGGCCAATAACCAGAGAAACTGGCAACGTAATGGATATTATATTTAATATAGACCTGTCAAGGTCGTCATTGACTGTCAGCAAAATAATTTCTGGTTCCATTGCGAAATCCATCCCAGAGCCATCCTGTCCAGACTCAGACTCTATGGGGATTTTTTTATCTTTTTTTCTCTCTCTCACTCTGTCTTTATCTCTCTTTATTGTCGGGCCGTAAGTTAACAAGTCGCATAACGTGTTTCTTTGTTTTTGGTTTGTGCCTCGTCTGTGGATCAGGTTCCCAAATTGCATGCAGATTGTGGCACAAACTCAGTGGCTCAGATGCCGTGTGGTTTCTGCATCTGCAGTCGTCATACTCTTTCAGAGAGTCCTCTTAATTTGTCTCTAATTTTGCAAACTTGTTAAAAAGTGTCAACAGACCAAATAAATTATATGCGTTATATAAATTTGAATTAAATATATATTTGTGAGAGACTTCAATAGATATTAGTTTTATTATAAAATTTACAATATAAAGATTAAAATATCTTTCCAGATTATTGTTGTATTTGCATTGGTCAAAAAATATTTGTTTGAATATTTGTTTGAAAATATGTTTAATAGTTAAAGATATTTTTCAAAAAAATGCTAAGCTATTTTATTGACAAAAGTTTTAATTCTTTAGCGTGCCGAAAATAAAATTTCTCTCTTGTTTTAAGGTGCGTTTGCAGAAAATATTTTGAGAATATATATTGAGAATTTATTTGGCTAGAGTAGCAATTCTTTGACGTGTTAAAAATAAAATAGTTTTCTTGTTTTTAGGATGACATGCAGTTTTAGGGTCGCCACAAAGCTCAACTCAAGTTGATAACTTGATAACCTTGGCAACTATGGACTGCAGTCAGTCTGTCTGTCCGTCTGTCCTTCTGTCCGCTGCAGTTGGAGAGTGTCTGTCCTTTTTTTTGCTGACATTATTTTATTTTTTATTTTGGCCAAGTTAAGTGAGTTGCCCTTGCACTTATACACACACATACACAGAGAGAAACACATGTGTAAATTGAATTCATTAAAATGTACTGCAATTATATTACATATAACATTTTAGGGACTACCCGGAAAGCAACAGCAACAACAGACAAGTCAACAACACACACACATGCATACACACACACACACACACACACACACACACACACACACACCTGTTGGCTCACAGCTAACCGCAAATCTTGTTTGTGTGTGAACGTTGAATTTCCTTTACGACGAGTATAACTTCAGGCCAATGGAACGCTTTGAATTCAGTCGCTGCTGAGTATTCAACTGATTCAAATCGTATTCAATTTTTTTAGGCAACAACAACAACAGCTATAGCAAACTTTTAAAGTGAGTTTGAAAAAAATAAAAGAAATCAAAGCAAGTGTGTTAATTATTTAAGAAATCAACAAGCAACTTTTGTATTTGCTTAAAATCACGCTAATCAGGCGCTAAACCCAGCAAATCCTTAAATACAGCCAACGCGAGTATATTGTGAACTAGCTGTCATTGTGACCATCCCTTGTCTACTATAAATTAGCAGCCACTGTGACCTACCTTATTAATATGCAATATTTTATTTAAGTATTAACAACAACATAGTGCAACATTTTTAAACTAAACTTGAAATAATAATGTGCGTTCATTGTGAAAAAGCGACTATCGTGAACTTCCTCAGTGTATTAATTTATTATCAATTTAAATTTAAAAATGAACAACAAATAACTACGAAAATAAAATAAACTACTATACCTACTTATAACAAAAAATCAAATTTTGTACATATGTAACTAAAAATAAAAATGTATTCCACTTTCATTAAAGAAACTAAATTAAATTATAAAAAAAAATATTATATTATTGTACGTAATTGTAAATAAAGCCCTTTTTTCTAAAAAAATATATTAAGAAAATAAAAATGACGCTGAAAAAATATAATCTTATTAAAAAACGAAATTTTATTACTTTTACCATTTTCATAAAAAAAAATCAAAAAATTAAGACTGCGATAAAATAAACTTAACTAAATTATACTAAATACAAAAAACAAAGAAAAATGTGTTATTTAAAAATTAAACAGTCGTTAAATGGGCGCTAAACAAAATGTATCCTTAAATATAATTATTGTGAGCTGCCTTCAAACTATATTTGTTTTAATAAATCATTAGCAACGAGAAAAATAAACAAATATGAAAAATAAACTAAACAAATAACAGCAAATATAGAACATGTGCAAATGTCTGATTGCAATCTGCGTGTTTAATTCTGGAGGCCTTTTTTAAAATTGGAATTACATGAACATCCATTTTGCATTGTTGAACTGACCCAACAATAACGGCGTGAGAAGTTTTGTTGTCCATGCCCCAAAGGGGTGTGTGTGTGTGTGTGAGTGTGCGTACGTGATGATTGTTAGCACGAAAATCTGCAGGCGGGAGGGAAATTCCAGACGAGAAGCTAACACTAATAATAATGCCAAACATTGCAGCTGATGCAAGTTTGTGTCTTAAGTCTTTTGTTTTGCTAGGAAACTGAATGCAATGTTTGCCATTTGATATTTAATATTTGATACTTGATTACGTGGTATTTGGCCTTTTGGCATTTTAGTATTACATCAACACGCCCACAACTTAAATATTGGTAATTTGTCTATGGAAAATAGAGGCCTGGCCCACGGGGCGTATACATTTCAAATGCACTTATTAGCTAATGCGTCGGTCTGCCGCACTTGCAAACTATTTGCATTTAATTACACACGATCATGTTATATTATATATTAAATATTTACACTTTCATTTAGCTCGCTTGCCCTTTAATTTAGCGTTAAATATGATATTACTGAACCTTAAGTGTGGGTATTTTAATTATTGAGTAAATATAAATAGTAAATAATACAGTTTATATAGATTTCATTTAGTGAACATAAAATTAAAGCATTTTAAAAATGAGTAACAAACTATTTTATATTATAATTAAAACTAAATTAATAAATAATATTTTAATAATAAATTAACGGAAGAACAACTAAATTGTGGTAATTTGAATTGCAAGAAGTCGAAACAAAAATATAAAAATAATAGACTTAAATACAATATATTTACCGAATTTAAAAAGAATTAGAAAAACTGGATTTCATTTTAGTCAAAGAAAATAATTATAAAAATATATGAAATACTTACTTTACTTATTTCTAATTTACTAACTTACGTCTTTTTTTTATGGGTGTAAATATAATAGAATCCCGGTCGTATACTTAATTTACACTCATAAGAGTGCACTTATCTCTTGATTATATGCTCAAAATGAGGTTTATGGTCAAGTTTAATAATTAACACACATGTTGCAAGTGTTGCAGCAACTTAAATTAGAGAGAACTTTATTACCAAACAAAAAATAAAAAAATAATGTAAGACAAACTTTCTTTAAACACAAGTATTTTGAGTAAGCCACAAAGACAAACACAAAACCAAAATAAAGTGCGAGTCATTTGCTCGGCGCACGGACAAATGGGGCAACTGTTCAGACAGGTCTTTAAACTTATCGTTTGTTTACTTTATCCACACACATAGTTGAAGAAAACCCAATGTGACGATGGGAAACAAAAACAAAAAAAATATAAAAAAGAGTAAATACAGCAGCCGCAATTCCTTCACGCCAATTACGCCTGAGTATTTGTTGTATTTGGGTTTTGTTTCGTAAGAAAAAAATGAGAAAAAAAACTCTGACATTGAAATAGAATATTTGCGGAGTAGGTTAAGCAAACAATTGTCGTATTCAAGCTTAATTTGCAATAACATTTAACACACTTGATCTAAACAGAAGTTAGCCTTTATTTACATTTAATTTTTCATTCATTCTTACAGCCTTGCAACAATGGAGATACTGAAAAGTGACGTCGATTCCGGCGTATCTGAAATTGCCAAGTATTATGCCGGAAAGACAATACTCATCACGGGCGCCACAGGCTTCATGGGCAAAGTTTTGGTTGAGAAACTCTTACGCAGTTGCTCCGACCTTAAATCCATCTATCTGTTGATTCGCACTAAAAGAGGCGTGGAGCCCACTGTGCGCAAGGAGCAATATTTCAAATGTGTCGTAAGTTCACATTCCATTCCATATTTATCACATTCCATTCCATATATATATTATATATCTTAATTCATTCTGTGTTAAAATTTAATTTATTTCGTAAAAAAAAGTTTACTTCTGGATCTAGGCTTCGAAAATTTAATAGTTTAGTATACCTTAATCAATTCTCCAGTAAAGGTCAATGCCAGCTGGCAACATTCCCTTCAACGTCAGCTTGCCACGTGGAGACACTTAGTACATTTATTAGATTTAAGTACCTATATCTAAACCCATTTCATTGGCTTCATCACGAATGAGTAATTTTCATTTCATTAATGTTATTTCCTGTTTCACTCGGTGAGCACAATGGAAATCATGGATGTCGTTTATGTGCAATATAAATACCTTAACATGTAATTATAATTGGTTTGTCTAATAAACAATAATCATAGCTGTTGCTTTTACTAAGAACCATGACGGAAACTTGATTTCCGCAAAATAAGACACGAATTACCCGAAATAAAAATCCAATGAATATGTAAATTTTTTACATATACTCAAATATTGTTATTTCATTCAATCTAACCTGACATAAATGAATTGTCTAAACAAATATTTTATTTAGTATGAAAATATTTTACATTACGTCAAGTAATGTAATTTATTTTTACCTAACTCCAAATGAACATAACAGTTGAACTTGGTAAAGTGATAAAGAAATTAATGCATTGCATTCAAGAATTTGTAACACTTTAACCGCCGGAACTAACTCATAAAAAAATAAAATTAACGTAACATAAAATAATCAAATAAAGTACACCATAAAAAAAGACAAACACACACACACACACACACACACATACAGTGGGCATTTATAAGTCAAGGTAAACATTGTGATTGTCGAAAAAAATAACAACAAAAAAAATTCAAAATTACAATGACTATTACTTTTTGTGGAAACTCGAATGACATTTTCCATTAGACGATTCTTAGCTTTCAATGTAAAATCTGATGTCTCACTTTGGAATCTTACACACAAAAAAAAAATATATTAATAATAATAAGTAAAATAAAATAATAATTAAATAGTCGGAGATCCCGACCGTTGAATACCCGTTACTTATTTCAATTTATATAAAAGTACTTTATAGAAATTACTATCTAATAAAAACTACTGCATACTTTTGTCGAATTAATAGATGACGTAAATTGTCATAAAAACCGAATTATCTTAAAAACTGTGGTTGTGAACGAACACAATAGCCCGTTTATTTATTTATTAGGTAACCAGTATAATCATAAGAAATAATAATTTTTATCATTTTGCAGATTTTTAGCAAACTGTTGGAGAAGAATCCCGAGATTCTACAAAAGGTACGCGTTGTAAAGGGCGATGTGCTTGAGCCGAACCTTGGCCTGAGCTCCAATGACATCAACGACCTCGCCTCCACTGTGCAGATTGTGTTCCACTGTGCGGCGAATGTGCGCTTTGATCAACCGCTTCGTCCCATGGTTAATATGAACGTCGTTGGCACACTGAAGCTGCTCCAACTCGCCGAGAAGATGAACAACTTGGAGGCCCTGGTGCACGTATCGACGTCCTACTGTCAGTGCAATGAGAGAGTGCTGGAGGAACGCGCTTATCCGGCCCCACAGAATCCATTTACCATCATCGAAATGGTCGAGACAATGGATGACGCGGCTCTAGCGGAAATTACACCCAAGTAGGTTAAACTTATTCACACTGAATCAGCTTTATTATACACTCCAAAGAAAAATAATCTGATTTCGCACTGCAAGTCGGAAATGTGCAATTGTTTTCTTCCCTAAATTTTTTTTTAAAGGAAATTTCTTTAATATTTATTTGTTTTTTCTTTTCTAAAATGTTATGTAATTTTTCTAAGACTTAGAAATTTTTATTAAGCACACAGTCAAATATTTTTAAAACAAAGAAATATTATTTCTATTTTGCACTACAGCATTTTTTTAAGTATGAAAAAAATTGCTCCATTTGATGTTAAGTAAGTGTTTTATTAGAAATGTTAAGAATCCCAACTAACAACGGTTAATTTAGCGCTGATATTTAGAAAAGACTGGAATGTCAAATCACATTGATTTCAAAATATATTTTAAAATTGACAAAATCTTTTACAAAAATACTTATCAGGATTATAAAAATATTTTTTTTTAATTAAGAAAAATATTTTTTGATAGTTAAATAGAAATAATGTCTATCATAAATGACATAATTTTTTTGGAATTAACGGTTCAGGATTATTATTATTTTAGATTTTTTATTTAAAAAAAAAAATTTCTGAAATGAAAAAGAAAAATAAAGACATTTTTTTTTTAATTAGCTTAGAAAAGATTAGAAACCTTACATAATTAAAAAAAAAATATTTAATAATATTTTCTTATTAATAATGAAAAATATTTCTGATTATAAGATAGAACAATTTCAATATTTAAAGAAATTTTTATCTAATATTAGAAATATTTCGGAACAATATTTCGATTTTCTTTATAATTTACGAATTCCACAAACTCTGTGGCTATATTATAAATATTTTTCCGAGTGATCTTGGGAGTACAAATATGTATGTTTCCATTTGCAGATTGCTCAATGGGTTGCCCAACACGTACGCTTACAGCAAGGCGCTGTCTGAAGATCTAATTTGCAGATATAACAAAAAGCTGCCTATAATCATCACAAGGCCTTCCATTGGTATGTAACATATGGTAGTCGCATTGGTTCCACAACAAATAACAAACTGGTTGTGCATTTTGGTTAAGCATTTTGTTGGTAACGCCCTATTTTATTTTATTTTTCAGTGACGGCTGCCATTCATGAGCCGCTGCCAGGATGGATTGAAGGTGTTAATGGACCAACCGGATTAATGATCGGAGCTGCACGTGGTGTCATACGTTCGATGCACTGTAATCCGGATTACGCCTCCACAGTGATACCTGTCGATAAGGCCATCAATGGCATGATACTCTGTGGCTATCAGCGTGCCAAGATCAGTTCCAATGCAAAGAATGTGGATCAGAATCAAGTCGAGTTCTGTAATCTGTGCATCTCGAGTAAAGCTCTTATGTCCTGGGGTGAAAGTATTGAGACAGGTCGCAAATTCTTCTATGAAACTCCGCTTAGCTTTGCCCTTTGGTATCCAGGTGGTTCCATCAAGAGGAACTATTATCATCATCTATTTTGCGTCATATTCTTTCACTATCTTCCTGCTTATTTCATAGACTTTTGGCTGCTGATCTTCGGACGAAAGCCCTTGTAAGTAACAAACTAACTACAATATGTCAAAACATTTATTCAAAAAGAGAAAATTCACACATTTATTTTATACTTATTTTTTGTTAAATTTCCTTATGAATCTAAAAAAGAAGAATATCATGCTATTTTTATTTTGCAAATTAATTAATTATTTTTATTAATTTTCTTTTAACAAGAAAAAATTCAGATAATTTATTTGTATTTTAATTTAAAAAATATATACTCTTCTTAGTTTAAAGTTTTTTTACATTTAACTTTTGGCCTTTGCTTTTTAAAAAAAATTAAAAGAAAATAACAATATACATTGAATTCGTAAATTTTTTAAATAAAAAGGAAATATGTACTTATTTTCTTCGTCAAAAAATATAATTTATACCCAAAAAAAAAATTTACCCTCTTGATTTCTTTATAGTCTGGTGAACGTGCAGCGCAAAATCTCGACGGGATTGAAATTGCTGCAGTATTATACGACAAAAGACTGGGACTTTAGGAATGAAAGATTTCAGGAGCTGAGCAACACGTTAAATGAGACGGATGAACAACTGTTTGACACCTCAGTTAGCCAGGTCAACTGGGATATATATATCAGCAATTACATACGTGGCATGCGCACCTATATTCTGGGTGAGAGTGATGATACCCTGCCTTATGCTAAGAAAGTACTGCGTCGTCTATATATCCTGGACTGGGTTAGCAAGATTTTGTTGTACACTCTTACATTTTGGTTCTTGTGGACGCATTTGGATGGATTTGTGGAGAAGAGTGATTCATTTATCCGATCATCACTCTGTATTATATATAATGAAAAAAACACAACAGTGCATACCTAATTAATTTGTTAATTTACAAATAAAAAATATTAAAATACTTAAATTAAAGCTCCATAAGTTGAATTAAATTTAAATGAAAAAATCAAACTAAACTGAAAATTGGTGGCAAACATAGATTGCATAATCCGGTCTGGCAGCTTTGGCTCCATTTCCATTTTTAAATCTGGTCAACTACTCAAACAAGTTGGCAGCACTGCTAGCTATTTTGCATCGCATTTTTTCAGCAATTTTTCGTCTGCTTTCCAGCCAAAAACAGCTATTTTTTCCTCTAAAAAGTTGGCAGCAGCGAAAGTTATCGAAACCTCGACGCTCATCTCTAGCGTTTTTAGCGTTCCTCTATTTTTTGCAAATTGCAACAAATTGTTAAAATTTTCTGCTGAAATATGAAAATGGATGTGGATAAAAATGCCAGCGATGCTGTTGTTGAGCTAACCGAAGCTGAAAATGAGCTATACGACAGACAGATTCGATTGTGGGGACTGGAATCACAGAAGCGGTGAGTTTACCGGTTTACCGGTGCTATATTCAAGAGGGAAGAAGAAGCACGACTGAAATAAATCAAACTTTTTTAGATTGCGCACAGCCAATATATTAATTTCTGGACTAAATGGTCTGGGTGCGGAAATAACCAAGAATATCATTTTATCTGGCGTGAATCTGGTAAAACTGCACGATGATAAATTGGTCAGTGAACAGGATTTCTGTTCACAATTTTTAGCGGCACGCGAATCGTTGGGCATTAATCGGGCAGAGGCATCGTTATCGCGTGCTCGTGCTTTGAATCCCATGGTGAATATATCCGCCGACACTCAACCACTGAAGGAGAAAAGCGCCGACTTCTTTGGCCAATTCGATGTGGTCGTCATCAATGGCGAAAGCAATGAGGAATTACTGAGAATTGATAATATTTGTCGAGAACTCGGCGTTCGATTCTTTGCAGCCGATGTGTGGGGAATGTTTGGTTTCCACTTTGCCAGTCTACAGAAGCATTCGTTTGTGGAGTAAGTAATCATTTATATATATAACACACTAACTTATCATTGCACAGCTCAAACCATCAGACCTAGGGAACTGAAATTTTCACACAACATATTTGGCACAGTTTTATTGTGCAATAAGATGGCGATTTGCGCCATTTTAATTAAAAGGGGGTCAAATTCACACATTGAGAAAATAGCCTATAGAGAATTCCCATTAAACTAAAAGTTTTTTCCTGAACATTTATTGTTTTAATTTTTGTCATCCATATTTTCAAAACTTTAAACTTGAGTTACATAACATTCGAAATCCGCAGACTAAGTATCGTCTCCGTATTAAAAGTTTTAATTTAAAACGTATCTCTTATCAAATTGTTTTTAGGAACGTCATTAAGTACAAGGTGGTTTCCAAGCCAAATGAGAAGGTGAAATGTGAGACTGTCTCCACGCCAGTACAACGTGAAGTCGACTATCCGGCGTACTCCACTTGGCTGGACTTTGACATCAATGCATCCGATTATCAGCGCAAATTGAAGCGTGACGGACCCGGAATTATTCTGCTGCGTGTTCTTCAAAACTTTCGCAGCACATATAAACGTGATCCCAGCTACAAGACCAGAGAATCGGATATTGCACTGCTGGAGAAGATTCGTGATGAGCTGGTGCCGAATTCCACTTTGCACAGTGATGCACTTGGTCTACTCTTTGCTCAGATTTCGCCAGCTGTTGCTGTCGTTGGTGGCGTTGTGGCACAGGAGATCATCAAGGTGGTGACCAAAATGGAGGCTCCTCATCGAAATTTGTTCATATTTAATCCCGAAACCTGCATGGGTTATGTGGAGTCCATTGGTGTCAACTGAAAACTCGAATTAAATACATATAAATACAGTAATATTCCATGAATCAAATGCAAAAAAAATGTAAAAATACAATTTATAAAATGTTAAAGTGCTGTTTTATACTTATTACGATATAGGGTTGCAACTTGCATTCAAATCGAAAGTAAGATTCATGGGGGGAAATTTTTTTTGAAAAGTTTTATTAAATTTAAATGCAGAATGAATGAAGAGGCCAAGCCATTAACAAAATTGAATTCCGCTTGAAAATCGGTTGAGTTTTGATAAAGTTATGAAAGTTTGAAGTTGGTCAGACTTTGATCAAGCAACTTTACAAGTCAAAATTTTTGTCGGATTTTACATGATTTTTTACAGAAATATGAAACTTCTCAGAATCAAATTTAAAGTGTTGTTTTTTACTAATTACTATAAGGGGAGTTGATTAAAAGTGAAAACTTGAGAATTAAAATTTTCAATTTTCGAAAATCCAAAGGGGGGAAACATTGAAATCAAACCGAGTTTCAGAATAAATATGTATGCCAAACCATGATAATAATGACATTTCGCTCTAAAATCAGTTGAGTTTTCTCGAAGCTATGACAGTTTGAAGTTGGTCAGTCTCTTAATCTAGTAACTTTACGATTCAAAATTGGTGTACGGTTTAACAATTTAAAATTTACAATTAGCATTGAAATGGAAAACTACTTTCAGAGCGAAATATTTTTTTTATCGAATTCAAATAAATTTAGAGGTCGAGTCATAATCCAAATGACTTTTCGCTTTCTATTTTTAACAAAGGTATGACAGTTTGAATTTTCGGTAGTTTAGTTTAGGCTCCGGTATTATTCCCTGTTAAAAACACAATGGATGTTGTTGTTGTTGGTTTAATTCAAAAGCAATAAACGCAAATGGGAAATGGGGAAATTAATCATAACTTATAATCAATTTGTGAGAATTTCAGCTGCACGATTCTCCATGAGCTTCTCCATGCTGGTGATCGCTCCCATCCAAGTGTCCAATGTGCTTGCCATGCCCGCGATTTGGCTGCGATTTAAAACGCGCGGTTGCACCCACGACATGTTGACAACTCCCGCCACCTGATCGATCTCCCCACGCACCAGATCGAGTGCCAGTGCCTTCATGATCAGGAACTCGACCTCCTTGGCTGGCAGCTTTGTCTCGTTGGCAATATCCACAAAGGAAATGGCTCTCTCGATGGCCGAGCGCTTGAATGTCATCTCCATGAGGCAGAGCAGCGAAATCTTCTGGCGCAGCTTGACCTCTTGGGCGGCGAGATCGGGGATCTTTGACCAAATCTTTTTCATGTCATTAAATCTGAAATAGAACAGAAACATTTCATTATAAATACTATGAGAAATTAAAAAAAAAAAAATAAGAAATTACATATAACTCAGGGAGTAGTACCGACACCTTGGTAACACTAACCTTAATTCCTGTCTACTTTATATTAAATAATAACTAACTTCAAGCTTTCATAACTTTGTTAAAATTTGATCGATTTTTAAACAGAATGCTATTATAATCATGATATAAATTACAATAATTTCGTTAAAAAAAAATTTTGGCCTCTGTCTCTTGATTTCAATTTCAATGCCAAGGGTCCCCCCTTTGAATTTTCGAAAATTCAAAATTTTAAATCTCAAGTTTTCACTTTTAATAAACTCCCTATATAGTAATTAGTATAAAACACTTTAAATTTGATTCTGAGACATTTTATATTTCTGTAAAAAATCATGTCAAATCTGAGAGAAATTTTGACTTGTAAAGTTGCTTGATTCAAAGTCTGACCAACTTTAAACTTTCATAACATTATCAAACTGAATCGATTTTCAAACGGAATGTCATTTTAATCATGGTTTGGTCTGTAAATTCATTCTGCATTCAAATTTGATGTATTTCGTAAAAAAAAATTATTGCCCTCTGGATCTCGATTTCAATGCTAAGGGTCCCCCCTTTGAATTTTCGAAAATTCAAAATTTTAAATCTCAAGTTTTCACTTTTAATCAATTCCTTATATCGTAATTAGTATAAAACAACACTTTAAATTTGATTCTGAGACATTTTATATTTCTGTAAAAAATCATGTCAAATCTGAGAGAAATTTTGACTTGTAAAGTTGCTTGATTCAAAGTCTGACCAGCTTCAAACTGTCATAACTTTATCAAAACTGAACCGATTTTCAAACGGAATGTCATTTTGATCATGGTTTGGTCTGTAAATTCATTCTGCATTCAAATTTGATGTATTTCGTAAAAAAAATTATTGCCCTCTGGATCTCGATTTCAATGCTAAGGGTCCCCCCTTTGAATTTTCGAAAATTCAAAATTTTAAATCGCAAGTTTTCACTTTTAATCAACTCCCTATATAGTAATTAGTATAAAACAACACTTTAAATTTGATTCTCAGACATTTCACATTTCTGTAAAAAATCATGTCAAATCTGACAAAAATTTTGACTTGTAAAGTTGCTTGATTCAAAGTCTGACCAACTTCAAACTTTCATAACATTATTAAAACTGAAGCGATTTTCAAACGGAATGTCATTTTGTTCATGGTTTGGTCTCTAAATTCATGCTGCATACAAATTAAACTTATTTTGTAATAAGACAATTTTTCCCAATTTGATATTGGAATTTTAAAAAATTATGAATCTTTTGGAGTAAAAGAGAACTCACTTGTTAATGTCGCCCGTGTTGAATGCCTTCAAAAGCTCCACAAGCCATTCATTTTCTGTATTTTGTAGCGATTCCAGAATGGGATGAGCCAAGAGTTCGCCAATGTTGTAGACACCATCACCCAGGAGAGCAGCGAGTCCCAAGAAGAACGCCTGCTGTGCCCACTGATCCCGGGGATAACCATCAAGGGAGCAGCCCAGGAACTGCAGACCACAGCGATAGTATTCACTGTGTTTGCCCACACGGCGATAATATTGAGATGCCAGCATATAGTATTTGCCGTGCACAGGCGTCACATTTCCGGCTTCCTCGAGGACATCGCGCAGCTCCTCGATGATCTTCTTGGTGGCATTCAGATCGTTCAGATTGCTGAGGTAGAGGTTACCCTGCATTACCTGCAGATACCAGACAGCTTCATCGCAGATTTTCACCTTATCCTTCATCTTTTCCAGAAAATCAATCGCTTCCTTTTTATCGCTGATGTTGTCCACAACAACCTCGAGTATTTGGATCAGCCCATAGGGATTTATTCTGTAAATTTTAATTTTGTATTAATTTTAGTTTTAATACCCTTTCTATGGCAGCTATATGATTTAGTGATCCGATTTGAACCAAAAAAGTTAAAAAAAAAACCACCTTAAGTTTACATTCTTAATTCTGTTAGTTTAATTGAGAAATCTGAGGAAATAAAAATGAGTCTTATACTAAAGGTTGATTATTGACCGAATGTTCCTATGGCAGCTATAAGATATAGTGATCCGATTTTAACCAAATTTGTTTGGGATGTATAAGACAACCTTAAATACGTATGCTGATAGTTTAATTGAGATATCTCAAAAAACCAAAGAGTTTTTTCATACTAACTGTTGAATTTTAAACGAATGTTCCTATGACAACTAAATGATATAATGATACGATCCGGCCGTTATCGACGTAAGTACTACCTGTAGCGAAAAGATAGACCTGTATCAAGTATCTGTATCTTTCTTCATAGAAACAAACTGATAGACTTGACTATATCCACAGACTTATCGTCCTGATCAAGAATATATATATATATATATATATATATACTCATGTGTGCCTCTCACTCCTTCAGCTTCTCACTCACATTATATGGTTGACAAGCTTAACATACCCTGTGTACTCTCTTAATTACAGGGTATACAAATGCAACTCACTTTGTTTCGAATGTGGAAATGAAATTCTGGTACAGCTGCAACAGAGCGCTCTCATCCTGCAGCGACTCGTGACGCACAAAGGTCACCAGCTTAATGGTCAACTCGTTCCACAGCCTGTAGGAAAAACACCGCATAAATAAATTCATATAAATTACACGTAAAATACACAAAATTCATACTTTTCGTTGTACAACTCTTCGATGAGTGTCCATTCGGCAGCGAGTTCTTTGTTTGTCGTCTTCTTTTGTGCTGCCAGGTAAGCAGTAACTGTCGCTTGCGTGCTTGACATTGTTGTTATATTTTCCTAGCTGTGCTATTTACTGAATATTTTCAATCAAATTTTGTATATAAAATAAACATTCACGTTTGAAGCAGGCACAGTGAAAATTGCAAATCACAATTGGGCGTTGCCACCTCGGTTCACAGAAAACGAGTGGCAGCCTTGAACGCAAAGCATGTGGCAGCCTTGGTTCGAAATTGGACAAAATAAAGGTGGATTTTTTAATAAAAGTTTGAAGTCGGTAACGCCAAATTTAAAAAATAAATACCTTCAAATTAAGAAAAATTAATAAAAGGTATTTATTTTTCAAGTTACCATTTTTGGCATTGTACCCAAAATAGTATATGCTGCCAGATTGGAAAATTTGACTGGGTGGCAGCCTTTTGTATTTTTACACCATTGCTGCCAACATTTAGCAGAAAAATAGCTATTTCTGACCTGAAAGCATATAATTTTAATTTAACGTGCACTTTCACATAGTTTTAGACAAAATATAAGCAGCAAAGTAAAGTATCTATAACAAAGCAGAATTTCCGATCTTTAAATATTTTAAGTAATCTACTCCAAAATTTAAAGAACTGGCTACAAAATAGTTAAATTGGCAGAAATGGTCGCTGTAAAGCGCGCTGTTAAACTAAACAGCTGTTCTGCATAAAATTGGAGATGGATAATCATCGATAAATATATGTTAACTTTGATTTCTTTGCCAGCTGTGCAAAGCGTGGGGAGTTTAGTTCATCGAGAACAGCTGAGCGTGCAAGTCGTCGACACGGAATAAAATATACGTGACTGGCTTTTCCTAAATTCACAAAACAAAATTATTGATAAACGTAAGCGAAAAGGATATAAATACGTCAGTTAACTAAAAGGCCAGATAAACCGCAAGATCTTTAAAAACGCAACCAGTGCAAAACGTGGAAATCATTTAACATTCAACTTGAGTGCAGCAACAACAACAAAGAGCCCGTATATAAATTAATTTCGTAAAACTATTTGATTGTTTAAACAAAATAGAAAACGAATATCGCGTTTGCACAATGCGTTGTGTGATCATTATATAAATGTTATAAAAAAGAAATACACACAACTTACGTACAATTATGTTGATTTATTTGCACAGTGTTTGCCAAATAAACAAAACAAAACCGACTAAAAAAATCGAAAAGTTTTAGTGCTTTAAAAATACCAATAACTTAATTTATTAGTGAAAACTAGTTGAGTTCAAAAGAAACGGCTTTATTTGCATATAATTTAGTTACTAACCGACAAGCGGCGACAACAACAGCAATATCGACAGCATTAAAAAGATATCGAAAAGCGAGGTTAGTTCTATTTATGTTATCGTTCTGCTTGCCTATTGGAGTTCCAATCAGAGCAGCCTCTTCAGCGAGTTATCCAATTGCTGTTTCAATTGGATATATGCTCAGTTGTTTATTTAAGAATATTTAACAATTGTGTTTTGGTTAGTTGCAAGTTATGCAATTTGGTGGCTGGCTAACGTAATCAAACTAATTTACTTAGCCTTATCAATTAGTTCTGGCTGCAAGTAACTTTCACTGCATTTCCCCATCTGCGCTCTCTCTCTCTCTTATTCTCTCCCCCTCTTTCCCTCTGCAACCACTTGAAACACTTGAAATATCGAACATTCAATTTTCTATTGTTCAACATAAATGAAAAATGATTTCGAAATGAAAATGAGAACATTTCCAGGCACTTTTTTTTTGTATCCTGTTGCGCTCTTAACTTTTCCCATTTCCTGCAACTGTCTAAAGTCTCTTCTCTTCCCTCTCTCTCTCTCTCTCTCTCTCTCTCTGTCTCGCTCGCTTTGCTCTCCTTTCTCTCATATCAATGTCAGCCAGTTGATTTCCTTGGCCCGCTGCGTTCCACTAAATAAAAAAGCGACATCTGTTACGGACAGAGGCGCCTGTACAGGCAGACCCGACAACTGACAACTTCCAAACGAACCACGAACCACACTCAACTTACAGTTATGCACATTTGTCTATAGCGGCAATTTCAAAAATTCAACAACAAAAATTTACCAAGTGCAAATTCCGAACTGGAGCGTGCTATCTTACAGCATACCCTGTAGTCGTGAAGTTCAATTACATCAAAATTTCGAATTACTTTAGCTCGATTATTTTTATGACGTTCAATCAATTACAAATAATAAAGTTCCATGAATTTTCTGAAATTAATAAAATAACTACGTAAAAACTGACATAAAAATTGTATATTTTGGATATATATATTTATTAGCTTAAGTCAATAAAATCAATTCTTCAATAAGTGAAAGCCCTCTTATTAAGTGAAGAAGAATTGCTCCTCTAAAGATTCTTTTCCCAGCAATATAAAATGCATTGACGCTCAAAAATAAATATAAACTTCAGTTAAAACTTCATAAACTAAGTTTATAATAATTTTAAAATAGGTTAAAAAAATTGTGTACATCTTAACGATAATGTGAATTCATTAAAATGAAATCATGAATTTTGTGGTGTAAACTTTAAATAAATGATATTTTCGAAATAAAGCAACTTTAATTGATTAGCATAATTTTGTCATAGGAAATTAGGGGCATATTCTTATCACGAACTTGACTTTCTTTTTTTTCTCATAATTTTCATTGGCAATGCAGCCTACTTTTGTTGAATATAACCAACTGCATTGATTATAGGGTATGGAGAAAAATGCCCAAAACGCAACTTGCATTGCTCGTCTCGTCTCGCCTCGCTTGTCTGTCTCTCGATCTCTGTCTGTCTGTCTCTTTGTCGCCTTGTCTTTGTGTGTCTCAGTGTCTCACTGTCTCGCTGGCTATTAAAAGCAAAAGTGAAAAATGCCATACAACCGCGGGCGGCATTTGTGGCATTAACTCCAGCAACAACAACAACAACAACAGAAATAACAAGAGCAACAACAACTTATATCAAGTGCGTTTTGTCGCTTCCTACTCGCCGCTGGGTGCGTTTATGTGTCCAACAACCAACTGCAAATTGTAAAAGAAATACTCCAATTAGAGATGGCTATCGATGTGCTGATATCAATACTATTATATATCGATACAGTCAGACGATCTTTAGATCGATTTTAAGCACGATGTATTATTATTAAAATGTATTATTTCAATAAATTAAATTAATTTATTAAAACAAGGAGTTAACTCAATTTGTCTAGAGTTTTTGGAAAAAATTGAACAATTGCGCTTGATATTTTTATTATATTTTTTTTTTGAAAAATTTTTCATCTAAAAATTTTAATTTAAATTCATTGAAAACTTTTTTTTTTTTGTTAGCGTTTTAAGTGTTGGCAAGATTAATATTTATATTATTGAGGCCTATACCCATCACTAGCTACTATTTCTTCCCAATATCTGTGTCTGTATGTGTGTATGATTCAATTAAAAGCCAATCCAGTCCAAGTTGCCGCATTGCTGAGGAGTTGTCTGTCTGTCCGTCCGTCCGTCCGTCTGTCTGTGCCAGGCCCAGGCCTCGTTTCGCTTTCGATGTTGAATATTGCGAAAGAGTTTTTTTTTCTTTCATTTCTTTACAGCCGGAGAGTTAGCCAAAGTCAAGCTGCACGCCTCACACACACACACACACATACGCACACACAGGCAGCCTACATATTTACGTTGATTCGAATTCCATTGGTGGCGATTTCATAATCGCTTGCGTTTCTGCTTCCCCCAGTTTAACTTAATTTTTCTCGTTGTTGTTGTTTTTGTTGGTGCTTCTTCGGTTTTTATTTTATTTTTTTTTTTGTATAGTATGTGAGTGTGTTTAGCTTTGATTTTTTTCGGGCTTGGGCAACAACAACTACCACAAAAGTTGTTTCAATGTTGGTAACTTTCTCTTCACCACCTGCCAACAAAACGCGCAGTTAGCGCGCGCGAGTTTTGCGCGCGTTTTTACTCGCACGCAATAATAACACAAAACACAGTGTCTGTCTGTCTGCATCTCTCTATCCCGCTCTCCCTTCCTCTCTTTCTTGCTCTCTCTGCCTCTCTCTCTCTGTCTCTCTCTCTATTTGTCATGTTTGTGTTTGATATGCGCGCTTTGATTGCGCGATTAGCAAATGTCGCGTATTCAAAACGCGTGCGCGCGAATTTCAACTTGAGCTACAATTTCATAATGATAATAATAAATACCGTCGTCATCATCATTGTCATTATGCATTTTTTTGTAGTATTACGGTAAAGTCCGTACATTTACTGAATCAAAAAAATCAGTGCTATAAATCAAATAAAATTTATGCTTTAATAAATAAAAAAATATTTCGCAGATTGATAAAAAATTTGCAAAAATTTTAAATCGCATAGGTCTTAAGTCAACCCAATGTTTTTATTAATACAAAAGCGTTGTCTAATTATATCGAAAAGTTTAAAATATCGAAATTTTTAAAAAATGACTTGTATAAGAATTGATGTCTCAACAGCAATTAAATCGCAATTCCTGTATTTGAAAATCAATTAGAAATTTGAAATATTTATATTAACTGATCAAAAAAGTCAAAATCTAAGTAGTAATGTTTTTAATTACATCACGAAAACGAATAATGATTGTCTTAAATTACTTAAAACTAGTCAGTATCATTAATGAAAATTCTTAAAAATCATAATTTAATTATTATTATGTAATACTATGATTTTTAAAAAATTACTCAAAATTTTTCATTATCACTAATTTTAATTCTTAAAAATCATTATTATATAATGCTAATCATTTTTATAAAATTTCTCAAAATTAATCATTGTCATTGATGAAAATTCTTAAAAATCATTATTTAATCACTATTATTTAATGCTTATAATATAGCTCATAAGGATTTCTTGCCCTGGTAAAAACTAATGCTTAAATAATTTTTTTTTAAGTCGATGAAAAAAAAAATGCTTAAATGCATTGAAATATCTAAAAATCGATTACAAATGTTGCGATATTTTATTTCTTTTATTTTAATTACATAACAAAGTTATAGCATACATATGTGTGCTAATTGGCGGTTAATCTTAAATTAAATTAAACACCTTGAGCCGACAATGCAATTTCCGAGCCCGAAACTAAACAAGTTACCAACAACAACAAAAACATTAACAACAGCAAGGCGAAGGTTAATATTGAACAAAGAACGGGATACATAAATATGCACATTTGTGTGTGTGTGTGTGTTTTTCACATATGTTGCTTATGGCCATAAAAATAGCGCAATTTAATTGATGTTCGATCAAATCAGTTCAATGGCAAAAAAAAAGCCGACCAAGGAGGGGAAACACTAAAATTGACTTTGTAATGCAAATATAAGCGCACACACACACACCTGTCACACACACACATACCTGTCAAACACACACACACACAGGTTGACAGCTGCTTCTGCCATAAACATATTAAAGTTTATGGTTATTAGACCCGCATCAGCAACAACGGCAACTCCGGTTGACTCTCTTCTTCTCTCAACTTATGCAAATCTTTGATTAAAGCCACATCCAGTGAGATAAGCTGTGCCACATTTCTATACCCTTCACAGAGCGTATTATGATTTTATCACGAAATATGTAACGCATTTTGGAGTCAATAAATTCAAATTCACGTACATAAGATCGAGTAAAATAAATCAAATAATGTATGGAGTTAAGAAACGATTAAGCAATTTTATTTTCAAATATATGTATGTATTATAATTATCTTTTTAATATATATCTATCTTTTTCATTTATTTGTTATTATCTGCCATAGGAACGATCGGTAAAAAATGTATCTTAAACTTTGGTGTTTTTTAAGCTATCCCACCAAACTCACAAGCTGTGCATTTCATAATATCTCAAGCATTTCGATCTAGTTTTGCCCAAATCGGATTACTATATAACAGCTACAGGAACGATTGTTCAAAAATCAAACTTAAGTATGATAAGAAGATATAGAGTTTTGAAAGAGTATTAAATCTTTGGTAGGCTTAAGATAGTTTTTTACTACTAGTTATTGGTAAAAGAGGTCGAATCCAAAGGAAAACCTGTCGAATAATTTTCATGTTCAGGGTTCATCAAGTGGCAACCAAACAGTTGTCTTCGTTGTCGTTGCCGTTGTCTTTGTGGTTGTTATTGTGGTTGTGGTTGTCGTTGTTGTCTCTCCATTGCTGTTTTGTTGGTTGTCGCTATTTGTTGGCTGTTGCCTCAACCTCAAACTGTTTTATACGCCACTTGCAATTGTCACTCCAAATTGCTGTTGACCGTCATGAATGCTGATGACTCTTAATGGGTAAAGCTTAGGTAAGCTTCAACTACCAAACGTAAACGCAACTGCCAACATTCCGCGTACCAAAAACACTTTAACCAAATGCAACTGAAAACGAACGCAATTCGATTATCGTATATCGTATATAGCATATGGCATAATCAAGTTTTCAACTCCCTCTACAACCACCCCACCCTATCGAATGGTTCGCTGCTTTTGGGACATGCACGCACAGCGGATGCATTTGCAACGGACCACTGAGGAGCAGACAACTACCCACTCATCAAATCCCACCTCTTCTCCTCTTCCTTTTCCTATCCCATCGTCCGTCTAGTGGCTCTGCCAAGTTGTCTATGTCACATGCTTTTGCCGCATGTTTTATTGCCCCGTTGTTGCCACCGTCGTTTTTCTTGTTGTTATTTGCATTGGCCAAACAGCAGTCGACAGTCGACAGTCGACGTCAACGTCACCGTTGCACAGTGGTACAAGCATCAAAAAAATTGCATATAAATTGTGTGAACAAAAATATTTAGATTAGCATACTCAATTTAATTCGAGTCTGCAATACATTCTTCTACAAAGTAGTAAAGTAGATTATTAATAGTAAAAATATTTAAAGTCTGATAAAAAATACTTTTGTTACCTTGCAAGAAAGGCAATTAATATATTACTATTTTAATAAATATTATTCTACTAAGAATCTAATGAAAATCGTGTTAATATTTGACAAACATTGCAATCTCTTGTACAATAATATAATATGTTTTAAAGAATTCCTAAATTTAAAATTCGATTGAAACTAATGACCATTTTACTGTGGGGATATATGTACATGTATAATTTATCATCTTATGTATTATATATTGTACATAAATATCACACTGATTCACACCCACTTCAAAGTCGTAATCGTTTTTCCTACAGTGCTTAAAATGCATAAATACATTTCTTACTATAAGATAAAATTAGTTTCGACTTTAGGTATTTCTGTATGTAATATAATGAATATAATATAATGCGATTTTAATTCATTTATTTGTTTAATTATGTAATGTAAGCGAGCTCATTGAACTTATACTCTTTATGTATTTATTTTTTGTTTTGTAATCTAATTTTTTAAATTTATAGACTGCAAGATTAAATCGAATTGAACTTAATGTATTTGTTCAGAGAACTGCAATAAACTAAGTAATTTTAGTTCTTGTAACTGCTCCGAGCTGGCTGATAAATAGTTGAAGAAAAGAATAGAGATCTTTAAAATGTTTTTGTTTAAAATTTAAATAATTGAATAGAATATGAAAACAGTTTTATTTTTTTTTTGAATTTTTAGAGATAATTTTAAAATGTTGTGTCACTGTACTTGTTATTATTGTTGTTATAGTTGTGTTGCACGTGTGTTAACGCAATGAGAGAGACAAATATTGAAATAATACAGACAATGAGAAGAAGAAGACAAGGCAACTGAGATTGCTCCTCTTTCTCTCTCTTTGTCTTGTGTTTTTTCTCTTGCAATCTAATGCAAAGCATGCATAATTCTATTAAGCAACTACATACGTTGTTCTATGCATGGGAATGTGTGTGTGTGTGTGTGCGTGTGTGTGTGTGTGTGTGTGTACTTATGTTTGTATGTATGCACACATGTTTGTTTGTATTTCTGTTTGTCCAGCTCTCAGCGGTCGGCCTTTTACCAAAAGGTCTCGCAAATATTGCACAAACGCATAATGTTTGAACTACACTTGATGTTGGGTTGTGTTGTTGTTATGATTGTTGTTGTTGCTGGAATATAGCCGACAACATCGTGTTTATAAATATAGTGTAGATATATGTAGGTATTTAGTTGACCCTCACACTGGCTTTATAATCACACTTCAAAGCCAAACAATAATTATTGTTGTTGGGCCTTGCCAATATTATGGCCAATATGGCAAACATACAAATATCTTGTATGTTTATATTGGCAAATTTGCCACAGCGCGTGCCACAAAATATTTAGCAAATTTATTATTAAATATTCTTGACTTTGATTTGCATTAATTTTCCAAATGAGCAGCATTTTCCGGCAAGCGGATATTGCAAATGAACAGATAAAGCTGTTATAACATTGCGTATACGAACGGATGTACAGGTCACTAGGGTTGTCAAAGAAAACTAAACTAAAGGCAGATTAAATGATGGCATAAATGGAGAGTGAGATAGTTTAATCAAAATATAAATAAACATGAATAGATAGCTAATAATACATAAACAAAATTAAATGGAATATAAATAGAACAAGTAGGTATGTTATATTGATATATACAAATACATGTAACTATAGAAATTCTTTATAATTTTCCAATTTATCTAATAAAATTGCTAGCTAGAAATTAGAGATTTTTCTTGATTCCTAGAATGATTCTCACAATTTTCACTGTTCTCAATCATTTGCAAGTCATGAATCATTCGTGATTCTTCGTATTGCATGCGCTGTTTTCTTCTCATGATATTGTTGATAATGTTTTCAAACTTTTCCGATTTTCCACGAACTTGTTTATTTTAAAATACTCACCTTTGAGTACCGCAAAAAAAATGGAAAGGTGCGCAGCTGGTAAAACATAATCCTGGCAACTTTTCAACTAACCCACATGGAATCAATTTGACGTTAAAAGTGGCAGAAGTGATTGCTGTGGGCGGCGTTAGGAGAGGCGGGTAGGCGGCTAGGTTGGTTAGAGTGGGCGTGGCCAGCCTTTAATCCAGACACGAGCATGCAGCCGTGTAATATGAATGTGATTGGAAATTGAAATTGCATCCGGCGAGCATCAGGAGACTCGAGAAGGTTTTACTACAACGCTCTTCACTATACCCTGTAGAGTTTGCACAACGGGCATGACAAGCCGATGTGTGAACTTGTCACTTGTTTGAGTTGAAAGTTAAAAAAAAAAAATTAAATATTTAGTAATTTATTGGAGGGAGGAGTCTTAATTATAAACTAAAAAATTATAAAATTGAGAAAAAAGCCAATAAAAAGGTTTTTAGATGAAAATCGTAATAAAATTAATAAAACCTTTTGAGAATTCTTAAATAACCAGACCCTTTTTCTAGGGTATCTTTTACTTCAACTATAGATGCTTCTTTTACTTTCTTTCACTCTATAATTTAATTTCAACACTTTTACTTTATACTTATACAACTCTTTCCGTTTTGCTGACTAGTTACAGGGTATTTCACAGTCAATCAACTCAACTAAACTTTATGCTATTTGTTTTTTTGTTGCGCTTTTTTAAAGGCAAAATTTCAATTCAAATTTACAGAACTGACAACAATGATAATGATGATGGGGCTATGATAATGATGATGATGATGTGATATTCATAATGATAAGTGAGTGTGCGATTAAGTGTGTGTGTGTGTGTGTGTGTGTGTGAGGGTGTGTTAGGGTGTGTAGATACTTATGTGTAGGTTACACAATTGCCATTAGAAGGATGTTCAAATTGTTTGCGCATTTGAGTTTCTTGTTGTTTTTTTTAATTTTTTGGGGTTTTTATGCGATGTAACCGAGCATGAAGGCAGCTTTGGTTTAAACTTTACTTAGCGTGATTGCGAACCGGGCCTAAACCCGTTCCCGTTCCCGAACCCAACTCCGAACCCGCATTGTAATCAAACGCATCGCATGCTGGTAAAAATCAAATGCGAATCCAAATCCAAAACCGAATCCGAATCCCAAGGCGTGCCTTGAATCACTTGGCCACGCGTGTTGGCCATTGTTTTAGACCTTGGCCAAAAGCGCATTTCAATTATGCTTTAGTTAATTGCTTAAATTGTGAACAAAGACTTTGATAGTTTGTTGTTGTATTATTTTATTATATTTATACTTATTGCCGTATCTATATGCACTTGTTCAAGTCGTGTTAATGGCCAATTAAGTCGGCGTTGTCAGCCAATTAACAACCTGACCTGTGCCAAGATTTTAACACAAAAACAAAACATAAAATCTACTGGGAAGTCACATTTCTTTATGCATATTTAAATGCAAGTAGTCTCTTAGTATTTAGTATTTATTTATCTTACAATATTGTCAACTATTAAAATTTTCAAACAATTCGAGTTACACAAAATGCATTTTAGTACTCGAATATTGACACAAAGTCGAGGTCTTCTATAACTTAAAATATTACTTAAGATGATGTAAAAGTTTTCAACTCAAATACAGTCTATTAATTATTTCAAAATTTCTAATTGCAAATTTTTTAGAGCTATTAAATTTATTAAATATTTTTTAACTACATTGCTCTTATTGTTTTTTTGATTAATTTATTTCAAAGGTAACCGAATTTATGAATATTTGCACTATAAAATTAACTTAGTTATGTTGTGTGAAAATTTCAGCCTCCTAGGTCTTATGGTTTGGGCTGTCCAATGAGAGTTGAAATTGATACTGTGTGAAGATCAATGAAGATTGAAAATATTTTTTTGTGAAACTGACAGCTAATCGAAGCCGTTGTCTCTTTCGTTTCGCACTGTAAAGATTATTGTGGCTGTGACCCATTTTTGTTGGTATTTTGTTTTTGGCAAAAAGGGTAACCAACAAAAAAAAAAAAAAAAAAAACACTGCATAAAAAACTTTCTATTTCATTGCGATTGGTTCCGGTTTTTGTTAATGGATGCGTAAAACTTGAAGCGTCTTCAACTGAAACAAATCAAACATAAAACCAAATCAATAAATTTGGTCAACGATTTTAGGTCAATGTCAAAGCGATTGCTGGTCCATTGATGATGACAATGACAATGATGATGATGTTATCTTTATCTTTAACACGGGCCTAACTAATTTAAATACCCTACACAACGCACACGTGGAACAGCCAGAATAATCAAGACGAGCATTGTTTAAAACCAGCAGCATTTTTGGGTCCCTTTTACATCTTGAATGTATTTTAATTGGAAATTTTCAGCGACCTCAACTTCAACTTCCAAAAAAGACGCCTCAATCTTTTGATGTGTTGCATATGTGTGTGTGTGTGTTGGCTTTGATTTTGGTCTTGTTGTTTGACTTAACGGCGTTCAAAGTTTTTCACGGCGTGCCACGCTTTGATTGCATACAAATTAGCGTTATTCGCATTTTTGGTAGAAAGTAAAACTGTTTTTATTTTTATTGAATTTATTTATTTGTCCGTTGCCCGCTCATTTTTTGGTTTTTTTTTTTTTTGTCATTTAGCGACAACTTTTACTTTTTTGAGTAACTTGTAAATTACACAGCCGAAAAAGCAGCTGAAAAGTCCCAAAAAAAATTGAAAACCTATAAGCGCGCGACTATCTGTTTCCCTGTATTTAATTTAAAAATCTGTATATTTAAAACTCTTTGTCCTGACTTACTCACTGATCATTGGACAGCTCAAACCATAAAAACTAGGATGCTGAAATTTTCACACAACACAGATAAGACGATTTTATTGTGCAATCAGATTATTTTTCGCTTTTTTTTAAAGTTCTTTAAAGAACTTTCAAACCATACCACATGAAAGTTTGTAATTAATTTAGTTAGTGTTATTTTTTTTTAAATATCACATATATAAATTTTTATTTATTTATTTAACAAAGCCACCCTATATTTACTGTACTCGAGTTACAGGGTATTTCTAATGAGTTGCTTACGCTTATCTTTCAGTTATTTAGTTGTTTTGTGTCTTTTACCACGGACTCGTTTAATGTCTGTCTTAATCTTCTTGACAATCATTTTTAATGAATCCCAAATTGAACCAGTTACCGAGTGGTACAAAACAGAGTGTGCCATAAATTTAACAGATAGAGTATCTATGTAGGGGGAAAGTGTATAAGTGTTAATCCAGTTTATATTCAATGGATTGGTTAGCTATTTGAATTATCTATAGTATGAATACCTGCTCTTTAGTTCACATTTGAACACGTAGTATTTATTAAGTGTGGCATTGACATTGTTTATTATCTAACACCATATGTTGTATGCTTTTTAATAAAAGTAGAACACAAACTGCTGAATATAGCACAACTTTCCTATCGCAATCATTTCTCATTTCCATTTTCATTTCCATGGATTCCAATTCACAAACTCTGATATTATTTCATTGATATTGCAACACATTGCATTCCCCTAACCAAACTTCTATCAATCAGCCATCAATCAGATATTTGCTGTGGCGCCAAATCGAAACAATTATAATTGATTCTACATGCACATATATATATATTTATTTATATGTGTGTCTGCATGTCTCTCTTTTTATTAGGAAATATTAAGTACCGCCTTATCAGGCAAATCGTAATAGGGGGGAGATATGAGAATGTATAAATAATAAAAACGAATTCAGACATCAGTATGACTAATATCTCCATGTCGTCGTAGATCAAGCGAACTTTCGACTTGCTTAGAAAAAATAAAAGATAGCCGAGCATTTAATAACGTAATTCTACTAAATATTTATGTAAATAAGATTATAATAGAAAGTTAAGTGTAGTAGCTTCAATTATAATTATAATATCTACAATTATAGATAAACTTTTAGCATTGAAAGTTTCATAACGATTATATAAATACAAAAGTAAAGTAGAGAAGCAGCTAGTCTTAAATGTTACGAATTTTGTTTATTATAGCAAATAAACATTAGAATTTAAAATGTTCATTAGACATTTTAATGAATCGGATTTTCGAATGAATTAATTAGTTAGATTATTAATTTCCTTAACAATTATAAATTCTATCTTTTTACCAAGATGGATTTTACCAAAACTACTTAAAATACATGGTTATATATCGATAACTATAGCTGTCGTTCTGAAAAGGGAAAGAGTTAAATTCCCTTGTTCCACTTTATATTTCAGGTTCTGCTCTCTCTCTCTCTCTCTCTCTCTCTCACACTCTTTCTTTCTATATATATATTAAAATCGTTGTCCTACAATATTTTATAAACATTTAACTCTCGCTGAAACAGACAAAAAAGTTTAATTTCCACTGGTTCACATTAAGTTTAAGTTTTTGCACTTTTATCTTGTTTCAAATAAATTTAGCTTAAACGTGCTCCAATTCCACTGTTCCACCGTCCATCCTTCAAACCGTCTCTTTCCGCTATTAATCCAACCGATTTGCCGCTAGACATTTTATAGAAAAATTTGCATTTTTGCTGTAACGCACAAATCATGCGCCTGATTGATTCAATTAATGTTCGTACATGTTGTTAGCCACGCCCACAATACGCCCACTTGTCGGGCCAAGTTATGAAATAATTGTGCATGCCTTGGAATTAATATGTGGGCCGTGTTTTTCCCATATTTGCCTATAATTTTCCTTAAATTTCCCTTTTTTGCAATTTGAAATGCTTGAAATATGCTTTATTTATTTTTTCCCGACTTTGCGTATTTCTTTGTTAAGATTGCCCGGAGATTCGACTGCACGGCAAAACAATAAACAAATTCGATATCGGGCGGTATATTATTTAAATTATTGGCGAAAATTCAAGAAAATGAAAAAATGTGAAATAATATAATTCAAATGAGCTCAAATAGGGAATACTCTGTATAAAATCCAGTAACTATTTTGACTAACTCAAAAATTTTCATTTAATATTTAAAAAAAAAAAAAATGTATGATGTTCTTTAAATGTATTATTTTTATTTTATTTTTTTAAGAACACGTTAAAAAAACAGTATAAATAAATATAAGATAGAAATACTTTTCTTAGACTGTTACATATAAAAGCATTGATCTGTTATACTTCATTTTAGACATTTATTTAAATAGATAAACACACTTTGCATTCACATGGTCGAAACACAAACCAATGAATGTGCAAATTTGGTTCAAATCAAAACAATAATAATAATCGAAGGTGTTAATTGCCTTAAATTTTTGCTTTGACCTTTGGACCAAAACAGAAATTGGCTGTAAACAAATTGAGCTAATATTAATTGTGCACGAAGTGCAAGTGAACAATTTTTGAAGATTACACGAAGCTATTGAAATTGTCCATGGAAATTGCCAAACGGAAAAAGCCAGTTTTTCTTTACTATTTTTGAAATACGCAATTTACCAAAGTTCTGCGTTCAACTGCAATTAGCAAACAAATGTTAATTTCATTCTTTAACCAAAATAACAGCATAAAAATGGCTTGGAAAATTTCGCGGAATTCCCCAAAAATTATAATGATCGTAAATCTTAATTTTTTAAGAGCTGTCTGCGTCTGTGATGAGTCAACTGTTGATGATTTCTGTTTTCCTGGTAGCAATGACAATTTACAAACTTGCCACTTGTTGAGCATAATAATGAGGAGGCAATTGGCAAAGGGAAAGCGTTTATTTCCCAGAATTCTTAAAGGCAAGCCAATATATACTCGTATTGGGAAGCTATATAATATATATCTACATCTGTTAGACCCCATTCAAGCAGCATAACAATGGATCCAATTGGTTAACCCCCCGTTTTTGTGGTACGTTTTGTTGCCTCTTTATTTTTGGATGCTTTGCGGCGCTTTGTTTCTTCTTGCTTTTCTTGCGCTCTTTTTATACCCGTTATTTAAATGAACATAAGGGTATATGCCATTCATTTAAATGTAGAAGAAAGCAAGAAATATAAATATATTTTTTAAGAGCATCACAACTGAGTCGAAATATTTTTGTAATATCGCAAAAATCCATCACACTTACAGTTTTTAAAAACTTAATTTCTTGGTGATAAACGTTAACTTATCATATTATATATAATCCTTCTTAATCGCATTAAGATTGAACGAATACAACGTTGTTTATGCTTGTTTTAAGTTTTTAAGCCAACGCATAAAAGTATGCAGTAATTTTTTTGTATCGTAGGAGATAAAAATTCATGAAAAAATTCATAAATATATATATTATATCAGGTATTCAATAGTTGGGATCTCAGCAATAAAGTTTTTTTTTTTTGACCGGCCTGCTCTTTTGTTTATGCTTGTTTCATTCACTCTCTCTTTTTCTCTTGCTACTTTTGCCTCCAGATTCACCCACTGTGGGCTGCCTCATAAGGTTGAGGTCGAGCGCAACATCCGTTTACCGAGTACTTTTCAAATGTAAACCAAAAAAAAAACATCATGCAAAACAATGCAAAACACACATCGAGCACGTAGAACAATTTCCCTCCATGAAGCTCCTTCCATTTTCCATTGCTAAGTTTAAACATTTCGCCATTAAATAGTTTGTGTATTTCTTATTTTTTTTTTGGTTTCCAGTGGCGCCTGCTCTAAACTGTTTTTCTTGCTCTTTTTTTGTGTAATACAAAAATAAACATGAAAATGAAATTTGTATTTTTCACAGCATTTTGCAAATCTCTTTTCTTCTTTTATCAATATTCCAATTTGATGCGCTTTTAACAGCAACAACAAACGCAAATAGAACGACAATAAGCAGCACAATAAATGAAAATATTATTGTTTGCTTTATCTCGTACAGCATTTTCTACTATTTTTGCATCAGCTCATCAACAGCTTTCAATTATCCGCAGGAAATAAAAATTAGACGTTTGCTATATTTGTTGTTCTTCCTATTGAATGTGGATTGTAGTTGTCATCCATCAGTGTCTAAAGTTGTCTGTCTACAAGTTAAAGTTGCTACAAGAGTTCAAAGGGTCAAATTATGTTGAAAAAATGCAAATAAACTAAGGTTTTTTACTAAAATATCTTTTTTAATTGCTAAAATTTCAAAATAACTAAAGGATTATTCACTAAAATACCTTTTATCTGCTTCTATTGTTAAAATTTCAGTTAAACTAAAGGATTATTCAAAAAAAATATGATATAATTGATGGTTTCTAACACTAACCAATTGTCACCATAAAGTTGGCTGCGATTGATTTCTAACAAACTGGCAACACTGGTTAATTGGCAGTATTAAGTTAGCTGCGCCTGATCTCATCAGGTAACTGATTTCTGTGCTTTTTCCACTCAATTTCTTAAAAATAAAAAAAAATAATAATAAAACATAAAACATTACTCGAATTGTAAATTTTTTTATTGTAAATCGTTGAGCTTGCATATCATATATTGACGATTGGCGATGGCTTTGAATACAAAGCGAAAGATTCCAATCATTATTTGACAGTATGCAAATATTTGATCTGTTTGACGTACTTATATGCGTGTTTTCACAGCTCTTCGAGTATGTTAAGCTTGTTTGTATACGATTTGCGAATTCTCTTGAAGCTGTTGATTACTCCACAAAAATTCCCCCTAAGAAATTCCAAAAGATTTGTCAGTGAAGGGCGCATTAATGAATATGAATTAGATATTCGAAGGTGATCACAGATCATAGAACTTGGTTTGTGGCCTCGACTGGCCCTTAAGGTCAGTAAAAATGTGCTTAAAATTGTCACATATACATATTAGGTTAATATAGTTGGTATAACCCTTTTAACACTCCATTTAGTTGACCTAAAACTTTAGAAAACTTTAAAACTTAGACTTTGAAAGCCTATGCAACTAAAACAAATTATAGTATGAAACACATAACATCGTAGTTCTCAGAATTCACCTATAATTCTAATATTTTCAAATAATTAAAGTTCCATCATGTGAGTTTCTTAAGTAAACATAAAATTATACGTTAAGCGTTTTCTTTTGTTTCTATGCAAATTGTTTTTTAAAATAAAATTATTTAAATAGTTTCGCATTGTTTTGTCTGGACAATAGTTGAAAATCATTCACGAAATATATTACCTGAGATATTCCAAATATAGATTCAATGTAGACGTAAGTGGTGTCGGGTTGATGTTATCATGATCTTGATCTACTCTTTCATCCCATTGGCCTTTTGGAGGCCTCTCGATGTGCTTGACTTGTGCCATTAAATGTTATATCCCCCATGTTTCTCTAGAAGTTACGGAGAAGATCCCGGGAAGGGGCTTTGAGCAATTAAACGTACATATTCTGATTTTAGCCACAGCAAATAATAATAATAAAAAATAAAAAAAAAACAAACGTTTTCAGTGCCTTTTTAAAACGGGACTCATTGTTTATGCAGCGCACTTTTTACGATCACTGCAGACCCAACGCCTCACCCCTTACCCCTTTCCCCCTTTCGCAGTGCAGCCCCAAAAAGTTTCATGAGTACACTGCACTCGAGCTATATCAATATACTGTGCAATATGTAACTCCTTGAAAATCATAGTTATAGTAGACTTTATAAATCCTGACTAAGTTTTAATTAATTGCGAAGACTATATTCAATATTTTACATAGGATGAAACGATCTTTAAATAGAACATATCTCTACTCAATTCAACAAAACTCATTTATTTACCGAGTTGTATCATCATCGGACTATATCTTTCTTTCTTTTTTTTTTTTTTTGGTTTTATTTTTCCAAACTTTATTGTTTCGGACCATAACTCTATCAAATTTAAAGAAGTTTTCTTTAATTTCCACAAAAAGCATAGGCTTAGAAATATATTTTTGAACGGAAAAATTTTCTGTTCTTAAAAATAACAATTAAAAAATTTAGAATTCAATTTTAAAGTATACCTAATTAAAGAATGTTCAAATTTTTGAAAAGAACATGCAGCAAGTGTATTTAAACTTCGGCATCAACAAAAAGATTACTTTTTTCAATGTAAAATTATATTTATTACAAGCGTATGTTTATAAGAATAAACATTTCTCACAGGATGGTTGGACTGCACAGCTGTCTTGTTATGGCCAAAGGCTTCGAATTACACAATACGAAATCATGGCTCGTTGCTTGGTTCTATTTGCTCTGGTTCTATTTGAAGTACAGAAAAACATGCATATTTTATGAGTCGGCGATAAGCAACGGCACTTGGAGCGGCACATAACTCAAACTCGGATACAGATACAAAATCGAGACAGAGAGAACCAGATGCAATTGCAATCCCCAGACAGAGATGCAGTTGTAGTTGAAGAGGCAGAGACAGACTCTTAAATATATTTATATACATGTGTGTATATTCGTATACTCGTATATTTATGGCGCCTGGCCAGAAGGATCCATTGGCAATGCCAAGCACGTTTATAAGACGATCGTTCAGTGAGATTCCAAACTGCCAATTGCCAAGTGAGAAGTGCCATGAAATTGCATTGGTAGCTTAATTAAGCCAGGCGACATTTAGACAGTTAACCGCCTGTTTTTAGACCCTGTGCTTAATCAAAATTAAAAAGGGTCATCAAAATACACGTGGCATACCCCATAACGAAAGTACACTCAGCACAACATGTATTCGTCAATTTTTTGGAGGTGGAAGTTTAATTGCACATTATTTTTTATGAACTTAGAAACACATTTTTGATAAATATAAATATCTTTTTATCACTGCGCGCTAGAGACGAAAGTAACAGGGTGGCGACTTGGTGACGTCAATTTGTTTTTTGTTTTTTTTTTTTAATAATAATAACTAAAAATATCATCATGATCGTTGAAAGAAAAATGAAGAAAATATGTATTTGTTGTGTGTTTGATGGCTTAACATTTTTACAGGGTCCTTGACTGTCGGGTTATCTCGACTGCAGCACTTCCTACTAGTTTTTTTTTACGGCAGGGCGCGCCCATCCTGAGCTACAGATAGAGCTTAAAGCGTAGGCATGCGGATGTATCTACGAGTATTTTCTGTAGGCGCTTCTCTTCGGCTTATGGCCATCAATCTCAGTGGTCAAACTGCAGGCTGCGAAGGCGAAGACGAAGACGAAAACGACGAATAAAGCGAATTGGAAAAGGGAAAGGGAATTGGGGAAGTCAGTGACAGAGAGAAAGAAAGACAGAGAGAGAGAAAAAGACGCACAATGATTGCCCAAGGACGCGATCAAATCCGCTTAGTGTAATAACAAGCAGAGCAAGTTACAGTTCATACCCTAAGCCATAGCTATGGCGGGTGTATCGTTTACTTAGAGAGTGCAAGTGTAATGTCACATTTTTAAAAACTTCAGTTGCTACATCCGAAATCTGAGCAAGTTCAAACTGTCATAACTTCGGGAAAACTCAACTGATTTTTAAGCGGAATATCATTTTGATCATGATTTGGCCCCTTAATTCATTCTGCATTTAAATTATAATTAATTTTCGAAAAAAAATATTTCCCCCAAAATCTTGGTTTCAAGGCATAGGGTCCCCCCTTTGAAATTTTAAAAATTCAAAATTTTAAATCTAAAGTTTTCACTTTTAATCAACTCCTTATATCATAATTAGTATAAAACAACACTTTAAATTTAATTCTGGGACCTTTCATTTTTCTGTAAAAAATCATGCTAAATTGAACAAATATTTTGACTTGTAAAGTTGCTATATTCGAAATCTGACCAAGTTCAAACTGTCATAGCTTCGGGAAAACTCAACTGATTTTTGAGCGGAATGTCTTTTTGATCATGATTTGGCTCCTAAATTCATTCTGCATTTAAATTGTTATTAATTGTCGAAAAAAAATATTTCCGCTAAATCTTGGTTTCAAGGCATAGGGTCCCCCCTTTGAAATTTTAAAAATTCAAAATTTTAAATCTAAAATTTTCACTTTTAATCAACTCCTTATATCGTAATTAGTATAAAACAACACTTAAAACTTAATTTTGAGACGTTGCATTTTCCGGTAAAAAATCATGATAAATTGAACAAATATTTTGACTTGTATAGTCGATAGATCCAAAGTCTGTCTAACTTCGAGCAGTCATAATTTATTGAAAACTAAACCGATTTTTAAACGGAATACCATTTTGAACATAGCTTGGCCTCGTAATTTATTGTGTGCTCAAATTTAATTCAATTCGCTCAAATTTTTTTTTAACTCTGTAGCTGGATGTCGATTTTGATGATACAGGGTATTTGTAAGCCTAGTTAACTGCCTGTTGATAAAAGCATGCCTTTGACATTTTGTTAAAATTGCTATAAAAATACTGGTTGAATTAAGAACAGAAATGTTTTATAAAAATTCACGCGTATGCTACAGTGTATCTAATTGTAGTTCAGCTGCAAAGCTTATTATTTAACCATATATTCCTTTATTTGCTTGTTTTCCGACGATGGCAGTAAAACGACTGTGGGGGTCAACTGGAGAAGATTAAAAAAAGAGAGAGACTGAGAACTAGGCCTGGTCTTGGACATGGGAACAGGAATGGGAATGGAAGTGGGATTGGGCATAGAAATGGGTGTGAGTCTGGGCCTGGTTCTCAAACTGCTTGCCAGTTCTCTTCCCAATCGATTAAGTTTGTTAATTTGTTTGCTGATGCTGCTTTAATGACTAACGATTATGGACATGTTTGTGATTCAAATTCTCACTCTAATTCTGCTTCTTCTCCCGCTCTCTCTCATTTTTAGCACTTGGAGCAGTGCTAGTTGGCAGACGAAGAGAGCTTGCTGGACAGGATTAAAAGCAACGAGCGGTGGACGAGCACAGTCAAGATGATTGGACGTTTATTTCGTGCCCATGGCGAATTCTGTGCCTCACATCCCTGGGAAGTGATTGTCGCCCTATTGACCATCACAGCCTGCATGCTAACTGTGGACAAGAGCACAACAATCGATGCAACCGCAACTGGAGGCGGTCTTAGCAGTGCCACAGTCACAGCAGCAGCAGCTGCTGCCACGCCCACATCTGGAGCCGCTCCGCCTCCCATTATAGTGTCAAGTGCGACGTCGAGTCGACACCGACCGTGTCACGGCTGGAGTCAATCCTGCGACGGCCTCGAGGCGGAATACAATGCCGCCGATGTCATCCTCATGACAATCGTACGCTGCACAGCCGTTCTCTACTGCTACTACCAATTCTGCAGTCTACACAGACTGGGATCCAAATATGTGCTAGGTAAGTTACCATCACCAAAAAATCCCGTAGATATGAGTTAATTATAATCTTACGCTTAATTCCAAAGTATTAAATATGGGGGAAAAAAGGAAGCACGAACATATTAAGGAATTTAATGGGTATAAGAATTACATGGGCAGAAAAATTTAAAGAAAATAAAGTAAGCTAAGAAAAAACTAGGAAAATTTATCAAGGCAAAAAGACTACAGTACAAGAATTAGGAAAAATCGTTTTCAATTATTAATATACATATGGAAACAGTAGGAAAAAACTAGGAAATTCAACTAAGAACAAACATATAAGTAAGGTACAAAAATTAGGAAAAATCTATTCTATCTATATCTATCTAAATAAGTTGTTTCATTTTTAAAAAAGGATGGACACAATATTTATAGGGGGGCACTTCTTATTTCTAGATACTTTCAAATTAATGATACGATAATATTGATACATTTTTTCTTACAGAGAGATGTTAAAAATAAATTTGCTTGCGTTTAAATAATAGTAGAAAAATGTGCTAAAGCCGAAATTTTAAAATTGCATTAATCTCAAAAAATTTGTAATAGAATTTTTTGCTTTCGGCTTTTCCTAAGATTTGACTTTCCAATTTTATTTTTCCCTAATTAAATTTTCTAACAACAGTGCTGGTTTCTATTTCCAAATTACTTCATTTAAAAACAAAATGGTTTTAGAATTTCGATATTTTAGGAATTTTATGTGGAAATTCTTGCAGGAAATCAGAAAAATTAATGCAGTGTCCAGGGCGAAAAATAATTTCACTTGGAAACAAATAAATTCATTCAAAAATCCTACGTTAAAAAAAGAATAAGGGAAATTACGTCATACTCAGTCTAGAGTTCGATTCGAGGCGCGTGTGTTGACTTTTTTGATTAGCTGATAACTGAAGAATATGCTTTGTTTACCTATGGCCACAACTATGGTCAATGGTGTCTCCGCCATGTGCTCCATTGTTTGGTCAACAGTTTAGACGGAATTTTTTTTTTTTACCTTTTCTTTGCTACGATCCCATGGCATTTCTCACAGCCTCTCTAAACGATATGACCTCTGTTACTAATTGGACTTCAATTTGTTTCTTACTCCCTCTCTCACCCTCTTACTCTCTCTTTCTCTTTGCAGGCATCGCCGGTCTTTTTACGGTCTTCTCCAGCTTCATATTCACAACGGCCATTATCAAGTTTCTGGGCAGCGATATTTCCGATCTTAAGTGAGTAATCCAAACAAAAAAATCAAGTGAGTACACTCTATCAGAGTGTGCTCGACTATGAGACACTCAACACACATTAATACCTTCTTTCTGGTACAAAGGCATTAAAAATTAATATATTAAAAACAATATAACCTTTAATGCTTCTTTGCAATGATTTTTTTAAACAAAATTCTTAGTTAAAAAATCTTTCAGTATTCAAATTCTAATTCTTGACATTTTTACATTTTTATTAATTTGAAAAAAGTTCTATTAAAAGCTCGAAACTTAAATAAAATTTCCAGTGAAACATAATACGCAAAATTCAGCATCTTCTTCCTTTGACCTCAATTTTCTTGAATAACTTGTGTCTTGAATTTCCGATCGCGTTGAAGTTCTTAAATTTACAAATTCCTGATCAAAATTATATGTCTTTTGCGTCAATGCTGTTATTTTCTTCTTTTCAACAATCTGAACAAATTGTTTATTAAATAACTTGTGTGTTTATTCTTGGATCCTGATGAACTTTTCTCTTGTCATACGATTTTTTTTTTCAAAAATTTTAAATAAACCTGAACTGTTTATTGTTTGCTGAAACCTACTTTCCAAACTTGAATTGCCTCGCTCTTATAGACTGTACGATCAGACGGACATCATCAACGATGATGAACGATGAACTTGTCTCAGCTATGTTATGCGCAAATTTTAGGCTCGTAGCTCTTACCGTTTAGCTCCATATATATAAGTCAGTCAGTCAGGATAAAGAAAAGAAACAAAGTTAATTACATTTATCTATTGCAACTGAGTGTATTCATTTGTAGGATAAAAAAAAAAAACAAATAATAAAAACTGAATTAAAATTCTTGCAGAGATGCGCTCTTCTTTTTGCTCCTGGTCATCGATCTGTCCAATTCGGGGAGATTGGCACAGTTGGCCTTGTCGGGCAGCAGCCAAGCGGAGGTGACACAGAACATAGCCCGAGGATTGGAGTTGCTGGGACCGGCAATTTCACTGGACACCATTGTGGAGGCGTTGCTTGTAGGCGTGGGCACATTGTCGGGAGTGCAGAGATTGGAGGTGCTCTGCATGTTTGCGGTGCTCTCGGTGCTGGTCAATTATGTGGTCTTTATGACCTTCTATCCCGCCTGTCTCTCGCTCATCTTCGATCTGTCCCGGAATGGTGTGGACATGTCTGTGGTGCGGGAACGGGCGAAGGGATCGCTGCTCCTCAAATCCCTCACCGAGGAGGAACAGAAGGCGAATCCTGTGCTGCAGCGTGTGAAGCTGATCATGACCACAGGTCTGATGATTGTCCACATCTATAGTCGGGTTGTCTTCTCCAGCAGCGACTACGATGCCGTGGACAAGACTCTCTCCCCTCAGCTGAATCTCAATGTCAACAACAATCGCACCGAATCTGGCGAAATTACGGATATTATCATCAAGTAAGTGTAATATAATTTTAACTTAATAAATCAATTATTATTTTGCAATCATTAAATAAAAATAAATATTGATTAAAAAATAAAAAATCGACTATTAAGCTAATTATATCGAATATCGACTATCATGAAAAACCGACACTTCATTTTTAATTTGGAAAATTCTTTTTTCTTATACTTTTCCCTTGACACTTTTTCCAATAATTCCAAACTTTCATAACTTACCCAAATCTTAAGCGATTTACTTGTGAAATGTCAATTTTATCATAATTTGGCATCTCTATTGATTCTGCTTTAAAAAATCGTTATTACATTGAAAAAATGTAGATGTATAAATTTTTTAAGTAAAAACTCAAGTGGTGATTTCAAGAGCAGTTTATAAAGCTAGTTTTCAAATGCGTATTATTTTATTTATATAAATTAAAGTCTTTGTCCTGGCTCACTTACTGATCATTGCACAGTCCAAACCATAAGACCTAGGAGGCTGAAATTTTGACACAACATAGCTAAGACAATATTATCGTGCAATAGGACGCAAAATAATATAAGTTGGATAATAGTAATTATTATAGTACAATTTTCCTGCTTTGTCTTGTCTAGAATTGCTTTTTAATGTTGTGAATTATTTTTTTGCAGATGGCTGACGATGAGTGCGGATCACATAGTGATCTCTATAGTGCTAATTGCACTGGTGGTCAAGTTTATATGCTTTGACAACCGGGATACGCTGCAGGAGCAGCTGCGTCAATCGACAACAGCGAAGACAACGCAGACAACGCCGGAGATCGAGATGAAGATGGAATTTAAGGAATCCAGAGCCGTCACAAATGTAGTGCGCACTCCGTTGTTCAGCATTGAGGAGCACAATTTGATAAATGCGGCGACACAGACAGAGATGAGGGAGGAGCGGAAAGAGGAGCGCGTGGAGCGGGAACGGGAACTGGAGCAGGAGCAGGAGCGGGAATTGGCGTCACCTCGTACGCTGCAGGAATGCCTGGAGCTGCTCAACTCCACCACAGAGGAAGGTGGTCCCGGCGCACTCAGTGATGAGGAGATTGTTAATATTGTAAATGCTGGCGGTAGTCATTGTCCCTTGTACAAGATTGAATCGGTGCTGGAGGATCCGGAGCGTGGCATACGCATTCGTCGCCGGATTATAGCGTCACGTGCCAAGCTGCAGCTGGAGAGATTGGATGTGTTGCCGTATCAGCACTTTGATTACCGCAAAGTGATGAATGCCTGCTGTGAGAATGTCCTGGGCTATGTGCCCATACCCGTGGGCTATGCGGGTCCGCTGCTCCTGGATGGTGTCAGCTACTATGTGCCCATGGCTACTACCGAAGGTGCTTTGGTGGCATCTACAAATCGGGGGTGTAAGGCCCTTTCGGTGCGAGGTGTACGTTCTGTTGTGGAGGATGTGGGCATGACCCGGGCACCTTGTGTACGCTTTCCCAGCGTGCAACGTGCCTCCGAGGCCAAATTGTGGATTGAGCACGAATTTAATTATAAACTAATTAAAACGGAGTTCGATTCGACTTCACGTTTTGGTCGCCTCAAGGATTGTCACATTGCCATGGATGGACCACAGCTGTACATTCGATTTGTAGCCCTGACCGGAGATGCCATGGGCATGAACATGGTCTCCAAGGGAGCTGAGATGGCGCTGCGTTGCATCAAGCGTCAATTTCCCGATATGCAAATCATTTCGTTGAGTGGCAACTTTTGTTGTGACAAGAAACCGGCTGCGATCAACTGGATCAAGGGTCGTGGCAAGCGTGTCGTCACCGAGTGCACCATTCCGGCCGCCACACTCCGTTCCGTGCTCAAGACGGACGCCAAGACCTTGGTGGAGTGCAATAAACTGAAGAATATGGGCGGTAGTGCCATGGCCGGCAGTATTGGTGGTAATAATGCACATGCTGCCAATATGGTCACTGCTGTATTCCTCGCCACGGGACAGGATCCTGCACAGAATGTCACCTCGAGCAACTGCTCAACGGCCATGGAATGCTGGGCAGAGAATAGCGAGGATTTGTACATGACCTGCACAATGCCATCGCTGGAGGTCGGAACGGTGGGAGGTGGTACCGGGCTGCCCGGTCAGGGGGCCTGCCTCGATATGCTGGGCGTACGAGGAGCACATGCCACCAAGCCGGGTGACAATGCCAAGAAGCTGGCCCAAATTGTCTGTGCCACCGTCATGGCCGGCGAACTGAGCCTTATGGCCGCCCTGGTCAACAGCGATCTAGTCAAGAGTCACATGCGTCACAATCGGTAAGGATTACAACTCTCATGTCCCCCCAAACCAAATAAATTCGAGCCTAAACCCCATCCCGACAATGTATCATATACGGAATACGAAAATTATTTTATGATAATTGGGAAAATAAGACTAAAAATTCTGTTAGGAAATAATAACTGGATATTTTAAAAATTAGAAAAAACCAAATTAGGAATACTCTTATTTAAAAATAAAAAATAATGTAAAAAAAATTGGGGAGATAAAAATTAGATAAGAGCAAAATTATTAATATTTTTATTTAAAAATAAAAAATTGGGAAAAATAAATTGGGAACACAAAATTTAAAAATGGTAAAAATTATTTCTAATTTGTCTTTTACTTAATTTTTATTTCCAAATTTTTTTTTTCTAATTTTTGTACTGTGCATATTTGTAAGCTCGATATCCTAATTTATGATTGTTATCCTTTCTTATCTTGGATTTCTAAAATTTTATTATTTTTTTTATTTCTTCTATTTTGTAATTACTTTAAAAACATTCTGAATTCCATGTTATATTTGTATATTCATTTTATTACTTACACATTTTTTAAATAAAAAAAGTATATTATTAGGGTGGAGTGCCGGGTATCTTATATTCGGAGAGTCGATTAAAGCATCCCTATATGATTTTTTATGTCAACCGAGCTAATCCGATTTTATTGTTTGCTCCTTAGGTCTTCCATTGCGGTGAGCAGCGCCAACAATCCGCTCAACGTGACCGTCTCCAGTTGCAGCACAATCAGCTAAAGCTGCCGGATAATACCGGACTCACCTGTTGTATATATATACACAAACGCACACACACACACACATACATTTAAAGGCGCTCGGGGGATAAAAATTCAATTGTTCGAAGGAATTAATGCTTAACGAATGAATTATGTAATTTGTAATTTGTATAGTGATTGTAATTCTAATTGTAATCAATTCATTTTATGGCCAGGCCAAGCAGACAAGCGAAATATTTTTGTATTGTTATCAATCGGTTCTTTCTATCGGGTAACTACTGTATGTACCGCAGCCTGGGATTCATTGTTGTGGCAATTTCCACTTAGTTAATACAATTATAAGCCTACATATATTATAATGAAAATAATGATGATGATGTCTGTGCGGTAAACAAACAAACAAAAATAATGAGCCTATTTTTTCTACAAACAAAAAAAACCGTATTTCTAGTGCAAGCGACGAAACTTGTAAAAAGTATTCCTTAAGCGAATTAGTTATAGCGATTAATATAGTATATATATGCATAGATATATATGCTAAATGTTTTCTAGAACAGACACAGTTAAAGATTACGATAAAAATAAAAAATAATAAAGATAAACAAAGCACATCATTTGCAATTTGTAATTTGATGATAGATGTAATTGAAAAATTGACAAGTTGATAAATTGAAACTTACGATAAACGGAACTTCATTTATTTTTACTTTAATCATAATTATTAATAAATTATTATAATTAATTTATAATAATTCACAATGTGTGTTTTTTTATTTAGTTTAATAGATGTTGGTTTCTTTTTTTTCATGTTTTCATTTTGTTTTCCTTCAAAAAATAATAATAATAATGAAAGGGGAAGAAACGAACAACAATTGAATCTTAAGCTTGCTCCTCCTCCTTGGTTGCCTTGGGCTCTGCCTCGGCAGTGTCTTCCGATGTCTCTGGAAGATTGACATCCACATGAATATCGACACTGCTGTCCGCCTGCATCAGCGCCTTTTTGGAACTCGGCTCATTGCTGTCCGCCTCCGCAATGGCAGCAGTTGGAGCAGCTGGAGCCGCAATTGGTAATGACTCCACAATGACGCCATCATCCACATCCTCGTCATCGTGGGTTGTGGACTCCGGCTGCACACTGGCCGCACACGTAGAATCCGTGGAAATGCCATTTTTGGACTCCACCACAGTGGCTTCATCGGGATGTGTTTGCTTGCGTTTGGCAATCCGCTCACTCAACGCCTTATGCACCTGAGCAATGTCCGCCGGTCGACCCATGGCCAAGAAGATTTTCACCGTGCCCGTATTATCCATGGCCGTCAAACGCAACGATTTCTGGCTGGCACGTTCCGCCACCATGGCCGCCCAGACTTTAGTGTTTAGGACAAGTCTCAGATTGCCCGAGGTGCGGAAGACAACGCGTGAGCAATCCTGCTCATCCTTGGCATCATTTAGACGCAGACTGCCACGCCCACGCTCCTCCCAGTTGCTGTTGACAAAGGCAAACAGCTTGCAACTGACATCGGCTATATTCAATTCATTCTCTTCGCCCGTAAACGTTTCCACCTCCTCGTATTTACGTTTCTGGGCGCGACTCTCTTCATATTCGCGTGCCACATCATTAAGACTCTTGGCCTCCGAATTGTCCTTGTTGTCCTTGTTGTTGTCCTTGTCTGTCGACTGCGCTGCCTGTTGGATGACGCTGGAAAAGAGCAGCTGCGAGGATGTGGAGGATGCTTCCGTTGCAGCACCCGATACGCCTCCAGCTGCCTCTGCAGCCGTTTCTGTGCTTAGGTTCTCCTAAAAAAGGAAACAGATTAGTTTGGTCAATCTTTATGGCTTTGGCTGCACTTACTCCTACTACACGCTCGTGCACATTCTGGCCAAAGATGAAGCCACTGGTTTGAACACGCGGCAAATTGGTCTTGGAGGCGGCAAAGATGTTGGTGCCATTGTTACGTAGCATTGACAACGGGTCCGGCCGCTCATCAAACTCTTCATCCGCTTTATCATCCGATTTCGCTGTGGAGGAGGATTCCACCAAAGCGGGCGCAGCAGCGGCGTCAGCAGCGACGTCGGCAGCGACAGCAGCGTCAACGTTGGCTTCATCTTCCTCTTCCCGCAAGAAGGGATTACCCGCAATGGTTTCCTCTGTCTCCTCAGTCTTCGCTAACGTTGTGGCGCTATTGTTGTTGTTGTTGGCATTGTTGGTGGTATTGGTATTGGTGTGAGCCGTGGCCAATACGGCGGAATCGGCGAGCACAGCCGGACGCAGCACGGCGCCGCCTAAACGCGACGCCTTCAATGTAAAGCCACCTCTGAAGCAGTTGGCTTCAACCGACGCTTCTACAAATATACACACACACATTTATGTATAAAAGTATATAAGTATATATAAAAAACAAGAACAAGCACAAGACATTTTACTACACTGCACTTGAATTTACTCTAATTGCACGCCAACAGCAATCCTTGCCTTAATCTATGCACTAACTTTAAACACTTACCATTATTTTCGGACATGGCAATGTTCAATTATGTTTATGATTTATAGTTTGGCCAAATCTTCTTTTTTACAAGAAAAAAAAGAGCGTTCTCTTCAAGCCAGGCTAGTGTTGTGTACAATCCAACTATCGATAGCACTATGCTAGCTATCGTGTGCTATTTCGATACGCAAGCGATACCACTGTGCTAGCCATCGTATGTTATATCGATATATGTATCACTGTTGCCAACTTAGCTTTTATTTTAGCTAATTCCGGCTATTTACAATTTAAAAATTGCTGTTGTCCGGAAATCTGGCTCTATTAAATATATATTCGGCTATATTTTGATATTCATTTTTTTCGGTAAACTATGTTAAAAAATTGCATACAAATAAAAATTTAGTGAGTGCCATTGAAATTGAGCTAAGCAAAAATATCGGGTTCGTGGCGTGACAAATGATAAATACTGTCACAATTATGATGAGCCCAAAAATTACCTACGCAAAGATAGTTCTACAATACCGTTATCGATTAGAATTTTGTTGAACTAGACAAAAATAATGTTTTTTTTTTTAATGTTTATCTACGAAAGTTGGATAGGGCAATTTCAGCAATATTTCGGAAGCTCTCCAATCAAAAACAGCTATTTTCATCTCTGGAAAGTAAGCAGCACTGAGATGTATATTTAAGAATTTAACAACACTGTTCGTACTGTCAAACTCGGCATTGGCTGGCAAGAAACACGAAAATTTACAAGTCATCGAGCAACCAAAAAACTAAACCAGCTAAAAGTTTATAATCACAGCAGTAAATTAACTAGAATTTGAAAATGGCTCAAACGCTAGAGGACAAATCAATATGGGAGGATGGCGAGGAGTCGCTGGGCGAGGAAGTGCTGCGAATGTCCACGGATGAGATTGTGAGCAGGACTCGATTAATGGACAATGAAATCAAAATAATGAAAAGCGAAGTAATGCGCATAACACACGAAATACAAGCGCAAAACGAAAAGATCAAAGACAATACGGAAAAGATTAAGGTAAGTGCTGCCAAAATGAATTTCTATATAACAATAACCATAACGATAATGATAGGTTAACAAAACGTTGCCATATCTGGTGTCCAATGTCATCGAGCTGTTGGATGTGGATCCCCAGGAAGAGGAAGACGATGGCTCTGTTACTGTGCTCGATAATCAGCGCAAAGGCAAATGTGCGGTTATCAAAACATCAACACGTCAGGCGTATTTCCTGCCAGTTATCGGACTCGTCGATGCCGAGAAACTGAAGCCTGGAGATTTGGTGGGCGTCAACAAGGATTCGTATTTGATCTTGGAAACTCTGCCGGCCGAGTATGATGCACGTGTGAAGGCCATGGAAGTGGATGAGCGTCCCACAGAGCAGTATTCCGATATCGGTGGTCTGGACAAACAGATCCAGGAACTCATCGAAGCTGTTGTCCTGCCCATGACGCACAAGGAGAAGTTCAAGAACCTCGGCATTCATCCACCAAAAGGTAAGTCATTGGGTCCTTAATACTCGAATATATTCAATATATCCTCTTTAATTTTCATTTTGAGACCTTTCATTTCCCTGTAAAGAATCATGTGAAATACTGCAATAATTTAGACTTGTAAAGTTTTGAAATGTTAAGACTGTCCAACTTCAAACTGTCATAATTTCGAGAAAACTCAACCGATTTTCAAGCGAAATGTCATTTTAATTATGAATTGGCCTCTAAATTTATTCTGCATTTAAATTTACTTATTTTGTTAAAAAACATATTTGACCTCTGAATCTCGATTTCAATGCTAAGGGTCCCCCCTTTGAAATTTCGAAAATTGATAATTTTAAATCTCAAGTTTTCACTTTTAATCAACTTCTTTTATCAAAATTAGTATAAAATAACACTTTAAATCTGATTCTGAGATGTTTTATTTTTTTGTAAAAAATCATGATAAATAGACAAAAAATTTGACTTGTAAAGTAGCGAGATCAAGAGGCTAACCAACTTGAAGCTGTCGTAACTTGATCAAAACTTAACCGATTTTCAAGCGGAATGTCATCTTAATTATGAATTGGCCTCTAAAATCACTCCACATTTAAATTTTATTAAATTCGTTTAAAAACTTGCTTCCTCCAGAACTAGATTTTCAGGCTAAGAGTTCCCCCTTAAAAATCTTAAATATTGACAATATTAAATCTCATGTTTTCACCTATTAATTTAATATGTTTAATCGGAATAATTAAACACTTCCAAATGATTTACAGGTGTTCTACTTTATGGTCCTCCTGGAACGGGAAAGACGCTGCTCGCTCGAGCTTGTGCCGCACAAACCAAGTCGACCTTTCTGAAGCTGGCGGGTCCACAGCTGGTGCAGATGTTCATTGGTGACGGCGCCAAGTTGGTGCGTGATGCCTTTGCACTGGCCAAGGAGAAGGCGCCTGCAATCATATTCATTGATGAACTGGACGCCATCGGCACAAAGCGTTTCGATTCGGAGAAGGCGGGAGATCGTGAGGTGCAGCGTACGATGTTGGAGCTGTTGAATCAGCTGGATGGCTTCAGTTCGACGGCTGATATTAAAGTAATTGCAGCAACAAATCGTGTGGATATTCTGGATCCGGCATTGTTGCGTTCCGGTCGTCTCGATCGTAAGATTGAGTTTCCACATCCCAATGAGGAGGCACGTGCCCGGATTATGCAGATTCACTCACGTAAAATGAATGTCAGCAACGATGTCAACTTTGAGGAGTTGTCCCGTTCCACGGACGACTTTAACGGTGCCCAATGCAAGGCGGTCTGTGTGGAGGCTGGAATGATTGCTCTGCGTCGCTCAGCGTCGTCCGTGACGCACGAGGATTTCATGGATGCCATCATGGAGGTGCAGTCCAAGAAGAAGGCAAATCTTAACTACTATGCTTAGACTAGAATTTCGATACACACATAAATTAACTTGTAATCAAGCGTGGCAAATGCTGCAACCATAATGAAAACAGAATAAAACACACATATATTAAACAATTTAAAAACGAAATTAATTAACGACCTAGTTTTATGCAGGCAGCGTAACGGGTATAATTTTTAAAATCAAAATTATATGTTCATTTTTAAAAACAAAAATAATTGACAAATACACCTTTAAAGATAAAAATTACGAAATAATTATTAAATTTTAATTTGTATCTAAAAAATTTAATGATTGATTGAGTTAAAAGTAACCGTTATACATAAATAGGTTACCAATCGGTTAACACCGGTTTAAGATTACGGTCTTAATCCCTGAAATGCATCACCCATTCGTTTAGGACGTATATACCAATACCAATACCGTAGAAGTATACCGAACATTTTCCCACTCATCTAGATCATTATTTTTTTCAGCTTTAATTGCTTTTTAAGTCATAACTCTTATTTGCGAACCTTGGTTTTATGATTACAACACACATATATTTTGTTTGAGTAAGATATATCTGATTTTTTTAAATATCTAAAAAAATTCCATTCAGAAATCATAAAAAATTGGATGATAAATATTTACATGGTCACTAATTAAGCTAAAGGATGATTAACCAAATTGCATTAAGACTAATCAGTGGGATCAAGTGTATTGCTGCTCGTCCCCGGAGCTGGAGAAGAGGAGCTGCCAGTTGTGCTGGACGCCGTTGTAGTCGCTGTGGATGCGGATGCAGCCGCAGTGGATTCTGATGCAGCTGCAGCGGCTACAATTGCATCTGCTGCTGCTGCTCCTCCGGTTGCTCCGGTTGCCTCTGCTGCTGGCGCGGCATTAACAGGCACGGCTGCCATGTCGTGGACTTGCGGAGCTGCCGGCTGTTGTGCCACTTGCTGCTCTGGCTGTTGAAATGGACGCCTGGCGTACATGATGATGCCCAGCAACAAAGTCAGTATTGTGATCAAATATAAATCCCAATTAGCAGCAATGTTTTCATCCATATAAAAGATGAATCTATAAGGAGACTGCATACAACAATTATTAATAAGAAAACGTCGTCTATTGCACGATAAAATTGTCTCAGCTATTTTGTATCAAAATTTCTGCCTTCTATGGGTTGTGCAATGATCAGTAAGTCAGGACAAAGGGTTTAATAAATATATTATTACAACCCGATATAAATAATATGTTTTACCTCTTTGATGGACTCAATCTTGGCTAGCATCTGCAGCTTGAAAAGCGCAATTGCCACAGGCACTTTGGCATCCGAATTTGTTTCGGCCGCCAAATCGTATAATCTCTTGGCCAAATGCCAATCCTTCTTCATGCCGAGCCCCTGCTCATGCATATAGCCCAAATTGAACATGGCCTGTGCATTATACTGCTGCTCCGAAGCTTTCCTATTAAAGAGAATACGTTTATAATGATGGCAATTGTTTAAATTAATACCAACGCACCTGTAAAGTGCCGCGGCTGTTTCGAAATCCGTTTTTGTGCCCCAGCCATAGTAGTAGTAATCCCCCAGCTTTACTTGGGCAGCGGAATAGCCTTGACCAGCAGCACGTTTCCAGTAATAAAATGCTCTAATCAAGTCCTCGTGTCGATCGTTGAATACGTGAACCTCCTCGCGATCCAGAAGAAAGGCTGCATTGCTTTGGGCCACCTCGTAACCCACCTCGGCCAAGAGGGCATAATGCATGTAAGCCTCATCGATCCGATTCTGTTTGTAGTCATTGTAGGCGTGCATCAATCGACTGCTCCAGCGACCACGTTCCGCCACGTTCTTAAAGAACTGCAATCAAAATATTGAGATTAGAGACAAATATAATATAATTAACAATAAGAAATTTCAAAAAAGACAATAAAAATAAAATTTAGAAAAACCAAAATTTAAATGTAAAGAAAGGAAAGCTAACACTGAAGAAATCCAATAATTATTTTTGTTTTTAAAACATTTTTGTAGAAATTGCTAAGACTAAGGTAAAAAAATTAAGAATATAGACACCAAAATAGGGGGAGATTATTATTAGCTGACAAGGTGTTTATTAATTTAAAAAAAAAAAATATCTTTGATTTTTAGATTCTTTGTGCGGTTCTTTTTGGATTCTAGATAATATTACTTTATCATTTAAATGCTACATACAAATCTTCTTTTATCTAGTTCTTTTTTTTTTATATTTATCGAACCTATCCAAATATTATTGGGAATGTACAAAAGCCGATATCAAAAATATTTTTCTAAATCGCGCCAATTGTAACAATTGTAATTGTATGTTCTGATTTCTGAATTTTTTCCCAACTTTTGCATTTCCAATTATTTTCCTAGTTTTAATTTCCCTTTAATATTCCTGATTTTGGTGTTCTTAGTAAAAGTTTACTAGTTTTGTGCTTCAATTATTTTTTCCAAGTTGTGTATTCTCAGTGTAAGTTGTCAGTGTTCGTATAGGGTATTAGAAAACGCACCTCAACAGCAGCTGGACAGGATCGCAGCATTCCCATGCCATAGGCATGCATAATGCCCAGATTATAGTAGGCCAAAACATGACCCGATTGTGTTGCCAAATTGAAATACTTGAGCGCCAGTTTGTAGTCTGTCTTGACACCATTGCCCGCTAGAATTATATATAAGAAGATTATATATAAGAAGATTAGTTTATCATTGCTTAGACTGATCCAATGTTAGAAAACATACTGAAATACATGTTGCCCAGTTGCAATTGGCCATCAACCCAGCCCTGATCCGCAGCCTGTGTGAAATACGATAAAGCCTTGATGGAATCCTTTGGTACACCCAGACCCTTCAGGTACATAAGACCCAAACCGCTCTGGCCCACGGGATCGCCCATTTCGGAGGCTTTGGAGAAATACTGAGAAAAGAAAAGAAAATGATTAATTTCAGTAACTAGATGTATCATATTAAACTTATTGATTTAAAAAAAAAAAAAAAATTAATTAATAGAAAGTTAATAAACACAATATATATATATATATATATAACACATTCCTAAATATACTTTAAATAATTAAACTCAGCAGATCTCATTTTGTCTTGATTTTTAAACTGTTTTAGGAGCTTTGAGCTACTAAAGTAAAATATAAAAAAATTCTTACAACAAACCAAATATTTCTAAATATATTTTACATTTTAAGCGATTCAATAAAATATTTTTTACTTTATATTTTTACTGGAAAATACTTAATTTTACATTTTAAATAATTTTGAGTAAATTTATTGTTATATGTATCAGAACTATTGTTTTCTAATTCAATTTATTTTAAATTTTTTATTGGAACACAAGATAAGATAGGATAAATTTAAAATTGGAATAAAAATGTAAACTTGTTATATTTATCAGAAATGTTGATACCTAATTTGTTTTAAATTAAAAAAATGTTTCTTATTTTATATTTATAATATGAGATATTATATTATTTAAACTTTGAAATATTTTAGTTGACTTTAAATAGATATGGAAATAGATGAGAGCTCACCTTGAAGGCCGTCTCGTTGTCCGCCTTGATCTGCTCACTGCCCTCTAGATAGAGCTTGCCCAGGAAGGCGAATCCAATGGCATTGCCCGCATTCGCAGCCAAGGTAAAGTACTCCAAAGCCTTCTGATGATCCTGCTGAATGGCCTTGCCGCCCTGGTAATACAACTGACCCAATCCCACCTGCGATTGGACATCGCCCTTGTCAGCTAATAGCTGATAGTAGTCGACGATTTCGGTCTCGTGACTGCCCGGATTCTCCAGCTCGTCGAGCAGACGCACTCTGTGCACCACGGGACCATTGGCGAAGGTCACCTTGGAGGCGACTTTTCTGGCCACTCGCTTGTATTGGATCAACGCCTTCTCACAGCTGATGGGCACATTAATGCCATACAGATAGCGATAACCCATGGCCATTTGAGCCAATGTATTGTCACCCAGGGCTGCCAGCGTGTAATGAATCAATGCCAGGGGCTGACTAACATTCTTGCCACCCACGCCCACCGAATACAGAAAGGCTAATCCCGCATGCGCCTCCGGTAAACCATCAATCGCCAATCTCTCAAACTCCTCAGCCGCCTGCTGGAAATCAAATGGCATCCAGAGACCCAGTAACATGGCCCAGGCCACCTCAGCTCTCGCCTTGGCATGATTAAAGGCTGCCGCCTTGCGGAGCAGCGTGAAGGCAACTCGTTTATCCGTACGTGGTTTGCTCAGAATCTCCATGGCATTGTCGAACAGACTCTGCGCCTCCAGCTGCTCCGGCGTCAGCTCCGCCTCCACCTGTGGCTGCTCCGCCTCAATGGCCTCGATTTGTGCCTTGAGCTTCTGCTGCTTCATTAAGCTATCGTTCCAAAGACGCTCAAACAATGCAGCTGGCATTACTTTGGTGCGTGGAGCGAATTCCGCGTCCTTCAGCTTCGCAGCCTTGCGATCATTGCTGGCGGCGTCCACAGGCGGCGACTCCTTATCCTTATCCGCTGTGCTTATCTCCTCCGACTTTGTTGCTGTTGCTGTCTCTGTCGCGCTGGCGCTTTCCGAGATTGGACCCTGCAGCTCCTCCGCCCGCAACAGCTGCGAATGCTGCACCACAAACAACAGCAACAAACACAACAATCCTGGCAGTCTCATCGTATCTCTAGATAATTAAATAAAAATTAATTGTATTAAATAAACTAACAATTTGGGTAATTGTCTTTTCTCGTCTCTTTAGCTCTGACGTGTTGTGTTATTTACTTTTTCTTTTGTGCACACACTGATTGCTTTTTCACCGTTTCCGTTCGATTAGTCTTTAAAGGAATATTTTTATCGCTAGCGCATTTTACACCTGTGTAGCTTTCAATTTAGTTGCCGCAAGGTCTTTGGCAAGCTTTGACAAATTTTCACACGTAAGATTAAAGAACCTTTTTATTTGTTGCAACAATAATTGTTGGCCAGTGTTGTGAACCACGAAATTTTTGAGATGAGCGAATGACTGGTTTTCAGTTATGCAGGTGAACAGTCACTGTCACTGTGTATTCAAACACATAATTTTTTTGTTATACTCATGCAATAATGAAAAGTTAATTATGATGAAATATCTATTCTTTTTTCAGATTTTCACTTATAAACACATTTAAAAGTAGTCCTGACTGCAGTTATGAAATATCAAAAGAAACACCGACAAAATCACTGACTGATATTTTATCACTGCCTATTAAGTAAACTTTTTTAAAAGTAAACAAAAAAAACTTATGTCTTTTTAGCATTTTTTTTGTATCTACTTTTTTTTTAAATCTAGCTTTTTCTCAATGCTTGCATATTGTTCAGCTCTATTATGTACCGGTATGTTCATCTCTAAAATAGCAACCAGTGTTGGCAAACGCATATGTAAACAAAGTTTCCGTCTGTTTTTGTTGTTCCATATTATTATGCAAATCGCGATAGCAACAGCTGCGTTAAAATTAGAGTGATAATTTTTGAATATACTAATTAATATACGAGGAAGCAATTGTTAAGCAGTGACGCATTATTCTATTGACACCAAAGAAACACTGAAAAGGCATGGAAATGAGTGTAAGTTACGAATTCGGATGCAAAGCTCTGTTGTTGTTGCTGTTGTTGTTCACAGCAACTTCGACTTCGAATTTGAAACCAGTTGAAAGCCGCGCTCCAATCGACTCAGTTGTGAGTTGACTCAGAAGCAGCATTGATAATAAATTCATGTTCCGCAGCCAAAGCCGCTGGTGAAAGTTTACAGCTGTTCACACGTCAGTTAACTAAGAAATCCTCCTCCTCGTTCTTTTTTTTCACCTGTGTGCATTCCCAAAGGCGACTATGCTAGCACGTGTCTCTTTCTATCCCACACTGCTCTACAATGTGCTGATGGAGAAGGCAACATCCAGGAATTGGTACGATCGCATCGATGACAACGTTATTCTCGGTGCTCTGCCCTTTCGCACTCAAGCCAATGACGTAAGTGAAACTTATTTATTTAAATCATCATATTTTTAAAAAATTACAAAGGGTCTATTTCGTTTGTCAAAACAAAGCCAAGCAAACAAAACAAAGACAGTGTCAGAGAGGCATGGCTGACCTCTTAAACACTGTACAGTGGGTCAAGTAGCTTTGACCAAACAAAAAAAAAATCATTTTTTAATTTGCAAAAACAAATTAGCAAAAACAAATCAACAAATTAAATTAAATTATTTAAAAATAAAAAAAAAATTACTTTACTTTAGTTTTTTGGCCACAACCTTGCAAAAAAAAAAAAACAAAAATAATTGAAAACGAAATTTACGAGTAATTTTAAAGCTAGTCTTGAGTTTTGGCACATTGGATAAACAATATTTTTAAAATCTTTGCTGAAAATTCAATCACTAACAGATAATAAATTCGAAAGCTAATTAAGAAAAACCTAATGAATCCTTGAACTTTTTAAGCACAGTAAGTAATATTATTAATTATACCTTAAATATTTCTATCGATTGTTAATTAATATGCTTGATATTCAACAGTTGATTGAAAAGGAGAATATGAAAGCTGTAGTGTCAATGAATGAGGATTACGAATTAACCGCCTTCTCCAACGATGCGCCCAAATGGAAGGCTCTGGGAATTGAGTTCCTGCAACTGGCGACCACAGACATCTTCGAGTCACCCAACCAGGAGAAACTCTACCGTGGCGTGGAGTTCATGAATCGCTTTCTGCCATTGTCTAAGCGCATTTCCAAATTAAATAGCGCACAATATCCCGAAAATAATGGCACAATTTATGTTCATTGCAAGGCGGGAAGAACTCGTAGTGCCACCTTGGTGGGTTGCTATCTGATGCTGGTAAGTTGAACCATAAGTATATTCTAGTCCAAATTCATATCTAAATCTTGACATTATTTATAGAAAAACGGCTGGACTCCGGATCAGGCAGTGGATCACATGCGTCAGTGTCGTTCGCATATTTTATTGCACACTAAACAATGGGACGCGCTTAGAATATTTTATGCAAATAATGTGGAAGACAAGTCATGACCCGACTCCGACTCTTATTATTAGAGCAATATTTAATTGTTTATTATAAGGTGCTAGTTTTTGTCATTGTTGTTGTTAGCGCTGCCAAAACTAATTAGTGCTGTTTTTAAATACATTTTTTTGTAAAACACCATCAACCTTTTTTTTTGTTATATACATATACATATATAGTTTTTATTTATATAGTGCTAATAACTATTAAGCATTCGTCGAGTCCAAATAAGTTGCTTAATATATGGAACCCACAATAAATAAGGAGATGTTTCGCTTGACATTTAAGCCTTCTCGGAATCCTTGCCCTTGATGGCCCAGAAGCGTTTAATGCCGTTCGCCAGACCCACATCGTTTTTAATATAATAGAAGAGTCCTCCCAAGGTAGCCACTGATATTATAATGAGCGCAATGTGAGCAACCTTGGGCAGAATATTGCCAACAACGGCAGGACGCATATAGTCGACGACCATGGCTTCAACGCCCCTATAAATTACAAGATTAAGGGTTGATCAATAAATATTCCATATTCTTATATACAAACTTACCAATGTGTGTGTATAACCACAGACACTGCCAGGAGTGCGTCCAATACCTGGGAGGGAGCCAGGAAGGCAGCAGGAATCACAGCCAAGAGTCCAGCGGACACAACGCGTTCAATTGTCCACAGACTTGTGTGGTTGGTTCCAGCTGAGGCCATTTTCGGAGCGCTCACTGAAATACCACGCATAGCAACTGGCTGAAATGGAGGCGAATTAAGGGATTAATGGGCTTACCACGACAGGGGCGATACAGTTGGTCAGGTAACTATTTTGAGGCGTCGACCTCTGAGATTAGAAGAGCTAGAGACTTTAAACTTGGCATATAGGTTCCTGGATACCGTACGCAGATCAAGTTTGTTTTTCTTTTTGGATCGGACCACCATATCATATAGCTGCCATAGGAACAAAAGGTCGAAATGAAGTTTTTTTATGAAAGGCTTCTTGATTTTTTAAGATATGTCAACCAATCTGACGCAATATACAACTGGGCTGGTATTATACATCCTGACCAAATGTGTTGCAAATCGGTGCACTATATCATACGACTGATCCGCTTGTTTATATTATAATTATTAGCCAATAAATATTTTTCGCTGTCAAAAGAATTGCTCGACCGACTGTATGTACATACCGTTACTTTCTGGGTTAGGGCCAGAGGCTTGGCCAACGCCTGGCGCTGCGCATTGGCCACCACAGTGGAGTATGCCTTTAGTGGAGTAATCCGCGCCGACTTGATAAGACTCACAGCTGCTGGTGTTTCAGACAATACGATAAGGTTATATAATCAAGGCGTTTTACTCGGATAAATTTAATATAACTTAATTTATTTACGATACGCACCATTGCCACGAGCAGCGCCACGTAGTAACAAAGAAGACAGCATTGTTTATTAATATTTGTAAAAATTAAGAATTTGGAGTAAAAATTAAATCAACTTTTGTTATGATTACTGTGAATGGCAAACTAACTTAATAAAATTTTACAGTACTGAACTTAGGGCTGCCTACTCCCTATCGAAACTAATCGATCTATCGATTCAGCGCACAGTTTGGCCAAAATAGCTTTCCCGCCAAATCTGGCTATTTAAAACAGCTTTATTCGTTTCTGAAGTTACCATCACTGTTACGCACCAAGTTAAATTTAAAAATATATATACTGACGTATTTTTAAATTTAAAAATATATATACTGACGTATTTTTAAATTTATGTATTTTAAAAATTTAAAAATATCTATTTGTGAGTTTTAAAAATTTAATAAAATATATTTATGTATTTTAAAATGTATTTATTTAGCAGCATAAATCGTTTGTACAAAACACTTGAGATTCGTTGTGGACGGAATGTAAAGTGATGATATGGAATGTGTAGAGTTGTAAAAGCTCTTTTATCTTATAAACTATATACTTTTTGCATTCTAAAGGCACGTCATTGTATTTAAGAAAATATACGAGTAAGTGGCCACGGAAGGGGACTGTGTAACTTAATTTTAAAACTTAATAGGCGACTATACGCAGAACGAGCATAAATACAACACCAATGACAAAAACTGCTTGTGTACGGAAAGAAGAATCCAGACGATCTGCTCCCGCTTTATAGAAGTCCCAGTCAAAGACAATGTTTGAGGCATCTGATGGTTTCCATGGATTCAAGCCGTCATCGAAATACATTGGACAATCGTCGCGTTCACGTTCATACTCAACGGCATCGATGGCAACAGCAGCTCCCTCGGAATGATTCCAGGAAGTCACGTCCTGGTTAAGCTTACAGAATGCACCCACTGCCTGGGACATAAGGACGCGATTCAGGTCGGCACGTTGATACACCCAACAACGGTATTTGGATAATGGATCCAAATCGTCGTAGGTAATTAAATAGGATTTCAGATTCTCCTTCCAAAAGCCAATGCACTTCATGCGATAATCCGGATCACTGTAGATGTCCACAGGTCGACCCAAATGATCCACAGACAGGCAATAGTTTTCATCGACCGCCAATTCCTTTTGATCCGTATCGCATACCGAAATATCCGATATATTCTGCTTGCAGTGAATATCCGGACGTGGACTCAGTGTAACACCTCCAAGGATTCTAAAATATATAAGCAATTAAAATATAATTCAGATAATCGGTTAATACCTATTAAGGTTAATACGGTTTCGATTACGGGTTTAATACCTGGTAATAAATTTATATTCACCTTGTTTTAAACGGATGCTCGCCTCTCTGCGTGAAATTGAATTTTCCAGCGACTGGACAACGTACAGGAACCGGATTTCTGGCCAAGAATAGATCGTACTTCCATGCCTCCTTATTGGGAAATTGCACCCAAGAGCAAACAGTGCTGAAATCATCCTTGATGACAGCCAATCCCTTGCGATAGCGTATGATATTGTGATGCCGGGGCATAAAGTCAAAGCACACGTAATCTTTCTGGCAACCATCGACCGTAAGACGTGCCATCATCACCCGATTGCCCCGTCGTTCACGGCAGACGTAGATGGTCTTACGGTAACGAGCCCTATCCGGATAGTAGGTCTCATTGATGTGCGTCTCACTGATGGACACATCGGCATCAATGTTTGCCGTGTTCACCCATTCACCGGAGAAATTCTGTGGTAACGTACAGCCCGGTTCCACAAATTCCGCCTTCACCGGTGTTAGCTTCAGACGTTCGGGTGAATTTTCGGGGGTTTTAAGTGTATTACACTCGGCAGTGATGGAAACGCCCACATAGAGATCATCATCACGATTTTTGAGGAAGCAACGATACTTTTCATCCTTACGCGACTCCTTCGTGTTGGCCACAGCGAAATAATGATTCTTGCCCACAAACCAGTCCCCCAAACAACTGAACTCCACGTTTCCGGTAAAGGTTCCCTCCATTCCCTCGCACTTTTGATACGTAATGTTGAACTTCTGATTCTGGATCAGAAACTGAGTTCCGGCGGTTTGACAGGATTGGATGCGAGCATCTGGTTTATTGCACACACCCGTAAAGCGGAAACGATTCTAAATGCGTAAGAAAATTCATAGAAATTAATTAAAAACCTCATTGATTAAATTACATTTAATTAAGTTCGTCGATCTCACAGACTATAGGAGCTGGAGACTTTAGACTTAGTATGTAGGTTCCTGAATACCGTACGCAGATCAAGTTTGTTTTTAATTTTGGATCGGACCTCTATATCATATAGCTGCCAACAATGGGTCGAAAATGAAGTTTCAGTAGGAAAAATTTCTTGGTTTTTTGAGATATCTTAACCGAACCGACACAATATACATATGGACTGGTATTATACTTCCTGTCCAAATTTGGTTCTAATCGGACCACTATATCATATAGCTGCCATGGAGACACTCCGTCGAAAAACAAGTTTTAGTATGAAAAAGTCTTTTGTTTTTTGTGATATCTTATACATCCTGATTAAATTTGGTTTAGATCAGTTTCCTATTTCGCATTTAAAATTGCGCCTGATATTAAAATTATCGTCAAAAAAATATATATCAGCGAATGGAATATTTATCGATACACATATTTTATCCGATAGCCGTTAACTTGCCTGATATGTAAAATGCCAAACTCCCTCGAGAGACGAGCGACAATTGATGGGCACATAGTTCTCGTTGAACAATGTGATCAGCTGCTGATCGTCCTTGATTCCCCTGCAAACATTCTCCACAGTGGGCTCCTGGCCAGGTGCCAGACCCACGCAAGGACCTTCGAATTTCTCAAAGATGTTTAGAGTGCGTATAACGGTACGCACACAGTGGTAACAATTGGCAGCGCGCTCCTTAAAAACAAACGAGTATTCATCGCCCTTGTGTCGCTGGTAATGGATGCAATATCCCCGGGTGGACATATGAGTGGCATCGATAATCGTTTGGGTGGGCAGACCCACCTCCCAGGAGAACCATGATCCCTGCAGTATCTTGGGTATAATGCAATTATACTGCTCAATCTGATTAAATTGCGACAGCGCTGTAATTGTCAAAAATTCAATTCTCAATGAATCACAATTAAGTCTTGGGTGTGGCTTGAGACGCATTTACTAACCTCTGCTTAAGACGCCTAAAAGGCATACCAATCTCAAGTAGTTGTTCATTTTAAACTTAAAACTAATGAACACTACAATATGCACAGCATTGCAACAATGCCAACCACTAAATAGTTAAAATTAATACAACTTTAGCTTAAAAAAACACACGCAACATACAAATTTACCAAAATGCTACGCGTGATTTTCAGCACTGAACCATAGACACTTTACAGCACTGCAGGCATTTTCCGCTAATTTTAATCGATTAGTTGACATACTGTGCAACACTTGCAGATAACTATAATCGATACATTTTATAGTTACAGTTGACATTGAAATAATAATTTGCTGCAGAGAGTTCAAATTTCAATTGCATCAGACAATTGTCAGACAAGCTGCAGACAGTTTGTTCTGATTAAAATGATTCTTAACCGCTTTATGTTGTAATTAAAATGTCTGACTGATTATCTGTAATCACAACTTGGCAACAACTTTGTGAGCAAACAATACAGATTCTAATGTAAACAACGGACAAGCAAGACAATTTAAAGCAGGGTTGCCATTTTAGCAATTTTATTGCTAGATTTAGTACTTTTATAATAGCAAAAGCTAGAAAAATTGTTGATTTTAAAAATTGATTTTTTCTTTTAATTCCTAGATTGAGAAGTTTTGTAATTACAGAAGCTGGAAAATTTAATAAAATGTTATGAGAAAACCACTTTGCGAAACGGAAGAACTATTTCGACAGCACAAAGTTTTGGGCAAAGGTATTTTTGAGGTACAAAGATGTCGGATTTCAGATTTCCAAAACCCAAATATATATATTTTTTTTTAATTTGGCAACACTGATTTACACTATCTGCTGTAGCCCGGAGTCTCGAGTCCCGAGTCCAGTTGTTGACCCCCAACGCCCCCGCCAATTAATAAATAAAACAAATATGAATCTGATTAAAAAAAGTGTACTTTCAACTTTTTCGTCATTTTATTTTTTAGATTGCAGCAAACAATAAAGATAAAATGTATACTTGAATTTATTCTGTTAAATGATTCACATGCTTACATTGATGGAGTTCCTAATTTAATGATTATTTTTTTGAAATCCGTTTCTGTTTTGCACTTTGGAGCTTATTTAACAGCATTCAACAAATCGCATGTTGTTCATAAGTGACTTTTCAGTACCAATGAATCCTTATCAACAACTAGGGTTAAAGGTCAACCTGTGCATGACGAGACCGATGTCATCTTGGTTCAGAATGTCTATGGAGCGTTGGCAGCAATTTCGGCTTAGTCTCAATTCATTGCCCGTTTAAAAGGGACGTGTTTTCGCGCTCTCTCTTCAAAACTGCAACTAATTCTACAATTCTTGCGTTCGGTTGAGTGAAAACTTTGCTTTAATTCAATTTCACTTAAACATTATCAAATGGGTTAGTGCAATGTGATTAATATATATTTTTACATTAAAGAGAAAGTTTTTTTTTTAATATGTGGTCAAGCCTTAAAATAAATATCATGTGTAATGTTTTTATTCGTTTTTATTAATCTGGAGTGATTTGTGAGCGCGCTTCGATTCAATAAAAAAATGTAGAACTTATTTTAGAACTTATATGAAAAGAGCTAGAAGCTCTAAAAATAATATAGTAATTATCATATGTGTTACAACTCTTGGCTCTAACTTTAAAATTGTAATTGTATTTTTTTTTTCAAATTTCTTAAATAACCACTTTTCAATACTTGATATCCCCAGCTATTTTAGTCTCTAAGATCCACGTTGTTTAAATTAAGATTAGCCCATTTACATTTACATTACATTTTACATAGTAAAATGAAGCTATTATTAATACCTGATCATACTAGTTTGAAGAATGGAACCTCCTTACCAAGTTTGGTGTCCCTAGCTATTGTAGTCTCTGAGATCTGAGTTTTTTAAACTGACCATAAGCCTGTATCCATGCGGAGTTTTTTTTTCTTTCGATTGAACACTCCTTTTTGAACTAAACAGTCTCCTTTACTCCAATCAATCATCTCACGTAATTTCATTAAAATCGAATAGATAAATAGTTGGGAAAGTAATCATTAGTTTAGTGTAATTCCTGATCAAGTGAGGTACTAATAAGTTATTCTAATCAACATGAAATCAGCTGCAACCATCAACAGTGGGCTGCGTTTGGAGGCCATCGATCGCATCACATCGATTCCATTGGTCGAGTCCAGTGTTAAGCGGGTCGAGAACATCTATGATAAAGTGAAGAACAACAACCGACTCTTCAGCTGGTACTTTGAGACGGCAGAGGCAACAATTTCCGCTGCCTATGAAACTGTTCAACCGGCTGTCAAACTTTTCGAGCTTCCTCTTAAACGTCTGGACAATGTAATGTGCAAAAGTCTCGATATTTTGGAGCAACGTATTCCTTTGGTCTACTTGCCACCGGAAATGGTAAGTATATTTGCGTCTGGCTTGAGTTTGCGTCAATTCGCTTACGTAGACCATTGTTCTGTGTTTGAAGATGTATTGGAATACCAAGGAATACATGTCGGATCATCTAGTAAAGCCCGTTCTGAAGCGGGCGGATTCCGTTAAGCAAATTGGCAACGCGGTCCTCGAGAGCTCCCTAACCACCTATGCGGCGGATCGTATCGATGGAGCCTTCACAGCGGGCGATAAATTCGTGGACAAATATCTGGTGCCCATACAAACAGATCAAGATCAGACAGACGGTGAGTGAAGTACAAAATACAAAATAACCTTGAGGTGCATTTCATTTATAGACTTTGTCGACTGCCCCTAGCTACGATGAGGTTATCAGTCGGCTTGGGTTTCGTTTTTTCTATTTTCCTATTCTTTTTTTTTTTTTTGCTAATCATTGAGATAAGGCTTTTTCATCGTTTTTACAAATTTTGAATGTGAAAAAAGACTAATAATTCAAATATATAAACGCACTCTGCAGCCCCTCAGGAGGATGATAACGAAACGGCGGGCGCATCGGCGGAGGAGAAGGGCGCCATTAAGGCAATTCATCACGGTCAACGCTTCTCCCGTAAACTCAAGCGGAGACTAACACAAAGAACTGTCGCCGAGGCGCGAGCTCTAAAGAAACAAAGCAAAGAAGCAATCCATGTGCTCATCTATGCTGTAGAATTGGTGCGTACATTTTCAAAACCATATTTTTTGAACGAATTTAATAAAGAATGAATTAAGGGGCCGAATCACGATCAAAATGACATTCCGCTTAAAAATCAGTTAAGTTTTAAGCAAGTTATGACAGATTGAAGTTGGTCAAAACTTTGACTTAGCAACTTTACAAGTCAAAATTTTTTTAGAATTTCACATGATATTTTACAGAAAAATTAATCGTCTTAGAATCAAATTTAAAGGGTTTTTTTATACTAATTACGATAGAAGGAATTGGTGAAAAACTAATAAAATCTCCCTTTATAGATTGCAACAGATCCAAAGCAGGCCATGCAGAAGGCCAAGGAACTGTGGGATTATTTGAGTGCCGATGAGCCCGAAAATCAGGCCAGACCCGTCACTCTGGAGCAGTTGATAGTGCTCATTACACGGGAGTCAGTCCGGCGAGTTGTTCACTTGGTTAACTACAGTGCCAACGTTGCGTCCACAATACCCAAGTGAGTAAAAGATTCCAACAGAAGATATTTAAATTATAACAAACATGATATGCTTAATAGAAATTTGGCGCATACTACCACCGAGGTTGTTCATCATATAATATACATAAATAAACGAATTATTACCATTACTCGCTTGGATAAGGTCAAGAATCTATCCAAGGAGGAAGCTGAATCTCTCTTCAAGCGTATGATCGCCTTCTATGGTGATCTGCAAGTGCTCACCAATGGATATCTGGTAATTATATAAATTATTTAACTAATTTTCCCATAGTCTAATGAGATTTCTTGTTAGGAGCGCGTTGCGAGCTTTCTCTCCGGACGCATTGAGGCGGAAAAGGTTACGGGCAGCGATAGCAATACCGTTAACCGATCCTCCAGAAGACGACAGGAGGCAAACAATTACTCGCCCTCTCACAACAATATAAATGGAGTCTATTGAGAAATCGAGTTTTTTATTCCATTCGTATTTTTGTTTCTAATCATAGAGTTTTATTTTTGCTTGCATTTTCGTACTAATTAAATTTTACATTTATCTTTACCAATATACAAGGTGGCGCCTAGTTATTAACTTATGCGAATATTCGAAATTGGCGCCATATACGAACTGTCAACAGAAACAATTAGCGCATATCGATCAAAATTGGCGCCAATTGCAAAATTTATCGACTATTCTGTTCAGTACAAATGGCTTATCGATGTGTGTTAGGTTAATTACTGCCGCGCCACTGTACAATAACGATATTGAAATTTACTTAAATAAATGCTCCTTATAGTATTTCAATTCAGATATGCTCTCTTTGATATCATCAAGACTTCGATGAGCTAATACCTTATTTGGAGCGGCTTTAATAATCTCTGGATACCATCGGCTGGCCAGTTCCTTAACAGTTGAAACATCAATGATACGATAGTGCAAATATTCATCAACCTTGGGGTAATATTTTCGTAGAAATAAACGATCCATATAAACAGAGTTTCCAGCCAACGGACACTTTCGCTTTGGGATGTTTTCCTTAAGGTACGATAGGATTATGTTCTCAGCCATCTCGGGAGTAACCTGAGAGTTTTTACATCTCTCGACTAGACCAGATTCGTTGTGATGTTTGATGCACCATTCGTTCATGTTATCGTAGACATGCTGGGCATGTTTTATGGCGAAACATGGACCCTCTGACTTAACATTGAGCTGCTTGTCAGTTATAATGCAGGAGACTTCCAATATTTGATCGTTGTCTACATCCAGTCCGGTCATTTCCAGGTCCATCCAAACGATGTCCGATTGATCGCCACATGAGTTTTGGCACGTGCTCATATTTTTTACTTGCGAACTTAATATCGCTGTGCCACGCCTACTGTGAGATCTGACAATATTACTGAATAAATAACACAGCCTATTTAATTCCGAAACCATTAGTAAACTAAATAAAAATGTCTTTAAAAAATTAACTTTTATCGAATCAGCTGCAACGCCACACCGTGCTGCAAACTTGTTTTAATACAGTCGTGTCGCAACAAAAAACGGCCTGGCAGCTTCCTTTTATTGAAACGTGTGGCAGCCTTGTGACAACGCAAATGCCAAACAAACCCATAGGTGGCGCATATTTCAAGACAAGAGGTGGCGCCACTATTTTATTTTTAGGGAAATTTTAACAGCCAAATAACAGCTGTTAAGCAGCTTAACTATTATCGCTACGAATCCAGCTTATTAAGTAATAATTGTTTCTTGTTGAAAATAACAATTTATTAAAAAAAAAAACATTAAATATTTTATAAAGAGCATTAAAATTATAAATAACAATAGCCAGTTTGATAACATAAATTTTATCTAGCGCTAGTCAGCACTGAAATTTTTGAAGTTGAACAGCACTGGCAACATCTTGTGCATTTGCAACAAAAAGTAAACGAAAATTGTAATAAAAGTCGCAAAGTAACTGAAACAACAACACAAAATGTCCAAAACGACGTTGAGAGATGAGCCATGCACTTCAAAAGAGTCCTTCGAGGACTTTTATACCGAAGTAAGTTAAGAATGTGGTGGTAACAATGCCGTGTCAGCGCCAGCGCCAACTGTGGCAGAGGCAGCGGCCCTTCCAAAAAGACCAAAAAGAAAAAACAAAAATAGCCAATATTATTATACACATAAATAAACGATTTTATGACTATATTCGCAGGTGAAAGAAATTGAAAAACGCGATTCAGTACTAACTCCTACTCAACAAATTGATCGTTTACTTCGTCCAGGTTCCACATACTTCAATCTGAATCCATTTGAGGTGCTCCAGATTGATCCGGACGTCGAAGTGGCCGACATTAAAAAGCGTTATCGCACACTGTCTATACTGGTGCATCCGGACAAGAATCACGATAACCAGGAACGCGCCCAAATGGCATTCGATATTGTAGCACGATCCTGGAAAATATTAGAAAACGATCTCACGCGCAAAAAGTGCCTGGAAGTCTACGAGGAAGCCAAGGGACGCACAGATCATATGGTAAGGAATAATTAGTGATGTCAAAACATTAATTTCTGTTAGTCGATGATTTCTACATAACAAAAACCGATAAATAGAACATAGTGATGTCAAAACATTAATTCTCATTAGTCGCTGTATTGTAGATTTTTTCATTTAAAAAAACGATTAATAGGACAACGTATCTAAGTCTATTTAATCGTGGAATAAAACGGCTTTTTCGGAAAATTTTTACTGCAAGTTGGTCAAATTTTGGCCAAAGTTCACACTTCAAGTGACTTGCTTAGTATTGTATCAAACTCACATATTGTGTATCTGGGACTGTCTGTTAAACTCTGATCATATTATATACACAGTTTGAACTCTGCGCTTGCTTTTAGATTGCCGAAAAGCGTAAAAAGCTTAAAAAGGAGGGCAGATCTTTTGAGCCCATACCAGAGGATGATCCTGTTAAGTATAAGCATGCCATCTATGTCATGGTCATGAAACTCTTTGCCGACATGGAGCGACGACGACAAAAGCTCGATCAACGGGATCAGGAGGAGCGCAAGCGGAAGCGAGAAACGGAAATCGAGGAGGAGGAACGGGTCAAGGCGGATCGCGAATGGCAGCAAAACTTTGAGGAATCTCGTCAGAGTCGTGTCAACAGCTGGCATGACTTTCAATCCGGCGCGGGCAAATCCAAAAAGACTAAGAAACCCAAACATATGACAGGCATGATGGTACCGCCAAAATTTAAACCCGAAACACGATGAAAAATCCCACATCCAAATTCGATTTCACGTCCACGTCGCGTTGTTTTAAATACATCCTATACATATATATATATATATTTTTACATTTTTATAAGTATCCTTTGGAATTGTAATTGACATGATGCATAATTTGTAGTTTTTAAGAAAGCCGAAAAAAATGTTGAAATTTTGTCTTTACTTTTTTTAAAATATCTCTTGGCTAAGCCAGAATTTATAGCATAGTTTTTTGGGGGAGGCAGTATTATAGTTCTGTGTACAAGCTGGCTGTAAATACAATGTCACGCTTGATGGCCTCGGAGGCCTCCTCCATTTTGGACTGCAGACCAGGGTTGCCAATGCGTATGGCTGCTGTTTTCACATCCCTCAGTGTTTCATCCAGCTGCTGAATGCAGCGCACAATGATTCCCTCCTGCACCTCGGTCAGCTTCATGATCTCGGCAAAGGGCTGCAACGAAATCGTACAAAGGAGTTAGTAGTAGTAAGGGCTACAGTGCCGTTACGTTTTGCTATGTTACGTTTTGTTATGTTGTGTATCGTTATGTCAAGTCATGTATAGTTATGTTACGTCTCGTTTTGTTCCGCCACTTCTACATGAAAATGTAAATATTTTACGTTTAGTAACGTCACGTTTCGTTTCGTTGTCAAGTTTAGTTCCAGTACGATCTCATGTTTCGCAACGTTATGCTCCGTTACGGCTTGCTACGTATGGTGAGTCACGTAATGTCTTCTTACGTTATGTTATGTCTCGTTACTTTATGTCTTCTTTCGTTATCAAGTTTCGTTACTTTATTTAGAATTTGTGCTGACAATTTCCTTATGATTGGACAGTAAATTCCAAAAATATTTATTTAAATTAGAAAATCACCTTGTTTTTGGCCCATTCGTAGACCACTTCTAACAGTCCAAAGTTTAGATTATTTTCGGCCTGAATGCCCGCTTGACAACGCTGCTCCTCGGCCAGAATGTTATCGTTAATTTGTTCAAAGGCAGCAACGCATTCCTTTAAAGTCGGCGGAATTACAGGCTGACCTTTAATCTTGGCCTGAAAGTAGAGTGGTTTCCAACAGAGTATCAATCTATTTTCAAAATTAAATAAATTTTGAGTTGAATAATGCTGTGATTTTAGTCGTTGCTTAGATGAAAATTATATTTTAAGCACAATTAACCAGGAAATAACACACTAGTACCAGTACGGTTGTGCTAAAGTTTCTAGGTCAAGAGTTGACAAACTTCCAACTGTCATAACTCAAAGAAAACTGACCCGAGTTTCAATCGGAATGCCATTTTGATCATGATTCAGTCTCTTAATTCATACTGCATTTAAAGTTTTTGCATTTAGAAAATTTTACGGGTATAAAAAAACATTTTTAAGTCAAAAATGAGGAATTGGTTTTAGAACGATAGTTTCTGGGTGAAAACATTTTAGAATTGACTGTAGATTGCGTAGTTGGGTTAGCATTTTTCAATATTTTTGGGGCATACCTGAAAGACGAGTCCGGACAAGAGGGCCGCAATTTCCGCGGGTCCGAGATCATTGAACATGTTGCAGAAGATGAGCTCGGTGATCATCAGCTCGTTCTGTCCCATCTCACAGGCGACCTTGCCCTTCAACGTCACCTCGTTGAGCTCATCAATGTAGTTCAGGGAACGCAGTACTTGCAACTTGTTGCAATAATCCGGATAGAGGGTGAGATTCTTGGCCGAGTTCTTGAAGCGCAGCTCCTCAATGTTAATCTCCAGGACACGTCTCTCGTAGACTTTGTCGAATTCCTGCTCGAATCCGGCGATATTTGTGTGTGGCAGGACATCGCCCACCTGTCGCTTCAGGTGATCCACGTAGTTCAGCATGGCCATCTCGTCATCGGCATTCACATTGATCTCCTTGGACATGTTGATGTATTTTATGCTATCCGGATTGGCATTGAACGCCTCATTCAATTGTTGCAGCTCCGTGACAACCTTGACAACCGTTGCTCCTGGTGGTGCATCCTTGAATCTCTCCAACTGTCGCTGCTCCCAGTTCCTTATGATGACATCCGCATCCACTTTAATCGTTGACTTGGTGATATTCACAATATCGATGGCTTTAATGTCCAGCACTGTGTGCCCACCAATTCCCTCGGGATGGAAGAATCGATGCTGTGGCGTCAGCGAGAGAATCTTATAATAGAGCTCGCCGCGATTGATGGTATCACCTTGGTTCTTGGACTTGAACTGATGATCCAGCACGAGTACCTTGTAGATCGTGTCCTTGCCGAGCACCGACTTTACATTGAGCAGGATCGCCAACTTGTTGTAGTGTGTGCCATGTGTGATGATTATGATCCTTCCAACCTTTGTAAATATCCAGAAATTAATCTCATTTCAAAAGTAAAGCCAAACAAGAAGGAACAAATGAGTTAAAGGCTTGACATGTTAATTATAAATGTCATCATTTGACCTAATTTCCTATACAAAGTATATCAACTTTAAATACAACCTTGAGTTCCTTTTGGATTTTCGCCTGGGTGACAATGAATTTCTACAAGGTAAGACAAAAGTTAAGTGAATAAATGAAGAATTGGGAATGTAGATATACTATAGCTGACCATTATGCGATGCTTCTCCTTCCAGTACTCCACCGACTTGTCGTAGAAATAGATGAGTGGCTGTAGATGTTCACCCAGAGTGGGCAACATGGCGAACTTATCTTCCGCCACTCGGAGCAGCTTCTGCTGTGTGGGCAACTGGAGTTTCTGCTTGAACTCCTTGAAGCTATACTGCATAATGTCCTCCACCTTGATGCTCTCAATGCGCAGACAGGTGAGAATCACCGCATAGCGTAATATAAACTGAGATTGCAGTTTCTCCGGCAATCCGAGAATCATGGGACGCAGTTCCATCGAAGGCGGCACTCCAGTCTTACACATGAGTATAACCGTGCCATTCTCATCGTGTCCACGTCTGCCAGCACGTCCAGCCATCTGTATATATTCACCAGGTTTCAAATTTCGCATCTCCAGACCATCGAATTTCTTGATGGAATCAAAGATGACGGTTCGGGCAGGCATATTAACACCCATGGCAAAGGTCTCTGTGGCAAAGAGCAACTTGACCAGTCCATTCTGGAACAGCATCTCCACAATCTCCTTGAGTATGGGCAGAATGCCACTATGATGCACTCCAATGCCACGTTCCAAGGAGTCCTTTAGTGCCAACACTTGTGGTATTGTGCGATCCGGAGGCTTCAGCTTGGCCAGACATTGTAGGAAGAACTTTTGCACGGCTCCCTTCTCCTTGGCCGTATTCAGATCCACGGATTTCAGTGCCAACACATTGGCATCACAGCGATTCCGGGATAGTGTGAAAGCCACCACTGGCATCTTGTTGTGCCGCTTCAGAAAGTCTATCAAACCCGTCCAGATGTATTGCTCCTGCTTGCTGTTGATGTAGTTGGAGGAACCGCCTCCGGTTTTGGAGCTGCTCATCTCCTTTTTGCGCTCCACAGCCCGCTCATAGTTGCCCTGGAGATACTTGCCCTGTGCATCCACCAGGAGAAAGATGTCATCACGGCTCTTGCCCCCGGCACCCGTATAGAGGTAGTGCATCAAGGGAACAGGACGTTTAAGGGTGCTAATTACATAAACCTTGCGTTTCTTGGTGCTGCCCACCCAATCCGCCAGTTCCATGGTATTGGGCACTGTGGCACTCAGCATTATAATATTGACATGATCGGGCAGTAGTATAATAATCTCCTCCCAGACATGTCCACGCTCTGGATTGTTAATATAATGCACCTCATCAAAGATGACATATTCCAGATCCCGGGTTATATCCGAACCACAATACAACATGGAGCGTAGTATTTCCGTGGTCATAATCAAACAGGATGCAGTGGGTTCAATTTGTAGATCGCCCGTGATTAAACCCACATCCTTGAAGGTTTTACGAAAATCCCGATACTTTTGATTGGACAGCGCTTTAATGGGAGATGTGTAAATGGTGCGTGTTAAATCCCGCTTGGACATGGCAATGGCGTACTCCGCTACGACAGTCTTTCCGGCGGATGTGTGTGCCGCCACAAAGACATATTGACGCTGCTCCAGCTTGAGTATGGCCTGTTTCTGGAACACATCCAGTTCAAAGGGGAATTCCAGAGCGGGAGCTGGTATCTGTGCCTTAAAGTTGTCAATGGGTTGACTCATGTCCACCATTTCAGCCCAATCGCTGCTGAAGCTCTGCTGTGTGCTGGATATATTTAAAATGGGTTGTAAATCCACCTCCAACAGCTGCTCATCCACATCGGCGGGAAATTTTAAATCCTTTTGGGAATCAGCAACATTTGTTGTTGTTGCTGTCTCGCTCTGGCTGCGTGTCAACTCCAGCCACTGCTGCACATCCAGTTGCTGCTCCAGATTATCCAGGAGATCCACATTTGTTGTAGCTACCGGATTCTCTGCGGGTTTCCTTTGTTTTTCCTCGGCAAAGTCGTGTCCGGCTGTAAAACCCGGCGGCACTGTCAGCAGCTGCTCCAGATCCAGCTCCACCTCGATTTGTGCCAACTCCAAGGTGGACGCTACCTCGCTCCTCTCCTCAAATCCTCCTGGCCAAAAGGGATAATTCAAATGTGAACCACGCGTTACTTCCTCCAATAAACCCGGCTCGCGATGCATGGACATTGAATTGAATGCATTGGCGCCCACGTCCTCCACCTCGATCTCCACAAACTCCAGAATCTCTCCAGTTAATATATCTCGTCGTGGTATTAATTTTGTGCTTCCCGCACATTTTGGAATATGCAACAAACGCATTTCATTGAATTTACGCGGCAACACATCGGGCAGTGGATCGTGTATCGATATATCTGGGTTGAGTATGTAGTCCTTCAGCTTCGCCAGGTTATCCTCACCACGTATTATATTCATGCTGTATCCCACTTAATTCTAATTTATACAAAACAATAATTGCAAGAGTGACAAAATGTTCATATACAAGTGCACATTAGTGATGGCACTTGCAAACTTTACTGCTACTCGCTACAAGTATTTTTAAAAGTATTTGTAGCAGTGACAAAATCACTGAAAGCTTTTATCACTGCCAGATATTTTGTAGGTGCTGAAGTCACTGTTAATAACCTTTTTGTTGTGAGTTAATAAATTTAAAATTAAAATGCAATTTTAATCTTTTTACAGCTGCACAATCTATAATTTAATGTCATATTGCAGGTGCCAAATTACCTATTTTACTTTGATTTAAATCAAGCGCCAAAAGCTTTTAGTATTCTATCAGTGTGGCCTTGTAAATATGTTCAAGTGTTGGTAGGTGAAAATTACTCACACAAACAGTTGACCACTAAGCTGTTTTATATCTAGTTTTGGCTATTTTCAGAGTTCGATTGCTAGAAAAATTTAAAAAATTGCTATCAGGCTTTTTAAATATAAACACTGCACAAAGCACTACTTGGTGCCGTTAAAGTTTGAATGTATTTATAATATGAATTGCTTTTCTTATATTTTTAGCAGCAACTATTTTAATTTTAAAAGTTTATAATAGACACCCTGTAAGTGCCACTAATAGTTCCAGTCATTTTCAAGACTACACGTTCCCCTTCCCATACCACAATTCTCTTATCGTTTGTTTTGAATGCCGACGGGGCTAAATATGTTGGTATGTATGTATGTATGTGGGTTATTGTAGACAAACAACTTTTGTGATATGATTTGTCAGTGGAAAATTACTGATGAAATTATTAATGAACTTTAAACGGCATTCAACTACAAAATATCAAAAACAGTACTTAATTTTTATAAGCTAACAATATTGATTTAAATAAGACTTTGTATATTCAGTGCACTTGAAGTTACATTTTTATGCATTATTATTATTTTTATCTATTATAATAGCGTTCCTTAGCTCATAACTGCACTCAGTCCTAGTCATTGAGTGTCTGAATTTTAGTTTGACAAAGTTAGACTCAGAAACCCAAGATCCACACATATATTACTTGAAGAGCGCCATTTGCATTAGTATTCAAAATTTGTATGAAACTTACCAATACAAACAAAGCAGCTATTGCTCTCTTTTTATAAGATTCTCTCATTTTCTAGCAACAATTCGTTTTTTGTATACATGTGTGCCGCTGAGCGTTAATATGTTTACATGTATTGTGACTCACTCACACTAATAAACAGTTTGCTGCTCTCTATGCTTAACAGCTGTTTCGCTCTCTCTCTCCATCTCTCTCTCTTGCTCTCTGTTTACGTTTTGATATTGCGAATCGTATAAAGCTTTTAACAGCTGTTTCATGGAATGAAAGTAAATAGAATTGCAATTTTTGGACCACTTGGAATTTAATAATTTTATTTATTTATTTATTTCAAATTTAACAACATATAAATGTATTTGTCAATTACTTTCTGCGAAAGACTTCGACCTTTAGCGGATGACAATTCTCATCGGGAACCTCGGCGCCCACTGCAATGGAGACGTCTCCTTGAGGACAAGCACTCAAAGCCACCAATAAATTCATATCAGCGATAAATTCAATAAAATCACCCTTGCGTGCTGGGCTTGGTTTGCAAAAATACTGATTCGTGTCCTTGGCGATGCCAGTGCACATGAATATATTCCAGACATCATGAACATCCTGTTCGCACATTCCTCGTTCCTCCACCACGGCCTTCACCAAGGAACTGTGACAGCTGCCCACACGATCCTTGCCAGTGATGAGCTTGTATGTGTAATCATCGCAACGCGTGCCGATAACATCGTGCAGTGCACCGCCATCCACATCGATACCATAGTTGGCCAGAGTATCGAACACAAAGGTGGCCATTGGACGCAGATATGGCAAACAGCTCCAAAGTCTATCGTACACTTTGAGATGTGCTGCATGCAATTGACGCGTTTTGCCGGAATAAAAACGCTCCTGTGTGTTCTCCAAATTCCAGAAATTAACATCGCCCACTTGGGATCCTTCGTGGACGGTAATGCGACAGAGATCACCTTGTTGCATTGTCCAGGTGCGTGCCTCACGCTTCGGCACAATTAGAGTCTCCACAATGTCGCCAGTTAGTGCATGAAATCGCTTATCCTGCAGGAAAAAACAAAAAGCGATTACTTGCATTAATCGATACCTAAAATAACTATTGCCATACATCGTAGACATCCTTGGAGACCAGGGCTGCCGCCGGCTTGTCATAGCAAATAATCGGTTTGTGGATATCAAAAGTGCGAGGCTTATCGCCGCGACCGCACCAGGAAGTCGGTGTTGAGTTAGCCATATCTTATATATTGTATGTTAATTAGTAAATCTGTGAGCGTTGTAATGTTAATTAATTTTCAAAATTACTTCCGCTTCAAAATACTACGACGCGCTCTTATCAAGAGAAAATTGTCGACTGATCGCAGCAGAAAGCTCTGCTTCCTATCGAATTCAACAGGTGTGTCTCCTAAAATGCGATCGACTTAAAGTTTTATCGATATGCTTTAAAATCGTTAGCAAAGCTAACAGCGCGGCTGTCGCTTTCAATTTAAATTCGAACTTTAATAGTTGCCACTTTGACGCCATCTCCAGTGTTATGGATGAGCTTTATTACTTAAAGACATTCAAATTCAAGCTTCAATTAAATGTCATAAACAAATAGTAATTTTATTGTTTTTTTGAAATTAAGTAGTACGTGTACATAATTATAAACTTTTGAGCAATTAAAATGATAAACAAATTAACAATAATAATATTCAAATAATTGTAGTGGTTGTCTTTGTAACAAAGCGTTTCTTAAATTAAAATTGTATTTATTGAACTCTTTTTTTTTTGTCTTTGTGAGGGAGAAGTCCTAACAATTAATTCCATACACAAAACATCTTAATTAAATTGTGACCTAAGCTATACATTGTGTTTTCATTTAATTATCTCCCGGTTTAGTGTAGACTTATAATGATTATTTGCATTGAATTAAATGGGTATCATCAACTGTCGATCGGCGGGACGCATTGAAGATTTATCCGTGAATGGCGCCTGATTCTCAATCTTGTTCATCAGCTCATCGAGCAGACTGCTCAGCTCTTTGGTGGAGAATTCCTGTGGCATTGGTAGACGTTCAATAGCCATCTTTAATACGGAGCATGGTTCAAGTTCCGGACACACAATGCACATGCCATGCACCAAACAGCTCAAGCTCTTAGAGATCTCACTCTGACAGAGGCGATGCTTGGACGTGGGACATGGCAACAGGCTGATCCTTGAGCAGATCTCACTTAACTGTGGCTTCAGGTTCTCCCAGCGCGCATTAATGTCCTCAATGCTGTGCACATTGTGGATCTGCTTGAACTTAGCGGAAATGTCTATGAAATCGAGAAAGATTTGACCCTGATTTGTCCAGTTTGGCACCTTCACATGGCTGCTGTCCTGCGTGCACTCAAACTGGCTCAGCAGATTGTACAGATACTCCAATTTGCCTGTTGAAGAATGTATAAATTGTAATTAGAGTTACCCTAATAACAAATAAATCCTTTACGCACCGTTGATGACGGCATCTGGTGCAATATACTGAAAGATTATCTCATGTGCCAGCACCCAATGCTTGGCCTTCAGCAGATACTTGGCCTGCAAATGCCGTTGACCCATTGCACCCGCTCTCAGAGCCTTAGCATAATCCACCCACGACTCGGGCACACCCAATTGTTGGATAACAAACTGCTCCTCTTCGTTTAAAGCCACCTCGTTGGATACGATGACATGACGTTGCAGTGTATTCTGCACAGCTCGCTCACGTTGATTGCGCTCCTTGAGGTGCAGCTGCACAAAGATAGCCCAGTGCCAAAGACCCTCGTTCTCCAGCTGGCTGGCAAAGTCCACGTTCAGCTGGGCATCGGCCAAAGGACTGCAATGCCGATAACCCAAGGCCTCCAATGTTTGCAGAAGTAGCCAGCTATCAGAAGCAAATCATTTATTATTTAATAATCAATATTTATAGAGCGATAAAATTCAGTCTAGAAAATTTTGAAAAAATGTAGCTCATTATTATTAAACAAATTTTTATGAATCGATATTTTAAAATATTTTGAATTCCAAATTAGTATAATATTTGTCTTCCAAAATACTTTTTCATATTTTTTTATGCTTTTTTAATTTTTATAAAATTATATATATAAAACTGTTTGTCCTGACTCACTTTTTTAATCACTCACTCATATTAAATAAAGTATATTTGCCAACTAATTTTAAAATTTTATTTTAAATAGTATTTTAAATATATTTGAATTAATTGTTGTTTGCCAATTTAAGTTCACTAAACCTTTGTTCTTTTTAAGTTTTTTTTTTTTTTAATTTTTTGTTATTTGAGTATGTTTATAGGGAATCCTTATAGTTACTCACCTGAGGCGAAAGTCCATGGGATCGGAGGTGTGTGTGATGGGATTCAGTGTCTGTTCCAGGGAATGTACACGCTGTGAGTAGAGCTGCAACAGATGATAGCGTAGATCATAAACTGTGGACTGTTTGCTGTCATCTGATGATCTTGATCCCGATCCAATGTAACTTGGCTTGGGCGCCTCCGCATAGCACTCATCGGCCTGGAAAGCCTTGTCATACTCGAGCAGAGCATCCGTTATGGAGGAAGTGGGTGCAGTGAAGTACCAGAGTTGCATGGCGAGCACAGTCAACCAGTTGCTGTCCTCCAGCAAATTGATGGCACCCTGGGAGGATTGCATTAGAGGCACGCCAGCGGCCAACATGTACATCTTGAGACGCTCCATTGCAATATATTTATCCGATTTGCTTTGCTGCCAGGCAAACAGTTGCTCCTCCATCAACATACGGAAAACAGCACCGGAACTCAGCTGAGACAAGATCAAAGCCAGATTGGCATCATCATAATTAAAGGCCAATTCACAGGCTTCGGTAACACGATGGCAACTCAACAGCTCCAGCATATGGGATAGATAGCTATTGCTGCTGATCTTCTTGGAGAGCAGATCCTTGCTCACTAGTGTATTCTCCAGCCACTCGGAGAGCAGATTACGTCGACACATGACCGCAAAGTGTGAGCTGGAATCTTGTTCCCTTAGCTCCTCGTGTTCTCCCCACAGTGCCAGGAGCAGCGACCAAACGGACACCGCATAAGCAGACACACTGCTGGAGTTGGAATTGCGGTTGGATCTGGAATTGGAACTGCTGCTCAGTTGGATAGCCTCACTTAAATGTTTGGCAATCAGTTGTGTGCCGCCAATTGATTGCAGCCAGGGACAATCGCTGCCCTCCACTTGCTCCGTGTGGCAACCGTGCAGCAGTTGCACCTCCAAATGTGGCACAATGCTCTGACAAAAGTCCTCATACATGTTGACAGTATTAAACTGCATCAGTTGCCACAAATTGGGCGAGAAATCATTCGAGGCACGCGGCTCAAAGGCCAACGAAGCGGGCACAGCATTGCCACCAGCTGAAATGTTCAAAATGAACAATTATTAAAAGTTATATTAAGAAAAATAAATATAAGAAAGCAAGGAACCAGCTAAATATCTAAAGCTCTATGTTTAGACTGACTAAAGATTGTGGGGTCTAAACGCTAAGACCTAGGGGCTGATATTTTTGCACAACATAGCTTAGACATATTCATCGTGCAAAAATATGCTATTTTTTAATACAAAAATGAGGCTGTAAAAATCAAATCATTTTTGTATATAAAACTGTTTGTCCTGACTTACTGACTCAACATTGTGGGACATATTCATCGCGCAACATTTTTTAAATTTTTAAATTTTTGTAATAATAAAGTTTGGTACTTTAAAAAATTTTAATAAATGTTAAAATATTTGGAACAAATTTTTATTTTATATTTTAAATTAAATAAAATGTTAAAAATTTATAAATAAATAATAATTTTTAAGAATAAATAATTAAAAAAATTTTACTAGCGAAATGAAATTTCATTAGCACTACTTTGATATTTGATATTTTGATGGTTCCTAGGTAATTCTCTCCAGGGATTTAAATAACATACCTTCATGAACGCTGCGCAGATTGTTGTATGTGTTGGGCACCATCAGCATATTTTGTGGTCCAAAGCTGAGCTTAAATCCGCGTCCCTTGTAAAAGCCCAGATCGGCAAACCAATGATTATAGTGGCCATATGCAATGGATCTGGGCAATGGCACCATGGAGGCAAACAGCTTAAGAGGTGCGACTCGAGGTTTTATAACAAAATTGAAAGGTTTTAAGCCACCTAAAACCTTCTTTTCAGCCGGTTTAACACTTTCAGCTGCCATCGATGAAGTCTGCAAGAAATACATGTATTTATTTATATATATGTTTATTAAGTATGCTGATATCACACTCACTTCCTCCGATTGCATCTCACGGATTATGCTGGTGACGGAGGCCGATGATGATTCCTCCATGAGCGGTGACTGACGTCCAAATTCACTGGACGTCTCTGAGGCGGCTGTGTCCTTCCACAAATGTGTGTCCTGACTGAAAATGTTCTTCTTAAACTGCGAATCGGAATCTATTGATAGAAATAGATGAAAATAAAGGATTATAGTAAAACATTCAATTGAAAGTGGAGCAACTTTTGGTTACACACCCATCTCATCATCGCTGGCATTGTCCTCCACGAAAAGTGAGGACTTCATTAGCTGCACTTTGTGCGGTTGATTGCCCACCTCCTGGGCCAAAGCAGCTGTCGGACTCGTCACATTCCGGGGAGGAGCATCGAACATGGAGAAATCTGTGCCGGATCCCACTTGGAAGAACTCTGTAGGACACAGGAGAAAAGAGAGAGAACAGCGATTATTCGATAACGTTCAAATTTTACATAAATATTAAAATAAATCCATTCAAAAACCCATTTAAAACTTAATTCATACCGTAAGTTATTTTTGATTTGTTTAACAAAAATCATAAGCAATTGTTACATTTCTACTATTAAATATGAATTTTAATATTATTTTGCAGATTTAAGTTATAAATTTAAACTTTTGTAATATTTTCTAAGCTAATTTCAGTTATAAGTAAAGAAAAAAATAAAGTAAATTATTACGTTAAAAAAATATAAGAGTTTTACTTGATAGCATAAAATAAGAAGTTTATTTATTAATTTGCGAATTTTAAATACAATTTTAATGCAAGTAATTTTTTAAACTGTAGTTGAAAAATAATTTGTAGGTCGAAATTAATATTTCAAAACTTGTGAGCAGGATAATAAAAAATAGCTATAAAATAGACTTACGTGTCTTATCCATCAGCATAAATTCCGCAGAGTTGTCCATGGGACGAAATCCATTGGCAACGCCGGCAGCGAGGGATTTGGGATCCATGTGACGAGCGGCCTCCTCGGAGATTTTTTGCGCCGTGCGCAATGATGTCAATGTTATTTTATCGGTGGAGGTGGCTGCAATGCGTTGTCCTTCCATGGCAATCATTTTGGCCTTCTTGGGATCGGTGGGTAGCGGCTGCTCCTCCTCCTCGTCGCTGTCGTTGAGTCCGTATTTGGAGAAGTGCTTCACCCGGAACACCCAACTGCCCGTCTCCGGTCGATATTCAATGAAGCGCGTTGCATTCTTCTCACAAACCCGACGTAGTTTCCCCTCCCAATCCACTTCGAGCAGTCGCTGCGGATCCTTGATCGCCTCGTGCTTCGTCTTGTCCACCGGCCACACCTGATCCAGAGTCACCTGTGCCTCGCGATTCAAACCGCTGCCCACGGACGGCTTATTGTCATCATCCGGATAAATGATGATTTCCTTGTTGCGAAAGTGTACTGCCGACAAAAAAAATTAATTAATTATAGTAATTATTGGAAAGAAATAACAAATTAATTAGTTATACTAATTTTACTAAGGAATTGGGATATTTTAAAAGTACACCAAATTTGTATTTTAGAATTGTTTTAGTAAAATTAATTATATTAATTTAATTTTTATATTAGATTTAAGTTTACAAATTCCAAATAACTCTTTTTTTATTTTTTTTAACATAAAAATAGAAAAAATAGAATTATCTTTATTTGCAAATATATTTAAATATTATTTTATATATTTCTAATTTCGATCCAAAATAAGACTTATTCATTAATTTTGCATATAAACTCATTTTTGATGTATTTTTTTTATCAAATTAAAAATTGCCCGCATTAAGCTTAATTTTGATATAGCTTAAACGTTAGGTGAACATTTTTATTTTATTATATTATTTTAAAATCAATTTTTTTATTAAAAAAATGAAAAATTTGGATTTTTTAAAAAATTATCACTACAGTTGCTGGGCAATAACAGTGTATGTGTGTACTCACCAATCTCATCCAGATTGAGACCCGCCACGTCCAGCTCCTTGCCAAAGTAGACATTGCCGTAACCCTCGCGTCCAACTGTGAAATTGGGCACCACACAGGAACCATCCTCGGCCAGATATGACTTGAGATCATCCAGTGTGGGTATAATGTAATAACCCACGCGACGCAGTACAATTCCCGTGGGATGCGGCTCATTATCCGCATCCGGTTGAATGGCATCGATCTCCGGGCGTGTTTCCAAGGTCAGACGACGTTCCTCCTCCTGCGAACTGCGTATGGAGAGTGTGCTCTCATTCCCGCCCTGCTCCGAGCTGAAGGTATCACGTCTGGCTATAGAAATGGAGCTGGACTGATCCTCAAAGGGATTCTCCGGTATGGTGGATACAGATTGCCTTGCAGTGGGTGAATTCTTGTAGGTATCGAGTGGTTTACGTGGCACCAACTCAGTGAGCGTATTATTTAAAGGTGTCTGATCAAAGCCCGACTGTAGATTATGCTGACGCACCTTGGCCAGGTTATTGGGATGCAGCCAGGACTCGCGACGACTGCTGTCGATTGCATTGACTGCAGCTGGAGCAACTGGGGAACTTCCTCCGACCTCACTGGCAATCACACCATTGAAGGATTCACGCTGAGAGCGCGCAGGATTACTCAGATTTGTGCCGTCTCCACTTGAAGCAGGCTTAATCTTTGGCTTGATGACCAATCGCTTGACATTGGGCTTGAGATTAAAGCCCTCCACGCTGGCATCAAACTCTTCCAGTCCATCAAACATGGATTTGTTATGCTTGGAGCTGCCCAGCGCCTTAACCCGGATGCCAATGGGACTCTCCTTTTGGGCAATCTTAAACTGATTGCTATTCATATCCAGTAGAGCTTGTTGTGCCGCCGGATTTGTGGCACGTGTGGCATCCACATCATCGCCACGCTTCAGATCCTTAAAGATTGGAGTGTCACCATATGGTGAGGTGACTTTGGAGAGTATTTGCTGATGTATGGGCACGTGTAGAGTGCCCTGAGTGCTTGATGCAGCCATGCCCAGGCCGGATAGCGTAGAGTTACCGCCACCAAGTGTGCCAAAGCCACCGCCCAAGCTGCCACCAAAGCCTCCCGTGGGATTGCTAGTGCCAAAAAGTCCGCCACCGCCTCCGGCAGCTGTTTGGCCACCCATTTGACCCAATCCAGTGCTGTTGCCACCACCAAATAGACTGCCCGCCGGTTTGCCTGCATTACTAAACAGAGACTGGCCGGCATTAAAGTTTAGTGGCGCTGTTGAGGTGCCACCAAAGCCACCAAAGGCGGATGTAGCCGGTTTTTGCAGTTGGGAGTTGAATAAACCGCCTCCTGCGCCCACTGCTCCAGCATTAGTGTTGCTCAGCGAGAAGTTACTGAATCCCGTGTTCGCTGTGGAGCTGGCACCAAAAGCAGGCGCCGCAAAGCTTGTTGCCGGCTTGGAGCCAAAGATGCCGCCACCAGCATTGCTCTGAGCAGCTGCTCCGAATCCTCCAAAGCCTGTATTGGCTGCCGAGACAGCTGCTCCGAGACCAAACGCAGATTTATTCGCATCTTGCGGTTGTGTGGCGCCAAACAAGCTGGTCTGTTGTTGCGGCGCCTGTGTGGCACCGCCAAAGCCACCAAATCCTGTATTCGATTGACCAAATGCTGGCGCGGCATTTGTGGCAGCTGCCTGACCAAACATGCTGCCTGGCTGTTGACCAAATCCGACGGGTTTGGCGCCAAAGGGATTAGCGGCATCTGTATTGGTTGCACCAAAGGCATTTGTTGTTGTTGTCGCGCCAAAAGGTTTCTGCATAAAGTTCTGTTGTTGTGTGGCAGCACCGAAAGCGCCACCTGTTGTTGGCTGGCCAAAAGCTGAACTGCCAAAGAGTCCCTTATTCTCCGTGCCCGCTGTTTGGCCAAATAAGCCGGTGCCTGGTTGTTGTTGCTGCTGCTGCTGTTGTTGTTGCTGCTGCTGCTGCTGGGCGGGTGAGCCAAAGAGTCCGCCGCCGGCGCCTGGAGCGGTTTGAGCTGCGGAGCCAAAACCAAAGGCACCGGGAGCACTGCCCGCCTGTGGTCCCTTGCGATTCACCAGATAATCCTCCATGCGCAGCTCCTCCAGCGACTTTAGCTCGTATTCCTTCATGGCGGTGATGCAATGTTGTTTGGTATTCACATTATTCGGTTGTCCGCCCTTCATCAGCGTGTCCGTGCCTATGGTGGGTTGATATTTGGCCAAGGAGGAGCCCGTATTAACACCTCCCACTCCCACGCCCACTGCACCCACTTGCACGTTTTGTGGCTGACCAAAGGCGGATGCAGCTCCGCTGCCAAACACACTTGTTGTTGTCGGCGCCGCTTGGCCAAAACCACCGAATCCTCCAGTGGCACTCGTCGCAACCGTTGCCTGTTGACCGAACAACGATGTCGTCGGCTGAGCCGCGGGCGACTGCACAACATAGCTGCCCATTCCCAGAGTCGTTGGCTTGGCAGCGCCAAATGCACTGCCAGCGGATTGGCCAAAGAGAGAAGTGTTCGCCGGCGCTTGAGAGGATCCGAATATGTTCGACGTCTGCTGCGGCTGCGAAAATGCTGCAAAACATAACAGAAATAAACAGGTCAATAAATATTTTAAATTTCAATAATTTTTTTCATCTTAATTAATCAAAAAAATTTCCAAATAAACTTATCAGAAATATTTTAAATTTAAAACCATTTTTTTATCTTAATTAATCACAAAACACCACCAAAGTTTGACCAATTTCAAACTTTGATAACTTTATTAAAACTGAACCGATTTTCAAACGGAATATCATTTTGATCATGGTTTGGTCTCTATATACTAATAAGTATAAAACAACACTTTAAATTTTATTCTGAGACATTTTATATTTCTGTAAAAAATCATGTCAAATCTGACAAAAATTTTAACTTGTAAAGTTGCTTGATTCAAAGTCTGACCAACTTCAAACTTTCATAACTTTATTAAAACTGAACCGATTTTCAAACGGAATGTCATTTTGATCATGGTTTGGTCTCTTAATTCATTCTGCATTCAAATTTGATGTATTTCGTAAAAAAAATCATTGCCCTCTGGATCTCGATTTCAATGCTAAGGGTCCCCCCTTTGAATTTTCGAAAATTCAAAATTTTAAATCTCAAGTTTTCACTTTTAATCAACTCCTTATATCGTAATTAGTATAAAACAACACTTTAAATTTGATTCTGAGACATTTCATATTTCTGTAAAAAATCATGTCAAATCTGACAAAAATTTTGACTTGTAAAGTTGCTTAATTCAAAGTCTGACCAACTTCAAACTTTCATAACATTGTTAAAACTGAACCGATTTTCAAGCGGAATATCATTTTGATCATGGTTTGGTATCTATTTTCATTCTGCATTCAAATTTGATGTATTTCGTAAAAAAAAAATATTTCCCTCTGGATCTCGATTTCAATGCTAAGGGTCCCCCCTTTGAATTTTCGAAAATTCAAAATTTTAAATCACAAGTTTTCACTTTTAATCAACTCCTTATATCGCAATTAGTATAAAACAACACTTTAAATTTGATTCTGAGACATTTCATATTTCTGTAAAAAATCATGTCAAATCTGACAAAAATTTTGACTTGTAAAGTTGCTTGATTCAAAGTCTGACCAACTTCAAACTTTCATAGCTTTATTAAAACTGAACCGATTTTCAAACGGAATGTCATTTTGATCATGGTTTGGTCTCTTTATTCATTCTGCATTCAAATTTGATGTATTTCGTAAAAAAAAATATTGCCCTCTGGATCTTGATTTCAATGCTAAGGGTCCCCCCTTTGAATTTTCGAAAATTCAAAATTTTAAATCTCAAGTTTTCACTTTTAATCAACTCCTTATATCGTAATTAGTATAAAACAACACTTTAAATTTGATTCTGAGACATTTCATATTTCTGTAAAAAATCATGTCAAATCTGACAAAAATTTTGACTTGTAAAGTTGCTTAATTCAAAGTCTGACCAACTTCAAACTTTGATAACTTTATTAAAACTGAACCGATTTTCAAACGGAATGTCATTTTGATCATGGTTTGGTATTTAAATTCATTCTGCATTCAAATTTGATGTATTTCGTAAAAAAAAAATATTGCCCTCTGGATCTCGATTTCAATGCTAAGGGTCCCCCCTTTGAATTTTCGAAAATTCAAAATTTTAAATCACAAGTTTTCACTTTTAATCAACTCCTTATATCGCAATTAGTATAAAACAACACTTTAAATTTGATTCTGAGACATTTCATATTTCTGTAAAAAATCATGTCAAATCTGACAAAAATTTTGACTTGTAAAGTTGCTTGATTCAAAGTCTGACCAACTTCAAACTTTGATAACTTTATTAAAACTGAACCGATTTTCAAACGGAATGTCATTATAAGAATGGTTTTGCGTCTTAATTAATTCTGCATTCATATTTAATAAAGTCACAAAAAAATATTATTGTCAAAAATATAAAGAATTGTGTTTAACGCCTGCTTTAAACTTTGTCATTTTTCTAGGTCACATATACATATATAATTTATACAACGAAAAAACCCCGTCAGTTGTGGATTTTTCATGGATATCGAATTAATCAAAATCGCTAAAATCGAGTTGTCGATATTTCGATTTAAAATTTTCAAAACAATTACTTTCTGCTGTATGTGGCATACTTAATCACAAATTGAGTATATCTTACAATTGTAGGGTATTAAAAATAAATAGAAATGCAGTGTCGTGTCTAACCTCCAAATGTGCTCGGTGTTGTTGTTGTTGCTCCAAAGGCATTTGAGGTTGTCGCACCGCCAAAAAGTCCGCCCGTCGGTTGCGTCGCTGTCGCCGTGCTGCCGAACATGGACGACTGTCCGGCGGGCTGTGCACCAAATGCCGGAGTGCCGCCGAATGCCGGAGTTGCGGGTTTTCCAAATGCAGTTTGACCAAAAGGCGTCGCCGCTTGAGAATTGCTAAATGTACCAAATCCTGTGCTGCCGGCTCCAGTGCCAAATGTCGGTTTAGCGCCACCAAACATTTTGTTGCTGTTGCTTTGATTTTTGCTTTTGTCAGCTAACTAAGTAAACACAAACCACAAACATAAACTAAATCGTTATTTGGTCAAAATTCCGATGGCGTCGCGTTTTGCAATTTCACAATGTGTGTTTTGTTGTTGTTATCTCACAAAACGAACACGAAACTTTGTCTGTCTAGCGTGACAGTTGATTGTGCCACAACAATAACACTTAAATCACTTAAATTTTATGCGATAAACTCTACAGCAAATGTTGCAAGTGCAGAAAAGCAGGCAACCACAGAAAAATGGCGCGCCGAATTATTTTTCACGATGTCTGGCAGCCACTGTTGACAGCTTAGCAATTTTATAGCTATATCTGGCTATTGTTTCCCCCAAAAACTTGGCAGCACTGGTGTGGAAGACTGCCACCCGGTCCAAAGGTTGCTACCCTGTAAAATTTCCTGATCTGGCAGCTAGTACCATATTAATCAAATTGAAAATTTGGTTGCACCCAAGAAAATTCACCTATTTTTTTTAACTTTTCTCAATATTGAAAATAGAATTTTTAATATTTTTGAAGAGTTTTTGTTAGAATTTTGTCGATATTTTGATATTTTTTTAAAATAAAATTTATAGCTATTAATATGTATTACTTAATTTTATCTTATTTCGAATTTGAATTTTCATCAATTTATTTATTTATTTCAAAAGTATGTCATATTGAAATTTGCATCAAACTAAATTTAAATTTTCCATTGTAATTTATTAATTACCATTTGATATACCAGAAGAGTCTGGTGTATTTAAGGTATAAAATTTATCGAAGATATTTTCCTGACGATATATAATATCGATATAATTTTGCGATAATTTTAGCCGTTGCCGCCAATTTTTTAATCTTCTTTTTTCTTCTTACGTCGTTGAATTTTATACATACAAAACCATCTGGTAATTAATAAATGCTGAATCATTTTTAAAAATAAATTTCAGCTTGAAAATTATGAGAAGTAAATTAAAAGGTATTTATTATTCAAGTTAACATTTTTGGTATTGTACCTAAAATGGTACTCGCTGCCAGACTGGTAATTTTTACAGGGTGGCAGCCTTTAGACCGGGTGGCAGCCTAGCTAAGTTGGCAACACTTTAGTAAAGTCGAGCAACAGTTGTTGTTGAAACGTTGGCTGCGCGCGGGGCTCATTCCGGTTAATTAATTAATTGTGAACGAAACAGCGAAGTGGAAATGAGAATTATGCCCGCTCGAGTGTGTGCGTTTGCGTGTGTGCGTGCGGGAGCGTAAGCAGCAATTACTATTATGTGCGGCCAACTCCCAAAAATGAGAACAGGAATGAAATGAAATTAACAAACAACAACAACAAAAATATGAATGGAATTGTGCAATAAATTATGTTATTTAAATAAGCAAAGCATGCAAATGTGAACATTTAAAATTGCAAAATCAACTACGTGTTGCTTCAAATCAACTAGTTGTTTTTATTGTTTTTGATTTGCAAATTCGCGTTGCGTTTTCTTTTTTTGCGCCAACGAAAGTGTAAAGAAACATATACGTATATGTGTTTGTGTGTCGTGTGATTATCAAAGTGTGTTTGTGTTTGTGGTAAAAGTTAGCAGCAACAACAAGAAGAAGAACAACAACAACCATTCAAGATGACTGTGTGGAGTGAGTGCAATGCTAAGCACTCATTTGGCATTGGTGAGTCTCAATTTTGCAAAAGCAAAAGCAAAAGTCAAAAACCAAATCTAAATCCAAAAACAATTCCAATGTTACTGTTTTCTTTGACTATGGAATGTTTAGCTCGAAACATTTATATTATTGTTAAACAAACAATAGCAACCAAAAATATGTTTTAACAAAGTGTTTAATTTAGTGCTTGCCTTTTCCTAGAACATGCCCAACAACAACAATAAGTACATGCTGTGTGGGTTGCGCTGCGTGCTTCCAAATATTAAACAAAAGATATACAAAAAAAGATACAAGAAACAGCAACAACTACAATTTGCCGCAAATACAAATTCGTTGCGCTCTCTGCCTACCTTACTCTCTCTCTTACATTTGTGACTTTGGATCTTGGATTCTTGTTTCTTGTTCCCCTGCTGCGTTCATACGGTAACTTGCTGTAGTTGTTGTTGTTGTCGTTGCATCTCCCTTGCACTTGCCGGCCATGTGGTCGCTGACAGTGTTGCCAACTCTTCATGGCCTAAAATAGCTAGAATAAGCTAGTGAATCTACAAGAAAGCCAGAATAAAAGCTGTTATAACTACAACCATATAAACTTTATTATAAGTATAAATATTGGATTAAGTACAAGCATTAGTATTAGTTTGAACCAGGTAATATATAATTAGTAATAAATATTAGTAGGCTCAGGGTCAGGGTCTCGATAGGTATCGGAAAAGTAGGTATTTCAGGAAACGGAGAGAGAATATATTTATATATACTATTGTATTTAAATTTAGTAATAAAAATTTGAAATATTTCCAACAATTTGTTTAGATTTTGAAATAGCTATAATTTTCGTAAGCCGCTGTCGGGAAAATATCTGAGTTGGGAACACTGTTGGTCGCTTTGTCAACAAATCGCTAGCTTCTTCTCCCTTTCCACGTCAATTTCGTTTTTCTTTCAATCTCATCCTGTTCTACACAGCCTCTTTCTCTCTCCACGCCTTTTGCCTGTTGCTATAACCTGTTTTTTTCTTTTGTTTTAATCTTTTTTTTTTGTTCTATTGCGCTCACTTACACTCACCTACATAAGTAAATGCATGCATGCGAGAACAAACACAATTATTTTGTTATGCATTTTTCCTCCAGTCTATTCATTGGCAATGACATTGAAATCCCACTGTATTATTTATTTTTTTCGAAATGCTCTCATCGACCCAAAACTTATGTATGTGTGTGTATCGATGTGTACGTGTGAATTAATTTTTATTGTCGGCACTTTTGTTTGTTGACCTTTTCGGGTAAAGTATAGTTTAGATAATACACCTGAATCTATGGGAAATTTATGGATGGGTAGTTGTGTGTATTACACTGTCGCAACTGTAACTTGCAACACAATTCGAATTATTATTATTATGCCTAACAGAGTTTACTATTATATTTTAATTATTTGAAACTTAATTTAACAAACAAACAAATTTAACTTGAAATACAGAAAAATTTCAACATTCTTCATATTAAAAGTATAATAAAAAGTATGAATTTATCCAAAAAATTAAAAAAATTTTAACCCAAATTCGTAATTTACGCTCAATTCTTAGTTGTTTTCACCTAGAAACCATATACTTAAAATCATTTCCTGGTCCGCGGCTATTAAGTTGAAAAATATTTAATCTCTTTTTATTTTTTAGAGTTTTTAGTGTATTTAGTTTTATTAGTGTTTTTGTTCTGATCAACATCAACATGATATCAAAGCTCTTGTTATGACCAGGACTTAAAAATTTGATAGAATCTTAGGACCATACTTCCTAAAAATATAATTTTGCAACTTAAATAGCAAGGACTACCAAATTCTTATTATTTATAATCTGAATCTTAATCTGCTTAAGAAATGCTCTTATATTTACACGTGTTTCTCTTGCAGTGTCGAAATTCTAACCTCTCTCTTTTCCTCTCTCCCTTCAGCTTCCTCTCTGTCTTTCTGTCTGTCATAAATTTAATCAAATTTTTGCGGCATTTGTGCGTTTTATTACAAAACGATATCAAATTAGATTGCAAACGACATTGAGTTTAGTTTCATTTGTCGCTCTTGTAATGAGAAACGTACACACATACAACACACACACACAGACACACTACCACAGAGATATACAATCATAGATACATTGAAGTACACATATGTGTACAGATACAGATAAATTTGTATCTTTTAAGTTTAAGGCTGTTTACTCAACTATTTCTCACTGCATTTGTGTTAGCCGTGAAATTGCGATATTATTGTTATCAATATTTTTTGCTTATCAATAGTTTGTTGATGTCTTATCGCTAGTTTCATTTTTAAGTATACCCTGTTAATTTAAACTTATAAGTGTATTTTCCCTATCGATTTATTTAACTATTTTCTTAGAATTACTATTATTATGTATGCTGCTTTGTGCATAAGGAGTATCTGCTAGTCGGTCACTTTCCATTTTTTTTAACATTGGTTAACACACGTATTTTATTTTAACGCCTGCGTCTTAAACTATAAGCCACTAAATAAATATGGACAGTGGCTCACAGCTTATTTGACCCACTAGTCTCACATATTACAAAATTTTATTTAATTTATACTTTTCCTTTAAAATGGAAGGAGATTAAAATAAAATTTAAAAGCATATTTGTTGTTTTATTTTATTTAATTTTTATGATAAGTATTTTAGTTTTATTTAAAATGTATACAATAACTGAATTAAGCAATAAAAATCGTTAAATATATTTATATTTGCAGTGGGTCAAATAAGCTGTGAGCCACTGTATATGTATGTGTGCTCAACAACGACAACAAATCAAACAACGCATTTCGAAATGCGATAAAAATGCGATTCGCTGTCCCACTTTTGAGTAAATAATAGAAATAATTTCTTAAACGTTTTTTGTTTGCATTTTTATTATTTGTCATTTTGATGCTTTTAAAGGGTTTCCAATTTGAATGCAAAATATAGAAGGGGAGAAGATCGCTTCCAGTGCTGCCATCACTTCCAATGCTTCCAATACGGCCCCTTGCAGTGCGTAGCGGGAGCACTTTTACACACACACACACGCACGCACAGACACACAGACACCCGCACTGTCTCAATCTTCAGCTCCCTTCATCTTGCTCTCCCTCTCGCTCTTGTTCCCTCTCGCACTCTCTTTAGCTGTCTGTCTATTTGTGTTGATTTGTCGTCTCGCTGTCTTTGCTACTCCACTGTTCATTGGCTTTGAGTTGAGTGTCTGCTTGCACCTGCAATAGTGAAAACACTCCCCCCCTCCCCCCTCACACCCTCTCTCTCCTTTTCCGCTGCTGTCCTTTGCAGTTGTTTACACTTGACTCACCGCTTTGGGCACTACTTTCTTTGCAGGGAGTGAGAGCGAGAGCGGGATAGGCAGTCATGCATTCTACTTCTATATTTGAATAGCAACAACAACAAAAACAACAACTTGAAAAGCAAACGTAAAACTTAATGAGGCTCTACATTGAAAAGCTACACTAAAAAAAAAAAACGCAAGCAAATAGAGCAGCATTTAGGTTGATAATATCAACTTGATATACCGCCTGAAGCCAAGAATGGGTTTCGAAATTTTCTTCAATTTAATACAAACAATATTTTAATATCATTTTCGTTTCTTTTGGACTTCTTAAATCAATTAGTATTTTGATAATAATTTAAATTGATTTGTAGATTTAAATGAACCTATTTTTATCCGAAGATCCAAATAGTTGAGTAATATTATGTAGGAATTTAATACTTAACAGTTATATTTAATATTGTATATGAAATCTATTTCAATTAAATATTTTTAATTTAAAATTTTTTTTGTAAGTGTGCACAAGCTTTTCTCGCTGTGTAGAGGAGTCGCCTCGAGTCGAGTTAAAGTCGAGTTGAATTGAATTGATGAGTGGCTCTGACTCCGAGTTTTTGGTTTTCTCAATTTAATTAAAATTTTCTTGCTCGTTAATTTTACGTGGCGCATGAAATGCATTTTTATTTGCATAATTTCAAATGCTTTCCATTTACAGATTTAACACTTGTTTCAATATTGAAAGAGGCATTTTCAACTCTGCTTTTTTTCTTTTTACCCCCTCAGCTTTCTTTCCCCTTTAGTTTGTAATTCTCTTCCACTTCTATTTAGATATCCACAATCCACACAATTTACAATCCATTTGCCTTTAACCTCCCACTCTCTCTTTCTCTCTCTATCTCTCTCTCTCTCTCTCTCTCTCTCTCTCTCTCTCTCTCTCTCTCGTAACTAATCTGCGCTTTCCATTTTGCAAACTAAATTGAAATTCAATAGTTTGCCTTTATTTCCACCCTTCTTCCATTCTTTCATCCTCCCTTTTTGAAAGATTGTCGCATCTTTCAGATACAATTTGTAATTGACATTTGGAATCTTGAAAAAAGCAAAAGTTCGTTTGCTAAAATTGCTTCTAATTAAGCATAAATTGTGTAGACTGTAATTTCTGTCCTCTGTGGCGAATTGAATCCAAGTAGAAAGTAACGGCGCTTCACTTGTGGGCGGCCTTTGTATCGGAATAAGCATCGGTATCGGCATCGGCAGCGGCATCGAGATTGGTATCGAATGACTCATGCCTCATATGTGCGGCGGTTGAAACTGGTTTCTATTTATCGCCTCTTCTAGTATTACAGACTCTGGGTTAAAGGTGCTAGATGAATCAGGAGAACACTCTTCCATTGAGTCATTATTCATGTGATAGCATATTATTTATCATAGCTACGCTTTTAGACAGAAAGCTTATTAATTATTATATACTTTCAATAAAAAATACGTTCTTAAATTTAAATGTTTTACATTTTTACATAAAAATTGCATATAATAATATTGTATACATTTTAATTTTAATATCAGTATTTCAATATTAGTATACTAAATAAAGGAATGTATTGTAGTTAACATAAAATAAATACATTTTATGTATTACCTAAAAAAAAGACTTGATATCCTTGTGATGTATCTAGAATTCTTTCTTTTTATTTTTTTTAATTTACTTCAACTCAAATAGGTCAAGTTTTGTTGTACATTCTCCACTTTTTATGGCCCGCTCCAAAATAATGATAATAACTTGTATCCAACAGTTTCTTTTGTACTGCCTTTAATTTTTATTTATTTATTTGTTGTTGTTGTTGTTTGTATTCGAGTAATTCTTGTAGTTGTTAGTTAGTTTTCGCTTCGTTTTCAAAGTAATTCTTCTGGCTGGATTTTACGAGCGCGGCGCCATTAACTGTAACTGTCAACTGGCCATAAAAAATGAAATCTTATCTACACTTTAGGGTTCATTCTTTTGTCACTGTTACTCTCTGTCTTTGTTGTATAGAACTTAATGCCTGCCACAAATATTATGTTTGTTTAATAACATTAGCAAAACAACAACAAAAAGAAAACAGAGTTGAAATAAAGATAGAAAGAATAGACTTGGAATTTCAGTTTCTACACGCCCATAAAAAGCGATTCTTGACATACAGATACATATTTCTGTGTGTATTTAAAAAAAATAAATGTATCTTAAAAATGAGAGGTACATTATAATTGACCCTCAAACTTAGCTCACATGTTTGTATCTGTATCTATATTTGTATCTGTATCTGTGTGTACTTTTAAGCTATAGATACAAATAGCTTAGCTCACAGCTCAGAACAAAACCGGGCGCTTAAACAAAAACAACACATACAATGAGAGAACACGCTAACTTAATGCGCCATCGAAGCAACAACAAAATAAATAACAATAACAAAATATACAACAATAGAATTAGTGATGAGAAGCCGTCCCAGTGAGACTAAAAAGTTGTGCTACTAATTAACAAAATAGAAACAGAAGAGAAATAAAAACAAGATTCAACATATTTAATAATGAAAATTAATAAAAATTATATAGTTAAAAAAAATATTGTTATGAAGTTAAGATTCCTTTAAAAAAAATAAACAATTTATAATGTTATTCAACAAATAAAATGATAATTTTAATCAGCTCTTATACATATATTTAAGCGATTTAATATAATTTAAAATGTAATAAAAAAAAAAACACATTATTTTATATTTTTGTCAAACATTTGTTTAGAATTAATTCAATACAATGATAACTTAAAAATATTTTTTAAAGCATATTAAACAAATTTTGCTTATGCTGACTTAGTTTCATTTTATTTTTATTAAATTCAACCCCAAATTCAATTTAAATAAAGTATCTCAAGACTCCACACAGATTTAAATTTCTGTTTTATTTGCATTCATTTATGCTAGGGTGAAAAAGAATTCAACATTAAAATTTTATAACTTTTTGGCTTTATTAAATTTTAGATTGACAAATTTATAAGACTTCATTTAAAATATAATTTGAAAGAAACTTAAGCAAATATAGTTAGTTTATGAAAAAGTAGACTGTAATAAAACTCGTTCAAAATGCTGAATGCATTTAGAATTAAGACTTTAAGTTCAGGCATTATCAGCTTATCACTCATGTCTTGCGTGTATCGAGCACTTACAAATATGAGTGTGTTCACATGTATTCGTTTGTATTCGTTTGTATTCAGATGCAGGCCTGCAACACGCCGCGTGCTATTCAAACCTGAAATTCGAAATGAGCCAAAAACGCCGATCATCCAGTCACGAACGTCGTTATGTATATATATATATGTATAATGATATAGATATATAAATATATACATACTTATGTGTATTGCGGAAAGATGACGAATCGCCGTAGTCTTTTTTTGCTTGTTGGCAATTTGTTGTTATTGTTATTGCATTTATTATGATTGTTTTTTTTTATTTTGTTTTTCTCTAAATTGAGATGCAGTTGTACTTGGACAGGAAACTTTTAATTTTAATTGAATTTTAAGTGTATTATCTAATCTAACACTCTAGCGCATCAAGGATTCAATTATATATATATATATTAATTAATTAATGCAATATTCACAATAAATTTATTTATTACACATGTTTTGATTATGCTGATTAATCAAAGTTATGCTATAAATAAAAAAATCATCAAATTTTTTAGCAATTAATAAAAGAGTTGCAATCGGCACATTTATTTTGATATCGCAATCTACTAAAAGCTTAATATATATTTATTTATGTATTGCTTACACTTCAAATTATTTTATTTTATTGTAGTTTTTAATTAAATATATTTTAATATTATTTTATTTTTATTTTTTCGTATCTAACCAAGCACACGTGCCCCTTTTTTGATGTGTGAAGGCGGCAACATTTATTCAAGTGCATCCGCTGCAAGCAGAGTTGCCTCCAGTTGCCACTTGCCCCTTTACTGTTGCCTGTTGCTATCAACTGTTGACTGTGGGTTTGGCCATAAACTTGGCTTTATGGTTGGCTACCTGAGTTACCTGAGCTGTACCCTTTTTATTTATATTCTTTCTCATACCATTGAGCCGTGACTTGGCTTGCTCCCTCGCATTTATTTATAGCCCTGTTTCTGTTTATATGCATTTCATTATTCACGATTGTTTCCGTTAGTCTACAGCTTGCATTAAGAGTTTTGCAATTGGTTTAGGTCTATCTTGTATCAAAAAGGAAATGAGTTCAATTTAATGACCTTTTGATTGTCAATGTCCCGACCGTAAGGTGTGTTCCCTACACTCGATGACTGATGACTGATTGTCTGACCATCGTCATCGACATGAATCATTCTCAATTTCCCAGTAATTACTTATGTATTGGAGTTTTATGTGAGTACGTTTGCATAAGAACTTATGTATTATTATTCTTCTTCTGAATGCATTGCAATAAATAACTGATAAAATTAATGAAGAACAGAGAAATTCTATGAAGAAAATGTTTCGCTGTCAAGCCAACACTTTAAGAATCTACAGATTGAGAACTCTGCTCTTAACTGAGAAACTCTTAAAATAATATACTTTGTCATATATATTTTAAAGCGCTAACAAAAAATAAGCGTAAATGTATTTTCATATTTTAAAATAGTTAAAGGCAGTAGATCTTTTTCTTATTAACTTGTTATAAAAACCTTAAGAACCTATAGTATGTAAATTTCTGGATTTTTTTTTTAAACTTCAAAAAACTTCAAATACTCAACTGATTTTAGCAAGATACACCTCTTTATTTTTTGATATATATATATTTGTTTATAAATTTGTTGAAAGTAATTTCATTTCCAAGAAATATTTATTTATAATTGATTTTTAATTTTAAATAGTTCTTATATAAATTAAATTAGATTAAATTAGAATTAAATAAATAAGTTTCTTTGCTTGGAGTATTAAGTGCGGTTTTGATTATGAAATATATATATACAAATTTGTATTACTTTTAGTTTATATATTACCCTGGAAGTATATAATTAATTTGTTGATGATTTCCTCATGTTTATATTGAAGCATTGAAGTTGCATTCCATAAATATGGCAAATGTTGTGTCTATGTGAAAATCTTTAAAAAAATTTCGATTTGCTCGAGTGGTTTCCCATTTGTTGTTGCTTTTGTTGTTAGTTTTCAATTGAGTGGGTCAACTTTCCAAGCAATTGGGCAGATTCCATAAAGATTCTCACACAAATAGTGAGAGAAATAAATAAATAATATCTTTTTTTTTTTTTTGCAAATTGTTGTTACTCATTGTAGTTTATGTGCTGTGGAGGTCGTTCTCGCAAACTTTTTATATATGTATATATTTTTGTATATTTATGTGCTTGTTCACCAACCACACAACGGTCATTGGACCGGGACGGTGGCAAGTGACGACCACGACGCGTCGCAATGCTGTCACCACATGGGGCGTGCCACACGAAGGCGGCGTCTCCTCGTTAGTAGCCCAGTATCGAAATGATAAACAGGCTTATGAGTCTGTGGCATTTTTTGAATTATTTTGAATACTTAAATTAATTTTCAAGTGGTTTCTAAAATTATTATATTACATTTTTTCATTTTTTTCAACAAATTTTTTGGCATCGGAGGCTTTTTAATAGTATTTTTGGCTAGTTTTTTTTTTCTTAATTTGGTACTTTTTTTTAATAAGCAAGGTCTTCAGCCCTTTTTTTTTAATATTTATTTCAATTCTTTTGTTCTTATAAATTTAATTTTAAGTTTGATTTGTTCTTTAGTTTTTTGAATATTTATATGAAGTTTTAAATTGTACTTTTAAATATTTATTTTAGCTTTTCCTTTTTTCTCAACTTATTTGTTGGGTTAATCGGCTGCGAAGAGCCTATTTATTTTTAATTTTTGTTGGTTAACTGGATAATTATTTTAATTTTTTAGCTTTATCCAACAAATTAGCTTAAATATAAAAGAAAAATTTAATAAACTATCCAATAAACATAAATAAATTTTTTTTATATCTTAACTATTTCTTGGTCTATCTGTTGGATAAATATATCATTTGAATTTTCTTCACAACTATTTTTTTTAGCGCAGCGATGTTTTAATATTCTTATTATTTATTTATAATTTTATTTTTAAAATATTTTTGAAATTTTTTGTAAATAGAGTCGAACGGTTGTAGAGATACGTTTACTGGGCATCTGACAGTCGGGCAGCTCGTCTGATGCATTCTTCCTTGTTGCTATTGTTGTTGTTGCTGCATCTGCTTTTGCCTTTTGCTTTTGCTGTTGGCGTCGCCTGCAGCTGTGTGGCACAATTGTATCTGTGCATACATCAAGTATATATAACATATATATATAATACAGACATGGCTTTCATTATCGGGCGAGGAAGTGACGACGATGTCGCCATCGTCTGTTATAACTCTGTCTCAAACCAATCTCACTCTTTATTGCATTTCTTTGCTCAACTCGAAATGAATCGAAATGCGTCATTTAACTAGAAGACTTATCAACTAAAATACTATATATATATATATATATATATATAAATTATTATAGGAAGTGTGCAGTTAGATAAATCTCACGTAGCCCCAACACCATCATTATTTTTATTATTATTGTTTATATTATCTAAGCCAATGCCAAATGCTTTTTATCCCCATCCGCTTTGCTAGTGATACTAGCCCTAGTTTCCGATGATAACTAACTAACTAACTAATTGATAACCCTCGCCCCATAAAATGTCCAATGTCAGATGAGCTAGATAGATGACTAGGGGCTTTTGAAGAGCTTTAATTTTGCCAACTCAGCTCAGTTTCGTTTAGCTGCTGAGCCGCAACAGGTGATTCAACTAAATCACATTTATATTTCTATTTCTATTTGTGTAATATATTTTTTTTATGATTAAATAAATTTATTGACTAATCAAACATTTCCTACTTTACAGCCAAATGCAACTTTGATCAGGATACGAAGCCACATCGACTCAATTTGGATGTTGGGGATACAGTCATAATTCTCAAAGAGACCACACATTGGTACTACGGCTATAGACAAAAGTGAGTATCATCATTATATATGCATATCACAAACTTAATCTCATGTTGCTATCTATCATTTTCATCTCAGCTTTCACACAGCTTAGTATCATTAAGTATGAAAGCTTGTATTTTTGTAACATATCCAGCTGAGAGTATTTAAAAATTATTTTTAAACTTGATTTTCATTTTTTATCTTTTATACTTATTTTGTTCCGCAACTTACTCTAAAAACAAAGTTATATAAAATATATATTTGAATTTTAAATATAAATAATTTGTCATAAATTTTATCCATTAGTTACCGATAATATTATTTACCCACAAATAAATGACTAACAGTTCTTAGCTGATACAAATTTAGAAACTAAAATAGTTTGCTAAAAAACCCTTTTTATTTTCTTAGCCGGTTAATATGTGTTTTACCGGTGTTTATACTCTATATACAAATATATCTTGAATTCAAATAAAGTAATTTCCACCTTAGTTATTTAGAAATATTTATGTATATATTTTATACAGTCAGATACACTGCTACCTCAAAGTATACCGGGTATTTAGGTTACAGTGTGTGTGAGTTGATTAAAATCTCATCTACTTTCCATTTCTGCATGTATGTGTATCACCACTTTTTCCCATTTGCCATCTTGCTCCAATCTCCAACCGATTCTTGTTTTGTTTCAACAATAACAATAACAAAAGAAGAATAAGAAGAAGAGAGATTTGTGGCATAGACAACGGAAATGGTGCAGAATTGTTCAGATGCATATAAATCAGTTAACCAGCTGTTGGCCACCTTGTTTTTGTTATTGTTTACACACAAAGTCAGCTTGTTAAGAATCTGTGCCAAGTTGCCCAATCGATGGATAGATAAATGTGTAAATATCTATACAGTTGGTCAAGAAAGTGTTTTAACAACATGCTAAATTTACATTTACCATTTCTTAAGACTTTTATTTTATTTCTTTAATTTGCATTTTCGTCCGATGCTCTTATAAAAAGTTGAAATAACGAAATATAATTTTAATAATCAAAAATATATATTTGAATTTTTATTTTGTTAAAGCACTATTGGGACTAACTGTATCCACAAAAGAAATGCATTCTTTTCATATAATAATCTTCTATTTTAAGACTCTTAAATCAAGTTTAATTAAAGAAATATATTTTATAAAAATCAATATAAAATATGTGCATTTTTATTGTGTCCAAACACTTTTGTGACCAACTGTACAAGCAAAAGAAATGCATTCTGGAATAACCCTTGCTCTCATCATCTTCTTCTTCCCTGTCTTCCTCTTCTTCAACCCAATACAGATGTGGCCATGTGGCAAAATGAGATTTGTAAATTCTTAAAGAAAATCTCTGCCATGTATCTGACCCTTTTATTATGCTAGGGGGTTTTTTTCTTTATATATTTATTTATCAAATACATATATGCTGTCTTGTTTCTTATCGCCAGTCGATGACAACAACAACAAACAAGATACAGTAGCTACAACGAAAGAAACAACAAAATCATATCAAGATGGACAAACTGACCTTTTTAATTTTGGACCTATAAACTGACCCATAACACAAAACTCTCTGAAAAGTAAACAAAAGTGCTATGAAATGAGTGAAAGATTAGATCAAATTGATGTTTGTCAATGCTGGGGCAGACTGTAATTTATACATTCAAGTATTTATTGCTGTTGGCGATAAAAATGAGTGTGAGTGTGAGCCATTTAAAAAGAAATTCAATGCGTTGTGATAACCTTTCTTTTTCTGGTTCGTAAATTCGTATTTGCTTTTGTTTTTGGCCTTCGTTTTTATTTTTATTTGGTTTTTGTTTATTTATTGGAAATATATCAATTCTTAATTGTGCATTTTCTCACGATTTTCCAACGATAAGCAACTTATATTCTAACTGAGCCCAGTACGTAAAGAAGATAAAGATTCATAGTTTTATGACAATATTGTTCTTCTTAACAGCTAGATTAAATTTATCAACAAATATTAAAAAAAAAAATTTAAGAAAAAACACAACATTTTTAAAATATAAGAAAAGCTTTATGTTTATTTTTTATTTATTTATTTTTTATTTATTTATTTATTTTAGTTTTTTTTCTGTATTTTTGATTTTTTTCTGTATTTTTGTTTTATTTTTGTTATTTTATATATTTTTTTTTTGTTTATTTTATTTTGTTTTTATGTTTCTTTATTTATTTTTGCTTTGATTGACTGGCTGAGAATACTGGTGCTGGGCATCTAATAGTCGAGCAACTCGACTAAAATATTCTAGCTTGTTTATTTCATCAATTCAAATAAATCGACGTGATCAATGTCCAAATTATTGAAATATATCTAAGGTCAGTTTGTGTCTCGTTACCTGCCTCAAGTTCATAGGAATTTTTTGACACTCGATAAAGATTGGTTAACCAAGTAGGTCTATATAGGAAGAGCGAGTCTGCTGATTGATTGTTCTTGAATGATGAATGAATAAATGAATGAATACTTTGTTGCCTCAGTCAATTAATGCGGCCACCCCGCATGTCAAGTTTTGAACTGAGCCAAATTAAAAGCATTCCATTTCATTTGCGAGTGTCACACTTTGCGCGTACTTCCTCTGTGCCCCCTTTACCACTCCCCACAGTTCCTCTCTCTCTAACAATAGCAACCACAGCCCCAACAGCAACCACAGCTCCGGATCGAGGGTTGAGTTGGGTAATTCATCAGCGGCGACGATGAATTGTGTCATGCTGCAGTTACTCGTTTCAGCATATCGTGCATAAGTAATATAAAAATACATAAATATCTATACATACACATAGGCATGTTATACGCGAGGGCAGCTCTTTAAGTTACAGAAATTCTGATATAAATCCAAACTGCGAGTTCAACTTCAAATCAAAATATAAAAATCGAAAATCAAATTGATTTACTTTTATTGACTTTTAATTGACTTTTCTTAAAAAAATTTTTATTTCTTAAATTATTTAATTTAATTTTTATTAAAACTTGCAATCTTATTTGCTATTATATAATCACAAACTGATAAATATAAATGGTATTATTCAACTTTGTGAGCCGCCCTCGCTTTTGTATATATGTATTTATAATTATCAATGTATGTCTTTCTTTTTTTTTTTGTTTTGTTGATTTTGCCAGCATAAAACATATCTTTGTACCATGTGCAGGCCACATTTTAATATGTTTGTCTTTTATTTGATAATTGTTATATTTTCTTTTTGTGTCTGGTTTCGTTTCCGTTGCAGGGCGAAGGAAACAAGAGGCATCTTTCCCAAGAGCTATGTGCATCTGTGTGAATATAATATTGTAAATGGGGAGTATTGCATGCAGAGAACCGATATCGTTGAAGAGATCACCAAAGTCTTGCTGGAGTGGGGAGGAATTGCCAAGAGTTACTTTCTGGTAATTAAACTAGAAAAGTTTAACTTGATTTAATTATTAATATTTAAGCAACTATTTTTAGAGCACAAATCCCAGCTTTCAGAAGATTCGTCGAAAGATGAATGAGCTTAATAATAATCGATCTGCATTAATATCCGGCAATCTGCCGCTAGACGAGATGCGCAAGGTGAAACTGCAGGCGACGGCTCAGATTGACACTGGGAACAAGCTGCTCGGTCTGGACATGGTCGTGAGGGATGAGAGTGGTGACATCTTGGACACCAATGCCATTTGCACCACCGAGTTGTATGAGAACCACATCAATGCGGTGCAACGCATTGAAAAGGCAAATGTAAGTGGTCAAAATTCTTGTGAAATACTCATGTTTTTCATTATAAGTTATTAAATTAATTATAAATTTACGTAAGGAATCGGGATCTTTTTGTCCAATGTGCGGAACTTTATTTTTAAAAATAATTTATATATTAGAAATTCTTGTTCAATTAAAATTTCAATTAAGCGATTGTAAGAAGCTTAAAATAGCATTCAAAAAATTTAAAATAATAGTTTAAACTAACAAACAAGATATTAATTTCTTTAAGAGGTAAAAGTCTGGTGACAAATGTATATTCATGCCCCAAATTTTAATAATAAATCATTTTTTAATTTAAATAAAAATAAATTGAATTAAATAGTTTAAACGAACAAACAAGATATTCATTCATTTGCGAGGTAAAAGTCTAGTGACAAAAGTCTCCAATTTTGTGACGAACAATATTAAATTTTGTACAAGAAAAATTAAAAATATAATTGTTTAAGAATTTTAAATCAGTGGTAAATCTAATTCTGAATTTGTTTTCTTATAGCGCCTGTCCAGCGATCGTGACATGTTGCGGGGTCACAACAAATATTCGCACAACATTCTGCTGCATGTGAATGCATTTGTGTGCAAATTCATGGAGGATTCGGATCTGCTTTTCACACTCTTTGATGGGGACACACACAAACCGATCAGTGAGAATTATGTGGTGAAATGGTCACGCACCGGCATTGCCCGCGACATTGATCAGTTTGATAATAATCGTGTGCTCTTCACCGATCTCAGTCGCAATGATTTGAGCATCTCCAAAATGTATCTGGTGTGCTATGCGATACGCATTGGATCCATGGAGGTCAAGGACTCCACAGAATCGAAGCGTACCAGCATGAGTATTGCCAACAGTGTCCTCACAGCTGCCAGTCGTAAACATTCCCAGTTATCGGTGAATTCGACGGGATCTGGAGGCAGCACAAGTGAATATCTAATGCGTCGTCCCTTTGGCGTTGCCTGCAAGGATCTGACACCGATCATTAGCAAACCCGAGGATTTTCGTGGTAATCTTGATCTGCCCTTTATTATGTGCGAAAAGGATACTTTGGATGGCACACTGCGTAAACTGATCGCCAACAAGGACATTGATAAGATCGAATCGAAAATGGCCGTGACCTTTGAGGTGCTGCGTGGCGATATTAAACAAATCAAGGAGGATTTTCCACGTCTGGTGCACACCAATGTGCCTGTGGCACGTAAGATGGGCTTCCCCGAGGTCATACTGCCGGGAGATGTGCGCAATGATCTCTATTTGACCATTTGCAGTGGTGAATTTGCACGCATTGCCAAAACATCGGAGAAAAATGTGGAGGTCACAGTTTGTGTGGCCAATGAACAGGGTCAATTGGTGCCAGGTGTGATGAGCATCGGGGCTGGACATGCACCGATCGATGAATACAAATCGGTTGTCTATTATCACGACGATAAGCCCAAGTGGCAGGAGACCTTCAAGATTCATGTGCCGATCGAGGAGTTTAAACAATGTCATCTGCGCTTTACACTCAAACATCGCAGCAGCAACGAGCAAAAGGATCGTTCCGAGAAACCCTTTGGCCTGGCCTATGTGCGTCTCATGCAGGCCAATGGCACTACCATTCCACAGGGTCAGCACATTCTCGCCGTCTACAAGATCGATCACAAGAAGTACGACAAGACGGTGGCCAACAGCTACATGGAATTGCCCGCCACCACAGCCGAACTCCATGGCACAAAGCCATCGATGAGCGGACTCAGTCTCCTGCCCAAGGATCAGCTCACCATTTGCGTTAATCTCTGCAGCACGAAGCTAACACAGAGCGGTAAGAGCTACGAAGCTTTCAAATACCGATATCAATGCTAATGGTCCCCCCTTTGAAATTTTTAATATTTAAAATCTCAAGTTTTTATTTTTAATCAAGTCTTTTAGTAGTTAGTATAAAACAACAGTTTAAATTTGATTCTAAGACGTTTAATTTTTCTGTAAAAATTCATGTGAAATTCTTCAATAATTTTGATTTGTAAAGTTGCTTGATTCAAAGTCTGACCAACTTCAAACTTTCATAACATTATTAAAACTGCACCGATTCTCAAACGGAATGTCATTTTGATCATGGTTTAATCTCTTAATTCATTCTGCATTCAAATTTGATGTATTTCGTAAAAAAAATTATTGCCCTCTGGATCTCGATTTCAATGCTAAGGGTCCCCCCTTTGAATTTTCGAAAATTCAAAATTTTAAATCACAAGTTTTCACTTTTAATCAATTCCTTATATCGTAATTAGTATAAAACAACACTTTAAATTTGATTCTGAGACATTTCATATTTCTGTAAAAAATCATGTCAAATCTGACAAAAATTTTGACTTGTAAAGTTGCTTGATTCAAGTCTGACCAACTTCAAACTTTCATAACTTTATTAAAACTGAACCGATTTTCAAACGGAATGTCATTTTGATCATGGTTTGGTCTCTAAATTCATTCTGCATTCAAATTTGATGTATTTCATAAAAAAATATATTGCCCTCTGGATCTCGATTTCAATGCTAAGGGTCCCCCCTTTGAATTTTCGAAAATTCAAAATTTTAAATCTCAAGTTTTCACTTTTAATCAATTCCTTATATCGTTATTAGTATAAAACAACACTTTAAATTTGATTCTGAGACGTTTCAAATTTCTGTAAAAAATCATGTCGAATCTGACAAAAATTTTGACTTGTAAAGTTGCTTGATTCAAGTCTGACCAACTTCAAACTTTGATAACTTTATTAAAACCGAACCGATTTTCAAACGGAATGTCATTTTGATCATGGTTTGGTCTTATTTTAGTAACATAATAAAACATAATATAACTTGTATATTTTAGTGAGCTTGCTGGGACTGTTGAATTGGTCGGCGCACAAGGAGATGTTGGAGCAATCGCTGAATGCTTTGTCGCTGGTGCCCGGAGAGGAGGTGGTGAAGTTTCTGCAGGATATACTCGATGCACTCTTTAAGATACTGGTGGAGAATGATGAGCCCGAGAAGTACGATCAGTTGGTCTTTATGAGCATTATACATTTGATTGAAACGGTTTCGGATTTAAAATATCAACACTTTCTCACTGTACTCGATGTTTATATCAATGAAAGCTTCTCCGCCACTTTGGCATATACGTAAGTCTCAATGGGATTATAATTTAATAATCATATAACATCAATAATTATAATTGTTTTATTGCATAGCAAACTCATGGATGTGCTGATGCGGAATATAAAAGATGCCATTACTCCAAGTGAAAAGTCAGCCGATGGCATTGAATTGGAAGAAAGTGCCGCTGTGCATCGTCTCTATAAGACAACCCGATATCTGCACTATGTGATGAAGTTTGTCATCAGATCGCGCGTATTGTACGCAGCAATGAATTGCAATACGGATTATGTTGATTTTGCCACGAGATTGCAGGAACTACTCCAGATGTTTATCGATATGATTGATTGCCCCAGCAATCTGTTGAAATCGGAGGGAGCCTTACTTAAGAATCTGCACATTATAGCCACCGATCTAATGGAAGTTTTCGATCAAATGCATCTCAGGTGTGATATTATTTCAATTTTATATTTTTATATTTCATTAAATTAATGAATAAAAATGTTTGTCCTGACTGAGTGACTGAATGACGGATACAATTTTGGCATAGTAGCATTGTATTGTTGTAGTCAAAAAAAGGATCAGTCATTCTGGAGCCCAAACGGAAGAGCTAGGAAGCTAAATTTTGTAGTATTAATAATTTTTTTTATATATTCTTAAACACTACTTTTATTTTTTATAAATATTTTTTTAATGACAAATTTTAAATCTATTCTTGTGGTACAATAAGTATATATTATTTAATTAGTATTACATTTTCCTTAAATTGTTTACATTCTTTTTTTTACAGCATTTCAATAGTAAAGATTTTGGAAAAGTTTCCGAAACGTCGTCTAACCCAATCAAAAATGGGCTGCATTAAGGATTTTGTGGAAACAAAGTTGTTTAGCTCTCCGGAATGTCGTTCTATATTATTGCCGGTCTTCTGTAAACACATTAAAGATCATCTCGAGAGCAACGATGAGGTATGTTCGATTTTTAGTTAATTATTTTGCCTGTGCCACTAATAATATTATCCATCGGCAATTGCATTTTGTTTTTAATCTAATGCATCGTTTCAATCTGTGTTGTATTTGATATAATATTACTCAAGTCTTGTGAATGCACCATCAAGACGGCAAAATTAAAACATAACTGCAAACATGTTCAAGTCAACTCAGCTTAACGATTAAAAAGTGTAACTAATTTTCGATACATTAAATATATACAAATCAAAAAACAATTTTAACAAAAAAACTCACCAATTTAAACTGAATTGTCATGGTCATAAATATCAGAAATTAATTACAATCGCTAGAAAAATTCAAAGCGCTTTTAATTCGAAAGTATTGCGACATCAACTTGGCATGTAAAGTGTCTTAATTTTGCTTAGTATGAATAAGATCGTTTAGTGCTGCAAATGAATTTATAGTGATATCGATAGTAACAATTTTTATTTAGTATTGCTTAAATTGATGTAATAATTTATATACAATATTAACTTCATAGACTAATGGTATTTTGTCGATAGTATCAAGTGTTACTATAGATTATTTTTCTATCCATAAAAGTCAATATTGTAATAATTAAAAGATAAATATTTTGGAAATTGATCAATAAAACATTAGTGATTTACTATCGATGATTTTACTATTGATAAAAGTCAACATTATAAAAATGGATTGCTAGATATTTTTGATGATTTTTACTATCGATTAAAGAAATCGATATAGTTTTATTATCGATTATTTTACTATCGATTAAGTTTACGATTGTAATAATTGAATTATGGATATTACTATCGCTTTCTTCAATCAATATCCAATCGATTGCTATACTATCGATGCACTCATATTCTTGCAGATCTACGATCATGATAAACATTTATTAGTAATTTTTAGTCATTGGAAGATACTTTTAGTTAGACTTAAGCATGCTGCGACTGCGTTTTAATAATTTTGAGAAATTTATTTGAAAAGCACCGCAAATTATTTGAATGATTTTGAATTTGTTATTGTTTTCTTGTCTTGTCCTGTGTCTGTATTTTTTTGTTTTGATTTAAGTTATAGATTGTCAATGTCCTAGACTTAAGCACTCTGTAAACACCACACACAATATGTAATTTATGTTATCTAGCTTAAGTAAGTAAGTACTTAGAATGGTACTCTATATATATATATATATATAGATATATTTAATATATGTGTCTGTTAGATTGTTTAGCTAGCAGTTGATCGATACATATATATGTTAAATCGATCCACTCACCGTCGTGTCATTGAGAAGTATCTATAAGTGTTTATACTTTTGGGTTTGCTGTTAGTTAGTTGAGCCATTAAATAGTTTGTATTATGTCTGTAATCAATGTTTATATCGCAATTGCATAAACGGCAAATTCACGAAAGCACATTAAAGCACATTGAAAAGCTCATCAAAGCTCATTAAAGCTCTCCCATAATTCACTTCCCAATCCTCTGACCAAATGGTTCTAGTTTTACATACAATATATTTATACATACATCAAGTATATAAAGAATAGCACAACGCACACACACACACCCATACACCCATACACACACACACCCCCCATACACGCACACACAGTCACTGTATATAATGCGAATGTATATGTATGTACACCTGGAACGAACACCTCACTCTCTATCTCTCTCTCTCTCACTCACTCATTTGTCTTTAACATGTTCACCTCTTTTTTCGGCTTCTTGATTATCACAATAAATCGTAAAATTTCTTGTATAATTCCAAACTGATTAAATTCATAAAAAAAACTAAATGTTTTCCCCCCTAAAAATGTTTTTCCTACACTCTCAATAACGTGTGGGTGCACACGCTATCCATATTTGTGTTATATATACTATATAATCACAAAAAAATAGGGTGACTGCAAAACCGATATCTGGCAGCAAGAAAAGAATCTTTCGAAAGCCGCTAAAGTGCTTGGACAAAAAAAATCCCATCTGCACACACGTGAAACGACTGCCAACAAAAAGGTAAAACAAAACAAGAAAGAAAGGTCCAATTTCGGCACTCCGAAGATTTAATACACTTGCAGGGGATCTGTAGATTTTTAAGAATGTTTTAATATAAGTAACTATTTTCCAAAAAGAATCACATTTTATTACTTAGTGTAAGCGAAATTTCTTTCCATGCAAAAAAATTCCAAAATTTTGATCTTGGCGTTCCTATGGCAGCTATATGATATGATTTTTCCTATTATGGTTTGATTTTTGACCGATCTTTTCTATGACAGCTATATGATAAAGTAGTCCGATCTTAACCAAATATAGTAAAGCATTATGCGCCAATTCCAAATAGATAATTTGTGAGTTTAGTTAAAAAATCTCAAGAAAAATTAAAGTTTTTCTTACTAAAGGTTTATTTTTGACTGATCTTGCTATATAATAGAGCTATATAATAATATACAGTAACTCAAGTAATCTTCTGACTTAAAAAATTCACATATATTTTGTTTTTAAAAATAGATCAGCCCAATAGATCACATACTCTCATTATACCATTTTTAAAAAGTGTAAAAATCTATACAAAAAAATTATAAAAATTCAAGAAAAAATAAAATTTAAGAATTTTATATTTTGTCAAAATAATTACTTGACTGTAGGTACATATTCCATAGGCTCTGCCTACACATTTCTGAACAAAATTTAAATACCCTCTGCAAGCGTATAACTATAAAAAAATATATGTAATAGAATTCTAAAGAATTTTAGAACAATCAGATCAGGCTTACTATATCTGTAAACCGCATGTCCAAAATGAGACATTTTTTTTAGGAATAAGTTTATAATAAGTGCATAATAATTAAACTAAATACATATTACATATTTATTTATTAATTAATAATACATATTAATTTAAATATAATTAAATTTTAAAATTTATAATTTAAGTTATGCTTTTTTATAAGCTTTTCTTTGCCATTTTGCACTGCCGGTGATTTGTGCACACATTTTACGCTCAATGGCTTTTAATTTGTAAGCTGTTTAATGCCAATAGCGAGCAGTTCACAGAGCTTTCAAGCTGTGACACTCTCAATTAATACGAGAGCTTTAAAAGCTCACTAATACTAGTGTAAATTGCTCGTTATTGGTATGCGCCAATTATTGTTTGATGTTGTTAATTGCGCAGCCTTCTCACAATGCAATGTTTAATGTTTTTTATTCAAATGATTTTCCAAATTTGTTGTGTTTTTTTTTACTATTAATTAAACTAATTTCAATAATTTATTTATTTATATATTAAGACAGGTTTGTCAGCAGAGAACTTGAAAGGCAATATTTTTATTTAAAAAATAATATTTCTTTTTTCGAATATCTAAAATATTGAGTTGTCGATTAATGTGCTAATTTTTTATCATTAGATCGCCGAGTGCATCAACATAATGAACAATATACTTAAATTGCTGTATCGCTCCGATGTGGGACCGACTCATAATGATGTTAGGGACATTATGATTATCCTGTTGCGTCAGGTGATGAAAGCGGCGCATACTTTGGATCGGGATACGGGAGTTGTGGGACAATTTATAGCCATTATGTTGGGAATACTACAACGCATGGATGCCCAGCATTACAAGTATTTTGTGAATGATTTGCATCAACAGGACGAGCTCAAGCATTTTATTATTGAAATCTTGCTGGTGTTTGAGGAACTTGTTTCACCGCATCAAAAGGCGGTTTTTCCCCGTGATTGGATGGACATGATAATGCACCAGAATACGGTCATACTTGGAGCATTGCAACAACTCAGTATGGTCATCACCGACTATTTTCTCTGTCCGGTATTTGACAAGCAAATCTGGTCGAATTTCTTTCAATGTTCAATTGCATTTCTGGTTCAATCGCCATTGCAATTGAACGATTTCAATGATAATAAACGGCAAATAGTCTTTGCTCGATATCGGGATATACGCAAGGATACGGCAAAGGAGATACGTAAAATGTGGTTCCAGCTGGGAAAACATAAGCCCAAGTTTGTGCCCCAACTTGTGGAGCCCATTCTGGAGATGAGCATGATACCGGAGACGGAATTGCGCAGGGAAACCATTCCCATCTTTTTCGACATGATGCAATGCGAGTATTACAGTTCGCGATTGGAACTGGAGAGCTATGGCGACACCAAGCACAATAATGCCCATCACAAGGGCAATTTCTCCGAGTTCAAGACGGCCATGATCGAGAAACTTGACATACTCATTGGCGCTGGTAAGTTGATAAAATTAATACTATGCCATCTATTCTCTTAAATCTAGAGACTCTTAACTCTAAAATTATCTATTGAATAAAAAATATATTAAAACTTTAAATACATGCTAATGTCAAGGAATTCTTAAAAATATACAAAATTAAGTCGACTATAGAGTTCAGATCCTGACCATAGAATACCCGTTACTTATTTCAAAATATATAAATATAATTTATAGAAAATACAACCTAATGAAAACTACTGCATACTTTTGGGTGCTTGTATTGACTTAATTTTTAATGACTTTGGTTAGCTATTACTGCCGTTCTACTTGTCCGATTTATCTGCTATTAAGTGGGATAATAGATAATATTAATAGATAACGTTAACTAGCATTATTTGCTTTTTTATTGTAATTAATACCCATTCCTTTTCTCTGTCTCTGTCTCTGTAGGCAAGGGCGATGCGGAGTACAAAGAGCTGTTCAAGAAGATAATGCTGGAATATTGTGCAGCCCACAACACACTCAACGTGGATGGCAGCAATTTTGTGGCGATGGTAACCAAGTTGATGGACAAATTGTTAGAGTATCGTTGCATAATCCAGGACGAAAGCAAGGAGAATCGCATGGCATGCACTTTCTCACTGCTGCAATTCTACTCGGAGGTGGATCTCAAGGAGATGTACATACGCTATGTGTACAAATTGTGTGCTCTACAAATGGAATTCGAGAATTACACCGAAGCGGCATTTACACTGAAACTGCATACGGAGCTATTACGCTGGAATGATACGGAATTATCGCCACAGTTGAGGAGTTATCGGCATAGCAACTGTCGCACACATCGCGAGCTGAAGGAGGCGCTTTATTTTGAGATTATGGACAACTTTGACAAGGGAATGCAGTGGGAATGTGCTATTGATATGTGCAAAGTGCTCGCCCAGCAATATGAGGAGGAGATCTATGATTATATTAAGCTCGCCGAGTTGTTGAAACGCATGGCGCAATTCTACGAGAAGATCCTGAAGGAGCTGCGTCACACTTCCGAGTATTTTCGGGTGTGTTTCTATGGTCGTGGTTTTCCACGTCTGCTGCAGAATCGTGTGTACATATTCCGGGGCAAGGAATATGAACGTCACAGTGATTTTTGTTCCCGCCTGTTGGTGCAACATCCTCAAGCGGAGCTAATGCAAACACTGGAAGCACCGGGCGAGGATATAACCCATGGTGATGGGCAATACATTCAGGTGAACAAGGTGGAACCCATTATGGATGCTGCATTTGCCAAGTTCAATGACAAGATCATCTCCAATGAGATTGTCAAGTATTTCACCTCCAACAATGTGCAAAAGTTTCAATTCTCGCGTCCATTCCGCGATAGCACTGGAGGTGGATCCATGGATGATGTGCGTAATCTGTGGCTGGAGCGGACCGAGCTGATTACCCAGTTTCCCTTGCCGGGTATTCTACGTTGGTTCCCCGTTGTCGATACGCATACATTTAAGATATCGCCGCTGGAACGTGCTGTGGAGATAATGAAGGATACGAACAAGGATATCAGACAATTGGTTATACTATATCAGAGTGATGAAAGTCTGCACATTAATCCGCTCAGCATGAAGTTAAATGGCATCGTTGATCCTGCTGTCATGGGTGGATTTGCCAAATATGAAGAGGCTTTTCTCACCGATGAATATCTGGAACAGCATCCAGATGATAAGGATCTGGTTGAGGAGCTCAAGGAACTGATTGCCATGCAAATACCCTTACTCAATATCGGTGCGTACTTAAGCTATGAAAGAAATATTGTTTTTGGTAAACACAATCTGTGAGAAACAAGAAAGTTTTTTATAGTAAATGTTTATATTCAATGGAACTTTTCCATAGAATTTATCTATATATATAAAGTTCTTTGTCCAACTGACTGACTGAGCATTGTACGGGGCAAACGGTGTGACATGCGACCTTGAGCTTAAGATACTTTCATCGCGAGATAAAGCGGCGTTTTGGAAAATTCGACCTGTATATATTAAATTGCTTGACCTGACTGACTGATCATAAGAACGAGGAGGCTGAAATTTTTACATAACATAGCTAAAACAAATCTAGCTTTATTCCTCCGCAAAATCTTCCAAGTTTCCCGCCAAATCTGGCTCCTTCCTTACGAACATGCCATATCCTTAATAGTTTTTAATGTCAAAACTGTTACTTGATATACTGTAAGAGTATAAAAAATACTTAGATATTACGTTTGCTTTTAATAACTATTAATTTAAATATTTAATTAATTTTTCCTTATATATTTTTGATCCTTAGCCATTCGCCTGCATCGCCAGAAGGCGCCGGATGACTTGAGAGCAATGCAGGATCATCTGGAGTGTTGCTTCTCGGACATGAAACAGCACGTGGAGTCGCGTTATGGTCGCAAGTCGTGTGATCTGAAGATTGAACGGGATTCGGTGATTATGAGACGCACAAACTCCTTTCTTCCAGCACTCTTTGACAGCAGCAACAATCGATTGTCCGAGACGAGCATGGGATCCTCTGAGTAAGTTGCATTAAATACTCTTAGAAATGTTCATACTTATCAACTTATTTCCCACTGCAGCAGCGGATTGTCCAAGTCCACCTTTTTACCACGTCCGCCCACCAACTCCATCAAGTCGACGCTAGCCAGCTTAAGTTTCAATACCAGGTGAGTTTTCAAACCTTATTCGAGTTAAATCCACATGATTAACATTTTAAAACTCTTTTAACACTTTTCCACACATTGTCGTAACTTTTGTTGTTGCTGCTTGTCCTTTTTATCAGTTTGAGACTTTAATTTATTTGTATTATTTGGATTTAATTTGACTATAATTTGATTTGTTCTTAATTTAATTTAATTTGCTTTAAATTACTGTATGTTGTTGCTTCATTGTCATCGCTCTTTTAGGCCACTCGGACACTCACCTAGCACCAAAGGCAATAAACACAAGGACAAAACACCCGCTAAAAGACGATCCATGAAGAAGGTAAGTCCTCCTTGAAACAGGCATCAAAAGTATATAATTTATTTGAGCCCGAATGTGACCGCCGTGCAATTTGAATTTCACAAAACGCCGTCTTATTGCACGATAAAATTGTTTTAGCTATGTTGTGTGAAAATTTCAGCCTCCTAGGTCATATGGTTTAAGTTGATCAGTGAGTCAATCAGGACAAAGTGTTATATGTATGTAGATTATTTTCCTTTAAAATTGCAAGCTAATAAATATTGAAACTAATAGTTATTTATTACTTTTTATAACATAACTTAAACATAAAAGAATAGCATTTTTTATATCAAAGATATTTTTTAATTTTTCAAAAACAACACTTATTTTATTTCTCATAAATCTTTTCGTTAATAAATAAATTTTTTTTGATTGCTTACAAAATGTTTTGGAATTATTAAGAACAATTTTTACATATTGACTTTTTTATCTTCGAAAGTTTAAAAAAATGTTGAAATAATTCTAGCAAAAGGAATTTGCTTTCTTAAATTAATAAAACAAATATTAGGCCTACTAATTCCCTTACTTCTAATTCTTTCTAGGATCGCGAAACCTTAAGTTTGCCGGTGGCCAATTGCCAGTGGTATACGCCGCCTTTGACGACCATAACATCAACGCCGGAGAAGGAAATAAATACATCTGTCAATTCATTAGCTAGTGCATCCAACAACTCATTAAGTGGACCCAAAACGCCAGATCCGCGTGTGCTGACTGAGGAGGTAAATTTCAATTTAAAAGCTTCAATTTATTATCAAAGTCTTTATTAAACACCTCATCTATTTGCAGTTAACACCCAAACGACCGTTGCGTTCGGAAAAGGACAAAGAACGTCGTCTGTCGCGGCCAGCGAGCATTGCCACGCCCACTGCCAGCATTAAGGCGTTCGCCGACACACGATCGCTGTCTGAGAGCAGCAATCGCAACTCAGTTGGTAAGAAAAATTTATATTTGAACTAAATCTTCCATTTATCAGTATCAATATTTATGAAAATAGAAAATCAATGAACTTTTATTTTTTATGTCTTATAAAAAGGATTTTTCTTATAAATTAATTAAGAAACATCTATTTTTTTAAGATTTTACAATTAAAATTTTTAAATTGTTGTGAAATATTGACTTTTTTATTTGTTACCACTTTTAATTTGTTAAAGCAATATACAAAATAAATTTGGAAACATTTCTTGTATACAGATATTTGCTTTAAAATATGCTTATACTAATTATCCGGTTATTTTCTATTGTATAGAAACAACCGATTCGACATCGGAAGAGGATATACGACCGCCGCCATTGCCGGCCAAGACACGCGACTCTACGGATTTCAGCAGTCTGACACACAGTCTGGATTGGAATCCCAATGGTTATAGCATGTTAAATGTGCTAAGCAGCAATACAACGACAACAATAAGCAGCAGCACAACAACCATGACAAAGACCAGTATTACCAATAACACTTATGAGTATCTGGAGGCCACTAACTTCAGCATACAGGGTATCAACGATACGAGCAAACCGCGTCCACCAACGCCGCCGCCGAAGCCATTGCGGCACAGTAAACACATTCCATGAGAACGAGACGAGACGAGACGAGCCATAAAAATTTGAAAAACTAATTAATCAAAAGAGAAAACAAACGAAACAATAAAAACAAATTGTTGTCGAGTGCCAAATATTCCCTGTTTTTACATATATATATATATTTATATATATATTACATATATATAAACAACATTTGCCTCACATGACCGACTACCAAATACGGCATAAGTGTCTTAACAAAAAACGATCGCAATAGTTTTATAAGTTATGTTATATTAACAAAGTATATATGTTTTAATTAATATATGTGTTACATGTTTAAATATGTTGAAATGATATTATGTTGAACATGTCATCATTTTTGTTTAAGTTAACAAACTATAACTAATTCTATACATTACTATATGTAATATATATATATATATATTCGATATATATACTCTTATACGCACTCTTATACGCTTGTCTTCCACACAAGTCTTTTTGTATTATGCAATTTATAATATATTAATTATTAAGCGCAACTTTGTACGTTTCTTATGTAAACAAGTGCCACAATTTAAAATGAAAAAAAAGGAACATTTTAAGCAAAAATGCAAATTGTTGCACAAATTCTATTGAAAGTCAATTACAATATCAATTAGCCAAATTTTTAAATCACATGATCAAAACTATTTACATTTGCATGTACACAAATTTTGATAAAAACATTTACGACAATTAGCCATAATTATTAAATACGTTAAGTATTTTTAAAGGATGAACAAATAAACATTTACATTTTGTTACACATTTATATGCATATATATAAATATTTATATATATTTGTATGGAAATTTTGTTTAAGCAACTTTTGTGTAATTTACGTAATTTGCGATCTGTGCATCGGCCAAAGATTAAGCAATAATAAAATATGATTAAGCCCAATAAACGTATAACCCATAATTATTAGGGTAAATTAAAAGGATTTTTTTTTTATATGTAACGAGAAATTGGAATGGAGAAATTTGGTAAATACCCTATAGTAGGAAACCTTTTACTAAAACTATTTATAACTTGGCTATATCCTTGCATATTTTGACAGGTCTCGTTGCTTTAGGTTCCTCAAGAAGCCCTTTATCGTTCGGCATCAAAGAACCATGGGGTTATCGAAGGATCATTGGCATTAAACTTGTCTGTATGACAGCTTAAGAAAATGGTTAAAAACACAAAATGATTGGTAACTTTTAAACGATTTGAAAGTCCTTTAGACAGTTTATATTCCTCTTCGAGACGAGTTGTTTGCCACAGGACACCCCAGAATATATAATAATTTTTCCATGCATACCCCTGTAAAAATTTGTACTAGTTTTTTTAAAAAATCCTTTCAATCCTTGAATGCCAATAGATTGTACTGATATCTGTGAGATAACAAAATATGTAATTTTCCCATTTGCAAGGATATAGAGAATCAAAACCTATAAAATATATATCCCCTAAGCAAACGTGAGCATAATTCGGCCATATCCTTGCCGATTTTGTGAGGACTCATTGCAATAATCTCGCAAGGACAATCTAAATCGAATGACATCAAAGGATAATGGAATAATCTAAGGTTAAATAAAGTTTTCAAATATAGAAACACATTTGTTTTTGTTTAATTTGGTTATACATTTTTTTATTTAATCAGTTTCGTTGGGATATTATTGCAAAATATGCTTTATTAATTAGTAGATGAACACATTGTTTAAACATTATTAAAAAAGAGTAGTAATTTTTAAGAAGAATAAATTGGCTTTCTTCTGGTAGAAAAGGCACACACAAAGGCATAAATAGTTCGAATATAGGGCGAGGTGAGGAAGAGTCGAGTGTATAAATAAATAATATATATACTAGTTAGTATTGATAAAAATGCATGGAATGTTCGTTGTTGTAGATTTGAGACCAAAGTAGCAGAATTGAGAGAGAAACATGGCTCGAATCTTTTTTTTAGCGCGTTGTATTCAAATCGACGCAAATCTTCGAATTGCGATTCTGTTTCTGGCTAATCTCCAGTACCTGGAACATCTCCTTGAGCGCCTCCGATGTGTTCGTCCTGCGTCGATTGCGACGCAAAGTAACGCGTCCCGATTTGAATTCTCGTACTATAGCGTCAAGACCTGGAAGAACACATAAAAAAATTCATATTAGTTGGGTGCATTAAAAATAGAAAAATTGTTAACCAAATTCGTAATCTATGGTCAATTCTAAGATGTTTTCAGCATATTTCTAAAATTAATATTTGTTTAAGTTACAAAATTAATTTTTTTTTAAATTTTTAGCATATTAATATTAGCATATCTTTAGTGCTTTTAGTCCGATCCTGTCAAGATTAGTTTTTAAACTGTTGTTAAGAGCAGGACTTTTAAACTTTCTTAGAATTAAAGGTAGGTTACGAATTGGGGTTACCAATTTTTTTTTTTTAAATCGATGCAGACAAATGTATATAAAGAGCGCTCATTAAACATGCGGTTAGCTGATTGAGAAAAAAAACCTTTGACCAAAAACAAAAAAATGATAAGAGACCTACCTGGGCTTTAAGACAAAGTCGTAAGCTGTTGACTTAATCAAGTAAGCTGAAAGGATTTTAAATTGTGCCAGGATTTGAGAGTAGGAGTTGGAGTTGGAGTCGGGTGGACAATGTGACAAATGTATATAAATCACGACAACAAAAGGGGGCTGAAGGGTGTGGAAGGTAGGGGGATGGTAGTTAAGCCCACGCATTCAACAACTGTCAGCGGCAACAAATGAAGTTTGCTGACGTTGCGTATACGACTTGTTGTACCACAAGAAAAAAGCAAGTCAATGAAAATGTACGGTTTCTGTGTATGGCTGGGTGTGTGTATGTGTGTGTGTGTGTGTGTGTGTGTTTGTATATAAGAAGAGTGGCGCAATAAAACACGGAAATATAAAACGCACAAATAATAATAATAAGCCATAGCACAACAACAACAACAACAACAACGACAACAATAAGAATAACAACAACAACAAGGACTACAACAATGCGGCTTGAAGGTGACGCCTTCTTCTACTTCGTCCTCTTCTTCTTGCGCTTCTCTACTCGCAAAAATAAAAATAATAAATGGCATCTTCCTGTCTTCATCTACTTCATCGAATTTGATACGGAAACAAAGTCGGAGTTGGGTAACATAAGCTCTGAGTGAAACATGTAAACCTACTGACGCCTCTTTAAAGACACATTTTTCTCTCTCTCTCTCTCTCTCTCTCCCGCTCTCGCTCTCTTTTTAGCTGAATTTGCTGCTGTTGTTGCCAAGGACCATGAAGCCAGCTAATAGCCAGGCCAACTCTAGCTCTAGGCTACAGCTCTAACAAAAACTTAAATCAATTCAAGTTTTTGAGCATAACACACACACACACTCATGCTTATGGTACAGTCATGCCTGACTATGGTGACGCTGTTTTTTTTGTGACATTTTTATTCAATGTTTTTAAATTTTGTGTTCTGTTTTCAGTTGTTCTTCACACAGATTTTTGTTTGATTGTCATTTGAAAGAGTCTTTTAATTTTAATACAACACAGTGCTCTATATCCAATAAATATTGTTCTTTATACGCATAAATTCATTAAAGCTCATTAAAGTATAATCAAATTTATTTTAATGCAATTTATTTGTTATATAAAATAAACTGATAACATTGTCTGATGCAACAAACAAAAATCTGAAGCAGTATTTATTACATAAATACAATAACAACATTATTGGTCAAATTTTATATAATTTAAATTTGATTGAATTAAACTAAAGTTATTTTAAAATTGAACTAAAATCCACAAAATATTATTTTATTTTTATACGAAATTAAAACAAAAATAATAATAATATTTTAAATAAACTTAAGAATGTCGGTTTTATGACTACAAAAAATCTATTCTCTGATGTTTTTTTTAATGTTTTAGGTAATTATTTTAATTGTCATCAAAATTGTGAAGGATTTGTAGAACACACCTTGAGATAAACCATATATATCAAAGTCAATTAATTTACACTTCATGGAAATGGTTTAAAACGCGAACGAGAGAGTGGTAGAAAGAGAGAGAGTGGTAGAAAAAGAGAGAGAGAGAGAGAGAGAGAGAGAGAGATAGAGAGAGAAAGAGAGTCTGCAATAATAGTCAGAACAAAAGACATGTGGCTGCCATGGCAATCTTCCGAAAGAAGCCTGTGCACACACAAATACACACACGCACACACACATTCAACTACAGGTTGGCTTCGGCAGTAAGCGACAAAATTCATACACTCTGGGACTAGCTTCAATGGTTTTTGGGCCGAATACAACGATGAGGTCGCACAGTGGTGCGATTAACGAAAAGCATTATTGTTTTCAAAAAATAATTGTTTAAATCCATTTATGCAGATGGTTTCATATTTGTAGAAAGCTTTTTGCAGGCTGTGAAGCATTTAAAAAAAAAATGTATTTTTCTAAAATTTTCATAATCAGTTTTTAGGGCGATTTTTATGTGAAAAGTAACAAAAAATTTCTTCCGCCGATAAAAATGAAAAACCAAAATTGATTACATGGTTTTGATATATAAATTAAATTATTTTTTAATTTTTTTTTTTAATTGGTTCGAGAAATAAAAGATTTTGACTATTTCACTAATAAAAATCAATTTCATTTTGTGATTTTATTGTTACGATTTTTGGGAGTAATATATTGAAATTTGAAGGACTTTCAGGTTGAATTTACCAAAACGCCGACGTATTGCTCTATCAAATCGCGTTATTTACGTTGTGTGATAATTTCAGCCTTCTGGGGCTTATGGTTTGGGCTGTGCAATGATCAGTAAGTGTTTGAGTGAGTCACGACTAAGACATATATCTTAAGTGGCTAAAAAGTTACAGACTTTTGACAACGATTTCAGTCAATCTGTGACACTGTGCGATGGCAGACTCCACGCACACACGCACAGATACAGAAACACGAATACAAAGAGTTTTGAAGAGTGAGTCAGGACACGGACACGCACACGAGTGGCAGGAATTGTTGGCTTGCTTGTTGGCTGTTCACTGTTGGCTGTAAAGTAGCTGCTCACTTGGCTGCCAAGCTCAAACGCTTCATGAGCTTCAAGTGACGCGAACGCGCGTTGTGCACAACAAGTGCAGTCGGCATTTAATAGCTCGATAAATACGTAAATAAAATATACACATTATAATTACAAATATATTTCAAATATAAATAAATATGTAAACGTATCTTTTGGTTAATAACTCGACTTGGCATTAAATATTCGCACAATAAGCGCGTTGATTGATTTGAATGTGCGCTCGTTACGCATACGCCGCGTTGTGCGCGCCAAAAATACGAGAAAGAAAATCAAATAAAAGGAAACGGATGTGCTTAGTGAATGAGACACACACACACACACACAAAGTGAAAGAGTGACAGCGTTGGCTGTAATTGAGTAAAGTGCATAAGTGTATTTGTGAGTGTATTTGAAGGGAGTGTGTGTGTGTGTGTTTGTAAACATGTGGCAGTTGTTGATTGTTATTGCTGTTGTTTGATTTGTGTCAGTGCCATGTGAGCCTCTTCTTCCTTTGCGGCTGATAACATTATCACTTCTATTTCCGCCTACACTTAAACACTTTATTAACCGTTGTTAAAGTCTCTATTTTAATGTCTAAAGCGCAATATTGGAAATTCATGTAAAACTATTTCCCCATTGAATTCTTCGAGCAACAGCAAAAGCGGATTTTACTAACATATATATACACAGCTACGTACACACAAATATTACCAAAAAACCAAAAAGAAAGAATTATCAAAATATTTTTATTTAAAAAAATTAAACATAGTATACGATACCAAAGTAAATGATTGTTTTACGATCTCTATATATATTGTGGTATAATAAAAAAATAAATATTTTGAGATATTTTCGTTAAAAAAGTATGCTATAAATCTCTCTTGATCCGAAATCTGACTAAGTTCAAACTCTCATAACTTTGGGAAAACTCAACTAATATTTAAGCGGAATGACATTTTGATCATAGTTTGTCCTCTAAATTCATTCTGCATTAAAATTTTATTAATTTCGAAAAAAAAAAAATTTTCCACTAGATTTACATTTCAATGCTAAGGGTCCCCCCTTTGGAATTTCGAAAAATTAAAATTTTAAATCTCAAGTTTTCACTCTTAATCAACTCCTTATATCAAAATTAGCATAAAACAACACTTTAAATTTGATTCTGAGACCTTTTAATTTTCTGTAAAAAATCATGCTAAATTGAACAAAAATTTGGACTTGTAAAGTTGCTAGATCCGAAATCTGACCAAGTTCAAACTGTCATAACTTCGGAAAAACTTTACGGATTTTTAAGCGGAACGTCATTTTGATCATGATTTGACCTCTAAATTCATTCTGCATTTAAATTTTATCAAATTCAATCAAAAAATTATTTTTCACAAAATTTAGATTTTAATGCTAATGGTCCCCCCTTTGGAATTTCGAAAATTGAAAATTTTAAATCTCATGTTTTCACCTTTAATCAACTTCTTAAATCGTAATTAGCATAAAACAACACTAAAAATTTGATACTGAGACCTTTCAATTTTTTGTAAAAAATCATGCTGAATTGAACAAAAATTTTGACTTGTAAAGTTGCTAAGTCAAAGGTGTGATCAAACAGACATCCATAGCTCTGTCTAAACTGGACCGATTTTCAAGCGCAATACCATTTTAATATTGATTTGACATCTTAATTTTTTCTGTATTTAACTTTTATAAAATTCGTGAGAAAATTTTTTTTCCCTATATGTATTTATGAGTCGATTTCATAGATATTTCTACACACACACACACACACACACACACACCTTTGTGTATATATATATATATATATATGTAATATACCCTATTTCACTTGCCAACATTTGCACATTTCTATCAACACAGATGCTGTATTTTTATATATATGTGTGAGAATGTTTATCATGTGCGTGTGTTTGTATTTTACAACCAGTTGATTTCATTTTCATGCTATTTACATGTATTTGTTGTTGTTGTTGTTCTGGTAACGCGTCTACACAAGTATGTTGTGTACATGGAACATCCAGCTACAGTGATCACTTGCAATGAACTACCAGCGTACACAAACTGCACTTTGAGATTTATTATTGTACAATTTGCTAATGCTGTTAAATCAAACTTAACATCAAATTCAAATTGAATTTTAATCATTTTAATCTTTGGAATTATTACTTCAGACCAGTATCGCTGAAAAGTAGGCTATACAAAACTATTTCCAACTAATCCAGCAAAAAATATTGCATCATTTAATCCTTTTTTTTAATATCCTCAGAATTTAATACTTTTCAATATTTAATTTAATTATTTAAGTTTTCCATTCTTATTGTTAATAATAATAATAATTTTATTTTAATAGAGTTTAATTGAAAGTCACTTTGTAAATTTAAAATTACTCTACGTCAACTGTACACTGTTAAGTTAACATCTGTTACCTTTAACAGCTGTAAGGCTGTTCACATACATACAGTGAACTCACATGCTACAATTCAATCAGCTCTGACAATCAAACGAGCTAAACACACAAATCTAAATCAATATCGAGATAATTGTTTCAACGCTATAAAAGCGGAAATTAAACGACAACGATGTCCCACAAGTGCAATAGCTATAGCAACAACAACAACAACAGCACACACGCACACACACACATGCGCATAATAAATTATGGCGGTTTCACATTGATTGCAAAATGTATTAAGAGGTAAAAAGAAGAAGAAATTCAGCTTCCACATTTTCCGCTACCTTTTCACTTTTTCCATCTATCAGGCGTAAAGCCGACGCTAATTAGATTTTTACGGACATACTCCCCACTCCAGTGCTGCCGATTTGGCCTTTTTTCAGATAGATTTGTCCTTAATTAATAAATAACTACTTTAGCCGGAAAAATGATTAAGCAACTGCTTAACGAAAATTTGTGATGTAAAAATCCATCAATGAAACAACCTTGAGGTACTTTAATTCTATGATTTTATATGCCGATTAATCGAGTGAAAATAATCGATAATCATAAGAACTCAGCTTCTTTGCAAATATCTTGAAAAAAATGTTTTCTTTTTTTTTGTTTATTATTTGACAAAATAAAATAAAGTAAAGATTTATGTAAGTATTTAAAATTTCATATAGGTTATATTCATAAATAGATAAATGGTACCTCGCTATGTACATATATTTTACATTTTGACTTATCCTAATTTTGGTCTTTCCAATTTTACCAAATTCTTATTATCTGATAAGAAATATTCCTAATTTTGGTCTTTTATTTCCAAATTTTTGCATTCTTGTTGACATTTTTTGACATTCGTTAAGGGAATCATTTATTTTATCTACTTTTCTGCTGGGTTTATCCTGTAATTGTGACGAGTAGTTGGCAACACTGCTTCCAATACACACACACACAGACATATATATATATATATGTAGGTGTGTGCACCTGTTTACAGTTGTCGTAGTTGATTCGTTCGTCCGTCCGTTGAAAAAGCTCGTCGTCAACTTAATTAAGAAGTTGCCGCTGTTGCAACAATGGACCATGAAGCAAAAAAGGGCGCACAGTTGTGGGCGTGGTCAATGTGCAACGTGCAGCACAGTCGTGGCATCGTTTATCAACAACAGCAACAACAACAACCACATCTAGCAAAATATGCATAAAATCAATTACAATCACAGGGCTGTGGCAACAGACAACAACAACAATAACTTGGCCAATTGACAGCAACAAGTTGTGGGCTCAAAATGCCGCAGCAAGAGCAGGACAACAAATGTTAGACAGAGACAGCAACAGTACTTGTCAATTGTCCTAGGGATTTGTGATAATGTAGGATAAGAATTGAAAGAGCAGGAAAATTTTAACTTTTAATGCTATTAATCCAACTGCTGAATCAAATTTTATATATAAATTTATATTTTACTAATTAAATAATTGAATATAATTTTATCTATTTGAAATAATAAATTCTAACATACATTTTTTAAAGTTATCAATGGAAAGTTCGAAAATTTGGATTATTAATGCTTTTAATCTAACTCTTGAATCAAAGTTACTTAAATATTAAACAAAAAATCATTTATTTTAACCAATTATGGAATTTCTTAAGATGCAACATAGTTTGAAAAATCAATGCTTTCATAGTTCATGAAGTTTGCTCTTCAACTTGTGCTCCAAACTTGAACTATGCCTGGCAACTTGATGAAACATATTTCCAATGTGAGGAGTCAACAGACACACACACACACACACGCACGCACACACACACACACCAGTTGGCAGATTGCGCATACGACATGTCACACCAAAAAGATATTAAAAGCGGATAAAGGTAGTTAATTCTTTTTCGGATTTTCCTTTAATTTTTCTAAGAGCACAATAAACTATATATTTAAAACAAAGTATAAAAATTATATTAAAAATTTTGGTTTGTTTGTTTGATGATATAGTTTCTCAGTATCGACAATAAATGTAAATCTCGAGTCAGCTAAATTATTTAAATTCCAAATATTTAGTAGTAATTTTCAATTTCAAATATTAAAAATAAATTTTTTTAAATTATTTTTTTTTAATGTTTATGTTAATCTATTTTTTATAATTATTTTTAGAAAAAAAACACATTATACCCTTTTTTGCCCATTTTCCATGGTCGTAGGGTATAAAACTTCATTATTTCGATGTTTTTCGTGGCTAAGCATCGATTAAATAAATTGATTACTAAGCAATGATTTTCTTGTTTACTTTTTATTTTATTGAACAAATATAAAAAGAAACCCATAAATTAAAAACCACACTCTACTTATCAATTTGTTTTGAAAATCTATGAATCTGACTAATTTTTCCCAAGAAATTCAATGTTTTCGTTCACAAAGTCTAATATTAAACTTTTTATACTAGGTTCAGTTTAAATTTACTTCAGCTACAGAAAGTGCGGCTGAAAAAGCAGGTCGATTGACATTGAATGATAATTGAGACATGTGCAAAAGGAAGAAGAGTGATTGAGGGAAATAAAGTGGTATAAACTGGGTCAAATGATTCTGGCTTAATGATTGGAATACATACCTGTTGCTGCCTCCGCTTGTACCTGATGCATCACGTTATCAATAATCTTATCGCCGCCGCCTTTATGCAAATTATGGCCGGCAATGTGTTGGCTAAAACTTCCACTCACACCAGCAACAAATGCACCACTCGATGCGGAGTAAAGCATTTTTTGCGGCATAGGTGGTGGTGGAGGAGGAGGTGGAGGGGGAAGTGGAGGAGCTGTTGTTGTTGTTGTCATTGTATGCTTATCATTCTGCTGATAACGCGACAATTGCTGCTCGGCGAGATCGGCACGTGTTAATGCCAGCTGCAGTTGCTCCTCGAGGATTTCCAACTTAAGTTGTAATTGTTTTAGTTCATCGTTAGTAGATTTTGCAATAGCCGCATCCATTAGATTTTGCTACGGGATTTGGAAGAGGGGGCGCGGAGCAAGGCGAAGGGGCGTGGCATTGGGGATTGGTAATGAAAATTAGTAGAACAATTATTACTCTTAAAATGCCTTGCAATGCAAGTTAGTGCAAAACAGAAGAACAGAGAGAACGAAAGTGTGGGAGATGAACAAGTGTTGCCATTTTAGCTATAAACTAGCTAGATTTACCAATTTATTCTTAAAGCGTGGAAAATTTGAAAAAAGCTTTTACCTTTAAGTCTGGCTATTAAAAAAAAATGTAATTAAATTCTTCCCATTGCCAGTTAACTTAAATATACTCATATTCTTTGTAGAGAATATATAATGAAATATCTAGTAATGGATTATTTAAATGCTACTTTAGGTTGTAAATGAATATCAAAATGTCGGAATATTATAATTTTAAAATTTAAAAGTTTCTTGAATAACTAAAAATATTCTAACAATTTTTTTTAAATGAATTCTGAATCCAATATCAAGATTTTAACGAAATATTAGCGTTTTTGGTAAAACATATAAACATTTTTTATCTAAAAAAAATAAATGGCATTCTATAAAGCTTCCATTAACTATTTCGTAAATATATATAAAATAAAATGTTTTGTTTGAAAATAGTCAGATATGAAACAAAATTAAAAATACTAAGCGTAAATGCATACAAAACAAATTTATTGATTTTAGTATTTTTCTTGACATCGAAAACTTAAAAACCTCTTAAAAATTGCTAAAAATGGCTAAGTTGGTAACATTGGCTATTAAAAACAAAATTAGCAATTTCTAGCTACTTTTTGGATTAAATAAGCTGACAACACTGAAATACATACATCAAAACAAAGAGAGAGAGAGAGAGAGAGAGAGGGAGAGATGGAGCAAAAAGCAAGCTAGCAAGCGTTTTTCGCTTACGTTTTCAATATATTTTGCTGCTTCAAAAAGTGTTGAAATTGATTTGGATCTTTGGAGTAACAACTAACCAAACAGTTGGATCGATTCCATGCATATATATGCTATATATATACTATAACTGATAGATCATTTAGGGTGCATACAAGTGAAGTGAAGTGTGTGTGCCGATTTCAACAGATATTCAATTGCTTTTGAATATGCTCGAGAACGGTTTAAAAATGTTAAACACGCTGCGTGTTTGCTTTTAGATAAATGTTTAAGATAAAGAGAGATAGATAAAGAGGATAGATAAAAGTAGTTAATGTGTTTAACCAGCACCAGTTAGTTCAATTGTTGTTGTTATTTTACCATTTCCACAATGCGTTCATTGTGTTCCCGCTGTTGTTGTTGCACCTGATCCTTGATCACCTCGAACTCCTCCGCCTCGGATTGAAGTGTGTTGGGTGAAGGCATCGCTGGCATCGTTGTCTGACCATCTGGCAGATCCCTTGTCTTGGCAGTGAGCTCATCATTGCGCTGCTTTAGTTTTATTAAAGCTGCCTCCATTCTAATTAAATGGAATTTAATTTAAATTAAAGTTGCAATTGCTTAAAAGGATTCCCAACTCACTTTTGACTCGTCTCCACGCTCTCCTTCATGTTCTCCGTCAGCAATTTGGCCACCTTGGTCAGATTTCCATTCTCTGTGCGCAGCGTTTCGTTCTCCTCCTCAAGCAAATGTTGCTGAAAAAAAAATTATTCATTAATTAATGATTTCTTTCTCAAATTTTTATTTTTTTTTTATTTAAATTAAAAATGTTGTCTTTATACATAAAACTCTTCGTCCTAATTCACTCACTGACTAATAATTGCACACACCATAAGTCCTAGGAGTCTGAAATTTTCACACAACATATGCTGAGACAATTTTATCGTGGAAATCGAATTATTCTAACAAATCAATTTTTATTTATATCGAAAATAAAAACCTCTACACGAGGTAAAAGTCTAGTGACGAAAGCATAGCAAAAAAATTGGCATTCTGCACTGTGCGCAAAAAGGGTGAGCTACCACGAACATAATAATTACTTTTTGAGCATTCCCGAATGTCAATTTTCGTATTTTTTTTAATCTTAAATTTTAGCGGGATTTAGCGTTTTCCCGCTAAACTATTTTCCATATTAGCTGTTAATATAGTTAGTCGCCTTTCGCACCCTTTTTGCTCCTTTCGTCACTAGCGCGAACTGCCGTTCGCAGTGATATTTAAAAAAAAAAGCCTAAGTGTCGCAGATCGTTTTAATTTGTGCCAACTTACATGCTCTACTAACTCGGCTATCTTCTCATTGGCCTCATAAAGTTGCAAGTCGACGCCGTTTGTGGCATGTTTTAGCGCCAGAAACTCGGCAACAAGTCGCTCCACCAAAGCATTGGTTATGTTGACACCTGGACTGCTATCGACATCGATCAAACTGTCCAGATCATCGTTGATGGCCACATCGCCGCTATCGGCACTGCCATGTTGCAGGATCTTTAGCAGATTGCGTTTCAGCTCCACGGAACCAACTAAAGAGGCGGCAGGATTTGCTCCAGACTGATCCTGCTGCTTCTCACGCATGTGCTCCAGCTCACTTGTAAGACTACAAAGGGAATAGCGTTCATTAATAAACTAAAAATTGTCTATTAATCTGGGATCGTAAATTGAGAACTGATCCGATTTTCTTGCGAAATGTCAATTTTATCATTATTTGATATTTATTTTGATTCTGTTTGAAAAAGTATGGAATAAAATGAAAAGTGATGGAAAGTATGGAAAAAAAAATGGACAGTGATGAAAAAAAATTAAAAGTTTTTAGATTTGTGCAGAATCAAATTAGAAGCTAAAAAATTATATAATTAAATTGATATTCCGCAAAAAATTCGGTTCGTATTTGATGAAGTTATGACAGTTGGAAAATTTTGAAAAGCGTTTGGGGATTTCAAAAAACTTGTATGATATTTGCCTAGCGTATTTATAAATAGAATTTGCAAATTTAAAATAAGAGTTTCCGCTTTTCACACAAATGTATGGAAAACTCTGAGCTTACTTATGAATCTGATCCACCTTCATTTTGTGCAGTTTGTCGAGAGCATTGCGTTCGTTGAGTGTTTTGCTGAACTTGGAGGACAGTTCCTTGATTTCGGATTCAAATTTGAGTTGTTGTTGTTGCAACACTTCCAGCTGAGCACAGAGTTTCTCGTGTTGCAACTGTTGCTCCTCCTGCGTTGTCTTGTCTGCAAAATAATTGTTGAATAATAACAAAGAATCAATAAATTGAAGGCACTACTTACGAGAATCAATCTCGAGCTTGAGCGCCTTGTTCTCCTCCTTTAGCGCTATGTTATCCTCGAGCAGCGTGAACATATCATGCTCCGGATCCTGTTCATTATAGTCCGGTTCACGGACACGACTCCGACTTCGTGTCTTCGCCTCCTGAGTGCGAAACTTGGCCACGGGAATGCGTCCACGTCTTTCCATCTTCAGCTAAAATTGTCCAATCGATCTGATTAAGAGATAAAATTTATAATTAGCACAGTTTTTTTTATATTTCCTATAAGAAAACTTAACTTAAGTCTGCTTACGGCTTGTTTTATAATAAAACCTCTTAACTTAAATGCTGCCATCACCATGAATTGCTTGTGAGTGTATGAATGTGATTCGCAATGTGAATAATGCTGTGAGTGAGTTTTTTTTTCTATTTTTTATAAGCATGCTCTCTCCTTTTTCTTTGGCTGTCCCCAAATTGAAACGCCTTCAGGTTTTATTTGTTTTTTTCTTCTTTTGTTTTCTTTTTTATTTTTATATTTATGTTTAATTGTAATTTAATTATTTTCTGTTTATAATTTGTTATGTATTGAAATTTATTAACGCTTTTTATTATTTTGTATTATTTAATTGTTGTTGCTTTTGCTTCCTTGCTAAAAATGCTCACAGTTCAATTTACTTTTATATTATTTTTTTTATTATTATTTAAAGACTTTTCTTTTTCAAAAATGTATCCCAGAATTTGGCTAAACATTTGAAATGCTTGCAAAGAATTTGAATGCTAAAAACGCCTAAATACGATCAGAATTGGTAACAGAATTTCAGCTTGGCCTTAGTCTATTTTTTTTTTTAGTGCCAGAAGCGCTTTCACAAGTTCTTAACTAATACATTCGTTTTTATAACTAATTATATTTTTTTTTTTTGCATTTTGCCGCAAACCATTTTCACTTTTAGTGTTGAAATTAAAAGAATAACTAAAAAACCATAATTATATTTTATATAGAGCTGTGAAAATCTTTTACTATTTAAGTAGTCATTTTTGAAATTAATTTGTTTACCTTTCCTTGTATTTTTTTCTCATTTTTTTTTGTGTTCTTATAAAAATAACTAATTCAAGGCGGCTTAGAGCTCTTGGTTTTTGCTTTTCATTCATATTTTTTGTTTTTTTTGTTTAATATACTTGCAGTGAATACATAAATATATAGTTTTCAATTTGGTTTAAATTTCTAAATTAAAGTTGTTGTATTTTTTCCTTTCATTTTACAGCTAAATTTAAATTGTATCTTTGGATTATTTGTATGTCATGCATTGTATACTAAATTTTGTAGATACCTTACATGTCTTTTCTCGCTATAATTTACATTGTTTATATCCGTATAACTATTATTTATTATTATTATACTTGTATACATTATATTCTTTCTTTCTGAGTCTAAGCCTCGAAATGTTTTTAAATAGCAATAGATTCTTTTCTAAGGAAATAAGTTTCAGCTTTTGGTTTGAGCCTTTTGCATTGAAATCACATAAATAAGTTTCATAATAATTAAATAGATATTTTAATAAGAGTACGATTAAGTATTAAAGTCAAAAGTGAAATAATGCAGATTCTTCAGAATTTTTTGTACTAAAAAGGTAACAAAGGAAATGAACAAAAAAAATAAGGAACCAATTTTATTTTCACAAATATAAATTATAAGGAAATAATAAAATACTGTAGTTTTGAAGTTAAATAAAAACAATAATAATATATAATTTTATATATACCCTGCCTTACAGTTAATGCATGATTTTGTTTTTCGAGATTCTTATTATTTTTTTTTTTGTTGCTTTTTTATTGCAGAAATTTATAATCTTGGTTGTTTTTGTTAGTTTGTTTGTTTGTGGTTTGTAATCTGCAGTATTGAATTGAATAGATGCGTGTGTGTTGTGGGTGTCTATATTCATGTGTCCATGTGTGTTATTTGTATATATACGACCGCGCGTGGTGTATGAATTGACTAAAATGTCATCCAGAGATATATATATATGTATAAATGTATACATATACATAGACATTTACATGGACATATATATATATATATATATAGATATACATATATATTTATAGATAATATATGTGGTTCGTTGTTGTTATTTTAGTTGTTGTTGGTGTTGTTACTGGATTGGTTTATTTTCTTGTTCTTGTTCTTGGTCTATTCACATTTCCTCGATAAACGCTCGCAATTTGGCCAAAAGAGGTCGATGCAAGTTGTCAGCCTTCTGTTCCAATTGTCGCTTTATCCACTTGTCAAATGAATCCTTGGATATGACCTCACAATCGTAGAGCACATTTAAAGTGCTGCAGATGGTTTCGCCCGCGGCCATCTCATCATCCTCCATTTCGACGAGAAAATGCTCCTTGAGGGACTCGACAATCTCATCGATACAAGCCACTTCTAGTGACTCCTGCGCATCGATGCAGAGTCGCAACAATGGTGTACACTGACTCTTAAATGTCTGCACATTCAGTTGCAATTGCTGATTGTTGTTATTGTTGCTATTTGAGATGACAGTCAAGGCGAAATCACAGCATAGGAATTTCGTTAGTTGTCGCACAAAGTTGTCATTAATATGCACATTTGTATTGATATAATCAATGGCCGTATCACTGGACAAACTCAATAAATAGCTAATCCTCTCCACATGCTCGGCTGGGGTGCGTGTGACCTTTGACCGCTGCATTGGCAATGCTGCATTTGTCTCCAGAAATTGAAAACTATTTTCCAGCAAAAAGTCACGATATTTGCGTGCATCCGTCCAAAAGATTTGTCCACGATCCAATTTATTATCGACATGCCAAAATTTATGTGCATAACCAGCGCCAAATTCCTGCACAAAATAGCTGACAAAAGAGCGCACAAAACGGTCCGTAAACTGTGAATCCTCGAGCCAACGTCGCAGCCAAACATCCTTGAATCCCAGATGACCATCATGCATTATGGGGCCCAGAAACTCAAAGACATAGGTCCAGCCGTTGGGCACATCCACCAACAGATCGGGAAACTCGTCGCCAAAGCGTGCATATGCCTGTTGAAAGCTGGACAAATCAAAGATTTGCTGCTGCATCAAATGGCCAAAGACATTGGCACAGGCCAAACGCTGTGGACGCTTCACTGTAGCCCGATGCACATAATCCATTAGCACATAGTGTATAACAGTCTCGGCATCTTGTTGTTTGACAATTGCATGACGCCAAATGCTTAAAACCTCCGATTGCCAGTTCCTTGTGCTGACCACTTCCTCCACAAGTTTGGTGAGCAACGCTTGACATTGTTTGCCATCCAATTGCAACTCGTTCGCAGCACTTGCCGTATGATTATTATTGTTGCCATGGCGATTGTTGCTGATGCTTGCGGGCAGCACAGGTGGCGGAACCTGCTGATAGGGTGGGTAGGCGTAGGTATTGCCTGCTGCAGTCGCAGGACGCTTTAACAGGGTGGGAGCAGGAGCAGGAGCAGCTGCTGGTGTTGCTGCTGCGCTCACTGGACGGTTGCCCACATTGCGCCATTGATAATGCGACGAGTTGCCCAATTTGGCAGTGACATCATCATTGTTGCTGCTGCTAAAGCGCAACTTGTTGGGATCTATGCTCAATGATTGATTCTCCTGCTGCTGTGACTTGGACATTTTTTGCATAAAGTAGTTGCTGCTGTCGTGACCATGATGACCATGATGTTTCTGCTGCTGCTGCTGATACTGATAATTCTGCTGTTGCTGTTGCGAATTGTTGCCACGTTGTGGTTGTTGCTGTTGTGATTTGGAATCATCATTTTGCTTATGACTCCGCCGACTGTTGACGCTTGTTGTTGTCGCTGGTTGATCCCAATTTCGGGCACGCAAATCGAGCACATCCTGCATCATGAAACGCACTCGACTACTAATCTTGCTGCTCAATTGATGCTGATGTCGTTGATTGCTGCGCGAACGTTGCACAATATCCTGAATGCGACGAAAGATCTTCTCGATGCGCACACCACTTTGATATTGCTCCGAGGGACCAGCCTCTAGCAGATGTCCCACTGTCGTGAGCAGCTTGCACATGTACTCCAGTTTCTCCTCACAGCCATGTTCCAGCAACGATTCGATGCAGTGCAGCACACGATCGCTGGTCAACGATTGCAGCTTAAAGAGTTCGCCTATAAATCGCACGGTGCCCCAGGCACGTCGTCTAAATTGATACTCCAGATCCTCCATTTCGGCACGTAATTCCGCTTTCTTTGCTGCCTCTGTGCAGCTATTGATGCGCTCCTGTGTGGGCTGCAATTTCTTGGCCTTGGCATTTGCATCATTCACATTCGACTCAAACTCGTGCTGAATTCGTGTTATCAGCGAGCTCGTGAACAGCGACTTGTTTTCCGCCTTGATCTCGTGAAAAAGCACTTTACATAAACGTGCATAAGTTGGCGCAAAGTTCGGCTCACTTATTGTCTTCTCAAAAATCAACAGCATTACCTGTAAACGGAATAGATAAAGAATTTCAATTAGATTGGAACTATTTAGAGTATAAATGGTTACTGTCTCACATTAACAAAATTATATTACCTATAAAGGGAATAGATCAACAATTACAATTAGATTAGAATTAGTTAGACTTTGAATGGTAACTGTCCCTAGTTGACAAAATTATATTGGAACTAAAATAAATTTAGATTTAAATTCTATTTATATTAATTTAATTAACGCCGACTAAAGAAAGAAATTATAATACAGTAAATTGAAGCACAAAAAACAGGAGAAAATAATATTTTAAAGACAAAAATAAGAAAATGCTAAAATTAGGAAAATTTAATTTGGAAATAAAAGTTAGAAAATCACAATTGTGTAGAAAAAAAAAGAAATAATGAAAGGGACGCCAAGAAGTAATTATTTATTATATCTTGAGTTTTATAAAAAAAAACTTATAATATTCAAAGTCCCTGATAATGTTATAAGCAAATAAAAATTGGGATATCACAGATGGGCAGACAAAAATTGGGAATAATGTTTCTTAATAACACTGTTCCTAATTTGATCGTTCCTATTTTTTATTTACCGAATATTTTATTCGTAATTTTTAGTTCCTAATAACAAAATTTAAAGTATTGGTTTCCTAAATTTTATTTCCAAATTAAATATGCTGCCTAGTTTTGTTTTCCCAATTTTCATTTCCAAATTTTCGTATTCGGAGTAATATTTTTTTTAAATTTGTATAGGGAATTGAAAAATGAAGCACCCTACTGTATAGAAATGATCATCTTACATTTGTCATTTTGGCTTGTGTGTCCATCTTGATGCTGGACATTTCCTTGAGCAGCACTTCAAAGTTGTCCGGCGTGAGTTTGTTGAGAATACCACGAACTTTCTTCAGCACCGCCTCCATGTCGTTATCCTTGTCCGCCTGTTGCTGCTGTTGTTGTTGCTGATCTGTTGTTGTCGTCGTATATAGAGAAACACGTCGCAGAGTTTCGGGTTGCCAGGCATTCTCACACTCCGACAATTTGATCTCCTCTTTGAGCGAGAGTTGGACACGTATAATGTCCATATAACGTTGACTGGAATTGCCCATGTTGCCGGCATTTGAGTTATTGCCACCACCTGAATTGCCGCCGCCCATTGACTGATAATTATCATGATGTTTCTTATTCGGGCCATGGCCATGACCACGTCCACGTTTGCCAGACATATAATCCAGGGACTCATGACCATGTTGGCCATATTGCTGATGGCCATGATGATGTTGTTGCTGCTGTTGCGACGATTGTCGCGACACAAACAACTGGGCAATGCAATCGCCTTTCTGGCACGGCACCAATGGAGGTTTCCTTGAGTCACTCAGCTTGGACAGTTCACGCAGCTCCTCAATGTTGTACCTGATGAATTTGCTGGCTGTTGAGCCGGACACTTGAGTCTTGGACACATTGCCAGCTGTCTTTGCTTTCTCCGACTGTTTTCTCTTGTTGTTGTTGTTGTTGCCACTGTCAACCGTGGGCAGCTCAATCTTTTGTGGTGCACAGTCCACATTATCCTCCGGTTTGTTATTACTCTCCGCTGCTGGCTGTGAACTCGACCACGTCGAGCTGCATATAAAACTAGAACTTGAGCTTGGCGCCGTTGCTGTCTCCTCATTAAAGTCACCGAATTTCAATTCTCCCACATTACTCTCATCACACTTGTCGCTCAAGTTGCTCGTTTGCTCCTTGTAGGAGCTCTCATCCTCACAGACGGAGCTGCTGCTGTTGAGGAATTCCAATTGTGCCTCCGCATAACTGGGCGTGTCGTCAAAGCTCTTCTGCAAATACTGTGCCACAATATCCTCATTGGCCATATGCTTGTCACTCGAAAACTTCTCCTTGTTGTTAACTAGAATAATAAAGAGAGAGATACAAGCTTAGTTTTGCATAATTACCTCTTTTTGTAATATATTTCTCATTTCATTGACATTAAAAAAAATAATTATAATGAAAATTTCATTTCACTAGCAATAAATAAAAATCTACTACATTAAAAAAGTTATTTTAATCAAAATCAAATTTAACTAGCATTAAAAATAATTTTGTGATAGTAAAAATCACATTTTACCATCATTAAATAATGTACTCCCTGCTAGTACTTTCACTAGCATGAAAAAAAGTACATTACAATAAAATCACAAAAAAAAAGTATATGTGAAATCATGAAAATGAAAAGTAATGACTAAAAAAATGTACATTACTTTATCATTATTATTAAACAATTCAAAGATAAGATTACATTTAAATTTAAAAAAAAAAGAAATGTACTATCAATGCTAATAAAATATGTTTGAATGAAAATTATCTAATTTTAATTCTTGATGAGCATTAAATATTTGTATTTTGTAGCCGATACTCTTAATTAAAAGCTATTTTATAAACAGTGACTTTTTTAATGCTACTGAAATGCCAATTTAAGTAGCTATTATTATCATAAGCATCACTATTTTCAATTGCCAATGAATGATTATATGATTTTCATTATTTTTTGTTAATGCTAGTGAAATTCGATATTATTAAAGGAATGCTAGTAAAATTTGAATGTGTTAATCAAGTGACATTATACGTTGCTTTCACTAGCATTACTTTTTTAATGTCAATAAATAATAACAATTAAAAATGAAAGATAATAATTGTACTAGTTTAAGTTTAAGTGCTGCTACTTACAACTTATCTCGTGGTCATCATCATCATCTTTGGGTTGCTTGTCTCTTAGGCTAAAACTTATGCTAGAGTTATTACTAGTTGTTGCACTAAGCTTATCAGTCGTCGTGGTTGTTATCGTTTTCGTTTTAGTTGCTGTTGTTGTGGTCACAAATATGAGACTGTTGTCAGTTGTTGTTGCTGTTGTAGTTGCACTGTTGTTGCTGTTACTTTTAGTTGCATTCTTGGCATAGCTGTTGCTGTTGTTGCTGCTGCTTCCGGCGACAGTTGTTGTTGCTGTTGCTGTTATTGTTGTTGTCGTTGTGCTTGTTGCCTTTTGATTTTTCTTCTTCTCCTGCTCTTTACGTTTTTGCGCTTTGCGCTGACTCTTTTTGCTCATGCTATTCGGCGGCACAGTCGCAACATCTGGTATTGCAACTGCAGCAGCAACTGTTGCTGCTTTCACACCCACAGTTGTTGACTTCTGCTGTTGTTGTTGTTGCTGTTGTGATTGGGGCTTTAACTGATGCGTTGGCGTTGAAGCAGCAGATGAAGAAGTCGAAGGTTGTTGTTGTTGTTGTTGCTGCTGCTGCTGCTTTTGACCAATTTGTTTTTGTTTGTTGGCCTTTGTGGAACTCAACAACTCAACAGTTGACGTCTTTTCAATGCTGGCCAATATGGAAATAATCTTATCGCTGCCAGCAGCTGCTGCCTCTGCCACAGCCGTTGCTATCGATGTGGGCGTGGCAGTACCTGCAACAGTAAACATTTCAAATCCCATTTAAATCCATTTTCATATTGAAAACAAAAATGTCAAAGTACTTACTCTGCTTGTTAGCCGACTTGGGACGCGTTTGCGATTTGTTCTTCAACGAGTCCTGTGGGAACATCACTGGCATGTCTGTGTTTTCATTGATGAAATACGTCTCCATTGTATTACTCGATAGCTCCGGTGTGTGCTCCGATACATTATCCACTGTGGTGTGCATAAAATTAGAAACAAAGTCAATTAATACAACCAAACTCGATCTTTTTATAATTATAATAATTTTGCAATAAGGGCACATTAATTGTACATTTCATTGTTCAAATTTGACTTTGAATTTAATTTCATAAATAAATAAAAATTTTCAAAATTAAAATTCGCTTAATTGCACTTATACTAAATTGCATAGCCGAGATAATTACATAAATTTTTGGCATAAATTAACATTTATAATTTAAATTTCGTAAAATAATAATAAAATATTAGCTTCAAATTATGTGTCAAATTGGAATATGCACAGTTAAGACCTTTGCACTCTCAAAATATACGGAATTTAGCTTGAAATTTAATCTAAACTTGTGACAATTTGGAAGTGTATTTATATAAAAATTCTTAAAATAGATTGACAAACACTCCAACAGATAAATTAGGCAACAGTTGCTCCGTTTCTTAAGGAGATTTAGCTGGCTGCTTAAAATCACCTTATAATTTGTCAATAACTTTTTTTTTTATATCTGCACTTTTTTTTCGTTATGAAACAAAAATTATATTTACATTTCAATTTTAAAATCATCAAATAACTTAAATTTTTAATATTCATTGAAACGATTAAAAATATGGTTCTAATTATTCATTTTTATAATAAAAATTAATGCACATAAAAGAAAACTAAAGAGAATGCAAATATCAGTGAAAATGTATTTTGGAATATTTGATGAGATTTTAGACCAACAATAAGAGTTAGTACTAATGTTTTTGCGTTTTCTCGAATACACCATTCTAAGATGTTTTCAGTTGTAATTGTTTCTTAGCCTTATCCATCATTTAAATAAAATAAATATAAAATGAGCTACTTACCGTCGTTAAACTGCAAAAAGCTAAGATGCTCGTCCGGATTGCCAGAATTGGCCAGAATATCCTTGACAATGACGCTGACTTTATCCTCATCGGTTAGTGGCAATGTTGAGGTTGCAGTTGCAGTCGCTGAAGTTGCAGCTGAAGTTGAAGGAGTAAATACCATGGATGTTTGCTGTGCTGCCAGCTCCGTTTGCATCTGATGATCCACCTTAAAGGCCGATCCTCCTGTTGCTCCTGCATCCGTTTTATATTGCTGTGCAATGCTGACATCGCTGCCCGTGCTCGAGGTCAAGGTGCAATTGGAGTCCTTCTTGTTGAACACCGATGAATTGGGATCGAGGACATTCTCCTGGGTCACCGGATGTATTATGGGAATGGCATGACGTCGCTCCTTCACTTTATCCGGCTGCTGTCCACTCTGTGCACTGTGCAGCGATGTGGATGAGTAGGATGCACTTACGGCACCCACTGTAACCGCACCAACTGTGCCAGTGTTGCCACCACTCTGCAAATGTGGTGCATATGTGTGCAGTCCGGCCGATGTGGCCGACGGTGGTGCCGTCAATCCGGCAGCGGCAATTAACGGTGCTGTGGTTAAGCTCGGACACGGTAAACTTGGGCAATATGTGGGTTGCATGTGGAATGTGGAATGCGGATTGCCGTTCAATGCATTCTGGCGCGTACTCAAAATGGGCGTCACGGCGGCAGCGCTGCCCACCTGGGGGCGTGGCTGGTGGGAGGGAGGCGGGGCGGCAGCAGCTGCTGCTGTTGCTGTTGCCACACCGTAAGGGGTAAAGTAACTGGGCTGTGGTTGTGGCGGTGTTGCACGTTGTCCGCCACGCATATTAACACGTTGTGTGTTATTGTTGCTGTTGTTGTTGTGGTGTTGGTGTTGCTGGTGGTGCTGGTGTATGCCAGTGTGCGAGTTGTTGCTGCTGTTGTTGCTCAGCTGCGTTGGATGATAGTAGGCAATAGATTGTGGCTGTGTTGCAGTTGCAACGCCAACATGTTGCTGCTGTTGTGCCGCCGGCAACTGTTGCTTTTGTTGCGTTGCTGCTGCTGCTGCGGCCGCCGCTGCAGCTGCTGCTGCTGTTGTGTAGAAGCCACCAGCAGCTGCTGCTGCTGCTGTTGCATTGTTGGTGGCAAAACCCATTGCTGGTGCGCCAATCAATTGTCCCGGATGATTGAATGGCAAATATGCAGTCGATATAAATGTGGTGCTGCCTGGCGGTGGTGCCACGCCTCCACTTGCGCCTCCAGTTGCTGGTGTTGCAATCAGACCCGCTGATTGCGTAAAATGCGGTGGCAATGTTGCACGCACCAAATTCGTGTTGCTGCTGCTGCCAGCATGATGATTATGTGCCAAATGATGATGATTATGGCCTAAATGATTATGTTGCTGTTGGCCATGATGTTGCTGCTGCTGCTGGTGCTGTTGTTGGTGTTGCTGCAACGCATTGTTGCTGGCGGCGGCGCCACTCAATTGTAGAGCGGCGCCGCCGTTGCTGCCATTGCTGCTGCTCGACGACGAGTGATTCAAGGGGGCGTGGCTGGCGTGGGGGGCGTGGCTGGAGTAGGCGGTCAAAGGCGGCGGCGGTTGACTCGAATAAAAAATGATTTGTTGCTGCTGCAGATGATGTTGCTGCTGTGGCTGCTGTGCAACTGCCTGCAACTGTTGCTGCTGCGGTGGTGGCTGCAACTGTTGCTGCTGTTGCTGCGGGGTTAGGGGGTGGGGATGGTGATGATGATGTAGCGCACTCGGTTGTGGCACAATCACAGCGTGTGTTGCTTGTTGTTGTTGCTGCTGTTGTTGTTGTTGTTGTTCCTGTTGCTGCTGATGACGCGACTGTTGCTGCTGCTGCTGATTGTGTTGGTGGTGCGAATGATGATGTTGCTGGCTCTGATGATTGCTGTTGCTGTTGTTGTTGTGATTCTGCTGTTGCCTGTTTCCCTTCCCACCCCCTCCCGTTGGCATGAACATAGAAGGACCTTCGATTGATCTAAACACACACACACACACACGCACGCATACACGCACGCATACACAGAGAGAAAGCGGGAGGCGGGAACAGAACGAAAAATGTACAAAATTGTATTGTTAGTAAGATGAAAATGGAAAATGAAACGCATTAAGAGAATTCAAAGCCATGGGACAATGGGAAATGCGATGAATGATCGTGCAATTAATAAATATAATGAAAAAACAATAAATTAATTAAAGTCATGCAAATTATCTGAATTACAATTAAGCAAGCCAATAGACCAATAAGAATAAGCACTATAAATACCTAAAACTCTAGCAAACTAGGATTTAAATAATTTTGTAGACGCTGTTGCTAAAAAGCAGGGACCGCAAATAATAATTATGAGTTTTAATATTAGTAATTATTATATTCAAGTTTGTTTATAAAAATCAAACCATAATTCTTATTTTCAATTTTTATTATAAAAGTACAAAATAAGATACTCGCAATTTTTATAATAAAAATTGAATAAAAAATGTGTTTTTTTTTTCAAAAATTTAAATTTGTATATAAAAAAATTATAATAATTGCGATCCCTGTTAAAAAGCACCCCTATGTTAGTGATGTAAATAAATATCGAGGCACGGAAAAATATTAAAATTGTTTGCATAAAATATCGGCAAGAATGGCTTTTTAGATCATTCGCAATTTGCAGTTTTTGCACAAGAAATGTGCATATATACTTATATAGTCGATATATCGTGTGGCTGTACATCACTATTATCATGCGTCATTTCCTATACCATGTTTATAGAGCAGTTAAACCTGATTTTAGCCTTAGTCGTTTGTTCTTACAACACATTTTTTTAAGTGTTTATACGTGCGACTTTATTTTGTTATTTCAATTAAAGCAACTTAAGGCACTATATAAACATGGTACTAGGTCATATAAAAGACAGTAGGCAATGCAATACATCGATATCGGTACCGATATTTTTTAAGAATATTTACATCACTAGGTCCTGCAATTTGTATTAATTTTAGCAAGGTCGGTTAATAAAATTCGCAAGGAAGACATTCAATCAAGTTTTTCTTCATTTTACCATTCCAATGAAATGAACGTCAAAAGTTCAAAACTAAAAGCCAATAAATTCATATTTTTCAAATACAATGCATAAAAGAAGCGAGGAACGGAGAGAGAGAGAGGGCAGGAGAGTGACTCTCGGTCAGTTTTGTGGTTGTTGTTGTTAATTGAGCTCATCAATTGGCGTGATGTCACGTATTTAACGTGTGAAAACACATACACATGAACACACACACAAGCAAACTTATCGTTCACTTTTATCAACAGTTAATAAAGAATAAGAAGATAGAGCACAAATATTAATAAAGAGCTCTCTGCAGTTGATGACACACAACAACAGGTGGCGCTCTTAGTCAGCGGCAGCCACACAGCAAATTTGGAACGAAGCAAACAAACAAATAAAAATACAAAAAAGTTGCGTGGGTGAAGCGGCTGCTGTTATTGATCTCTCTCTCTCTCTCTCTGTCTTGCTCTCTCTGTTTGTCTGTTATGCATGTTGCATTTTCGGTTTGTGGCACAAGTGGCCAGTAGGGGTGGAGGAAAAAAAACCTGTTCTAACAGTAAGTGCAACATTTTCTTTGGTTGCAAAGAAAACTGAAACTGCAACACGTTTGCAAATATTTCGCACTTGCTGTTGTTTGTAAACAAAAGAGAGAAGACTAACACACAAAAAAAACCAGTTGGCAACGCCGTCTTTGTGTGGGTGAAACACGATCCACAGAATGCAGAAATCTGATTGGAAATGTTAGGCAATGGAATTCACAGCCAATTAGAGTTAGTTAAATGAAGCGAGTGTGGTAAAGCGAAAGGCCAATAAATAAAAGCAATAACAAATTATAAACAAAAATTGCTGATTGCTATAGTACGAGGTAGGAGAAGGAGGAGGGGGGGAGTGCCGTTACTTACCGCTGCCTGCGCTTTTGTTCTCTGTTTCTCTCGCTTCAGTTGTTTGTTTATTTTGTTTGCTTTTTATGCACAGCTTCGCTTCTTCTTCTTCTTGTTGCTCTTTTTTACTTTATACGCCCACGAAGAGCGGGCACAAAGCAAAGCGACGCGCGTTTTGTTTTTATTACGTTCCTTCTGCTTCTTCCCGTTTCTTCTTCGTTTCTTAGACTTGGAATTTGTCGTAGTACGCAAACTCAATTGATAATTTAACTCTTTCTTGATTTTGCCTTATTTTCTTTCATAAAAATTTTGCAAGCAAAAAAAGTACTTGTGTTTCTTGTGTGTATTTTTTATGTTGTGTTGGAATTTGAAATTTTTCGCATGTATAATTAACGAATGCAACGAATTACGTGGACGAGAGAGACGAACACGCACACATACACATACGTTTAAAATTATTATTGAAAAACAAGTACTGCTAAAATTTCACGGTAATTTTCTCTATAATTAAAAGAAAAAAATAAATGTTTTGCTTTAATTTTGCATTTACAATTTGGGGTTGGTCAATTCCAAGGAATTGTTAAGCAAAGCTTGCTATATATTTTTTCAGTTTTCATATTCATATCTATTTTTTGATATTTTTTTCTGTAATTTCCCTTTGAGGCGTTGGTTGTTGTTGTTATGGTGTTTTGCAGTCGCCTGTCTCTGTTTCTGTTCGTCTGACTGTCTTTGTCCGTCCCCCTCTGATCCGCTCCCACTAGTACTTACTCGCCGCCCAAAAGCTGCTTATTATTTTACACACAAGCACACATTATAAAAATTAAGAAACGAAAATAATTGGAGTTCCACGTGGGGAACACGCCTTTTAAGTACTCGCGTTTTGCTTTTACATTAGTTCATTGTTTTGTTTGTTTGTTTTTCTGATTCTACAGTTTTCATAATCTGTATATTCTATTACAAATAATTTTGTAAATGTAAAAAACGCTACACTGAAAACACACACGTCCGCTCTTCACAACGAATCGTTCAGAATAAGTTCGATTGTAGAGCTGTGTCGTTTCGTTCTAAAAAAGCCCAAATGAACGGTTCATTGAAATGAACGAGTGAACTTGTGCAGCAAATTAAACTATAAATTTCAGCTCTATTTCGTTCAGATTAAGTTCAATTGAACGGAATCCCTGATTTAGTTCAGTTCCGTTCATTCAGTTCTAATCATTCAGTTCAGCTCAGGGCAGCCTTGGTGCTCAGAAAAAGGACGATAGTCAGTTTTATGTCACTTTAATGTAGGTCTTTTGTTCTTTTCTCTAATTTTTGTGCTGGAATTTTAAAAGAATTGTATGAAAAATATATAAATACATATGTTTACAAAAATTAATTGAGCGGCATGTCTTTTCTAACAGGGTGTTATCGATTTGTTCTGGAGGGCCTTGCTGTATCACTTTAAGTCTGTTTCGCAGCATTGATGTCGATAGATGGCGCTAAGTACAGTTTAAAATGCACTCCAATAAACGTAACGTTACAAATTTAAAATAGTAAAATTGTTCATTCAATTTTATAATCGAATTGGCAACAACATAAGCCGCGTTTTTATTTAAATTATGTTTTTTGTATACCAAGCCGGCATGTAAGAGTTGTATGTAAACATAATATTACACTTGAATTGTAGGTGCATGCGCAGTTTAGACACCCGCTTAAGGCACCCTGTATGGCCTTGGAGTCGTAGTAAGTTTTTTTCTTTTTATTTTATCCCATTTGTATATGTATGTAATGTGCGTGTGTGTGTATGTGTGAGTATATTTGTAACATTTCTGTTCGTTGAATGTTTTTTTTACAGTAGAATTACATATCGGGTTCTTCAACTTTTCTTCTTGTTATCTTTTGGCCAACAGTTTTTGTTTAAAATGAGTTATCACCCCAAAATTAAAATTTCATGTTTTGCCAAAGTCAATTTTGCTTAATGATAAACTGAAAGGATTGATTTTGTGGCACAACAAAAAGTTGTGTCCACAAATGCAAATGCTTAAAGTTGAGAAAGTAAGGAAGAACAACAACAACAAAACTCGCACACGCAAGCATATACAGACACACACTCACTCTCACACTCTCTAATGAGAATTAACTTAGCATGTTGTGTTTCATATAAATTTTTTCTATTTATGAAGTCGGCAACATTTGAATGTAACCGTATCTTTGTGGCGCCATGTTCCCACCACAGAAGCAGACTGCTACTTTATGTGCGATATACTAGCCTATCGGCCGACCGCCACAATCTGAGTGGCTCGTAGCTTACAATGATCAAGCGCCCAATTTAAAAAATATTATGTTTTCATAAATTGTTTGGTTTAATAATATCATTTACGTTTGTAAGAATAGTAAAAAATGAAATACATGTAAAATTGTTGATTCAAAATTAGAGAAACTTTTAATAAAGAACATGTTAAAGAAAGACCTAAATGTGAACGTCGGAGTACCAAGGCTGCCACATCGTTTTCAAACCGTAGGTGGCTTTCACTGTTGTTAATTGATGTTTTTAATATATATTCTGCTATGTTTTGTTATTAGCATTTTTACTAAAACTATAGAACAGTGCGCAAAAAAAAGAAAATTAGTTCCTTTCAAGACAGTAACAGCTATTTTTTCTTTTTAAAAGTTGGCAGCACTGTTGACTGTTTCGTGTGTGTGTGTGTGTGTGTGTTGGTTGAACGATTCCGATACATCTGTAAACTTTACGCGGCTTTCAGTCCGAGGCCGAAACTTGTTCCTGACGCGCGTTTTAGGAGTCGCGGCGTTTAAAAACGCTTTCTTCATTTGTTTCATTCTCTTTCACACATTTTGGCGTTGAAAATTATACATATGCAATATCTCAAGTGTACACAACAACTACAATAACTAAAAAAGGAGCAATAAAAATTACAAAAAAACGGAATAAAATTTAAATACACTTAATAAACTTTAGTTAATTTTAAAAAAGTGTGCAATGATAACTATTAAATAAGAGAATATTTTGAAATGGGCCAAGCCCAAAAAAAAACTTTTTGTTTTCATTTTTATATAATTTACATAAATAAATAAAGAAAAAAAAAACACTAAGCGGCAAATAAATTAACAAATAAAGTGAATTTGTGCAATAATTAGAAGATTTCTTTAAGAAATTAATAAGTGACAACAACAAAACAAATATTAATTAAAAATAAAAATTAAATATAGCTAGTAAATTTCATACATAATAATAATAAACACTTATACAACCAATAAGAATAAAAGGAGAGAAGAAGAAGCGATAAAATCTACGCCATTTTGTACCACTACAACAACAAAAGGGGAGACCTCACACACAAACACACACGCACACACACCCGATTCACGCTCATTTACCAATACCAAGGCGAGCGGTGTGGATGTGTGTAGACTACAATGTGGAGACCTTGAATTAGAAAGGAAAACAAACAAAAACGATTTGCCGCCGAATTCTCAACTAGAAAAAAGAACACCCACCAAAATTTGATTTAATATGTGCAACGAATAACAGCAGCAAAAAAGATCGCGCAAATAAATAAAATACAGCATCCCACCTGAAATTCGCCCCCAACAACATCAACAACAGCTACAAGCAAACACACATACACACACAAGTGAGTGTCCAGTGTTGAACAACAACAACAAAAACGATACCAATAAAAGGAACTTCAAATATTCGACAGCATTTCGTTTTTATTGTATTGCGAAATATAGCCCCAAATTTTTTGGGCATGGAAACGTGGAGAAAAAGGCGTCGTCAGGAACAAAGCGAAGAAACAACAACAACAACTGCAACCATGCGAAGAATGAGGATAAAAAGAGAAGCGACGACAACAAAAACAATAACAACACCAGGATTAATCATTACATGGTCACAGTTTGTTGTTGTTGTTGCTGTTGCAGCGCTGCTAAATTGCCTCGTCTGTCAAGGTAAGTAAGAAATTAATGTGTGAATTTGTGTGTGTGTGCTCACAACTCTCAAGATGTACTAGATCAGTTTAGAAGAAACGGTAACCGTCCAGGCTTCCAAGCATGGAAGCAAGGGCGTACGCAGGACGAAAATTAGTGGGAGGGTAAAACAATTTTTTTTAATATGTATTTTAATACTATGTGTGCCCCAAAGTATATATATTCTTCATCAGCACCAACAGTCGTGTCGAGGATCACGCTCTTGCTTCAAAGGATGGTTTCCTCTTTCTTCCTCCCTTTTTACTTTCGTCAACATTAAATCCAGTGTTGCCAGTTAATTTATTTACAAAAGTCTAAGTCTAGCATATTTCAGCATTTTTCAAAATTTCTGTACTTAAGTGTTGCTTACTTGCTGAATAATTTGGGCAAACACCTTATGCGAGTGTACTTAAATCGCAATAATTTAGATATGACTGCGAATTGTCGAAGTAAGACGCAATATTCCAAATACAATTACCAATAGCTCAACTGAACCCATTGAAGCACCATTTGGCAAGGTCTTAGCCACTTCAAAGTTGCCAAGTTGCCAAGTTGCTCACTTGAAACCTGCCCACAAAATAATAATAATGAACATCAAATGTATGTATCTCAGCGTTTTTGTAGTCTTAATAAGTTGATGCGTCATTTCCATAGCTATACAGATTTTTAATAGTTTTTTACAAAATGAAAAACAACTTTTTAACGCCTTTTCAAAGCAATTCATCTGTCAATTGTCAATAATATGAGAAACTATCAAATTCCCTTTTTTTCGTTATATAATTTTATTTGTTGCTATTTAATTAAGACAAGCTTTAAGCTTGTATAAAGCTTGTCTTAATTAAATTTGAAACTTTGTAATCTAAGTTTATGCAGCATCTCTGGACATGTTAATAAATGGGAATAATGCAACAATGTCACATTAAAATTTGCAATTGGAAGATCACGATTTTATTGTAGAATTTATTCTGATTTTTTTCCAGCATATTATATTCCAATTTATTTACTTTCATTTCTTGGTTTACTGGTTTATAATATGTATAAGTTTGTATGCCTAATACATATAATTCTGAAATTCATTTAAAAATTGAAATAAAATAATAATAAACAAATTTCCATATTTTTTTTTGTTTGTAGCTATTTTGCCTTCTCTACGTGGCTAAATAAATTATTTCAATTATGACTAACATTGTGTGTGTTATGCTAGTGCGCAAAAAGATGCCGCTAATTGTTAAAACAACTCACAAGCAGCGGTAAAAATTATTAGAAATCGATTGTAATTTGCTTTAATGAGCTAAATTCATGTTGAAGATCTATGACATGTATTACATGCTTGTTGATTTCAGCCTCATAATTACCGCTAAATGGTACGACAATCGCTATAAAACTCTTTGTCCTGACTCACTCACTCTCTGACTGATCATTGCACAGCCAAAACCAAAAGACCTAGGAGACTGAAATTTTCACACAACATAGCTGAGGCAATTTTTTCGTGCAATATATATACATATATATAATAGATATCTCTTATTGGGGCTCTAGCGCTTTAGATTTAACGATCAGTTAATAAATGTGAATTTAAAATCAAAGAATAGCCATTGTCTATTTTGTTAATATTAGTATAATACATAAGTCTGCGGCTGCTGCTTTAGCTGCTTAATTACCATAATTAGACGCGGCCCAGAGGGGCAGCAGACAATGTAAGGTTGTCTTTTGGTTCATTGAACCATTGACACCGCTGACGATTTGGTCACGCAATTGGTCAGCAGCAAAACAAAGAGAAAGGGAAACACAACAAATTATAATAAAATCTGAGATTCACACGGGCTTTTGGTTTTTATTCTTTCATTAACCACTATGTTGTGTAAAATTATAGTAACAGTTGTGCTCCGAATTCTAATTTCGCCATAATTTCATAAAATAGCCATTAGCATACTTTTTTTTTGGATTTTAAAATTTGTTATTCTTATATGAATGCATAGATTTTCTTAAATTAGTGTAATCATGTAATTCTTTAATAAATATTTCATTAATAAAAAATCCATAAGCAGGAGCTTTTTTTTTAGTATATTTTAAATGTGGGAATTACTTCTTAAAAAACAGTTGTAGCAGTTTTTTCTTAAGATTTCAGTTCCTTCATTGAATTTGTAAAATTATTAATGTTTGTAAGCTCATTGTTTTTTTCCTATTTAAATATTATTTGTATAGTACTTAAATTCGTTTGTCTTATTTCCCTTATTAACAATAAAAGCGTATAGCATAATGAATTGCAGACAACCAGTGTAATTTTTTTAAAAATAAAAGAAATATTTAAAAAGTCCAAACAAAAAATTTGTAGTGGATAGAGACCATTAATATGTTTTGCTTAATGAGCCGCATTTTAAGTAGCACAATTTTCGATTTAATTGCTTGCCGCTGAGAATAAATAATAATTTATGTTCATGAATTACTTGTCGCATTATGCAAAACAATGCGAGATAAGACATTAGAGAGGCCAATGAACCGCAACAAACTAAATCATTCATATCTCTGTCGCTCTGGACATGCTGAATAGCATTCAACTGATGGAAAAACGGTAAAAAAAAGTGCGAGTAGTGCCAAAAAGTGAATGGTGTAATGTGTAGTGTGTAAACCGGTTGACGACTGTCGGACTAAACAAATGTGGCTATATCTTGTCATACTTGGCTTACAGTTCCCATACATACTCGTACTGGCAACTTGGCCCAAAAGTTACACATCAAGAGGTAGCTGAGACTTGGCTGGTTTTATGGCGAGTGTTTTGCAGCTGGGTCACTCGGCCCACACCGTCAGTTACGTAACCCGACCGTCTTTTCAGAGAAGAGAAGAGAAGAGAAGCAAAAAGCTCAACTATTAAACTAAAATGCACAAGCGCAGTCGTTGTCGTTGAACTCAATTCAAAAAAAAAGAAACGCCATGCAGTCTCCTCGTCTTGGCGGCTAATTAACGTGGCCCAAATAAGAGCCAGTATCGAAGTATGCATACACCTTCAAAATAAATCTCTCACAAGTCTCACAAAATTTTGACTTATAAAGTTGCTAGATCCGAAATCTGACTAGCTTCAAACTTTCATAACTTTATTAAAACTGAACCGATTTTCAAACGCAATGTCATTTTGATCATGGTTTGGTCTTTAAATTCATTCTGCATTCAAATTTGATGTATTTCATTAAAAAAAAAATATTGCCCTCTGGATCTCGATTTCAATGCTAAGGGTCCCCCCTTTGAATTTTCGAAAATTCAAAATTTTAAATCTCAAGTTTGCACTTTTAATTAACTCCCTATATAGTAATTAGTATAAAACAACACTTTAAATTTGATTCTGAGACCCTTCAAATTTCTGTAAAAAATCATGTCAAATCTGACAAAAATTTTGACTTGTAAAGTTGCTTGATTCAAAGTCTGACTAACTTCAAACTTTCATAACTTTATTAAAACTGAACCGATTTTCAAACTGAATTTCATTTTGATCATGGTTTGGTCTCTTAATTCATTCTGCATTTAAATTTGATGTATTTCGAAAAAAAAATATCGCCCTCTGGATATCGATTTCAATGCTAAGAGTCCCCCCTTTGAATTTTCGAAAATTCAAAATTTTAAATCTCAAGTTTTCACTTTTAATCAACTCCTTATATAGTAATTAGTATAAAACAACACTTTAAATTTGATTCTGAGACCCTTCAAATTTCTGTAAAAAATCATGTCAAATCTGACAAAAATTTTGACTTGTAAAGTTGCTTGATTCAAAGTCTGACTAACTTCAAACTTTCATAACTTTATTAAAACTAAACCGATTTTCAAATGGAATGTCATTTTGATCATGGTTTGGTCTCTTAATTCATTCTGCATTTAAATTTGATGTATTTCGAAAAAAAACAATATTGCCCTCTGGATATCGATTTCAATGCTAAGGGTCCCCCCCTTTGAATTTTCGAAAATTCAAAATTTTAAATCTCAAGTTTTCATTTTTAATCAACTCCTTATATAGTAATTAGTATTAAACAAACAAAACAAACAAACATATTTCTGTAAAAGTCATGACAAAGCGGCCAAAAGGTGCGATTTTAAGGCTTTATTTCATTATGTGTGTGAAAGTGCTGTGGTACCAGTCCACAATTCACAATCCACAATCTACAGTCCATAGCTGTCCCATAGCCATCACTTTAGCCATCACTATCGCCATTATGACAGAATGCGTGCTGTGAATATTGAATGGAATTACACTTACTAAACAAGTTTAACGCTTTAACACTCGGTCAATCTGTCTGTCTATGTATGTATGTGTCTCTCTTGTTATGTGGTTATAAATTCAATAAGAGTGCAAATCATTTGATTTTAATGTTTTGTGTTGCATAAGTCAATTGATGTGGCATCAAAACGGTGTGAGCCTGCTTTTAAAATCAATTTAAAATATTGACTATGTAATCAGGACTACAAAATCAAAAGAAAACATGTTTTATATATTCCACAAAAATTGCATACCTTTAGGCTGCCTTCTGAAAGTTCCGGAAAAATTAAAAAAAATATTTTTTAAGATATATTTTTAAGTAAAATGAAATGTCCAACTTCTTCCACAAATGTCAGTGAATTATTATGCCAACAAATATAATTTATTGATGTATTCAATGTCAGCTATGAATTGGTTTAAAATGAAAGCTAAATTTTGTACAAAAATAATTTATTATAATTATTTTTAGTTGGACAATGTGGTATTTCAGATAAAATCCAATTGGAGGTCATATCTGAATCTATGCCATTCAGCAAGAAGACTAAAATTAATTCCAAATTGAATGTCAATTAGTCTGCTCACATTGAAGCCAATTAGAAGCCGTTTGCTGCAACTTCGATTGATATCATTTTTATTTTTGGTAGTTGAATTGTTTGCAAGGGGCGTTACACTAACCAATAAAACAGTGAAACCAATCTGGTTATGTATTTAACTGTTTGACATTGAGTAGCAATGTCTTGATACGCTATTGAGATTGCGATTTGTGATCGCTGCGTTGACAAGCTGAGAAGTTTGGGGAAAAGCGGAAAAGCTGACAAGCTTATCGCATATTTGCAGTCAAACTAAACGAATAAAACTTCAATTTTAGCGAGTTTCCGGCAATGTAATCTAATTCGCACCAGCTACAGCACATGCACTGAAAGAAAAGAGCGACTTCTATCATCCCAACATTCATCTTACATATTTTCTGCTTGAAATAAAACCATTTTAAGACCAAATTACTAATATTAAGAATAATCATATAAAAAATCTGAAATTCGCGAATATTACTGACTTTCCTCGAAAAATTTATTTTGAATTTTAAAACCTGTCCTATTAATTGCTGTTTTGAGTATTTGAGTTCTTGTTTTTGAAAATATAAAAATTTTTTATTTTACTATTTGAAATTTTTTTTGGCAGTGTGGCAGTGGGTGGAAAAGGGGAGGTGGCTGCATGTATCACTCTCATTTCACGTGTGTAGTTCTAATGCCACGCAGATTGTCGAGCAATTTGCAGAGATTAAATTAGCTGAAGCGTGCGCTGCGAAAGCCAGAAACATTCGCAGTCGTTTTTCTTCTCGTTGTTGGTGTTGGTGTTACAATTGTTATTGTTGTTGTTGTTAAGGGCTCCATGTCAGTGGCTGTGGTTGCATATGAAACCACCACCAGCTGTGGTAGAATAGAGCACTCGCGTGCGACTGAGACAGCAATGTCTGTGCGACTTTTGTGTGGGTGTTAATGTGCCACGCCCATGCCCTCAACTTCCAGCTGTGTCCTTCCACTACCCAACCACCCAACTTGCGGCAAATGTTTTTCTCTGATGTTGCCGCGCAAAATTTTCTAATCTCTACGAATTGTACAGCTTTCCTAGAATCCCCAGTTGCAACTTTACCTCTCCCTTCCCCTCTCTCTTTGACTGTCCTACAAAACACATTGAAACTTTGTGTACATATTTGAGTTTCATTTCGTTTGTGGTTTGGTTTTCGGCAACATGAAGTCATAAAATTGAAACAAATATATATATATATATATATATATACGTATATACTCTCTAATGCGTATTGTGATGTGAGAATTGCGTGCTGTGAGTTGACTTCCTGCTGAGTGGTAACGCCCTCTTCTTCGACTCAAATCGAAAAGGGGCGGACGAGCGGAGCGTGTCGCTTACAAATTTCCCGCGAGTGTTGCCTGCATCCCTGGCAAAGATATAAAAGTAATCTACAACCTGCCAATTTAATAATTTTACTTATTTGATATAATAAGCCGATGTGGGTATAAAAATATGATACGCTGGGATGCTATTCTGAGATCCCTAACAATCAGGGATAGTCCCTGTCCCCTGATAGTCAATTTTTAGCCAATTCCAACACATACTATGCAACTAAATGGGTTTCCCAGTGATTTTTAAAAAATTTTTTTTTTTAAATTTCGTATTTTAGAAATCCCAGACTTTTTATTCTTTTTCAGATTTAAAATTTTTATTTTTATCCAATACCAATAAATATTATTGCTAGTTAAATTTGATTTTTCGTTTAAATTTACCATGTAAATTTTTTTTGCGGACTACTTTTAAATTCCAAAGAGTTGTCTCAGAGCTACCTGAGTTGACCTCAGGTATACAAATAATTAACCCAAGGATTATAAGTACAGGGCTTGAATAGTAATATTTTGTTGCCTAGCCAAAGGCGTCTGATTTTGTCAATGACTTATAATTCTCAAACAGTTCTAGTAGTCAGACTCTAGAAACCCAGTTGTTGAGCTAAGAAAAGCATACTTACCTGGCGTAGAGGTTAACCGTGATCACGAAGGCGGTTCCTCCGGAGTGAGGCTTGGTCATTGCACTTTCGGCTGAGTTGACCTCTGCGATTATTCCTAATGTGAATAACTCGTGCGTGTAATTTTTGGTAGCCGGGAATGGCGTTCGCGCCGTCCCGACATGATTAATAAATGTAAACAGTAGTATTCAATTTTGAAAGTGAATAGCTATTAAAATATGCTGAAGGAAGTACCAAAACTCAAGGTATTTAGTGCAATCCTTTCCCGAAGTGATCCCGATTGTATAGCTATTTTTCACAGTAAAAGAGCTCGTATCGTATACATCCAATTTAAAACAGAATTTTAAGATATTTGCGCATGCTTTTTGTATTTATGGATAGAAATTAATGCAGAAACGAGATTTGGGTTGCTATTCTGATGGAAGTTAATTTAAAACCGATGACTGCTGTTAATAGTGATCTATATTAATTTTTTTATAGTTTAAAATGTTTGTGTGGAAACATTTGTGATTTTCCGAAAATTTCTAGTACAAGTGTATTAAAGGAAATGGGAAATAATCCGATCCTTGAAGGGTTTTTTTAATAGTTAGGTGAGAAACCAGCGAAAGGATATAAATAATTGCGGCTATCCAGCTGAAAAATAGTAATTTAAATAAATGTTCACTAAGAAAAGAGAGAGGCAGTTAAATCCATCGATCATTGGCACCATAAGGATGCCAGACCAACCGAAGGAATATCCAATCCATTCCATTTGATGGCATTCATTAGCCGGTTTTCTTTTGGTTTTTTGCTTCGAGTCCAACCTTCATTTCTACGTTTTCTTATTTATTTATCATCATTTATTAAGAGAAAAACGGGGCAAGTCTTAAAGTTGCCATGATTTTGGCGAAAGCAAAAGCAAAGAAAAGGCATCCGAAAATTGTCGCTGTCAGATTACGGTGCAATATTGCTTCCAGTTGCCATATCCTGCTGCCTTTCCGCCTAAATTTACGCCCTTCTCTGTCCAAGGACGGAGGACAAAGTAAAGGAGGGAATGAGAATTTTTTTCCCCCTCGTTGTTGGCTTTGACACAAGCAACAATTTACTCGGTTTCAGGTTAAAGTCATATCGTTAGCATTAACGCTTTTTGATTTTTATTGAGTCAGCTAAATTTTATTCGATTTGCTATCCATACACACGCACAAAGAGTGAGTAGAAGGGCATCCTCCCTGTCAGCAAAAAGGGAGTCGAGAGACATAGACAACAACATTCCTGAGGGAGGAATATTTTCATGCTCTTTAATGATGCTCGACTGGGCGACCAACCAATGAACCCGCCAGCCTTGCCAGGCATTTTGGTAAGAGGATAGAGGAGAGGGAGGACAACCTGCTTTCCGGGTGGAAGTCTATTTGGGAAGTAAATGAAAATTTGATTTGGAATTTCGTGCGTTGTACATGCGGAACGGAACGAAGACAACAACATGATGAGGATGCTGATGACGACGTCAAAGTCGAAGATGGGCATGTGATAAAATAAATTACGGCCAGATTAGTGCGAATTTAATTATCATTTGTTCCTTTGATGTAGCGCCCGTTCAAATAAATAGAATAAATATAGAGATTATAAGACTGTCAGCTCGACATTTATAACATCGTTATCGTTATCATTATCGTTATCCCTGCATCCTGTACCCTGTTCCCTGCTCGACAGCGTACTAATTGCAATTGCTACCTGAACAAGTAAAACGAAGCGAAATTTGTAGCCTACTTTCGGGAGCAATTGCTTGTAGGCCTGCTTGTAATTCTCAAACAGTTCTAGTAGCCAGACTATGGAAACCCTGATGTTGAGCTAAGAAAAGCATACTTACCTGGCGTAGAGGTTAACCGTGATCACGAAGGCGGTTCCTCCGGAGTGAGGCTTGGTCATTGCACTTTCGGCTGAGTTGACCTCTGCGATTATTCCTAATGTGAATAACTCGTGCGTGTAATTTTTGGTAGCCGGGAATGGCGTTCGCGCCGTCCCGACATGATTAATAAATTTACTATAACTATATGTTTTAAAAATAGGCAACAAATAATTAGTTGCTCAGAATCACAAATAACAGAAAAGAGTATAAATTTACAAAGTAAATTACGAAAGAAATTTAGAAAGAAAGTATTTTGGTGCACTTTTTGAATTTCAGATAATTAATAGTTAAAGGTTCATTTACCATCTACAATCTGGACAATTGCGTTCGTCTAGCAAAATCTGTTCCATCGCACAAATGCTGACATTGTAGCTGCAAGACAAGGCTGTAAATCCGCTTATTTTTTTTGGGAAGCTTCTCAATGGTTGCCTGTGGTTACGGCTTTCAGCAGAGGTTTCTGTAGTTACAGTCCCACTTCCCTTTTCTGTAGCTACTGCCCCACTTCCCGCATCAATGATATGTTGACGCACTTGCAATTGAGGGGAGTATACGGGCAAACCCTTTTCGACAGACAGACAGTCAGACAGCTATGCAGATATTTGGTTAAACTGATGATATGATACTACGCAACCCCTGTTTAGAGTTGCCCCCTTTGATAACCATGGTTACCAGTTAATTTATAGAGCTTATGTTGTCTGCAAATGGTTCAGGTTTACGGTTGCATCTCTTCAAACTCTGCTCTTAAATGTGATTAGTCGCTGGAGAGATGAAGAGTTTTATGGACTTTAACATCCCCTAGGTGAATGTTAGAGTTTCAATTTATGGTCCCTTAAATTTTCTATTGAAATGTGGGTCACATTTCGCTAGTTTCAATCAATTTCTTTCAACTGTCAACGTCTTTGCGTAGTACCTTATCAGTTTTATTTCTTTTCTAAAAATCTTATCATTTTCAACGACGTACACTTCAGTCAGTCAGCTAGAAGAAAGATATACATGGGCAATGGACTATTATTTGCTGCTGTTCTTCTATTTTCCACTCTTCTGGCACTGTCAATGCCCATCTCCGTTTTCAACGTTATTAACAACTAGAAAAAGAAGAGACGATGACAGCCTTAGGCTCGGACTGAAGCACAGTTCGTTAGTTCGTCCCCAACCCTACACTAAAAAAAAAAATATATTACTCTCAATTTAGAAATTCGTTTAATAATCGATTTTATTTTTTCTTGAAAGTTGTGTTATTTGGTGTTCCGCATATTTAGAAATTTATTTTCATTGACATTTGGTTAACGTTTTATGAAAATTCGACCCAAAGCATTATTTTCTTTAAGAATTATCCATTCTGATAAATGAAAAAAAGTTTTTTTTTTGGTGCTCCACATTTTAAGAAATTTATTTTCTATTAACAATGTTATTTGAGAATTATTGAAGCTAAATTTTCTGGCTGTCAGGGGAACATACATATTTTTTTTTTGAGTGTAGTTAGAATATTGGATATTATAAGGGGTACGTTGACGTGCTCGTCATCACATTGTATAAATATCCTCGAGCACGTATATTTGATGGAGACACGTGCTGCATATTTGCGGGGCAAGTCCAAATCTTTAGAGATTAATGCACGCATTAGTAGATTTAATGCATATTACGTTGAGCGTACGTCCTTGTCGCCCTTGTCATCCTTGTTGCCCTTGTTCGTACTATATTGTGGCTGCTGTTGCTATTGGTATTGGTATTTGTATTTGTATTGGCCTTTGTATTTGTAATGGTGTCGTTACCTTGGCTGCCTTCATCATTATCATCATCATCACCCATTGTTGTTGTCGATACTCGTACAATTGAGACATTCTGGGGAATTCCCTGGCATCATTTGTTGAGCTATCTCCATTCCCGGTTCCCCTTTACGTTTCCCTTAACCACTTTGGAGTAACATTGACTGTGGCACAGAGTGCTGAAACTACAACTAAAATAAGTAACAACAACTAGCCTTGTCGAAACGACCATTTAATACACTATTAACTACTTATTATTTAAATCAAAACTGTTTTGACAAAATTTCAGATTCCTCGGTCTGACCGTTTGAGCTCCACAGTTAGTTAGTCATGTGTTGATATATATTAACAAAATACAAATTATTATGTAAAGGTTTACAAATATTTTTAGTTAAAAAACGCAATCGATTTCTTTCACAAGGAATAAATATCTAAAAAAAAGGGTATACTTAGAATTATTAGCTGGAATCCGCATTGCAGAAATTTATTTCTAAATGATATGAACCCTTTGCTTCTATACTTCATATACTTTATGGTAGATACAATTGATAGTATTTTTTTTTAATTTTGTAAGCTTTGCTTCAAATTCAGTATTTATCAATGTTTAAACATTTTTGCAATACATCTCCAATGTGTAGTCTGTATTCCCGTGTAGAATTTCTATCCCTTGAAGCTCCAAGCATTGAATTTCAATAAATTTCATGGTTTTCAATCAATTTCATGGCAACGTGGCACAGCGGGGTAGCAACAACTCCCCAAGGAGTTGTCAAGGGTATTGCAAACAGAGTCCATCATCATCTGCATCATGATGAACATCATCAAACATTAACATCATTCCCATTCCCATTCCCATAACCATTCCCTTTTCCATTGTCAGTCTCATTATTATTCAGCAGCATATGATAGCCAGTTGAGTTAAGAACTATGTAATTCTGATGGAGTAGGAATACTGTAAGCTGCATTTTTAGACTAAGCAAAACTTTTTGCAACGTGCAACGTGCAACTTGCAACGTGCACTTTTTGTGTAAGAAAGTTTTTGAGAAAGCGGATTAATTTGTAAAGCAACTGACTGAAGTTCATTTGTTTTTGGAGATTCCAAATCTTAGGATTATGAATACGACATTCCTTTTGAGTAACTGCAGCTGTAACTAAGTAGATGTATCTGTATCTGTATCTGTGTCTATATATATTTGAAAGTTACTTTTAGCTGCAATAAAGTTGCTAAAGCTTTAAATGTGAGTGCCAGATTTACACACGTTCTTGGTCAAAATAATATGCACACCAGTATCACTTGTTATGCAACTGAGCTAATATCAATTTAGCATAATTTTAGTTTCTAAAGTTGCCCAAACCTTATCAAATAATTGTGATATAAACTGATTTAAAAAAAAGGTTTGAGAATAAAAAATCATTAATTAACTTTTTTTTTAAAAAAAGAGTAGTTCTTAATTCCTCCAAAAGTTCGAATTTCAATTAACTATATTTCCTAGATTTTTACAGTAAAAAAATATTTATGAACTTAAAAGCTAAATTTTTTTTTCAATATCTTAAGTGTTTATCAATAAAAAAAAATTTTGGAATACTTTTGAAAACTTTACACTATTCTGAAAAACTGGTTTTTTAATATTCTTGTTGAGGTGATCTTATACTTTTGAACTGGAGTGCACTCATACTCGTTGAGTAAAACAAATCATATTAATTCACGGTCTTCGTCTTCTTCTTCTTGCTTTACACTTTACAGCAGCCGGCCGTGCACCACCAGAGCCGTACTATGGTCGCTACATTGGGCAGTTTACAAACTTTGCGCACGGAATTAAGGTGAGTAACTCATCAAATGCGAATATCAATTTTGTAATGTAAGGATGCTGAAAACTTTTTGATATTCACAGGGTTCCATCTATGCGGTTGATGAGTCGACGCTGTTTGTTAAATCCTTTGCCTACGACGGCACCGGACCGGATGCCTTCTTCTGGGTGGGCAAGACGGCACGACCATCACCCGAAGGATATATTATACCCTACCCAGAGGAATATAAAGGACCGTATGTATTACAATGAGAAGATTATTATTTAGTTAGTGATGTACATTAAAACGGAACATTGAGTTTAAAATTGGGCTTAACATTGAGTTTAAACATCACCAATGAAAATATTGTATTATCGATTTATCGAGAAAGCTACACTACACTTCATCTGTTTTTTATGTATACATTAAAATATTGAAAAAATTGGGAAATGATCTAATTTTTTGCGTTAATTTAGGCACACAATTTATTTGTATTTTTTAGAACTCTTTGTATCGATTTTGTTGCGTGTTGGAAATAATTTTTAGTATAATACAATAGAAAAGAAAGATTTTTTTGTATAAAGTGAGGATTTTTTCACTTCATTCATTGCCAGGGAAAAACATCGAGTTAAATTACTTAAAAATTGCATCCTTGAATGCGATTTATCGATGCTTCCATGTTTTTTTACATCACTAATGCATTGAAAATGATTGAATTTTTGGCTTTTTGGCGGCATTTGTTCGGTTTTTGCCGGCTGCTCAAGCGCAACGGGGTCCATTTCCTAACTGTGAGTGTTTGTGTGTGTAAGTGAGAGCGAGTGTGTGTGTGTGTGCGTGCCACATGTATCCTTGCAGATTTTACGTTACGCACGGTTGACAATGAAACCACTTTTAAAAATTAAAAAACATTTTTCATCTTGGGCTGCCATTTGCGAAGTCGCCTTCGTTCCGTTTAACGCTTTATTGTGGTTGTTGTTGTTGCTGTGGTTGTGGTTGTTGTTGCTGTGGTTGTGGTTGTTGTTGGTGTTGTCGCTTCGTTGCCTCCTAATGCGAAAAACTCATTTATTTCTTTACGTTAGATCTGCGGTCATATGTGTATATATATCTGTATATACATATACATGCATGTATGTATGTTCAACAGCAAACAATGAAAGCCACAACAGCGACAGTGACTGAGGCAGAGGCGGCGACTGAGGCAGCGACACAACCACAAGTGCATATGCCAGTGTTGCCAGAATTTCAAGAACTAAAATAGCTAATTTTTTGAAAAAAAAAAGAAATGTAAGCAATAGATAATAAATTATTAAAGCTGCTTGGAAAACTTTTATTAGTTTTATATTATTGAAAAGTCCAGATTATAGATTTCTTATTAAAATACAAAAGGTCTTTCGGATCTTATATAATACAAAGCAACAATGATATTCCCTTGATATCTATGAAATTATTGAATCTTTTATATTATCAAAATATTTGTTGAATTTCGAAATCATTTGTACTTAATTTTTTAAATATTATTCAACATTTTTAGTTCTTAACTTTGAAAACTGCTATCAAAATTTTGCAGAATCCGTTATATTCCCGTATACACATCTTGTTTTCTAATTCAAATATTTATAACGAAATTCTTTTCAATTTTAAAAAATCTTAATTATGCTCTCTTTCCCCAAAAAATTTATTATACAGATTTTCTTAAGTATTTTAAGTTACCTGGTAATCTGGAAATGTAATACAATCCATTTTAAAAATCTACATTCAGCTTTTAATAGCTAACATGGCAGCACTGCTGTGAAGTCGACACAAGGTTAAGCCGCACTACTGTGTATTTTTATTTACCTTGCCTTTTTCTTCTATTTTCCATCTTATCCTCCCATATTTTCGTTTATCCTTCGGCCACTTGAACACACTAAGCTGGGCTGAGCTGAGCCGCAGTTGCCGTGTCCCGTGTTGCATGTTGCATGTTTCGTGCCCCTCATCTTATCAGAGCTTATCAGAGTGCACTGCGATTCACACAATTTGTCGTCATTTGGCTGCTTAGGCATTCCCACAATTCGCATTAGATATTAGACATTAGCTAGGGCATTGCATATTTCTTTATCATATTCATTTAACTGAGCTAATCGCATGCCAAGGTTAAGATCAAGTGCCACCTTTTTATCCACTTGTCATTGGCATTTAGTCATGCCCCTGAAAAACGTAAACACATTTATTTAAAATAGCCAAGATTTTTATTTCTTTTTCAATGACAACTCAATGCAAAAATGTCACGTTCCACGTGCCAAACAGAAAATAAAGAAAGCAAACAGCAGCACGACATGTGAATGGAATATATGCAAATTTTCCTGTTATTTTATTAACTTTTATTTTCAATATGCGACAATCAGACATGTTATTTAAAGTGATATCTAAAATCATATAAAACAGCTCTGAGGTTTGCTGACGAAAATAGAGCATACTTTCAGGATTGTCTAAATCTATCTCGATAGTATACGAAAATTATAAAATAATGAATGAATAAAAAAAAAAATAGATCAACAAAGCAGAAATACAGCTCTTATCTAAACAAATCAATTTCAATATTAAAATAGTCAAATATTAATATTTGGTGCTAACTACTAACAATGATAACAAAAAATTATAGTAGGAATTTTAAATCTAAATTAATAAAGCAAATCGTTACGGTTGCCTTTAAAATAATATAGCTTTTATATGAGAAACTACTTAAAAATAAAATTAATTCAAACTCTTATCGGAAAAGATTTAAAAATGTTTACCGTTTGATATATCTTCGATTTATTGCTATCCTTCTATTCAAATTAACCTATTTATCATATAAATAATATACATATTTATTTAAAAATTGTTGACTATAATTTAAGCAAGCTTTGACAAGTTTAAATTCATTGTGAAAATGAAGAAAAAATATGTGTTTGATAGGATTTAAAAAAATAAAAGTATGTAGGTGATGTTTCCAAAAAGAATGTTATTGAAGAAAATTTTTGATTTATAAAAATTGGCCTTAACAAACATTTTTAAACAAAAGGTTTTGAAACGTTTTTTCCCCTTTTAATATTGAGTTGAACGCGCGGTTTTTCGCGGGGAATGTTGTTGTTGTTGTTGCTGCTGCTTGATGACGTGTATATGCCCATAAAGGCAACTCAAAAAGCAAAACTCCCACTCTCAACTTGTAGCTTCCACCTACCCATTTTCCTACTCAGATCCAACTTCATATTGTAATCGACTTTAATGCGTTTCATTGTTGATGCCACGTGCCGAGCTTTATTAGTTCAATGTATAACACTGGCATGCCTCATCCTCATTCCCATTCCCTTCCTCATTCCCATCCTTATTCCCATCCTCATAGTACTCTACACACCGCCTCAAAGAGTGTAGCAGAGCACTACACTGTGGGAAATATTCTCATTTTTTTTGGTTTAAATTAATAACTCGAGAAGTAATCCACTATTTAGTATTGGGCATATATTATCAATGTGTGGAACTAATTTTGGAATCTGCGATATAAAAGTTATGTAGGTTTTGGTGTGATATTATTTTACTTACTTTTTTGGTTAAATATTATAAAAACCGAACAGTTGTAACATATAGAAACAATTGGAATTATCGATCGGAAACCTTGTTTTTCATATATTCATGCCTATCTCACCTTTGATTGGTAATAAATTTTTCACATTTTGAGCAACATTGGACATATTTTTTTTTTTTGAATTTTTTTTCTTTCTTAACTTTTAATAATTTTATTATTTTAATAATTCCACACACAAGTAAGCTTATAGTGCTTTATCGTTTAGAGATATCGGTAGTTAAACCATCTTTTTTTTTTTGATGGAACAAAAAATTATGAAAAATGAATTTATTCCAGTAAAAATGTGAAAATTGCCCATAGTGGCATCCCTGGGACGGAACGAGAAGCGTCGCTGTAGCGATTGCACGCTTTTACGCTTTCAGACACACACATTACCCCTGCCACAATTGACTACATGCCACATGCACCTTCTTCAATGTTCAGCGGGGTAACAGATGAACAGGGAACAATGAAAGGGCGGGGGGCATGGCTGGTAAGGGGGTTCTACGCAAATGATTTCTATATTATTATGTGGCGCCCGTGTTGAGTGCCAACTATAGCATACATTTGGGCGCATTTATTGTGTCTAATGATTTAGATATTTATATGCATATGTATAGTTATGAATTTAGATACCTTCCACATACAGATAAATGCAGCTGATTGTTAAACTGCTGCGCTGCACTCGCTTAGTTTTTGAGTAATGTTAAATGACGTGGAGTGGGAGGAAGAGGTCGTGAGAAGTGAGCTGGAAGCAGCGATTTGTAAGGATCAAAGTGTGAGGAAGTGATTCTGAGGAGCAGACTGTAAGGAGCGTCTTTAAGAGGTGTGCGTTGTGAGGATCGACTTTTGGGGAGCGGTCTGTAAGAGCGGCTTACAGGGATCAAACAAAAAGAAGCAGGCTTATCAGTAGTTAAATGGGAGCAAGTTGTGAGGATCCTAATGTCAGGATCATAAGCACACTATAAGAAGAGACTGGAAAGGACCAGCTTGTTCACTCAAAAAAAAAAGAAGACCGATTTCTAAAATCAAGAACATTCATATGAAGACTATATTACTAATACTAAGAATATTAATCTAAGAAATCCAAATTCTTAATACAAGAATGAAAATCTTAAATTGTTAGGAAAGTTAAAATATGAACTATTTCATATAAAAAAAAATAATTTATATACTTTAAAAATAGTTTTTAATTTTTTTTTTTGATTTTATTTTTTTTTTATTTGAAATGTTCTCAAAACCAAGATATGTTTTCTTAATCTAAGAATTTTATGCGCTCGACTCATTTCTTAGAGTTTTGAGAACATATTTTTATCAGCTTAAGGATCAGACGGAGAGGAGCACGCTGTGAGGAGCGATTTCAAAGTAGTGAGTTGTGAGCAGTAATTTGGTGTGGCGAAATTGACAAGGCATAAGTTGTGACGAGGCGAGGCTGTGACAACCCTGTCTTCAGTTTTAGCTTCGGCTTCCTTCGTCTTGAGCGCCTGCCAATCAGCTTTAATTATATAACCCAACCGTTTAGTTGAAGGGCTGACTGACGTGACGTCGCAACGTCGCGCTGTTCACTTCTTTTTATGTTCACGCTCGCTTTGTTCCACTGTATGTGTGCAAGTGTGTGTGTGTGTCTGTGTGAGTGTCTCTGTGTGTGTCACAATAGATGCATCGAGCATAAGTAATTAAATTAGAATTTTTTTGAGTGAGTGTGAGAGAGAGAGATAGAAGCATGAAAGCGGCGTTGTGCTGATTAACGCCCCGTTGCCATGACGAGAAGGAGGATGAAAAGGAGAAGCAGAACGAGTTGGAGGATGAGAATATGGAGGTGGAGGTGGACGAACGCCCGTTGGCAGTTGCTCATTTGCATTTCCAACAAAACTCGTACAATGAAATGCATCACACTCCCCTTTTTGATACACCTCCCTTCCCTTCCATGGACTGCTCTCCTCTCCGCAGCCCTGCCCCTTCCCCTCTTGGAATGCTGATACTGATTTATGCTGATCTCATTAAAATGTGTTGCATGCAAAGTGGCAAAACGAAGTTTTTAGCTTTTGTGCCCATTGTCAAGCTGTACACGAGCAAAACGAGCCGAGACGAGCCGAGACGAAACACCTTCTCTCATCTCTCTCAGTGTTGCCCACTCTTCAAGTCCTAAAATATAAAATATATATACATTTAAAAATAAAAATATACTCCATTAAAGAATGGATTTTTAAATATGGTATTTGTTTTTTTGCAACATTTAATAAATAGCTAGAAAAAAGATAGAAAATTGGAAGAAAATCAGTTTAAAACTTTTTGAAATTTGACAAATGGGGTATAAAAATTGGTGAAATTATATGTAAATGGCAACTTCGATCCTATAAAGCATATATATTCTAGACCAGTATTAAAATTCGATTCTATTTAGTTCTTTTAGTTTTCTTTTCCGTTTTTATGAACACTAAGATTTGAAAGACTCGCAAAAAATAAAGAAATTGACTATATTATTCAATAATACTCTATAATCCAATTTATTAAAAACTTTTAGAAAAAATAAAATGTCCACAATTATACACAATGGTAAAATAATTTAAAAAATTTTGCTGTATATATTTTACAATTGTTACCCCAAATTGGCACTCGAAAAACCTCAGATTTGTCGGGAAAATAGCTGACTTGACAGCACTGCTCTCTGCTCTCACCCCTTTTCCTTCTGTCCTGCTCCGTCATTCATTGTGTTCATGTTAATCAACGTTGACAACGCAGCCGCAACACGCAAAAATGCGTTTTGCCATTTGACAACACTGGCAGCGTTTGCAGCACTGACTTTAATGCCTTTAACTTAATTAAGCCTGAACAAAAAAAAAAAAGTTGTTCAGCAATGCGACAATGCGGCTAAAAGTGGGTGGAAAAAGGGGACAAAGGGGCGAAAGGGGGTAGAGAGAGACAGTGAAAGAGATGCCTCAAGTAGTTGCGCCTGTTGCTGTCACTTTTTTGGAATGCCCCTTCCACACAGAAGAAGAAGAAGAAGAAGCACTCACATCCTGCAACCGAAATAAGTTTCAAACAATTGCCTGCTGCAATGAGCACAGATTCATAATCATGAAATGATTTGGTCCAACAATTGGGTTAAGGTTTTATTCAATTGAATTCTTCAACTATGATAGTCAATGTATAAATTTTAAAAATAATTATAACTACGTTGTTCTCTAGTGGACTCAAAATACAAAACCTTTAAAAAAAATTGAAAAATGGAGAAGACATCTTAACATTTTTCAATTTTTTCTATAATATTTTCAAAAATAATATTTCAAAAAGAATTTTCTAGAATTACAAAACTGATGGATTTAAATTAAAAATAATATTTTATGCAGAAATAGCTTAAATGGATAATATTTAAAAAGAACTTTAAAAAAATCAAAAGATTTCTGGTTGCATTCACTAAGTTTAACGCCCTAGCTTACTATATATTTACTTTTCTGCCAATATGCCTTCCAAAAATGTTTCTTTGTTTTCTGAGGGTTCGGTTCAACCTACATAAGATTTCATTATAATTATACAAGCAGCTAAGTTGTTTTCTTAACTTTATATGTATTAACTTCTTTTTATAGGCTTTATTCCGTATTATACTGGGTAGTTTCTAGTCGATCATTTGCTACGCTTGTGCCATTGAGTTGTGCGTCAAGAAGCATTGTCAGAAATTCGCCCCCTCAAAATGACATATTTTATATTTTCATATAAATTTAATTGAGTGGTTGTTGCCCGGGACTCATCTGTCTGTCTGTCGTTTGTTGTTGTTGTCGTTGTTGTTGTCACTTGTTGTTGGCTGTGACGTTGAATTAAACATTCATAATTATTTTAGAAATATATATGTATCAGTCACGCCACATAAAAAGTAGGAAGTATATATTTATTTATATTTATTTCGGGGGTGATTGAGCTTTGCTTTTGGGTCTAACAACTGTGTTAGGTACATATTTACTGTTGACTGTTTTTCTACCGACTTAACTCGATTTTATTGCAATTGTTGTGCACTTTTATTTTTCTCTCTTGTCAATAATTTGGAATTGTTAGTTGAGGCATGCAACAAGTTGTTGCAGCTTTTGCAATATTAAACGAAAATTGTGAATTCTGGCAAGTCAATAACTTATTGACACACTGAACTTTTGGGCTATCATTGTGGCCAAAACAGACAAATAAACAAGACAGCAGAAAAAGTAATTGTGGAAAAAGGCCGAAGAAATCGATAAATGCTTATGGATTTGTTTGCTGAGTGCATCAATAAATCTCGACTGAAGTTTCTGAATGTATCTGTAAGTGTGTATCTGTATCTTGTGCACGCACACAGCAAATCAAATAAAGTACAATACATAGACATGTTTGTTTTGGCAAACACAAAATACAAAAGTAGACGGAAGCGAGGAAGAGGGGGGCAAATAAGGACTTCAATCTGAAGATGTCCTGACAGCCAGACGAAATGAGAATGAATGTATCTGAGAGATACGTGCGTAGATTCGTTGCGCTGTTGACACAGCACCATTCAATTTGTTTTGGGCTCATTAAAGGTCAAATCTGAAGCTGAAACTGAAATTCGGAATCGGACAACGTCAGTTCGAGGGTGTAAATTAAGTGCTTAGCCGTGTCTAATGTCTATAGCCGCCTTGACACTTGTTACACCACAAACTCGACTGAATAATGTACTGACTGACTAACTGACTGATTGACTAACTGACCCACACACATGTTTCTCCATTCACCCTTAAAAGAAAAAAAGAGAGAGAGAGATAGAGAAAGAAACTGACTGTTTCCACCATCATCATCATCATCAAAACACAACCCCCTTGGGATTCTTCCCTGCTCTAACTTTGTCCTTGCAGTTCATTATGATTATTGCCAATATTCTGATAAAGTCAGAATTTCTTCTTTATCTTCCTTTAAGCATAAACTTCAAGGTATTCACAGCATGGCATGCAAGTTAAGACTGTAAAAGAAAATACAAAACAAAGTAAAAAGATAAAAATTGCATAAAATTCCCAAGAACAAAATCATAATTGAAAATAATATTTTCACATTGCTGTCGGGCTTTAAATTATCTCTAGTTTAACTTTCAAAGTAAAATGCATAAAGAAAATGTTGTACGACAATTTATTTTTTATCATTTTAATTTGTCAACTGTTATTAGTAGACGTAATTAAAAAAATAATTTAATAAATCGTATCTTAATTATCTTTATCATAATAGTCGGTTTGCATCCTTGTTTAAGATAAAATCAAAGTAAAATGTGAATAGCTTGAAATAATTCAATGAACTCAAAATTAAATGTTTGATTTATAGCAAACGAAGATTTATTATAAAAACAAGTGGGAAAGGCTATAGTCGAGATCCTGACCATAGGATACCCGTTACTGATTTCAATATATAAAAGTATTTTAAAGAAATTACTGCCTAATAAAAAATACTGCATACTTTTAGGTGATTCTATTGAAATAATAACTTTATTAATAACTTTGGTTAGCTAATACTCCCGTTCTACTTGTCCAAACTTGCTGCGGTTAAGTGATAATATAGATAATATAGATAATATTAATAGACAACGTTTATTACTGTGGGTGTGGTGGCTTTTCGTGATTTGCGGGGGCGTGTCAAAAAATTTAAAAGAAACTTGACCTGCGTGGAGTCTATAGAAATCTGTGTGCCAAATTTGGTTGGCGGGTATAATTGAAAACCTAGTATAGGTATTTGATAATTCCCATCAAGAATTCCATTCCTGGTCCGTGACAATGATTTTGTAATCGCTGTTAATGGCAAGAAAACTTGTCTTCCAGTCGCCTTGAATAGAGCCACCTCGCCATCTAAGGTTTTAGTGTCGATTTTATTGATGAAGTCGAAATTAAATCGCCAAACACTAAGGAACAAGACAGATCCGATAAATATTAGAGAAATTAATCCTTTATTCTTTAATTTAAGTTAAGTTAATTATAAAAAATGTTAAATATTTCGATCCACAAGGCAAAGACCGTTTCAAAAGACTAAAAACCTATGGAATCGACACAACGTTTTATAGTCGTGATTTCCAAAAAACGATTCTGATTTTAACACTCACTATTCTATGTTGAACTCTGTGTATTGCTCATAAATTGCTCATAAATAATCACAAGCGTACTGTGTGATAGACTGAAACTATTTGCTGAGGCACTAATTGGAACATATCAGTGCGTTTTCAATTGTCATATTTGTTGGCTTTGCAGTAGGAAATCCTTGAATAATGTATCTAAAATTATCGTAATGAGTTCACATATTCATATCTGTGGCATAAGCCATAAATCTTCATTATGATTGGCTTAGAAAATAGTGTGTCAAAATACTGCATAAAATGAATGTGGCAAGTTTTAATTGACTGCGGATTCTGTTTGGAATTAAGTGACAAGGGGTAGAAAGTCTGAGATTGACAACAAAGAACATTTTCCAATGTTGACATTGTTGCATTTTCTGCTTGGCTTTACTTTAATTTTAATGGCACTCTGCTGCAAACTACTCGTACTACAAACTACAAGAACTCGTCAATATTGACTGTGCAAATTGGAGGCGTGTCCTTTGCCCTATTGACCAGTTGGCCTCGGACCAAGTCGAGGCTCGAGGCGAAAAAGGAACAGCATTTTATCACGATGAGAGACACAAAGGAAGCGAACTCTTAATAAGCGCACATTACACTCAGTAGATATGGACATAGGGCGAGAAAATTAACTCGTATGAAATTAACTTTAATTTGTGTAAAGCATTTCATATAAAGATTTGGATATTATTAATAGTACTAATAAAATATAAACATATCTGATTTTTATATGTACTATCGATAGCACAAGTTTTAAATACAATCTATTCGAATTTCGAATAACATACACTCAATAGTTTGAAATAAACCAAATAAGTCTTAAATGTTCATTTAAGAATTAAAAATAACGATAATACTCTCGATAGTTTTGCAGAATTTTGAAAACACCTGAATGGATAGTTTTGGTTGCATTTTTTAGTTTCATATTTAATCGATTGATTTTTAATCATTTTATGTTGAATATGATGTCGTAAACTTCAAGGCAACTTTTCACTGATTTTTTTTTTTAGAGATACATTTTTTGTTTTAAGACACCGTTTAGAATCTTATAATCGAATAACAAATATTCTTGTTTGTAATACCGCCTATTATTGTATTTTTTTCTCAAATATTCTTAACTTAGTCCTAAAAAATATCGTATTTTTTTTGATAAACATTCTTGGTATTCGAAACCATTTGTTTCTTAAGAAGTTTTCTAGATTTAAACTGACTTTTATCATCTTTATAAATTCCATTTTGAACTAATGAAGCTTTACTGTACTTATTTGGTGGTCAGAGTTTTAAGGATTGCTTTCATTACAATGGATAAAGAAGGACACACGGTTTACTCTCATCTATGTCATCTATATATCCTATTCTTATCGCTTCTCCTTCATAATCTCTTCTCTCTTCTTTCCTTCCATCCCGCAGAGATCCGCCCATTTTGCAGGCGCACAACAATACGGACATCATACTGCGTTTACCCATGGGCAAAAGGATTAAGGACATTCGATGGCTCTCAGTGTGGTGCAGACGTTTTACGGTAAGTCTTCCTTTTCCTTTTTTTTTTAGCTTTCCACTTTTCTACATTTACTGGTTTTCCTTTTTCTTCATTTCTTTAACGGCGCGTGCCATTCAAACAGATTTATGTGTGTTTATATTTTCCGAAATCCGTTTTGTAATTACATTTTTTTTTTTGTAATTTAAATGCAAACTGAAAGTTACCAGCATTGATTTTTACTTGAAAATAATTTATTGAAATAATAAGTTTGTCTTTTTTTAAACGTAAAAATCATTTGCTTAAGAGAAGAGAAAAATTTAACGAAATTCTCCTCGAAGGATAATCTAAACTACATTTTTACCATGTTTCACTTATATTTTATGCTTTATATTGATTCTCTTACAAAATAATAAATAATTTTAAACTATTTTTTAAAAACAGAACTCATAAGTAAAACTTACATTTTAATTATTAATTTTTCATAAGAAATAAGGGTTACATTTATATATATAATTTTTTATCCTTGAGCCAAGACGGATCTCTACGCCGATTGACCGAACACATCTAAATATAAATGCAAATGAAAGTTCGATCTTTAACCTCGAGTTTAACGCACTTACAGGTCGAATTTTCCAAAACCCCGTCTTGCCCCACGATGAATTTATCTTGGCTATGTTGTGTGCAAATTTCAAGCTCGCACGTCTAACGCCTTGGCCTGTACAGTGCTCAGTCAGTCAGGACAAAGAGTTTTATATATATAGAAGATACATTTTGATTCCCTATTAAGAAGTCAACATTAAAAGCAAATAATTTTAAAAGATATATTTTTGTTTTGCTTAAAATAAATCATAATGTTGTCATTTTAATTTTAAAGAAGTTGCAGAATGCTCTTGCTTTTATTTTTAGTTTCGGGTTTTCCCCACTTAGATTTGGGTCATTTTAGCCAAAGTTTGTTTTCATTAGAAGCATTTCTGTTTTATTTTCAGTTTTTTTTTCTTGACTTATTTAATTACATCCCTGCATAGAAAATGCAGTATGAAAACCAAAAAGTAAAGCAGCCAACCAACTGCCTGACTTGACCGCACCCCATTGCAGGGACACTTTCTGTATCTCCTCTCCTGCTCTTCTCGTTTATTGCCACTTTTTTTTGTAGCTTCTCCTCTTTGGAATACATACAAAAATTATGCTCGCTTGCAACTCCGAAAACTGAACAGAAAATTACTTTTGCTTGAATTTGGCAAATAAAAATGCATTTAAAATGAAATCAAATAAATGCAAAATGTTATCAAAACTTCTTCTGATGGCATAATAAGGGGCGTATGTGGGGAGTGGCTGCACGGTTGGGAGACTGGGGGCTAGGGGGTGTGGTCCTTTGAGAAAGGGGAGCCAAAGATGGCCGCCATAGTAAAATAAATTACAGCAGACATTTTTGATTAACTCAAGTGGTTGCATACATACATACACACACACAAACACACACACACATACACATACACATACAAACAAACACCCAAACATACACCTATAAATACAAATACATAAACACAAACGCACACACACACACAAGCAAATAATACAGGGTGTCGAGTTGTTACACTTGTAAATACACGCAAACTCAGCTATATGTGTGTATATGTGAGTGTATGTGTGTGTGTGTGTGTTACGCTCGCTCTCTGTTTCTCCGCTTCCATTGACTGACAGCCAAAAAAGTTCTTGGGGCTGACACACATACTTACACACACACACACACCAACAGCACAGATTGGGGGTATGTTTGTATGTATTTGTCTATGTTTGTGTGTGTTATTTTGTGGAGTTATGCGCGCGCATGTCCATTTTTTTTTGGGGGGAGCTCCACAAACCCATACATAATCTATATGTATATGTATTAGTGTTTATATATGTGTGTGTGTGTGTGTGAGTAAAAGTGTAGTTGTAAGACTACTATATACAAACATCTTTTGGTATTCAACAACAAAATTGTTGGTTTATTATCGAACAAATAAATGTTAACGTAGAACGAAATAAATGTTAAATTAATAATGTAAAGAACAAAATTAAATATGATCAGTAAATTTACAAATTGTGGATTATAATTAGCATGCAATTTATTTTTGCATTTCAGACTCATTACCAATTACAATTTTAACATCATTTTACAACTGTAAAGCATAATTTCAAAATTAACATATATAATTAACATCTATATATAAAAAGCCTTTGTACTTTATAAGGAATAATATTGACAATTTTCAGAAAATAGTTATCAAAAAAACTTGCAATTTAAAAATTTAAAAAAAGAAATATAATTTTCTCAATAAACATGGGAAATAGTATAGGGTAAAAAAATATTATTCATTTAAACATGATATGTACAGCGTAGTTTACCATTTACAATCTGGTCTCGCATCTCATCTATTTTCAAATCCGTCAATTCTCTTTCTAAAACTGTATCTATATTATCTATATTTCAGGTTGATTTTGGAGAAGTGTTCATACCACCTAGTCTAGATGTTCCCAAGCCCCGAGTACTGCCGGAATTTCGACGTCTGGCCCATGGATTACGTTCCAGCAACATTAGTGTATTGGATGCTAAAACATTTTACATGTGAGTACATATAAAGGATGGTTTAATTTTAGGAACTAATGCTTTTCTTAATCTTGTTTTAGTCCCAATTTGCACTATGACGGCGCTGGACCCGATGCTTATTTCTGGGTGGGCAATGGCAGCGAACCAAATATCATGGGTGTAAAGGTTGGTACAAAAATGAATGGATGTTAGAAAAATAAATGATACAAAGATCGATTTGAAGAAAAGAAGGCTGTAATATTATTCCCATAAAGGAGTTGGACGACCAATTTCAAACTGTCATAACTTTATCAATGCTTAACTGAAATGGAATGTCATTTTGAACATGATTTGGCTTATTTACTCAGTCTGCATTCAAAGATATTTAATTTTTACTAAAAAAAACTTAGGACCTCGGAATCTCTGTTTCGATTTCAATCTTAAGTTTTCACTTTTTAGCTCCATATATAGTTATTAGTATAAAACAACACTTTAAAATTGATTCTGAGACATTTCATATTTTTGTCAAAAATCATGTCAAATCTGACAAAAATTTTGACTTGTAAAGTTGCTTGATTCAACGCCTGACTAACTTCAATCTTTTATAACTTTATTAAAACTAAACCGATTTTCAAACGGAATGTCATTTTGATCATGGTTTGGTCTCTTAATTCATTCTGCATTCAAATTTGATGTATTTAAAAAAAAAAAATATTGCCCTCTGGATCTCGATTTCAATCCTAAGGGTCCCCCCTTTGAATTTTCGAAAATTCAAAATTTTAGATCTCAAGTTTTTACTTTTAATAAACTCCCTATATAGTAATTAGTATAAAACAACACTTTAAACTTGATTCTGAGACATTTCATATTTCTGTCAAAAATCATGTCAAATCTGACAAAAATTTTGACTTGTAAAGTTGCTTGATTCAAAGTCTTACCAACTTCAAAATTCCATAACTTTATTAAAACTAAACCGATTTTCAAACGGAATGTCATTTTGATCATTGTTTGGTCTCTAAATTCATTCTGCATTCAAATTTGATGTACTTCTTAAAAAAAAATATTGCCCTCTGGATCTCGATTTCAATTCTAAGGGTCCCCCCTTTGAAATTTAAAAAATTCGAAATTTTAAATCTCAAGTTTTCACTTTTAATCAACTCACTATATAGTAATTAGTATGAAACAAAACTTTAAATTTGATTTCGAGACGTTTCATTTTTCTGCAAAATATCATGATAAATATGACAAAATGTTTGACTTGTAAAATTGCTAGTTCAAAGTTCGGACCATTTTTAAACTTTCTTAACTTTGTCAAAACTCAACCGACTTTCAAGCGGAATGTCATTCTGAAAATGATTCAGCCTCTTAACTCATTCTGCAATTGTGGAATCTTATTATTCCGTCCTCTTTTTTTTAGGTACCCAATGAGATTGGATCGTTGGAACCGCTGCGTGGTTATCAGGGCGAGGATATTGAGATTCAGCTACCTGGTAGTCTGACCGTTTACGATATTGACTGGCTGGCAGTGTGGTGTGTGGAATATAGACACAACTTTGGGCACGTTTTCATACCCAAGGACTTGGATGTGCCACCGGCATTGGGTCAGACAAAGATCACGGTAAGTGTAGAGGCAACGAGTGTGAGGAGTAGCTTAAATTGACACATTCTTGATCGCACACAAGAAAAAGAGGGAGACACCTGTACTTAACCATTACTCATAATTCCCACTCATAACTCTCATAATTGTATATCTCTTTAACAACAAAGCCTTCATGGTGGTATACACCCGTAAGTACTAGCCCTGATCTCATGCATGCTGCCATTGTTATGCTCATCATCGGCATCTTATACGCAAATCTTTCGCTCTGCATTTCAGACAACAACTACACCGCGTCCCGTTTACTCCAATTGCCGTGAGATTCTTCCCAATAGGTTACAGGTCAAGTGGGAACTTCTGGGCGAGTATCTACAGATTGAACTGTTTGGACGCATCAATGAGGACCAGTATATGGCCTTTGGTCTCTCCGGCGCCAATGGAAGACCCCAGATGGCACAGTCCGATGTTGTCGTGGCTTTTTACGATACAAATGCTCGGGTCTTCCGGGCTGAGGATTATTTCATCTCGGATTTATCGCAGTGCGATGGCCAACGTGGTGTCTGTCCCGATGAGCGCATTGGAGCTCGCAATGATGTGATAGTGGGTGCGTATACAACTCTTATACAAGTCTTATACAGCTCTTCTACTTATAATAATGTAGACTTATATACTTATACATTTTAATAAATGCTTCAACCACTTTTAAAGATGTGTTGTAACTTTTATACTTGACTTATACTCATGGATTGGACTTACTTTAACTGTACACTCTTTTACACCTATAGATGTCTTTACCACTTCTTCTACAGTTCTTATACAACTCTTTTACTGGTGTTATCCTTATCTAGTCTACTTGCTTTCTATGTAGTGAGCCCTTATAAGACGCATAAGCACTGATAAATGTCTTAGCTTCCAAAAAACTTCTAAAAAGTTTGACAGTACTTATACAACTCTTATATTTGATTAATACTGACACTATCATACGATCTTTCAATGAAGGATCTCTTATACACCGATACATGCCTAAACCAATCCTAAAAATGACTTATACAGCAGTTGTACAACTCTTATACAACTCGTATACTACACTTATACAACTTTTATACTACACTTATACAACTCTTATACAGCTCTTATCTTGACTTTAATCCATATTTTTCACTTGTAGTGAGTGGAGATCGCAAGAACGGTGTCACCAGCATTCGCTACAAGCGTCTCCTTCAAACTAACGAGGCCATCTACGATATGCCCATCCCGATTGATCGCGATGTATCGATTATTGCTGCAGTGGGTCCACTTAATGCCCGCAAGGAGGCCAATGCGCATTCACACACACCCAGCGATCACAATCCCGACGACATTCGCATCAATTTCTCAAAACGCGTAAGTTTTCTTAATAATTTCGATAAAATAAAAACAGTATATAATGTGTGGAATGATTTACAGAACGATCACTCCTGCAAGAACTCCTTATATGATTTGAAAGACGAGAGTGGACCGAAACCTTGGCCAACTCGTAAGATCGTAGGCGAGCGAAAGTTGCGGGCGAGCATTGGACCTACGGGTGGAAAACGTGGCTACACGGCAATCACAGGGGGAGCTTCATGGGGCATTGCCTGGTACATCAACGATCTGCTAATACCTGAGATCACTGTGGAGCGTGGTCTCACCTATGAGTTTACCATCGAAGGCGGCAATGATCCAACACAGCCAGCCAGGTAAGTTATACTTAATCCCAATATTGCAATTATTAGTAATCCACCATTAAGATATCATCCCATGTACATCACGGACTCTCCCGAGGGAGGGTTGGGTCAGAAGACGGGCTTGGAAGCGCGCAAACAGACAGCCTTTGCAGGCGTCGAATATGATGAGGATGGCAATGCCACACCCACCGGTGGTAAGTAGTAGAATAATATTTCAATATTGTTTCAAAAAATTAATTGTTGTTTGTCCCTTAAGGTGAAATTTTAATACTTGATTTTGTTTACTTTGATCTTACAATACTCTGAAATGTAATAACTAAATTATTTAAATAAATTATAAATCTTTTTTTAATTACTTCGACAAGTTGGACGCTATTGTGAATGGGAACATCGCACCATTGATCGATCCGCGGAAATCGACACCTTCGAGGAGTATAAGAGTACGCTGATCTACAAATGCGAGGATGGAGATCCGGGTTATATGAACTGGACAGTGCCCATGGATGCACCCAATCTGCTGTATTATCAGGTGAGTCGCTGACTTATTAATCAAATTAATTTTAGTACTAATGCCACACACACTTTTCTTTCAGTGCTTCACCCACAACAATCTGGGCTGGAAGATCAATGTGGTGGACGCGGGAGCAAGTGGTGCTATCGATAACCTTTATCTGGGTCATAAACATCTACTGATTTTAATAGTTTCAACAGTTCTTAGCCTGGTTGCAAGACATCGTCGACTTGCCTGATAGTCTGTTGGCCATTAAATCAATCGAATTATTCCAAGATTTTCAGACCACATATCCTAAATTTCCAATCCCATTTGGAATCTTTTTTAACGAATTTATATAATTTCATTGCATCAGTAGCGATATTTCTCTACAATATTTGCTGGAGATCTTGGCAAGCATTCGATTTTTTTTAAGAAGAACAACAACCAGGCTAATATCATCTGAAAGACATATCTTCATAATAATTAATAAGGTGTACAACTGTTGAAACTATTGTGTGTGTATGGTAGCGTGTGTGAGACAGTACAGTGAGGCCTCTCAAATGATATATGCTCTTTGTATATTTACGTAAATGGAATTCTACTTTTTTACATACGAAAAACAAACTTACTTATACATCTACATTTACACAGTACTCGTAAAATTGTAATTTTTCTAGAAACAACTACTACTTATATACATATATATATACAAATACATATTTGTATATATGTATCTGTATAGCTCAAATGCGGTTAATTTGTAAAGTGGAAACCGACAATAATAAAAACGCGACACGATGACAATAAATGAAAAGTGCGCAAAGAATTTTCGCTTGTAAGTTAAGAATTAAATAATTTAAGAGATTGCACGAAATATGACAATAAAATGCATATGTGGAAAATAAAAGAAAGGAAAGGAAAGATAATAAAATGAAAGGTAAACCAATACAATAATTTTACACATTTTAAATGTACTACAATACTAAAGACAAAAAAAAATGATAAAGATAAAACATATAGAAGTTATTTATTGCTACTGACTACTGTGGTGCTTCTTAAGAATGTTACAGAATAATAACATTTAAAATAATAATATTGAAATCAAAAAAGAACGCCATAAGCTTTTGGAATAACGCGGCGATTTCTAAAGAAACAGATTCCTTTTTTTGTTATCAAATGTTTTTTCTTGTAACTTTTGAAATCTATTTGCATAATTGGTGTGTGTTTTTATATATTATATAAGCAAATGTATACATATTTTGTTCTTTAAACGTTTATGAATCTTATGTGAAGAACAATACAGCTAAACTTTGCGACAATAATCGAATGTCAAAATGTATCCAAAAGATACAACTATTAACTAGTTTGAGATATTGAACGATAAGATATGTATGTATTCTATATACCTTTTGGTAGTTGTACGATACAATTTTGGGCAAGGGTTTGATACAATAACAAATACAAATATTATATACTTATATAAATATATATAAATAATAAGTGTACATATGCTAAATCTAAAGAGACAATACATTTCACAAAAACCAAAAAAAAAAATAAAAAAAAGCAGAAGTTTTCTAGTTCTTGAAGAATAAAATACATAATTACTTAAGTAATACATCTTTCATCATTTTGTTGTTAAGTTTATGTTACAATCTTATAAAACTAGAATTTATTTAAACAATTTGCATGAGCAGAGAAATGAAATGAATTGAATTGAATTATTGAATTGAAATGTCAGGCGATCTAGCGCCAAGTCGAGTTCTTAGATAAATTTGATAATAACATTTGACATACAAGTATATATACAGAGGAATAGGCTTACGGTCTACGGCTCCAACGAGTTTGTAAGGGCAATTGACATACATTTATTATATTGAATACATGTTTCTATATATACTTATATATAGATGCAAGTAACAGATTTTGCAGCTAAGCGCACAAGAGTCCAATACAACAAAAAGAGGCAAACGAAAACAAAGAATCAAATTTAATATTTCAATTAATCAACATGAATAATAATCTAACTACACAAACAACACACATACATATGTATATCTATATATATATAAATGAAACTTTCATGTCGATTATCATTATGTACTTAAGTAATATTAGATAGCAAACATTTTTCTGCAACATTAACAAATAAACCAAGAAGCAAATGAAGAACTTTCTAAATATCCAATTAATAAAAAAATAATAATAATAAAATTTAAGTGTATGCATGAAAAAACTAATTCATTTTAATAAAAAAAAAGTTATTAAGCCTCAGATTTACTATATTGTATGTTTAGTTCGAGACATGACATTAACAACTTATTAAAAAACCAAGTATTCAAAACACGAAAAACATGAGATAGAACTTTTTAACAAGATTTTCTTCAGGATCAATCCTTGATCAAAGTATTTTATTACAAACTTAATATTTTATTTTTTCAATTGTGCTTAGTTTATTTTATTGACATTATAAGAATCAGAAAGCAATAAAAATCTATTTCTATTATAAAAATTTTTAACATTTATAATATAAATCATTAGAATTTAACTTTGATTGATTTTAAAACAAGATATACGATATAATTTACACAATAATAACTATTATTATTACTTTTTGGTTTTTAAATGAAAGTTGGCAGCCTTGTTAGAAAGTCATTGCAGAATTGATGTCAATAAAAGCAGCTTAAACAAAATCAAAATCATAGTCAATAAAAAAATTGTCTAGAATAATGCGTTGGTTAATTAGAATGTGAACAAAGACCGGATTTGCTTAGTATTGCTTTTGTAATAACTTTTATCAATTTTTATTTGGCAGTTGACAACCGCAGCAATTGAGCAATTGATAAGCTGGTGCAACAGATGTTCCAAGCACCTGGCAGATAAACTCAGGTGACAAGGTGACACTGTGAACCTATTGCAGCGTCTATATAGAGATAGAGTTCAACGTCAGCAATCATAATTTGATTTCTCATGGGTATATAAACAGGTGCTGAGATGCTGAATATTCAACAGTCTTTAGGTATTGGATTCCCAATCGAGTGTCCAATCCGGAGCAGTTGCAGTTGAAACAGGAACAGGAGCAGAAACAGGAGTTAAGCTTCAACATGAAAATCGCCATTGCATTGCTGGCCTGTATCGGCCTGGTCACTGCGGCCAATTTCCATCAGACCCATCAGGTCAAAGTCGCTGACAAGGGCTTCCTGGAGATAGAGAAGTTCCTGCTCGAGATTGTCTATCGTGTGGAGGATCCACTGATGTTCGAGGAGTACATTCAGTGTGGAAAGAGTTTCAAATTTGAGCAGTCCAAATATTCGGTAAGTTAAACTTGAAATCTGAAATCCTATTTGATAAACACAGGGGTGCCACAGAAACCGAAACCAACCAAAAATCTCCCAAAAATATATGGAGTTTTGGAAAATTTTCGTTTGGTTTCGTTTTCTGTGCAACTCATGAAATTAATTTTAAAAAGTATTTGAATTTTGTCATCAAATGTGAGCTATAAACAGCAAACTTGCAGAATCAATTTGTATAAGAATTAGGTCACGTGCCCGAAAATTTCAAGAAACAAAGTTCTTTATGAGTTTTAAAGCTCCAGTCTTGAGTTTTGTCATATAGTATGTACACTATATTTGAAATCTGTCATGGAAACTTCATCACCAGCAAATAATAAACTCGATAGACATTCAAGAAACAATTTTTCGCTGCTTATATTAGGGCTTAAGAAAGAGAAGAGAATAGAAAACTGACGCTGCAACTTACAAATATAATATTTTAATGTAGCCTTTCCTACTAATTGTATTTGTATTTATTTATTTGTTAGCTAGTGCTACAAGTAAAGAGATTACCTATAAAAAATAATTACGCTAGTCAAGAATTTGAAAAAGTTAAATGATACTTACATGTAAACACCAAGATTCATGTTTCTTAATATTATTTAGGTAAAATAATTATCTTTTCGTTCTTCAGTTTTTTTTGTTTCTCTTAATATTTTTTGTTTCTTTAAATGAAAAACCTTTTCGGTTTTTGTAGAGCAAACCTTTAGGTTTTATCCTGTATCACAGCAGTTGATAGAATTGCTCTAATCCCTGCATTATTCTGTTCCTTTCTTTAGTACAATGACGAGTACATGACGAAGTTCTTCGAGGCCTTCAAGATGAACGCATTGCTGCCGAAGGGTGAATTCTTTGGTCAATTGGTGAAGTCGCATGCGAAACAGGCTCGCGGTCTGTTCAACATGTTCTACTATGCCAAGGATTTCGAGACCTTCAAGCAGAATGTGTGCTGGGCAAGGATGCATGTGAATGAGGGCATGTTTGTCTATGCTTTGACTCTGGCTGTGATCCATCGCTCGGACTTCCAAGGTCTGATGCTGCCCTCGATCTATGAGATCTTCCCGCAGTTCTTCTTCAACAGCAAGTTCGTTTTCGAGGCGGAGAAATTCGACTTTGAGATGTGGACCAAGATGAACATGTACGAGAAGGAATATCTGGATGTCTACCACAAGGGACACGCCCATGGCAATCAGTATCAATATGGCGACTATATGTACATGAAGGACTGGAAAATGTGGCAGTGGTGGAAACTCATGGGTCTCGGAGAGCATTGGTACAGCGAGAACAAGTTCATCCTACGCGAGAACATGTACGAATTCAACCAGGACACCAAATGGCAACAGATCATGAAGGATCTGAAGGTCTGGTGGATGCCAGTTGACTATACACGTGATCTGGACATCTACAATGCCGAATCCAAGCTGTCCTACTTCACTGAGGATTTGGGCTGGAACTCCTACTGGTACTACCTGAACATGGACTACTCGTTCTTCCTGGACGGCAAGACTTTTGGACTGAAGAACGATCGTCGTGGTGAACTCTGGATCTACACTGTCCATCAGCTGCTCTCGCGCTACTACATGGAACGTTTGTCCCATGGCTATGGCAAGATTCCCGAATTCTCCTGGTACCATCAGATCGAGATGGGCTACGATCCTCAGATGATCTACTACAATGGCATTGGCTACAGCTACCGCAAGAACTACTACGAGCTGGAGAGCTATGGCAACTACGAGATGCTGGACAAGATCACCGGATTCATGAAGCGCATCCACAACATTATCGATCTGGGCTACTACAAGACGGCCGATGGACACATGATCGATCTGCGCAAACCCGAAGCCGTTGAATACATTGGCAATCTGCTGCAGGGCAATGTGGACAGCATGGACAAGATGTTCTATCAATTCTGGTACATGTTTGCCCATATGTACACCGCCGATGTGGACTACCATCAGATGGAGGTCTATCCCAACTGTATGCTCAACTTTGAGACGCAGATGCGTGATCCCATGTTCTACATGTTCTACAAGTCGATCGTTGAGGTCTACTTCAAGTTCCTCGATCATCTGCCCATGTACACCAAGGAGCAGCTGATGATGCCCGGCGTGCAACTGAAACACGTGAATGTCAGTGATCTGGTCACCTACTTCGATCTGGTTGACTTTGATGTGACCAATCTGATGAACGACAAGATGATCTTCCACGAGGGTAAATTCGTCTGGGATAAGTCACTCTACGCCCGCCAGATGCGTCTCAATCACAAGCCCTTCAGCTACACCTACACCGTGGACTCTGACAAGCCGGAGAAGGTCGTTGTCCGTGCCTTCATCGGTCCCAAGTTTGATGAATTCGGTCGTGTTATTTCTTTAACCGAGAACCGCATGAACTTCATGGAAGTGGATGAGTTCGTCTACGAACTGAAGGCTGGCAACAATGTCTTTACCCGCAAATCCAACGATTTCTACTGGACCGTCAAGGATCGCACCACATACAGTGAACTCTACTACTATGTGATGATGGCCTTCGATGGCAAACACGAATTCCCACTGGACATCAGCGAGCCCCACTGTGGCTTCCCCGATCGCCTGGTCCTGCCCATGGGCTGGAAGAAGGGTATGCCCATGCAAATGTTCTTCATGATCATGCCATACACTGCACCAGCAACCCATGAGCAGTTCTCCACCTTTGACTATACCTATTCCTGCGGCATTGGTTCCGGTTCTCGCTTCATCGATGATCTGCCATTCGGATATCCCTTCGATCGCGAGATCGATGAGTATCAATTCTTCGTGCCCAACATGTACTTCAAGGATGTTGCCATCTATCACGAGGACACCATGGAGCCCTACTACAAATACAAGGGATACACCAACTACGGACAGTTCGATTACACCTTCTTCAAGGATTACTACACCAAGCAGTCCAAATTCTAAGATGGAATCAATCAGAGACACTTGATGACGAACATACGAGTTATTTGAAATTGTTGTATTTCAAATATATAGTTTTAAGTTGAGCAAAAAGTGAAATAAACTTTCGAAAAGCATCAAAATTGTTACGCTTTTTATTTATTTCCAAGAAACTGCATTGATTATTATTTTGTTTATTAAAATTATCACGAAGGTAGACTGTTCAGAAATACATACTTTTTTCCACATTTTCCTACAGCTTTGCACTGAATTCGTACTAAAAACAGCTTTTTAGTTATTCAAAAATAAATAACAGTTGCAAAATAAGTCACTCAACGTAAATCATTGCATACTTTCGTATGTCACAAGTATTGGTGAATATAATTTTTGTGTTGCATACTTTTAGTATGACATAATAGTAACAAAGTTGGTCACTCAATGAAAAATCATTGCATACTTTTGTATGTCACCAGTAATAGTGACAACTAATTTTTTTGTTGCATATTCTTAAGCATTTTTTGTCGTTTGCGACCTTGTAATTCTCAAACAGTTCTAGCACTCGGCCAATGGTAACCCAGTTGTTGAGCTGAAATAAGCATACTTACCTGGCGTAGAGGTTAACCGTGATCACGAAGGCGGTTCCTCCGGAGTGAGGCTTGGTCATTGCACTTCGGCTGAGTTGACCTCTGCGATTATTCCTAATGTGAATAACTCGTGCGTGTAATTTTTGGTAGCCGGGAATGGCGTTCGCGCCGTCCCGACATAATTAAATAAATCTGAAAGCGTGGTGGTGGCAATATTAGCAGAATGCTAGATATAACAGTGCTGTTAGATGGTTGCACCCACGGTTGGCACCAGTGTTGCTAATTCAGCTATTTCCCCGCTAGATTATTAAATTGTAAAACAGCGGCTAGCGGGAATTATAGTTATTTCCATCAAGGTGAATCAACCATATTGAAGAGATTTTGTTCCAATACTCGAATGCCCACCTTAATACGTGGTGCAATTTAAAGAATACCACAAAGCTTTTGGGCGGGCCAAAGTGTCCACTACGTGGATGCAACAAAATAAAAGATTTTCGTTCTGCACTCAAATGAATAATGTTCAAACTATAGATATAGAATGGCTGTTCAAACATTAAACCCAATTTTACACAAGATACGGACTTCGCAGGAAAGAGAATGCTGTCATAATTATGAAGTGCCAGTAGTTTGCTTTAAAAAAGATAGGGGCCAATCAGTTCAGCTGCAGAGACGATATGCATGACGAACTTGAGAAGTTTTCAAAAATACTGGATAAATCAATAAAAAATATCGTTTCCCTACGTTTTTTTTAGCTACCAACAAAATATTCTGGCAATTTCTAGCTTTTTCCAAAGGCTAGTTTAGCTTTTTTATGACCCGTAGAGTTGGCAACACTGATGGCAGCACTCATGTACAGATTAACATTCTGTTTAAAGCGACGCTAACAAGTTTTCAGATTTATTTAATTATGTCGGGACGGCGCGAACGCCATTCCCGGCTACCAAAAATTACACGCACGAGTTATTCACATTAGGAATAATCGCAGAGGTCAACTCAGCCGAAGTGCAATGACCAAGCCTCACTCCGGAGGAACCGCCTTCGTGATCACGGTTAACCTCTACGCCAGGTAAGTATGCTTATTTCAGCTCAACAACTGGGTTACCATTGGCCGAGTGCTAGAACTGTTTGAGAATTACAAGGTCTCAGACGAGAAAAATTTGCACTAAAAGTATGCAATAAAAATTGTTCATTCACAATTGCTTATCAATTGTGACTGATTTTCTCTTACTTAACTTTGAATTGTAATTTACATTTTTTTTATAATTCGTAGTCCAAAATATAATAGTTTGGTTTTAAAGACCAATTTTTATTTAAAAATTTTGCAATGAAATAAAAATATACTTGTGGAAATGTCATTTTGGTAATAGAGCCTGGTCAATGAAAATACCTTCCTTAGGGCTCCTTTTAATCATAACGGCAACCCTTACATCCCAGACATTCAAAATTCCCAGAAATAAGTTCAAATATAGTAGAATTAATGGCGGTTTTTATGCAATGCGCGCTTTTAATCAAAATATACTCGCGTGTATGTATATTCGTATGTGTATCGCTAAAGATTTTTATTTTACAATTTATGTTTATTTACTTTTGTTTTGTTTGTTTGCAATGTTCGTAATTGTTAACATATCGCGTCGCAACGTTTTATGAACACATAGTGTGTGTTTTCATACAAAATAATAATAATACAAATAATGTTATGATGTAATGTAATAATAGTAACTAACATAATAATAATAATGCATAATGCGTACAGGCAGAAATTGAATGCATACATACATACATCTGTATATATGTATGTATGTCCTAAAGGCTGAAACAATTAGCAGTGGATATATCCACATATTGTTTGTAATTTTGTTTAAATGCTTTTAAAAACATTCGTTAATTCATAAAAATTTACCAAAGTTTTAAACTGTACATATTTATTTTATAAGAATTTTCTTTTCAATTTTTGTTAATTTAAATATGATCGTTTTGTTTTTTTTTTTGTTAATATGTAAGCTCTAGATTTGGTGAGAAATACGTTAGTGTTGGTTTGTTTTTCATTTAAATTAAAACAGTATTGATATTGTTGCAGATGCGATTTGATTAATATTAAAATTAGGTATCATTCAATCTTATATTTTTACAGAATTACATATACACAGTTAAGGCAGCTGGCAGCTTAAATAACTGCAATTAATTGAATTTAATTAATTATATAGCTGCGCTTTTTCTATGCTCATCGGATCGATCGAAATATAATTATTATGCAGTTTTCATGTTTGCTTCGTTTTTGTTGCTCGTTGGAAATGATTTTTATACAACAGACAAAAATATAGGAAACAAAAAAATAACATCAAATTATTTATGTATGTGTATAATAAACATGCAAGTTTTCAAATCTGTTGATTGCAAGTAATTTAATATTGTAAATGATTGCGTTTAGATAATGATTAGACATTTGTAATGCGGCAAAGGCAATTACAATTACAGCAATTAACTTTTACAAAATACATACGCATATTTAATTGAATTATTAAATTATAATTGTTTCTCTTGTATATTTCATTTGTAGTACATACATGTGTATACTAATTCAATTAATTAATTATAATAAATAAAGCCTAGTTTTAATGCCTGCTTCAAACTTTGACATTTTTTGTTTTGTTTGTTTTTGTTTAATTACTACAAATACATATCTACTAGATAGATGCGCACTTGTACATAAACATGCACATGCACATATCAATACATATACATAGTTTTCTCTTTTTTGTTATTTTTTTTTTGTTTTGTTTGTGGTTTAATCTAAATTATCTTGAAATATTAATTTAATGTAGCCAGTCGCGCCATCCAAAGGCGTCGCACAGAATGGACAAACGGCCTGAAAGCCATTGGTTCCGTGCGGTATTTCCACATTTGCCCAGTACCTTAAAAAAAAAAAGAATTAGAAAAGATATGATTATCAGTTGAACTTGGTTTGGATATAAAAAATTTCCATATGAATTTCGAAAAAATATTAGTCGGAATACGAAAATTTGAAAATCACATCTACAAAGCATTTAATTTGGAAATCAAAACCAGGAAAGCCCAAAATTAGGAGCATTGTTATAAGAAAATGAAAAGTACGAAAATAAATTGGTAAGATAATAATTGTCAAAGCTAAAAAATTAGAAATATTGTTAACATATTGAGAATAAAAATTGGGAAAGATAAAAATTAGAAATATTGTTAGTAGAAAAGAAGAATTAGGATAGAAGAAATTGAGTAGACAACAATTAGGATAAAGTCAAATTAAAAAATATTTTATTAAAGAACCTTTCCAATTTTGGACTTCAATATTTATTTTTCTAATATTGTAATCGAAATATTTTTTAGTTAAGCTTACTAACTTAAAATCACTTTTTTCTTCCGTATTTTAATATCCTAAGATAGTATTCTTAGTTTTAATTTCACTTCTTTACCGGTTATTAAGTTACAACTTACTTGACAGTTTTCTCAGTCGCCATGTGACCACATGGATTGAATGCGAACGTGGGTGCACCCACGTCCACATAGAAGGCCGGTTCCAGGCCCATGCACAGGGTGACAACGGGACCCAGTTCTAGGCACATGGGACAACGCCGTGCTCCAGTATTCTCATCCTGACCCCAGTCATGATGTCCTATTAAAAAAATTTCGAAATATTTATATATTTACACATTTATATGCTGTGTTTCTTGACTCACCCTGCACATGGCCGCAATTTAAGTACACATAAGGCTGATTCACCTGATCGTTCATAGTCACTTTCCGTGGTATTACCAATGTGTTTAGGCCCACCGGGCATTGTGGACGACCAGCGTTAATGGCATCAATAAGTTTCTCCAAATCGTGTTTGGTCTGCAAATATAAATGGTGCACAATTTCTTTATGAATATGTATATGTATATTTTTTAAATAAGAGCTAATTTTTCAAGTAATACTTTGTATATTAAATATTATTTATGTTGATTGCTTGCCAAAAGTCAACAGATTAATTAAAAATACACTTCGTTAGTACAAAATTAAAGTTAAACAAACTTGAATTCCCATTGAAATTCATACTAACTTTTTAAAGATTAAAATAGAACCCTTAAATTAAATTTGCAATGCTAACTGCTAATTTTGTCGTCTACTTTTAATGATTTATTTAATTATTGTCGCATATGAACAGCTAACAGCAAATAAATAACAGCAAATAATAATAAATAAATAATTTCCATACAATTTTGGGAAAACCGAAAATCTCTCAAATTTCCATTCAATTTTTTGAGATTTTCGGTTGGTTTCGATTTCTGTAATTTCATAGACTTGTTTGCTGAATGTTTAACAAATGTAGAGATGAAGTCGAATGAGCAGAGATGAGAATACTTAAATTTGTTGCAAATTGAAGTTAAATTAATAAATATACAACTGTAAACACAAATTACCGGTGAATGTTGCAAGCCCTCAGCGGAACGCCACAGCAATGTTGCGCCACAGAGATCAATGAGTGTGCCGTCCTGCAAGATGTTGCATTCATCGTAGATCTGTTGGAATGACAAAATGTATTTAGTGGATAGTTGGATTTATATAGCTGGGACATCATTCAACTTACGGGTTGACCCTTTTGTTGTGCCGAGCGCGATTCACGCAGACTGAAGACATCGCCGCCGACGGAGCATTCCCGCCAGAGTCCACACTTGGCATTGCCACCACAGAAGGATCCCTTGGGATGCATTATTAAAACTCCATTTGTGGTCAAGCCATCGATTTCCACATTATCCTGCCACTTGGTGGCCTTTTCCTGAAAATATTTTAAGTACACTCAGCATATCATTTGATGTCATATATTTGCATTCACTTTACTTACGCCCAAAAATATATTTCTGCTTGAATCGAAGCCGGCGGCAAAGATTTTCGCCTTGGCGGGTTCACATCTGTTGACCAAAATGCGGCAGGCGAAACGCGAAATCGTGCTCTGCATTACCTTAGCGTCCTTCTTATCACCGGGCAGCGTGTCCATTACCACAAAATCAATGGGCGACTCTGAGGAGCGTCCCACCTGAAATAATAATGAGAGAAAATGTTTTAGCTTAGTCGGATCATCTTTGAACTGACATAACTTTGCGATAACTAAACGGATTTTCAAACGGAACGTCATTTTATTCATGGAATGGTGTCTTTATTCGTTCTGCATTTAAATTTTATAAAATTTTTAAAAAAAATTGTATTCTTTCAAATTTCGATTTCAATGCTAAGGGTCCCCCCTTTGGAATTTTGAAAATTGAAAATTTTAAATCTCTTATTTTCACTTATAATCAACTCCTTATATCATAATTAGTATAAAACAAGACTTCAAACTTGACTCTGTGACATTTCATATTTCTGTAAAAAATCATGGCAAATCTGACACAAATTTTGACTTGTAATATTGCTTGATTCAAGGTCTGACCAACTTCAAACTTTCATAACTTTATCAAAACTGAACCGATTTTCAAACGGAATGTCATTTTGATCATGGTTTGGTCTCTAAATTTATTCTGCATTCAAATTTGATGTATTTCATAAAAAAAATTATTGCCCTCTGGATCTCGATTTCAATGCTAAGGGTCCCCCCTTTGAATTTTCGAAAATTCAAAATTTTAAATCTCAAGTTTTCACTTTTAATAAACTCCCTATATAGTAATTAGTATAAAACAACACTTTAAATTTGATTCTGAGACATTTCATATTTCTGTAAAAAATCATGCTAAATTGAATAAAAAATTTGACTTGTAAAGTTGCTAGATCCAGAGACTGACCAACTGCAAACTGTCATAACTTAATCAAAGCTGAACCGATATTCATACGGAATGTCAATTTGAACATGGATTGACCACTAAATTCATTCTGCATTTAAATAAAATAAATTTCTTTCTAGATTCTGGTTTCATTGAATGGTTCAAAATATCCTAATCGATTTACACAGAAATATATCTATTTATATATATATTGATCGACTAATCTAATAAATCTATCAACTAAATGCCAAATCATGCAAAATTGGCTTTTCTATTATTAATGCCACTTCAGACCAATAAGGAAGTGCAAATGGCATTGCAAAGTGTTGCCAGGCCAAACACAAGTGGTAATCAATATAAATAATGATGAGTGTCAATAGCTGTTCGCTGTTGGTGTGGGCCAATGTCAAAAGGAATACAAAGTATCTGACAATCTACGAGTAACATGCATTTGACCTTTTTAACGCGTCAAAAGAGTAACACTACGGGAATGACGAATTAAGGGGTAGCAAAACGGGGCTAACAAATCAATCGAACTCAGTTTGAGGCAAAGTTTAGTCATGTTATTCAATTAAATCGATAAAGAACTCTTTTTCAAAACATTAACTAATCAAATGCAGACCATCGAAGGGTTTATACGATAAATTACTGGAAAATTGACGTACAAACTTGGATTTTGATGGTTGAATTGCAATGAGACTAGGCTTGTATAACAGTTGTATTACAGATGTTCCATCTTTAATAAAAGATAGTCCTTATTTTATAGCAAAAAAAGATTAAAGACATATACTTCTCTAAAGCTGGACTCAATGTTATAAAAGGAAAATAATAAGAATTGACTGTAGAAATAGTTGGTAAATATTTATAAAAAAAAAGTTAGTGATGCAAAATTTATGTAAATATTACATTTTCTTACTGTGCTTATAGGTTACCCTTTTATGTATACCCTATAAATCGTTCACTTACCTGAAACATATCTGTTTCCGTGTCCTCCTTGTACTCGACAATGACGGCCTGATTGCGAGAGAGTGTGTACGATATCGAATGCTGATTGGCATCCAATATGGCCTTGGATGTCTGTGGTGATTGTACGATATAATGCTTGGATCGCTTGACGCCACTCGCCTCCGTTCGCTTGTGCAGCACAAATTTGGAGCGTCGACGACCGCGATCACCCTGTGGCAAGTAGCCATTGTAGCTGCAAAAAGAGAAGTAGAAGAAGAAGAAAAATACATATTGTACTTTATGAGTTGAACGAGTTATACGGTTCAAATTTGATAAGGCGACCCAATTTGTCACAATTATTAACAGCCAAACGATGTCAAAATGCACGAAATATATCGACATTTTTAAAATACTTTTATTCGATGGTCCTTATGGCGATAAATCGTGTAAAATAAATCGATAATCATTAAAAATCTGCAATTTACTACCTCTCTTTATTAGTTTTCTATATTTGTCTGCTGTATGCATTATTTCCAAAATGTAAGAATCACATTCACAATCACATGTCAAATTTCCCGACAACACTTTGTTTTTAATTCGACGTTCTGTTTGGAGTTACATTTCTAATTATTACACAACAAATACAACAACATGACTGTTTGGAATTTATGTATGTAATTTATATTGTTTATAGGTCAAGTTCTGAGTGTGTACATATGCAATTAACAGTGTCACGCCCCCAGCTCAGCTAAGCCCAGATGGAGATAATGAGTTACAATAACTTAAAAGCATTTGCGCAGCTAATTTTTGGGCCAAATTGTCGAGTCAATACGTTAATTGCCACATTGATAACATCTCTTATTAATGGGATTGAAATCCCATGCGAATACGTGAATATAGGAATATATATATTAATATATACACATATTTAACTTGTCAAATGGTTGGCTATAAAAGATTTCTTAATAACATACAGCTGTTTATGTTTTAGAGGGTATCTCAACGATTAGGCGAACGACACGCACAAAACTAATCAAAAGGGGTTTTCAAACAACGTTGGGGGTTTAAAGAGTTTCCAGAAACTTTTTATTTGGGTGATTAATTAAAAATTTGTTGAAATTAAGGCCATTAAAAGGCTAAAATTATAAGGGAATTATTATAAATTGTATTGTGATTTTCTGGAAAAACAATTTTAAGCAAATTTTCTTAATAAAAAATATGGAAAATATACAACTTGAAATTATTATTAATAGAATTAACAGCATATTTTGGTGTAAAATGTATATTATATATTTTTTCGGTTAGTTTTGTAAGAATATTTATTTTCATATAAGAATCGATTCAAAAAGAGGCTTTAAGAGGCTAAAGTACTATATATTGCTGTTTAAATTAAATAAATAAATATTTTTATATGATTCATAAGTTGAATAATATTCAGATAAGGCTTACTCATCTCAGACTAACTTTATGGACGTCCCCTTCATCGCATACACACACATTCACCTATATATATAAATATGTTCTTTTAAGTATTTACCAAGGGCCATAAAAGCTTTGATTCTACCTAAGATTTGACAATTTAACGAGTCTGACAGCCCACACATAAAATATCAATAATAATGTATACGATTTTATAAACTGACATGTTTAAATTAGAGCTGATGATCCCAACACACACATATAAATAGTACAATTCTTTGAAACAATTTCATTGAAATAGATGTATCTGCCCCAAAAGGAATAAACAAAAAAATTCCTTCATGAAATTAAACTTTTGAAAACAACAACAAAATATTTTCAGTGAAAGAAAAAGAAGCAGAAAAAAAAAGATAAAACACTAGGGGGTAAAATGTTGACATTTTCGGCACTGTAATTATAGTGACTTTAATGTTTTTTTTGATATATTAATGAGGACATTTAAGCAGTTGTAAATGATATTTAACGCATTAGCTACGAGAGTCTGACCGTGGGGCAAAAACACAATAAAAGACGAGCACGCACACATTAAAAATGATTTGGGGACTTTGATGGCTTAATACAGGTTTTGGCCAGGAACCTCCAACAGATACAAAAATAAATAATGTATCTCATTAATATATTTTTGTCTTAAAACTAAGAGTTCTGGTCTATAAAAGCGTTGAGAACATAAAATTCTAAAGTTAGAAAACACATCTTGGTTTAAAGAACATTTTAAATAAGGCCAAATTCTTATTAATAAGATCAAAAGTGATTTAAAGTCGGTCTTTTTTTTCAGTGTATATGTGGGGAATAAGCCATTAAAGTGGGCGTCAAACTGAACGTTAACACACAATGCAAAAATGAAAAATTGATTTGCTGACACATTAGGAGTATTTGCCACATTGTGGCCAAGACAATTCACAAAGCAATTAAAAAGTGTTAAGAGATAAAAACTAAAATAAGAGAGAAAGAGAGAAAGATGAAATCAACAATTTACAGAACATTAAGCTAATGACAATGACTCAAGCTCACAATGCCTCCATCCATTCGTTTATAGGTGACTCAACCGACAGACAGACAGACGGACAGACGGACAAAGAGCCAAGATAGACCGCCATCAAGATTTACAAGCGTCTGTCGCAGCTGACGGCCAAAATCATCAATCTTTCCCCACGCTGGCAGCCTGCGGTGAATCCATCGGTGAATTTATGTGGCAGACTCAACTTGACTCGTCTGACCGACTGTTGACCAGTTGCCACATGCAACATGCAACATGCGACAGCAGCAGCACTAAGTTTTTCAGTTTTTAAGCCTGTTGTTGTCTAGCTCTGACTCTATTCTTAGTTCAGGTAACAGATTGACTGCACACTGGTATAAGTATACGAAAAAAACAAAGCAAACGATTTAAAAATTAACAAACAACAAATACTTAACAGCTGATTTAACAATCTTTTCCAACAAGATTTATATATAACATTGGCTCTGTCATCAGATAATAAATTGAAATAATTGAAATCTTTCAAAGTCAGCTTAAAACTGTTTTGGAAAAACTTTTTTTTGTTAAGCTGTTTTAACTGCAAATTTAATTTATTTCGTTAAATAAAAATATTCCTATCGATCTTGATTTCCTTACCCTTACTCCCTTTGGAATTATGAAAATTAAAAATTTTAAATCTCAAGTTTTCACATTTAATATTTATATGGCACCACTGTGCAATGACCTTGTATATGTATTAAGCAACTAAATGGATTAAATAGCTGATTGTTTTGGGTGTGGCAAAGTCGATTTCAGTCTGCATTCAAGTTGCAACAGAGTAGTTTTATTTTTACAATTTCTCAATTCTGACGACTATTAAATGGAATTATAAACTTGAACTTGAAAGAGAGTATAAAGTCTTCTTTGAATGTTGACTTACCCAAGTATAACTAATTCTCCATATCGTAAACGGGGTTTATCGTGACCATCGCCACCGTCTTCAGCCAGTATGGGAGATTCTGTGCCGTCGGTGCTGTAAATGAAAAGAATATAAATAAAGTATGGTTATTTATAAATAAACTGTTAATTTTAAACTATATTTTATGTAGCACAAATATGAGTCAGTCAGTCAGGACAAACAATTTTATGTATATGTAAAGAATTCATTCAGTGTGTTTAAGAGATTGCCTTCAAGCATTTTAATTTTATAGGTTATTTTAAACTATATTTTATATTGAGTCAGTCAGTCTGTCAGGACAAACATTTTACTACCCGTTACTTAAATAATAGGTAAAAGGGGTATATTGTGTTCGTTGGAATGTATGTAAAAAGGAGAAGGAGGCATCTCCGACCCCATTAGGTATAAATATTCTTGATCAGTATCAAAAGCCGAGTCGAAATAGCCATGTGTGGCTGTCCGTCCGTCCGTCCGAATGAACAAAAGGATCTAAGAGACTATAAGAGATAGAGATACCAAACTTTCAGAGCTTTCAGAGTTTTTTCAGTTTTCAGAGCAAGACAAGTATTTTCTTTAAAGTACTTTTATATATTTTGAAGTCAGTAACGGGTATCCTATGGTCGGGATCTCGACTATAGCCATTCCGACTAGCTTTATATATAAAGAATGCATTCAGAGTGTTTAGGAGATTGCCTTTAAGCATTTATGACGCAATTTTCATATAGCTTAGATATAAAACAATAAAATCCGCTTTTTGTTTTGCAAAACAAAAACACTTTCGCAGAGAAAAGAGAGAATGGCAATGGAATTGCTCATTTGCAGGCATTTTCTTGTTGCCCTACTAGAATTTCAAATGAGGAAATGTGATGTGTAATCGCATCGAGGGCGACTCGAGACTGGAGACCCGAGACTCAAGACTGCGACTTCGACTCCTCGATGTCTGGCAATGTGCAAAGTGCATTGCAATTTCAGTTTCAATTTCAAATGCAGTTTCAGCTCTTTGCCTATGCCATGTAAATTTAACACTGCCTTTGCTAGATGAAGTCATAGAAATGCATAGAGAGCAATACCTGGTGCCTTGTGAGAAACGAGTCCAATTAACTAATTACAAATAACACGAAAAAGGAATGGCAAACAAAGGTTAGGAGTAAAAAAAAAAAAATTAAAACTGAAAAATGTTTAGATACATGGGAATATTTCCATATTATATATTAAAACCAATTCTAAAATTCTATATGTTAATTTATCAAAAATTCATAATTTTGTTATTAATTGTAAATAAATCTTAATAATATTTTTAAGCCGCTGTTTACAATAGTGACTAGAGCCCTAAATAGTAAGCGTTAGGAATCGATATAAATAAATAAATAAAATTAAATTAAATGAGCACTCGATGACATGGATAATATCGAATATCGACAACTCATTTGCCTGACAGCTTCCTCTCTAATTGCATCTAAAAAGTAAGCTCGTTTTTTTTTTTGGGGCACGCCATAAACTTATTTACGGCAATCTAATAAAACAGCACGGCGCCGGTTGACGCCCACACATAAACCCTCAATCCCCTACCCACCCTACCAGGGACCCTTGGCACACACATGGAGACAGCGGGTAAATGGATTTTATAATATACTCTCGGCTTGAGGCAGAGACTGGGGGATTTTGTGTAGCACGAGTTGCTTTGGGGTTGCATTGATTTTTGCTCGTTGCATTTAAACTTGCTCCCCTTTCATAGGCACATACAGAGACAGAGAGGGGAGGGAGGAGGAGGCGGATGGGCAGGGGGAGAGAAGAGTGTGTTGAAGGCACTTGAAATTGTGCAGCGCAGACAGAAATTCCATGCGCACAAATAGCATTTGACGGGAGCTAACCTGAGGGGTGGTGAGTAGAGGGGAGAGGGTGGGAAAGGGAAGGTAAGGGGCACAGGCTGGTGGCGCGTGCAACGTAAATAGGAACGTTGCATGTTTGTCTCCCAGTCGTTAAGCATCAAATTAGCGCTACAGCCTTGTATAGGATACACACACACTGAAAAAAAGAGACCAACTGCTAAAATTGAGAACATTCATCTTTCATATTTAGATCTTAAAAAACGACCAATTTCAGACCAAATTCCTAAATTCTTAATATTAATAATATAAATATAAAACTAAATCTAACAAAACTAAAATAAAATAAAACATGATTTTCATTTAAAACCAAAACTTTTCCCGTAGCGCTCTGGTTAGAGTCGCTTCAGTTTACAAAAAGCGCTAGTTCGAATACCACTCCAGGCAAGGAAAATATTTATTTGAATGAAAAAGTTTCCTTATTTTATAATTAAACCGCGAAATTTTAAAGACATAAGAATTAAAAAAACCGAACTTGGAAAAAAATGAAATTATGAATCTGAACATTAAACTTCTGAAATATTGAAAAAATGCTATCTTAAAATAAAACCTATAAAAAAATTAACATTTTAAGAAAATTATTTTTAAAATTTTTATAAAAAAACATTTCTTAAATTTTAAGGCTTTTTATTTAAGAGTTTATTAGGAATTTTAGTAAGAAAATCAATGTCTGATAGTGATATTTTTGAAGTGTAGATACAAGTCTATTTGTATTTGCGTACAGTCTACAGCTACAACTTCAGTTGACAACATTTCAGGCCATAAATCAAATTAACAGTGCACTGTTAACAGCTCGCTGTTAGTTAACATAGCAATAACATTTGTGTGCATGTTTCACTCAGACTGTTGGCCAACATGTAAATGGGCACAGGATTTGCATTTGATTGTCTTAGTTGCTATGCAACATGCAACATGCCACATGCAACAATGCTGCAGCATTGTAATAGTGTGAGTGTCAGCTTAACTATTACACAACCGTCAATGACTTTTTACAGCTTTATAATGCCCTTTAAGCAATACAAATGATATATGCACATAAGAATTACAAGTCTTGAGTGACAGCTGAATCAGGCATATGAAACTATCCATTGTTCTATTCGGAACAAAATTTAATCAGCTCTATGGAGAGACTATAACGGTTGTGGTTAAAGAGTCGACCATCTTCCAACTGTCATAACTCGATCAAAACTAACCCGATTTTCAAGCGGAATGTCATTTTAATCATGATTTGGACTCTAAATTTATTCTGCATTTAAATTTTGTTCATTTAAAAATTTAATTATTTTCGACCAAGATTCGATTTCGATGGTAAGGGTCCCCCCTTTGAAATTTTGAAAATTCAAAATTTTGTATCTCAAGTTTTCACTTTTAATCAACTCCTTATATCGTAATTAGTATAAAACAACACTTTAAACTTGATTCGGAGACCTTTCATTTTTTTGTACAAAATCATGTGAAATTGAACAAAAATTTGGACTTGTAAAGTGGCTAAATCCGCAGTCTGACCAACATAAAACTGTCATAACGTGATCAAAACTGAACCGATTTTCAAGCGGAATGTCATTTTGATCATGACTTGGATTCTAAACTCATTTTGTATTCAAGTATTTTTAAATTCACTCAAAAAAAATATTTTTTCTTTTGGTCTAGCTATGTATTTTAATGTCACATTTCTTATAAAATGACATCTTAACATTTTAAAATGTTTCAAAATTGATTTGTTGTACTGTTCCGAACCGGTACTGATACCGAAACCGAAAGAAAAAAACTGAAATTGAACCTTTTAATCTAGTTGCACAATCAATTATTTTTATCATTTGCCTATTTATTTATTTATTTGTTTTCCAGTTTTATTAGGACATTGTAAGAATCGGGGCCCTGAAAACCTTGAGGCTGACGCTGCTGCTCGCAGCGTTTAATTAAAAAGCAAGTTATAAACAATGCAGCAAGAAACAAAGTAGGTTAAATTGATTAAGCTTGCATTATTTTTAAATTCTGAAGAGAGAACGAGAGAGATAGATAGAAATAGAGATAAAGAGACTCTGTGCTATCTTTGTCATTTGATTGCCTTATTTCTCAAACAAAAATCTCTTCTCCATGACAGAGAATTTCAATTAAGAAGCGACATAAATCTCAATTATTTTTAGCTAAAGAAAAGGGCCTACAATTGATTCATTTGCCTCAAGCTTCAATCAAAAATCAGCTGTGCTTATCGATTTTCAAAGCCCAGCCAAAAGTCCTAAATATATACACAGATGGGAAATGTATCTATGTATCTATTTATCTATCAATGTGTAATGTATGTAAGCATTTGCATACACAACGATGTCGAAACTAAGTCAACATTATGGCCTAACTAAAAGTGGTGTGTACAAAAGTAAAGTAAAATTATAGATAGTCAGACAGTCGAATTGTATCTATGAAATACGACGGCCGACAGTTAGATACCGTTGTGTTGCCTTCACCGCATACAAACACAAATATAAATACATTTATGTATCTGTATCTTTAGCTGTAGTTGTGTTTGTATCTGTATCTGTTACACTTGCGGGGGATGTCTGTATATCTGTGTGTGTGTGTGTGTGTGTCTATTTATGTACGTGTATCTGTATCTGTGTGTATATTATACATTACCTTTCAATACAAAAACACACGCAAATTCATTGCCTGACAACATGCTCGCATCGATTTTTGCTTTTTTCTTTCACTTTTTGCCGCATTTTCATGCATGCAACTCAGACCAACAATAAATTCCTCGTTTGCTGTTGCAGCCATCATTTCAAGGGCTACAATAGCTAATTTTATCAACAAATTTAGCTAGACATAACTTTAATAGTTATTAAAAGTGCACAAAAAATGTTTTTATATAAATTTGCATATTAATTTATATTAAATGTTCGTAAAAAAGATTTCAAACGTCCTTATCTTTAATAAAGTTCCAAGAATTTCCTAATTAAAAAAAAAAAAAATTTCAATATTCACTTATGCTCTAGAATAGCTTTTAAATTTCTAAAAATTGATATTAAAAAAAAACTTTTGCTGAATCAGTTGTAATTTCCATATTTCCAAGAAAATGCGATTTTTCCAGGCAACTTTAAAACACATTTAGGATTTTAATAAAAGAAAATATAAGTGTATTAAAGTTAACTAACATACATACATAAACAACATTATCTATATAAAAAAAAATAAATAAAATAAAAAACAAAATTTAATTCTTTCAGTCTGACAAAATAGTCTAAATTAGTCTGAAAAAATAGTTTGAAATGGGCAGATTTCGTCAAATTTTCCAGCTTTTGCCATTAATAAAAAGTTCGAAATCTAGCTATTTAATAGCTTAAATGTCAGCACTAGTTGCAGGTAACCATTGCATGCTAACAAGTGCAGTTCAGTTCAGCGCAGCTCAGCGCTAATGTCAGGAACAGGGCGTGACATATAAAATCAGGTCAGTTTACATTATATTCGTACTCGTACTCGTACTCATACTAAAAGGGCCGATGTGTTTTATGTAAATTGATTTGATTATTACTCTTACATATACTATGTAGTTAAGTGTATTTGTTGGCTGCATTCATTTCATTACTACAACAAAGACTCTAATTGCCTTACGAAATGCATTTAGCTAATTTTATTCAGTTATACCTTTATAAGGGCCAAGTCCAGCAACAGCAACTAAAGGTCAATTTGAATGAGTGCCAAATGGCATACAGAAAAAGTCTTTAATTGTATTTGTGAGCTTCCAGAAGGCTCACCAATCAACACTTTAAAGCTGTGGGTATTTTCCGTACCTTTGTGAGATTTACTTAATACATAATTTAATTTTTTCAAATAAACATTTCAAGCAAAAAAAAAATTCTCAATAATGTACAAATATTTATTTAAATTTTGCGTGTTTAGCATAAGTTTTAAAAGTATTTAGAACTTTGAGTTTAAATAATGGTGTTAAACAAACCTATATTTTTTTAAATTTTATTGCATAATTATTGACTGAATATTCAAGCTTATATATTTTGTTAATGGCCGAGAAATATATTTAAAATTTTTAAGTTACTTATTTAATTATATTACAAATTATTATATATGAATTGTTAATTAATAAATAAAATAATTTTGAAGTATTATTAAAAGTCCTTAGTGTGCACTTAATTTTAGAGTTTTAGAGCTAAAGCGTTAATACTTTAAATTTAAAAATATTTTAAAAATTTGCTGGGAAAATAATAGTTTTGAATGTGGAAAAACTTTAAAAAATGTTTGAACTAAATTGCTCATAGGTTAAAAGTATTTTTCTTTATAAAGAAATGAGTTCAGCTAAATTAAATTTTATTGTAAAACTTAGACAGAGACACCTGAGAAAGCAACAAAGCTAATGAACTATATAAGCTTATTGTAGCCAAATGTCATATGCAAGTATTTGCCAGGTATTATCAGTGTGTCCATACATGTATTAGCAATATTTGCTTAGGTATCTGAAATTTGAGCTGTTTGTGTTCGTGTGCATGTCAAATGTCTGCTGAATAACTGAAAAATGCAACCTGCAAGTTGCTCGCTTGTCAACGACAAATGTGCAAATGCAAGATTAAAAAAAATAAACAAGGGGAAACAACAATGGCATAGGACGAACTCAGAGACAGACAGACAGACAGACAGACAGACGACAATTTTCGCAGGTGCCCATTGATGCACTGTCTTTACCTGTCTCTCTCTCTCTCTGTCTCTTTCATAGCCCAGTTGATGCATGGCAGGTGTTTCGTTACCATATTTTATGGCCAAATTTGTGGCTGTGTTTGGTTTGCTGATGGCACTTCAAATGTGCTTCATTCATATGCCAAAGCTGTAGCAGCTGTATCTGTATCTATGTATGTGTATCTGTATCTGTGTATCTGTATGTCTAACTGAGTATTATGTGGCGGCTTTTGCCACAGATGTTTGCATTTCAAGAATGAATTTCTCAGCGTGCAGAATACAAAAGCAAACTAAAAAAAAAGACCGAAACTCGTTTTGTCAGCGAAATTTGAGCATAAAGAGCGTGAAGAGAAGAGAACAACAAAAATGCGCAGCTGAAATCCACCAAAAACCCAAAGAAGCTTCTAAAACAGTTTCAAGATACAGATATTGATACAGCTACAGATACAAGATACATTTCGAACTAAGCTTATTAGTCAATCAGCTGTTTGCCACGCCCACTTTGTTAGCAACGTCTCACTAATTATGCAAATGTGCTCTGGGCAATTTCTAAAACCACTTTCCTGCCACTATATTTGTTTTATAGTAAGTTTTAGTTTTGTTTGTTACATAAACACAATAACATCAATGTCTTTAGTTTTTTTTACTGTATTTATTTGTTTTACTTGTGTTTTTCTTATATTTTGCATAACATTTATTTAGCTTAAACAAGCAACAATGACAATGACTAGTGACTTTGTTTTTTTTAGCCGGTCTGCTTATTCAGAAGTTGCTTTGTTGTTTGGTTTACTTTATTTTAGTTTAGTTTGTTTTTTTGACGGGGATTCCAAATGATTTTTATTTTTAAAATATATCTTAAAATAAAAATTATTTAATTTAATAAAACTCTGACCACCTATTAATTTTTCTCAAAATTTCAGCCTCCTGGGTCTAACCGCTTGGCCTATACAGTTTTTACAATTAATTGTAGAAATATGAACTTAAAATAATTATTTATCCTATTGCCAGAATATCACATTTAAATATAATAGGTATATCTAAGATTTCCCATTCGTGCAGAAATTTTTCTGTCTAAATTTTTTGCTACTGATAACTCCTGTATAGGATCCCTGGTTTTTTTTAGCTGAGCTGATTATTCAGAAGCTGTTTCGTTGTTTGGTTAGTTTAGTTTATTTGTTTCGTTTGCATTAAATTGTTTTCTTTGGCCCATGCAGCAGCACGTTTTCGACTATTTTCTTCGTTTTGGGCAAACAAATTTGCAAGCACTACACGAGGTGACAGCGACAACAAAAACAACATATAAGACTGGCAAAAAATATATAACAATGGTAACAAGAGCAGCAACTAACCGAGCATGACTATCGTAAAATGAGAGAGCTGCTCTTGTGCACGCCTTTACTGTTGTTGTCTCTTCAATGGGAATACCCTAACAATGTGGACACATTGAATCTGTTATGCCGCCAAAATATTATTAAAATTAAATATAAAGTTCATAATATTTAAGATAAGAAATATATCTGAAAGCTTGGCATAAATGTAAAAGTACTGCTCATAAAAAATTACTACAATTTTTTTTATACATTAAATTTTAAATCTCCATGCCATTAATACTGAATAAAGTAAAGTGTTAACAAATATATACAGCTAGTAAAAATATGTTTTTATTCCTAAAAACAGCTAAGTTCCATAAAATAATAAAATACAGATACATAAAAAATATATTTTTAGTGCAGCTAAAAACTGTACATGTTTGAATTGGTTAAGACAATTTCTTATCGAAGTGTATATTAATTAATTTCTATTTATTGTCTAACTTTGCTACCATTATTTCTGTATTTATTTATATATTAACATTTTCATTGATATTAATTATTATATATGTCTTGATAAATTTATTTTTCCTTTACATTTCTATTATCATCTTTATATAATTTCTCAGATACTCGTTCATGACATTTGTTTCATTTGAAAAACTCATTGCATTTCATTTTTGAGGTAAAACTCTTAGAGCATTTCATTTTTTACTTATTTCTTTCTTAGCATTTATTTTTATTTTTGTTTTACTTTGCTTTTGTTTTCCTTTGGCTTACCTAGATTTGCATACTACATTTATGGCTTTTCTTTTGTTGTCTAACAATTTTCACTGTTTTCATGTTTTGTTTTCCTTTTTTTTTTTTTTTTGCCTGCTAAAAATAAAACCACAAAGCGACAATCAAATGGAGTCCGAGCACATTTTCTGTGCGGTTTAGTTAGTTTCGCTTTTCACGTTCTGTCATTTGCAATTTTCATGTCTGGTTGCCATTTTAAAAATGCTTATGGCCAACTTAAGTTGCCATTGTGTCTGGCTGCGCTTATTTGGGCCAGTGACTGTCACAATTCACAATTTTCTTTGCCCTAAGCCGGAAGAGAGAATCGAACTTTAAGTGTTCATTGCAATAGAACGAATTGACTGCAGTTTTATCAGCCATGAAATCATGAATATGCTAATTTCATATATTTTATGAGCAACAATAAACAAAGGCTAAAGACGGGAAGGGTAAGGGTAAGAGGAAATGGGACTTGGCAATAGAACAATATAATCAAGCGATGCGATTCGTTGTGTGATTACGGAATTAATGACGAGCTTAGGCAATGGACTCTTAATGAATGGCAAATTGTGAATTACAATATGGTACTTTATATATATGAGGATTGGGAGGCCAAGAATTTAAAATAATTTATAATATTTAAATTGATATGTTATTTACTTTTTGTCAAATATTTTCAGTAGATATTAATCAGATAAATATTTTATTTCATTAAATAAAATATGCTGTCAGCTAATGCTTATAATACTACGAAAATCGATGGCATTTTAATTAACTCACAGCACAGATAAGACTTTAATATATACTGAAATACATCTATAAGTATCTTTTACTCATGTCTACTATTTGTTGGCCATGTTAACGTCATAACACAAAGTTCATTGATATTTAGTTATACAACGCAATCGGCAACAAAATGGTTTCGGTATTTCTCATTTAATAAAACATGTAACAATTATCTCACTGACTGCGATTAGGAATTGTTTAGACAATATTAAGATATTGTTTATATAATAAAATTTTTTTATTTTAAAAAGATACTTCATTTGGAGTTCATTTATAAATAAATAAAAATATATATAATACATAATCTTGAATAACTTTCCCAAAAATACTTTAAGTTACATTAGTACTTGGAGATATAGGATGAAATATCTTCATAACACTCTATTAAGGGCAATTATACCGAAAAGAAATTCACTTTTGTTGGAACAATGTTAATTCATAAAAAAGCATTATTTCAATAGAGCTTTTTTAGTTGAAATATTGTTGAATAAATGGCAGCAGGTTGTTAAACTCATTATTCTCCCCCTTTTTTAGCACCAAAATAGCAACGAAAAAAACCTCAAACAAATACAGAAGAAACAAAGCAAACAAAATGTGGTAAAAAAAAAATAACACGTAGGTCATTTGGTTTTTATTTTGTGTGGGTGTTGTTGGGAGTACCCCTACTCTGTGGGTGTTGCTGGTTTAAGTCAAAAAGTCACTTAATTATGTTATGCTTAATGAGTGAACGGAAATCGAAACTTTGGACATTTGCTTTATTTGTTTTTTCATCAAATTTTTAAATAAACATTTAAGCAAAGCAGATGACATAATTTATAATTCAGCAGAGCATTAATTAATGTGCGCAATATTGCAGGTTGCAAATAAAAAAAGTATTAGAAAATTGTCGTGACTAAAATGATTATGATATAATGTCAAAAAGAAGCGCAAAAGCAAAAGCGAAACAGCGAAAAGCAAAGTAAACAACAAGAAATGCCGCAAAAATGTTATAACAATAAATAATAGTCGGTTTATGTCAGACAGTTTAATGATAAGTTACGAAACTCGCAGGTTCAATTGGAATATGACAAGAACCTAGATAATAAACGCATTCAGTTATGAACTAAATAAATATATATAAATATTTATAGACTTTGTATTGCATTAAAATATATATGTACATAAGGCTCTTTGACCTGACTGACTGACTGATCATTGTGCAACCCCAGCCATTAGTCGTACAAGTCTGAAATTATTATACAACATAACTAAGATAAATTCAACGTGAGTTTGTATAAGATCACACAAAAAAACATCTACACGAGGTAAAAGTCTAGTGACGAAAGCATATTCTAGCCCCAAAATTTCTGATATCCAATTTTGTGACGAACAAATGATGTTTATACAATAAAAATTAAAAAAAAAAATATAAAATATTATTATTATTATTATTATTAGCCTTCCTGCTGCTTTCGTCCCTAGCGCGATCTGCCGTCCGCATTGATTCCAAATATATACTTTATCAAAGCATTGACAGTTTGATGAGCGACGAGGCGTAAAGTTCCCAAACGTTGACCTAAATAGGGTGGGTTTTATTTTGGGAGTTGTATTGAAAATATCTATCTACTGCCTTGACTCGGAACGATTTAACTTGTAGATCAATCAGCAGACCTTTTTACTTTTATTGATTGTCTTGTTCTCGTCTATTTTTGTTCGCTTTATAGTAGCCTGCACTTTGAATGCATGAGATTCCAAAAAGCAATGCGTTCTCTCTATTTTTGGCTACGCTGGAAGATTTATTATATGCCCAAAACACAGTCCGACAGTCTGACAGTCAATTCAGCTTACTCCAGCCATGTATACACACTTTAATTGCTCGGCGTGGCAGCAGCAACAGCAACAACCACAGAAAGAGCAAGAGACACGGCAACTGCCTTGGCAACAGCGTGGCACGACAGGAAACGCTCCGAAAATTGGTTATTATACTCTTGCGCAGAGTATTTAGACTTTTTACAGATATGTGTGATGTATTTAAAACAAAAACATATATTGAAAACAAATTATTTATTATTTTTGTAAGTTAGGTTTATAATTCTATAGTTTATTAATAATGAAAATATAGCAACAGTATAAATTTGGTGCATTAAATTATTCACAAAGTTTTTCTAATAGCATCGTTTGTTTTTGTTGTCCTTAATTTAATAAATTTTTTATTTATTGTTTTTTATTTACTATCAAAAATTGTTAATATTTGCTCACATATTTGGATTGACCCAAGACTTTAATTATTTCATTATATTGAAAAAAAACCTATTTATTTTTTTTGAGAAATCTTAATCGAAATCACAGTTTTTATCGACTTTTACACCCTAATCAAATTTAGAAAAATTTGAAAAACTTTTTTAATCTTAAAGGTTTTTTAAAAATATACACTGTTCTGTAAGGTTATTAAGCCTTCGGCGTGACCAAGCCAATTTTTGTTGTTTTTTTTTTTTGAGTGTAGATGCATTTGTGAGAGTGCGTATGCATGTGTGTGAGCCAAAAAGCACACGCCCACCCGCCTTGGCTGACTGCTGGTCGCTCTGTAGCTGTTGCTGTTGGCCATGGCCATAATCAAGCCAATTTAATAATATGTTACGCTGCACACAATTTCACCTGAACTGAACAGCAAAAAGAAAAAATAACAAAAAAAAAAACTCGAGCCTGCCAGCCATGAATATTCCTGGTCAAAAGGAGCAGCCACTGTTAACCAAGTCAAAAGCATGGCAAACCAAAGCCAACCCCATTATTCAGTATATAGTATACCGTATTCCATGGCAAAGCATTTTCCATTATATCGCAACTGGTAGAGCGTTGATCTTCAGACCAAAATTGCGATTTGATTAAAAATTATGTTCGTATGTATGCGCAGCGCATGCGTGCCAATAAACCAGAAAGAGAGGAGACAGGAGAGAGAGAGAGAGAGAGAGAGAAAGGGCGGACAATAAAATTTGGCATAAAGCTAAATAAAAGCGTCGGTTGACTTGACGTACGTGACATTCGGAGGGTTGAACTGGCGACTGGGCAAATCAACTGGAAAGACAGCTTTCAGAATATGCGCATTAGAGGAAGCCTGCCTTTGACTTCACATTCCCATTGCCATTCCCATTCCTATTCCTATTCCCATTCCCATTCTCATTACCAATTCACATGTCTGCCAACTTGACAGCAATACCATGAAAGGGCAAACACAACAAACACAACACACACACTTATGTAGAAAACTCTTTAGTAGATGCCCGCCTGCATTAAATTCTCACGGGATCACTTTATTATATAGAAACTTTATTATTTATTCTTACCGTTTAGACTAACCAGTGTTCAGTCAGTCAGTCAGGACATAGAGTTTCATTTATATATATCTTGTAATATCTGCTTTTACAATTAAATTGTTTCTTTTCGACTTTTACACATAATAAAATTCATTTCTAAGAATATTTTAATATCTATTTTACCTGTTTTCTATTTTCTTTTCTGCTTTTAACACGGATGGCAGCAAATTTGAAAGCTTGAGCAACGTCGGCTGTCGAGGAACACTTGACTGCAGCATTTGGAGTCGTTATTCTTGTTGTTGTTTGAGTGTTTTTCGATTTTTTTTTTTTATTTTTTTGCCAGTGTGGCAATTTTGCACGTAATTCGTCACGTAGCAAAATGTTGTTGTTGCTGATTATGCATTGAAAATTGCAGCCGGCAATCTGCATCTGCATAGCCAGAGTCAGAATCAGATACAGATACAATACAGAGTCGGTTACAGATACAGAGTCTTGGCCAGGCCGCAACCAGTCGTAGCGTTCGTCACTCAAGCATGCCTCTCCACCAACAACAACAATAACAACAACAGTTCCTGAGATTGAGGCTGAGACTGAGACCGAGACTGAACCTGAACCCAAACCGGTGCCAGCTGCTTTGATGGCTTTAACTTTAACTCCAGCTGTTGCTGATTACGCCCGAAAGCCATAAATATGCATAAAAGAAAACAAGAAAAACATAAATATGAAATACATTTGAACAACAACATTCGTGTGCCAATTAATGCCAAATTGAAATAAAGCCATAAAACATAAACAGTCTCCATTCGGCACTTCCCAATTTCGATCCCAATCCCATATCCAGACCCAACCCAAACTCCCTTGTGGACCCGCATTTTATAGTAATCTTCCTCTCTCTCTCCCCTCCTCTCTCTCTCGCTTTAGTTCATTGACATTTAACACGACTCTGTGTGTATCTGTGACATTTGCACGAAATCACAGTAACCAATATAATTGTAATTGCAGAGTGATACGAGTATGTCAATCAAACTCAAATTTCAGCTCAGGTCAGTCCCATTGGGGCAAATGGCAAAGGTCGGATACGGACTGACCTGCAATCTTTGTAATACCGCAGCCGCAACAAAAGTATTCGAGTCGAGAGGTTCAAGGGAAGCCAACAAAAAGTTGAGGATAACTTGTGATTACACTTATTTATTTTCTACAACGACAAACAAATTATGTAGTATTCAAAGTAAGATCTTTTAATGGAGAGGAACTTTAAATAAAATTGATACGCAGAGTTGTTAATTTATGTTTAAATTGAAGCGGAAATTTTTCATTTTTTTTTTATATATCTATTCATCTTCTATATGCATAAAGCTGCTCTGACTGACTGATCTTTGTGCAGTCCAAACGGTTCGACTGAGGAGGCTGAAGTTTTGGCTCAACATAGCTGAGACGAATTTATTGTGAAAAAAGACACGAATTGCAAGGAGTTCAAAATGATGATCAAACTTCCCACATCAAGGGATTTGTTGATTCTGGAGCTATCTCAACTATCTCTCAGCACGCAGATTGTGTTTTTGGAACTGTCTAATACATCTTTACCAAATTTGCTCGAAATCAGATTACTACTTCATAGGGTCTCAAAAACTATAAACTGAGTATATAAATTTAATCTATGTTGACATTTAAAACGATCAAATCAATAAGCTACTATGTTCTATGATAAGAGCATTTTTAAAATTACAATTTAAACAGATATATAGATTTAATATTAATATTGAAAGCTAAGGAATTTCTGAATTTTAAATGCATAGATAAAGATTAATTGCTACGATGAAAATGCATTTGATTAAGTTCATTTCGCGTTTAATACTAACCCAAAAGCAATGACCAACTTAAAGAACTGAAGCAATGATTGTAAAGGCATTTTCCTAAGCCAACAACAACCACAACAATGCTTAAATTGCAAAGCAGTGGTTGCCAAGCCAACTGTGCCGATTATGTCACTGCAAGAGTTACAACAACAACAACAGCAACAACAACAACAGCAACAACAAAGCCGTCTCCAAGCACAGTCCATAGAAACCCCAAACCCAACCCGTATCTCCCGTATCATTACGTGTTTTGTGGCATTTGAAATCCCTCTTCTTCCCTTCACATCCACTCCTCCCTCTCTCTCTCTCTGCCCGACAGACATGGTTTGACGTTTTCGGGGTACCGCTGCGAGGGTAGGCAAGAAGTCGTTGGGTCTTAAGGACCATTGAGGTCGCAGTTTGCTAAAGCATTTCCCCACCAACAAAAATAGGAACGCGACAAGTGACATGTGAGAAATTATTTGTAAAGCTGTCAAAGTGACGTTGCCGTAATCCGTAAAAAGTTCCCAGCAATATCCAAAATAGTTGACACACTCTCAACCTCCCCCTCCCACTGCCTAACGCTTAAGTGTCCTCAAAATGCAAATGTCAAAAGTCAAGCCGAGCGACAGTTAAGGTGGGCTCATAATTTTAATTGTTGTGAAATGCTATGATACTTTAAAGTGGCGCCCCCTGGCGACTCGAACCTGCCTCAACTGTAAAGCTCATCACACTTATAAAAAAAACTATGACTGAAAAATTCGTTTTATTTTATTTATGGGAAGTATTTTTCATAATTTCAGAAAAACATTACACTAAAATAATATTATTTCTAAAGAAATATACTCTTTGTTTTTAGCAAAAGAGAGATTTATGTTTCCACTATTTTTTTTAAATACTTTTCTAAGAACTTATTCCAAATATTAAGGAAAAAAGACATTAACACTAGAAAATGCGTATTTTGTATTTCCGAGTGCACTAAAATCATATTTTGTTGAAAAAAATATCTTCTTTTTTTTTAATATTACAAATTTTGTGTGTCTTTTCTTTTAGTCTTTTCTAAATATAAAAGTAAAATTAAATCTTCTTAGTTGAATTGTTTTTTCAAAAACTAAGTAGACAAAAATGCCATTAAATCTAGTAAATTCAAATTTCCAAATCCATCTTTTTTATCCCTGTGCATTTATTGTAGTTTCAATTTTGCTAATGAATAAAACGTTTTTACATTTGAAAAATCGCACCAGTTTCGTTCTAGTTTCTACATTTCGTAACGCCCGCGTCTCTTTTCTCCCCAAATCCCTTCTTTCCACTCTAGGCCGACAAAATGTCGAATTGTCGATGCGATTACGTTGAGTGAGTGAGTCAAAGGTTATCGCAAGTGTGTGCAAGTTTTGTATTTTTTTTTTTTAGGAAAATAGTGGGGGAGCTAAGTTAACGGCACTGTTAGAAAGCCATTAGTAAAATTTACCATGCACACTTTCAATTTCAGTTTCTGTCGAAATTTGGAACGGATATTGGACGCAAAAGAAAATAAAAAGTTTTACATGTATGTACTATATTTACAAGTCCATAAATTTAAGTATTGGCCTTGTCACGTTGTTAAATGCTTTTTCTTTGGAATTTTTGTTATTTTGGATTTCCGCTTACGAAATATTGCAATATAAAGCGTATTTCCGCCTTAAAAGACGATACTTATCGCTGGGAATTGCCAAAGCCGATAAGAATCGTCAGCTATCCAAGCACCAACAAATACGTAAAGTATACAAAATTAAAATAATGAAATGGATTTGTCTATAAGCAGCTTACGATTATCATTAAAAATTCGTAATTAGCCATTTTGGAAAAACGAATTCCGTATATATAAAAGATTATCATCAGTTACAGGTATTAATATCTGATTTTGATTAGAATACTTGTGTGAAGAAATTTGTACTTGATGGTACATCATTCTAAAATCAAGCTTTTGATTGAATTTTAACTTGTAATCTTAAATTTCAATTGTTAAAGCATTTTTTTCTATTAAATTTAAATACGACACAAAAAAAATCTAAATTAAAAATAAAAGATATAATTTGACAAATCATTATAAAGAAAGGAGTGAGCTAATTTTTTCAAAGTTGTGTATCTTTATACGCTATACTATAAATGAAAAAAAAGATAAGCTTTTAATTGCCAGTCATAGATACTCTCTAGCAAGTCAACTCAAATAGCCCGATCTATGAGTAATTTTTGTTTATTTTTAGAGCTTACTCTTCTCCAATTGGGCTTTCGGCGAGTTATTAAGTCAAAGTCAATAGCACAAATCAAATTAAAATTGCTGTGACAACGCAGCTACAGATACAAATGTATCTGCAAGTGATATTCCGTCTGTCTATGAGCCATAAACATAAACGTTGCCCGCTCGTATCTTGATATTTGTTCAATGAATTTCTCAAATCGCCAAAGCGTGCAGATAATTTATATTTAATTGCAGCGAATACACATACATTTCTCAAGCATGAACATTTGTAATGCAAATGAAAATGCTGCAGAAAGAGAGGGAGAAGAGGGTAGAGAGAGAGAGTGAGAGAGTGAGAGATTCCCATATGGTCAGGTATTGATATGGTATCCATGACCAGCAGTGTTGTCAGCACAGCAAATCTAGTTTTATTTAAATTTCATGACGGCAAAAATCCGTACACAGCAAGTAGCAACAATTCTCGCTTTTTTAAAAAATATTTTTATAAATAGGGGTTTATTGATATAAAAAATTATTAAATTGGAGCATTTTAGCTGCACTTACAAAGCAATTAAAGAATTATTTAAGAAATATTTTTTACCCATCGTTTTTTTCTATTTTACGTTGCTATATAGTTTTGAAATACTTGAAAAATATTTATTTAGATTTGTAAAACCATATTTTTGGATCAAAAAATTGTGATGTAATAAAAATTCCGAAACATTTAATCCAAATTTTTCAAGACTGAAATAAACATTAAGGAATTTATGAAATTTGCATTAATATAAACATTTTAGATTTTTTTTTTATTCTGTCCCATTTTTATATACTTGATAAATAATAATTTACATTTTAAAAACCATATATTTCGATCAAGAAAATTGGATATATTACCAATTCTGAAATTTTCAATCCAAATCATTGAAAATGAACTAATATAAACATTATGGATTCCATACAAATTTTTATATGATAGAAATTTCATATTTTTTCAACTTTCATTTTACTAAAATTATTTTTTGCTTTTGTTAAGTCGGCAACACTGATGACAAGTAGCCAAGTTGTCGGCATCGTAACCGCTAACCAAGTTGACAAGTGCAGTGCACAAAGCAGGCAGCGACTGATACAGAGACAGAGGCAGAGACAGAGGCAGCGACTGAAGCAGCGGCAGAGGCAGAGGGAAGTGGCACCTTGACGGCAGCATGGATTTATGGATACGACATGTCAACAACACTCTGGCGACTCTGGTGACTCTGGCAGTTGTTGACGTCGTCAATAATCAGACGCTGAACTCACAGATGCAGACAGTCTCAAGGCGACAGCAACAACAATTACAGCAACAATTGCAAAAACAACAACAACAACATATCAACTGAGCGACAACGTTGCATTTTCTTTTCATTACATTTTTTTTTCCCAGTACCCAGTAGATTCAAAAGCTTATAAGTTTGTTTTGTCTGTCCGTTAAAATATAAAGTATTTGAAATTGTATTTATTTTTGTTATTTACCACTTCATGATGCTTGATTTTAGAACCTTTTTTTTTATCAATATATGGATCTTTGTAAGAGCTTGATACTCTAGCGGTCCGAGTTGAAAACCCAAAAAAAATCTCTTTATTTTTTTAAAATATTTATTTTCATATTTCTATATTTTTATTGTTTTGCTGTTTGTTTTATTGTTTGACCTTTAAGCCTATCCAATTTTTGAGTAAGAAATGGCCGCAAAGATTTTTTTACTGGGCACTTAAAAGTCGAGCACCTTAACTGAACTGTAGTGCTCTAACTTGTTTGTTGTTGTTTGACTTTTGATTTTCGCATTGTTTGCCATAATCAGTGCAAAAGCCAAAGACAAAGGCCAAGCGACGATTACGGCGGCGTCACTTTCATGAAAGTGACTGCAACTGTCTATGTGTGTATGCATCTGTATCTATGTGAGTGTATCTGTGTGTGTGGCACACCTGAAAGCTGGTCAGCGACATTGTCTCATTGAACGAAAGCATAGGAAAAATAAGAAACCAGTTTCTTTTACAAATATGACGCATATGACGAAGCTGAACCTTTTAGTTTTTCTCTTCTTTATGCTTTGCTTTTACTATGATTTAATCGAGACTGCACAAAAGACCAATAATAAAATACTGCACTTGATGCTGATCTTTTATTGGACGCTTCTTTTCAATCATAGCTACTCAAGAGATTTCAAGATGAATTGAATCGAGCATGCTTTCAGTTTCGCTTCGTTTGTTATAGATATCTCGGTATACCCGGTAACAACATGATATAGTGGTCCGATCCAAAATTTCTGTTATCCACTTTTGTGACGAACGAAATTCATTTACATATATAAAAATTTTAAATAAAAATATAAAATAATAATAGTTATTCCATATTATGAAATTTTCTAAATATATGTATAATTGACATGGTTAATATAATTTAACCCTAACAAACATTTCCATTATTTTATAACCATTTCATGGGTTCAGTGTAATAAATTTTATGACGTTCACTTTGTGCTTTTTTTAATTTTTTTTTAATATTTGCTACTCTTACCCATACAAATTGCTGTTGTATATTAATTGGAATAATTAAGTTTTGCAGCAAACACTTGTTTCATTGTTTGATTTGTTGTTGTTGTTGCTTTTATCGCTGATCTGCCCCAACAATTTGTTAGTTAATTACCGCAATTTGATGGTGATTGCATTAAATCGACAATGGAACATAATCGCTTATAGACTATATACTTCCATATAGTATAGGATGATGATTCGTCTTTCTATTGAGGCGAATTAAAGTGCAAAAGTGGCGTCACTTTTGAGGAGGCCATTACACAGGTGCAAGTTATCGATATACCTATAAGTATGCACATCTCTAATAAGTAAATTAAGCACAAGGTCAACTACAACTATAATAAATTCTCCCTACTTAAATTCTCGCTACTTTTTGAATAAGCCACTGGATCGAAAATATTCTGAGGTCAGTTTTAAATTATACTCGAAGGAAAAAGGAAAAAAATAGAGAGTCTTCCCCATTTAAATGATATTTTTATACCCTGAGCCCATTGAAAATGGGCAAAAAAGGGTATAATGTGTTTGGCAGAATGTATGTAACAGGCAGAAGGAGGGGTGGCAGACCCCATAAAGTATATATATTCTTGATCAGGATCAACAGCCGAGTCGATCTAGCCCTGTCCGTCTGTCTGTCCGTCTGTCCGTCTGTCCGTCTGTCCGTCTGTCCGTCTGTCCGTCTGTCCGTCTGTCCGTCTGTTTGAACGCGTCGATCTCAGAGACTGTAAAAGCTAGAGACTTCAAATTTGGAATGCAGGTTTGTGAATACCATACGCAGGTCAAGTTTGTTTCCAATTTTTGATGCCACGCCCCCTTCGCCCACAAATTGAAAAATAACGATTTACAGGCGCAATTTTTGACATAGCACTCCCTTACTGAACAATCAGTTGAGAAGTATGCGTATTAAACGACCCTGAAAATTTCAAAGCGATTGACCCATAAATAAAGAAGTTATTTCGGAATTTAGATTTAGTTGAATAATTACATTTGGATGGCAAATCAAACGTGCGAGCGAGTCAGCGTGTTCACGTTTGTATGCAAGGCGCGCACAAACACAGTAAGAAATAGTACCAATTTTCTTTTGGGCTTCGATTTCAAGTACTATATGACCTAGAGACTTCAAATTTGTTATGTAGGTTCCTGGATACCATACGCAGGTCAAGTTTGTTTCCAATTTTAGGTGCCACGCCCCCTTCGCCCACAAATTGAAAAATAACGATTTACAGGCGCAATTTTGACATAGCACTCCCTAACTGAACAATCAGTTGAGAAGTATGCGTATTAAACGACCCTGAAAATTTCAAAGCGATTGACCCATAAATAAAGAAGTTATTTCGGAATTTAGATTTAGTTGAATAATTACATTTGGATGGCAAATCAAACGTGCGAGCGAGACAGCATGTTCACGTTTGTATGCAAGGCGCGCACAAAGACAGAACGAATAAGTACCCATTTTTTTGGTACCAAATAAGAATTAAGCGATAAGCAAAAATATTATCGATATCATGTAATGAAAATGTTAATGTATAATTTATGTATATACAAATATACAATTTGATTAAAATATAATTGTGTTAATATATAAATATGTATTTTTGCATGGCAAAAATCAGCAGAAGCTGATAGCTATGTATGTATGAAATTGCATGAGAGAAATAGCGATCATTTTGGAGCACTACTCTTGCATCTTTGCCGAGCACTGAAAGCTGCAAAATAATAATTTTAATTATTAATATTTTCGATTCCTTACACATATATATAATAAGTATCTGCTTATTATCGTTGTAAAAAAAAACTTAGCATTTTCCGCTTTAAGAATCTCATAAAATTAGACATTGCCTTTTATTTCAAATTTCGCGCGCACTGCAGCAGCCTTTGGCAGGCTTGAATTTGTTGCGTAAGTGGGAGAGAGTGAGAGAGGAAAATGGGTGCTGCCAGATTGCAGGCTGAGCAAAGTTGTAGTTTGTGGCTACTCTTGACACACGCTACATCGATTGCAAGCGATTACGATTACGACTTGCGATTTACCAATTTATCAATTTCTAATTAATTTTAAATAAGTTTAATATAATAAACTTTAATATAATAAACTTATTTAAAATTAATTAGAAATTGATAAATTGGTAAATCGCAAGTCGTAATCGTAATCGAGTGATGTATTAGTTCAGTGAGGCATTAATAACGTAGTCTGCAGTGATAAGCACAGTGACTTCAGAAAACCGAAAGTTGTTCATAGTTTCGCGTGTGTAATTTTTGATACCCTGAGCCCATTGAAAATGGGCAACAATCAACTTTTATAAAAGAGTACATGGGCTCAGGGTATCCTACTGTCGAGCGTGCTCGACTGTAGCCGCACCTCACCGCGAGCGAAGCGAGCCGGGGGTAGGCGAGCGAAGCGAGCAGGGGGCGGAGCCCCCTTGTTCTTTTTAGCCATTGCTATTTTTTTTCTAAAAGATAACAGTTAAATAGATTTGTCTTGTATTTGTGAAATTTAGTCAATCTAATTTATAGGACTTATTTCCGTTCTTATACTTTCGTTTTATTTTGAATTAAGGCATTTATTTTATCTAAAAATCAAAATATTACTTTATCTCCTACTGCTTGCTTATGAGTTGCTTATTTCAATTGTAGCTTAAGATACTGCAACTGCAAGATACTGTCAGCAAAGCGGCGCCCACAAAGATTAAAATTCCAAGAGAGTTGTGTCATATCTAAATACCATTGATACAGACAATAAAAAAAAGAAAGAAAAAAACTCTACATCTCGGCTTTTTAAATGATGACTGGAAATTTAAGTTATTTTTAAAATATCTTTATAAGAAAAATAAAAAATAATAGCACATAAAGTTGCAAAATTAATTATTTGTGAATAATGAACATTTTAAGATTTTTAACAATTGGAGTCCTAAACAAAAATGTAAGCTCTAAGATATTATTTTCGTATAAATATTAAAACAAAAAAAGTTTATGACGCTAGAATTCAATTTCATTTTATAATAAAGAGCAAGAGATTCATAAAATGTATCTTTTCACAAATACCTTCTTTCTCCCTTGTTTCAGGCATACACTGCGCAACATATTGGCATAAATGTGGGTCAACAGCGAAACCACAACAATAACGCTCAATGAATGCCACAACAATAGTTATCAAGTACACATATTTATATATATATATATATATGTGTGTGTGTGAGTGTGTGTATCTATGAGTGTGCCGGGGCTGCAGTTACAGTTTGATTTCAAAACCCCCTGAGATACAGATACAGAACAGACCTAAAAGCCACCCAAAAATGCCAAGGCGCGCCTTTTGTTGTTGTTCCTCGTTCCTCGTCGTTCAATCAACTTTGTTTGCAATTCGAAAATTGCGCGAAAAGTAACGCGCACAGTAGACACACACACACACACACAGATACCCACACCCACACCAAACACACAAATGCAATTATGCAAGTAAACAGATTAATTAGGCCACTAAATAAGCACACAACCGAGAAAAACCGACACAGCTTTGTCAAAAAACACATATTAAATATGTACGAGCCCGTATTTAGTATTAAATATGTACCAGCAAAATACCAGAAGCTAATTTAACCAAGGGATGAACTCGTGGCAAAAAAAAATGCTGTTCAAAACTCATCAACAGTCAAGAGATACCAAAATAAGTTAATTTAATTTTAAGGTAATTAACAGACACATGTCTAGATACATTTCGGTATATAAATTAAATACTAAGTCCCAAACTGAAAGAGTTGTAGATATTATCTATTATCTACTAGATAAGCAAAACAATATTAAAAATTATTACTAAAATATGTATGTAAATCAGGATATAATATTTAACCCATTAACCTAATACGAATTTCCTATAAATCACATTTTTTCTTTTAATCAACTCCTTATATAGTAATTAGTATAAAACAACACTTTAAATTGGATCCTGAGACATTTCATATTTCTGTAAAAAATCATGTCAAATCTGACAAAAAATTTGACTTGTAAAGTTGCTTGATTCAAAGTCTGACCAACTTCAAACTTCCATAACTTTATTAAAACTGAACCGATTTTCAAACAGAATATCATTTTATAAATGGTTTGGCACTTAAATTCATTCTGCATTCAAATTTTTTGAATTTTATTTTTAAAAAATTTCCGTCTGCAACTTAGTCCCTCTGGGCTTTTGTGTAATCTACTTCAAATCTAAATATAGATCAGAAACTGGGATATTTTATAATTTCAAGTGTTGTTGGATGTGATTTTAAATGTGTTTTATAACTCACATTTTTCTGGAATGTCAGCTAAAAGTATTTTCTAAATTTCAAATAGTTGTGTGGTCAAATTGGGCCAGTTAACTGTACAAGCAGCAAAAAGCCGGCTAACACCAAAGTGAACAAGGCCAATTTGAAAATTTGAGTTATTTTTAAGGTGCTCAAAGTGCTTTTTTTACCCCACACATTGTCGGTACAAAGTGCAAATTGAACAGCCCACAATGTTACCAAAATGAAAACGTATTTAACATATGAACAATAACAATGTCTGTCACTTTGTCTTTTTGTTAGTCTGTCATGATGTCTATATGTTTGTTGTGGGCTAGGAATTTCCCAATTTTGCTGCTCACAAACAACTGCTTTTTGTGTGTGGGAAATTAATTGTTGAGCATTTTTAAAGTTGCAAAAAGTAATGTTCAAATCAAGTTAACAAGAGCTGAAGTAGACATTGAGCAATTGCCATATAATTATTTTAAATGAGTTCACAAAACCGATTGAAAAGACAAACTCAGCTTCAATATTAAGGGTCATTTGTGGCTTTGTTTCCGTTCCAGAAATATTGTAGCGTAGCTTACCTAGAAGAGAAGAGAGAAAAGGAAATGTTAAGTAAATTGATATAGATTTTATATGATTATAATTTTTAAATTACAAATTCTTTGTTCATTACCAGTAAAATAAATTTTTACTTCATCTATATAAAAAAAATAAAAAATTTTAATTTTTAATATTTATAACGAAGTTTTAAGTTTTTTTTTTTAAGTTTGGGCACAATTTAAGTTAATTTTCTTTGGAAAGTGTATTAGTTTTAAGGCAAAAACACTTAAGTGCAATGACCCAAGTCATAGATACATTCACAGATTTATTCACGCATCCTGCAGACCTGCATCTTTCTCTGTTATTTTTTTTTCTTTTACTTTCCTGCGGGTACCCAAAACTTAGCAAAGCACAAAGGATTCATGGAGCGGACAGGTTTACTGTACGTGGCCAACAAGGATGCAAAGATGCAAAGATACTTGGATGCAAAGATACTTGGAGCGTAACCGGAAACGCTTGCAATAAAAGTTCAAAGTTCTTAAAGGACACGGTGTGTGTATGTGTGTGTGTTTGTGTGCATTTAAAGTGCAATGTGCCAACAACGAATTAAGGTCAAATCAGACACAAAAGCTTAGAGCAAAGCACATCCCCCAAAAAGCCTCTTCATCCCCCTTTAAACTTCCACCAGCATCAACGCCTTTTCCAAAGACCAGACATGACGCGACGACTGCTTTGTTTGTCAGTTCGTCAGTTCGTGAGATTCCCCATATTCCCCCTTCAGGCTCCTGTGCGGTCTGTGGTCTGGGAGGAGAAGGTGGGGATATTTCGCATATTAATGACAACGACACGACATACAAGTTTTTGTTGCTCTTCTTCTACTTGCATGTGGGTCCCTTTTTATACCCTTGTGGAGAGTATTTTAGTTTCGTAACAAAATGTGTTACGCATATTAAATGAAGATAGTGTTAATAATTTAAATAATAAAATAAATAAAAGTAGTTAAATCAATTTGATACATTGTATTTGTAAAATATATATATTGTATTTATAATAATTAAATAATAATAATTTACAAAAAAAAAGTTTATTTTGTCCCGAAATGTGTAAGACAGAAATAAAAATTATAATATTAGTACAACAAAATAATAACAATACATAAAAAAAAATATTTAAATAATTTGAATACTTAATTTTTTTTTCAACATTTTTTTTTTTAATTGGATCAAAATTTACAATTTTATAACTATAGATCTCTAGTTATTATTCATAAGAATGAAATAATAATAATAATTTACAGAGAATATTATAATTGTGCAATGAAACAAGTTGAAAAAATATCTATAAATACAAAATAATAATAGTAGTTACAATACATATAATGGAAAACAGAATAAAAATAATAAATAAAAATAAAATAATACACAATCTTAAAATAAATATTTGGCCGATAAATTTTTTATGATTATTGAGATATACCAAACATTCAGATTCTGAAATAGCTTTTGTCTCATATGAATTTCGATTTATTATATCTAAAAACGGTCATTCGAAAACTTTAGGGCAGTATAGTCCCTAAGTAGGCTTTCACATATGAAACTTTTTTACAACACTGTTTTAAGGGTATCAGATCTTCGTATAATCTTTCTTTATGTTATTTTTTTTAACATTTTTGTTGTTCACTTTTTTTTGTTGCAAAAAAAGAGAGCACAGGATGTGTGCAAGTTTTTCATTGCAGCTGCAACTCAGCGACGCTCATATCCTGAAAACAGTACGAAATACGTTTCCTGCATCAAGTTTTTTGCATTTTTCGTCCATTTTGTTGAGCGTGTATAAAAATGTAATGGATCATAATATGCCAACATCAAAATACTAGAGTATGTTTGCATTTTAGTAGAGAAATTCTCATTCGGAGCAGGAATTCTTAACAAATAAATACATATTTCTGAAATTAAAAATATACCTTTATTATATAACATATAATAGTATAATGATTCACTTAAATTGCAATAAATAAGCTTATAAATAAAAAAGTAAACCTTTTAAAGACAGATTTGTTGACTTATCACAACAATTTTGATAGCTTCCCAACAGTTTGGGTTCAGTTAAGACCGTTTGCAGCTTTGATTTTAACAATCCAATCTCCCCAATCGTTAAAATTTATTTTTTATACATATTTTCCTTTTCACTTTCATTTTTCACATATTCACACGAGAAACCCAATGCAAATTTGTCGTAAATTGTTGTAAATTGCTGTAAAATGGCTTAACACAAAAAAAAAAAAAATTCAGTTGACCAACAAAACTTTCACTTGAAAACGACACAAAAAAATCAGCTTCAACTACCTTAAGTGGGTCAAAATGCTCCCCTGCGAGAAAAATTGTTTTCTTTTATATTTTTCTTCTTTTTCTACCTTTTTTTCTCATTTTTTTCCCTTATCGCAAACTCTTGAAATGAGATTTTTGCCTGAATTTGAGCCGAGTTCAAATGGCAATGCACGCAGATGAAATTGGTTTTCCAGCAACAGCAACAACAACAACAGATACAGAGACAAATAAAAGATGCTCTGTTTGAACTTTGAACTCATCGTCTGTTCGTCGGTCAGCAGCAAATATTACAGCTATTTTTGACAATGAACTTTGACATCTCAGTTAGCTTAGTGCAGTTGAAGATACTTTTTAATCTCGAGACGAGTCGAAATGTTGTTGACTTATTTCAACTGCTGACTTGACTGTTGACGCTTCTAAGCACACAATTCTTATCATAGATACACACACACATAGCCATACATAAGTATACACATTGCAGTCTCAAAATCAGGTCACGTGTAAACTGTACATACATATAGTAACTTGAATGATTCCATTTCTTTGTATTTAGCTGTACAACCAACAAGAAATAAATAAATTCAGTCATATATATTAAAAATGAAAGGAAATCGCAATCAAATTAATTATAATGCTAATAGTTTTTCTTTCAGTTACAAATTTTAATTTATACATAAAATAATTTGCCTTTATACTTTTTTAATTAATTTTTTATTCTAATATAACTTTTTTCAAATTTTATAATTTAACTGCCCTTAGCACACAAAGATCAGTCAGTCAGGACAAACAGTTTTATGTATTTAGATATAGAAAAAAATTATATTAAATAATTTATAAATAATATGAACACACTTAATATTGAGTAATTTAATAAATTGTGAAAAATATAAATTTAAAATTTGAAAACATTTTTTTCTGGGTGTAATTGTGATTATTGTTGTAATTGTTGTTGCATCTTATCAGCTTTTGAGTCACATTCTGTCTGCCACGCAAATAAGCTGAAATGTTAAAGGCAACATTTGCTATTCTGACAGCTTTTCTGTCTTTCTCAAGCAAATGTGAATGAAATGTTATAGCTGCGACGAAGAAAGATTGAAGGAAGAGCGAGAAGTGAAAAGTGAGACAAAAAGCGGCGAGATTTGAGGGCTTAAGTTGAATGCAAAAGCCTATTGAATGAAATAAGACACTGGCAAGTACAGTCAAGCTCTCCTAAAGGCAACTAACAGCTCAAAAATAAAGATGGACAATTTTGCAGAGAAGCCCAAACCATCTCAAATAAATTCCTTTCTGTTGATCGTATCATATTTCCAAATATTGTAATTAAATCTATATTAATGATCTGTGTTTCCATGCATAGATACATTTGTATCTTGTAGTGCAAACTAGTGCAAATTATATTTAGAAACATTTTTAGTATAAAAAAAAAATATGTGGTAATATTTATAATGAAAAAGTTCGCTTAAGGCAAGTTTTACAATATTTCAATTGATTTCAAAAATGTATAAACAGAAATAGTTACATTTAAAAACACATAGATACATTTGTATCTTCGCACAAATTCGCAGCAGGCACATAGTATTTTAATTTATTTCGAAATCTCAAAGATACATTTGTATCTGAATTCATTCAGTACAGTTGTTACATTTATATTATGTGTATTTACATTTATTTTAAGTCTGTACAGAATAGTTACATTTATTTATACAGCCATAGATACATTTGTATCTACAAGTAAGTGTATATTGTATGTTGCTCCCACGCTTTGACAAAAACCAAACTCAGCATCAAGTCGACAACAACAACAACGATAAACAACAGCTGCATGAATCATGTCCATGAATAATAACGGTTAATTATGCGCTCTTGTGTGTGTGTGTCTCTGTGTATCTGTGTGTGTGGCGGCATTTCATAAATAAATTTGCACTTAACAAATGTACAGAATGTTGCTAAGCGCAACAGGCTAGCAACATGCTGCAGCAATGTTGATAATGATTAATGAAGCGGGGGGAGTGAGTGGAGGGGGCGGGGGATACTGGAGATACCAACAAGGAAGTCGTAAAACAAAGCAATGCTCCATGCAAAAAAAGAGAGAGGAGAGAAGACAGTGAAATAACAACAACAACAACGGAATTAAAATTAAATTTTAATCGCCAAACTGAACGAAAAGAACAAACAGCAGCAGAGAGCGAGGGAGAGAGAGAGTGGTGGAGAGTGGGAGAGAGTCACTACGCAGACACTCACCAATTCAAATGCATTCTAAATGCATGCATACATACACACATACATACATAATGGATAATGGCGTGCAGACAAATAAATTTTCAAGCATGCAACACAACACATATACAAATATATATGTATGTATGTGTGTAATTGAAAAATTTAATAAACACAAAAGATCTGCAGCGGCAGAAAAAGCAACAACATTAATGCGGGCATACAGTAAGTGAAAAAAGTGTTTTGACCAGTTAAAAAAAAAGAATTACACTATTTCTCTTGCAAAAAATAATTATATTTTGTAAAGCCTTTTTTTTCTTATTACATTAAAATATAGATTTTTACTTAATTTATATATTTTGCAAAATTAAAAAATAACAAGTGAGGACTTGTATTTTGTCCAAACACTTTCTTGATGTGCTATGTATACATATGCAGGCACACACACACACACTTATGCATACATGCATACATATGCAGGGCTGGAAGACTGGAAGCTGATCGGCAAGCATCAACAACAACGAGAACAACAACCAGACGAACAGGTAAATGGCAAGAATCGAACAGGAAGTGAGAGCAAGCGAGCGCGAGAGTGAGTGAGTGAGAGAGAGAGAGGCAGAACCACAACGATAAGATAAATAAATACATTGATAAATAAGCAGCAGGAAACTAAAACTACAACAAACTGCGCTCGTGGTCAAAACAAAAGACAAATGTAAAAAGGGCAAAAAGACGAACAAAGCAGGTAAAAAGCAACACAACAAAAATTACAAGAATCGCTTTAGTTGTTGCTTTTAGTGATGCTGCTGCCTGTGTGGTGATTTAGGGCTGTGGTGGAAAAGGGATTGTGGAAGGGGAAAGAGGCGCGACGATCGACCGAAAAAGCAACTGTAAAAATGCAACAAGAACCTGCTGAGACAACAACAACAGCAAGTAGGAGGCAAAAGGCAAAACGCTGCCAACATCTAAAATTACATGAGAGACAAAGAGAAGAGCATCTACATATGTGTGTGTGTGTATTTCTTTATGCATTTGTGTTAAGGAAAGCACACGAGCAAACAAGAGAGCGAGACAGAGAGAGAGAGAGAGAGAGAGAGAGAGAGAGAGAGAGAACTGCAACGTATGCAGTTGTCAGTGCTGTCAAGAAAAAAGGCTCATTTAGGTTTATTTTGCCCATATTTCCTTTAAAAAATCACAACATGATCTTTAAAATTTGGTCAAAAATAATGATTATTGTTTAAGTTTTAAAGTTTAACTTAAAGTTAATTATTATTTCGTGGATAAATCAGTAATAATTTAAAAATAAAGATTATTATGTAGTTCCTTATATTAAACCTTAACAGATTAAGGTGCCTGAAAAAAAAGACAAGCCAGAATTTCCGCTACTCGCTTTTTTCAATTCTTAACCGCAAGAAAAAGCCAGATTTGACGATAAAAAAAAAGCTGTTCTGGCAAACTCTGGCATTCTCCTGCTCAATGTTGTTGTTTCATTTTAGAACAGCACTGTTATTTTTTTAAGTGTGTTCCGAACAGATAAAAAAGCATAAAATTGTTCAGAAAATCAAATTGCAGACAAAAAAAAAACTGACATGTTGTTGTTGTTGCTTTGTTGTTATGTTCGTCTAGGCGCATGCGTTGTTCTGTTGCCGCGTTGGCTTTTCTTTAGTTTCTTCCTCTTATTCTGTCTGTTGTTGTTGTTGTTGTTGTTTTTGTGCTTTTACATTTTCATTTTTCGGAAAAACGCACAAAACAACAAGAGAATTTATGCGACGCCGCTTGTCGCCAGTTTGCTTGCATCTTTTTCTGTTTTTGTTTCTCGTTCTCTTTCTGTTTCTTTTTCTGGTGGTGGCTGCTGCAGCCGAAGGGTGTGTTTGCTACCCCAGCAATTAAAATGTACACAGAATTATAAGTCTGAGACAAAAATAAACAAAATAAAAACAATTTCTTTTTTTATAATAAAAATAAAAATTTAATGAAAATAATATACATACATATAAACAAATGGGAACATAGATTTTTTCACAAAAAATGGTAACCCAAAAACTTTTAATCTATGGTCAATTCTTAGATGTTTTTACCTAGAAACTATAGTTCTAATCTTATCAGTTTCTAGTTCCCACTGTTTGGGTTGAAAAACCCTTTCCTGTCCGTTAAGATTTTTTGTTTTTCAACTACATAATTTATTATGAATTTGTATTTTATTTTATTCATTTTTTTGTAAGTCTAGTGCTTAAATCGTGCTATACTGGGTATCTAACAGTCGAGCATCTTGACTGCTTGTATTTGTTTTTGTTGTCCGCATTTGGGGCTGTTGTTGGTGGAACTCAGAATATGGTAAGAGTCACAATGACTGAAAACTGAATAACAGATTGTAACTGCGACTGTAACTGCGACTGCGACGCAGTTAAAAACAACCTCCTCTCCTCCCCACCCCCCTTAACCCACACAATCCGTTTCCATTCCCGTTACCTCCCGCTAAACAATTAACAGAAATAAATTGCGTTATAATTCTCTTCTTCTCCTTTCGTTTTATCAGTCAGCCTAGAAGAAGAAGAAGAAGTTCAACAGACCCACAGTAATAAATCCAAATAATTCTATAAATAGACATGAATATAAAATAATATGTCTAGGCAGGGAAATGGGGAAATTTAGGGGAACGGGGGGAAATGGGGGATGTGGACGGGCGCTAATTTCTTGGCAATACAAATGGGTTAATGAACTACAACAGTGTTGATAAGAAAGTGCATTATACTTATCATCCTGGAATCAAGTACAGCACTTACAGTATGTCAAGTAATTGTTTTGACAAGCCAAACAATTAACATATTTGTATTTTTATTTTTAAAAATAGTTAAACACAATATAATTCGATATTTTTAATTATTTTTAGGGGACAATAATTAAACTAAAATAAAAAGTATAAAAAAATTTGTAATTTGTACATAGTTTATTTTGTCTAAACAATTTATTGACTCTTATGTACGGTATGTCAATTAACTGTTATGACAAATTAAATATTACAATTAATTTAAGTAATAAAACGTAAATAACCGTAATGTAAATAGACGTACAATTAAGTCAAATTTTATAATAAAAATCAAAAATTAAATTTGAGGCTTAAAGATATTTGAATTGTTTATAATTTTTCCGGTCTCTGGTTAAGTACAGTTAGTCAATAAAATGTTTTGACAAAATACAGAACTCACACATTTTTTAAATAGAAAAATAATCTTATTTTAACATAAATATTTTGAAGAATAAAAACTCAATATACGCATTTTTTATTTTGTAGAAAAAAATACACTTAAGATATATGTGAAAAGAGTTACTTGTATTTATTGTGTTTACTTACCGTTTGACCATTTTGTTGGTTACCCCAGAATTGTTTTCCTGCTGCGTTCCAATATCAACGGATTTATTATAATCCAGTTTTGAGGTAAAGATTTTGATCCGACGAAAATCAATTTTGACGATGTCTGCTTTAACCCTTTTTATTTAATTAAATACAAATTTTTTGTTGTTGAAATTAATTTATATTTGAAATTATTTTGTTGTTGTTGTTGTCGTTAATTTCAATTGCACTTTTCTTAAAAAATAAATGGGGCTTCTTTGCAGGAGCTGTGGAATTCCAATTGGAAACTGGATGACTGGAAGTAGCAGAAGACTGGAAAGCAAAAAAAGAACGAGAAACAAAAGCCAACAAATTTATAACCATTTAATATACATAGACGTGTAAACAATTAAAACAACAACAAAAAGTGCTGCAAATATTATTGTTTATATTTTGCGTATTTTATGGCACTTCAAAACCAACAACAACAATAAAAACAATAACAACGTCGTTTGCGTTTTGCGCTTTGATTTCCGTTCTCTCGTCATTCTACATACAGTGGTTCAAAAAAGTGTTTTGACAACATACAAAAATATTTGCAAAATCTTGCAAAATGCACATACAGTGACTTTCCGCTTATTTTATCCCCTATATTTATAACTATGTTTAGCTTTTATTGTTAAAATAGATATCAAATATTGGAAAAAGTCTATTTGTCTGGGCCAACTTCAAATAAAAAAAAAAAAAAAGCCGCCCCAAATAGAGGGCAATTTATCATAAATTTAGCCGAAAAATTTGGTTTGGGGACTCAACTAGTTTTTTTTTTTAAATGTTTGAAATTTCCATACAAAATTGCCTATTTTTGTTTGCCAGATTTGGAGTTGGCCCGGACTTATAGACTTTTACCATTTATTTAATAAATATTAAAAATAGAACAAACAAGTTTGTGAATTTTTGTATTTTGTCAAAATACTTGCTTGACCAACTGTCGGTATGTTTGTATGCAGTTATTGCTTTTCTGCAACACTTCAAGGGCTTTGAAACAACAAATACAAAAACAACAACAACAACAACTTGGCCACTTTATTGATTCACTGTTATTATTTGTTTTTGCTGCAAAATCAAACACAAAATTAACACGCGCAGTTTCAAGATGAATGCACTTTATATATACATACATATATATATTTTTTTTGTATTTTATTTTATGCGTTCGCCTTTTCCGTTTTCTCTACACACACATACACACACAATCATGAATGTATGTAAATTAACATTTATATTCATATATATATGTATGTATGTATGTATTTAGCAGGCAAGTGTATTTTTTTTTTTTTTTATTTTTAATTTATAAACACACTTCGTATATATTTGTTACCTTTTTGAAAAACAATTTATTTAGCAACTTTGTATTGCAAGCGAGAATAAATGGATTTTCATAAGTTCTCGTTTTTACACCCTCTTTTTTTATATATATTTCTTTCTCTTTTCACAACATTGGCTGCAGTTGTTAATAATTGATTTATTTAGCACACGTACAGCGTTGATTTTAATAACGATTATTGAAATTATGTTTGCGTTTCGAACGATACAATTAAAAACAACTTGTCGTTTTCAAAAATTCTAAAATTACTTTAAGCGGCGGTCTGCGTGCGAACACGACGCGCTGTTGTTGCGTTTTGTACACCTAAACTAGAGATGTCGCCACTCTATCGATATATCGATGGGCACAACAGAATTTGCGATGTTTAGCATGATAGTGCGATAGTGCAGTTATCGATAGCTTTAATAACAATAAACAAATTATATTTATATCACTTTTATGCTGATAACTTTTAATTAATTTGGGAAACTTATAATTAATTAAAACGTTTATTAAACTATATATGTTTATATCGATTTTTGCTGTTAATGTCAATCGATTGTCCATGAACACCTGTTAAAATATCGATGACACATATTAATTATTCTTTAATAACAAAATAAATGCAGTCTTTTATTAATATTATTTTTCTAATTATTTATATGTTGTTCTAATCTGCTTTTTTTTAATTATATGTCTTATCGATTTTTGTGTTCATTAACAGCGATTGTAGAAGCACTGTTGTTACACTATCGATATCAAGTATTTATTATTATTTTCTAAGTAAATGCAATTTTCTATTTATTTAGAAGATGAGACGTTTAAGCAAATAATATGCTATCTGATTAATTTAATAAACTTGCAGCTGGTGTGTTCGCTTAATTAGCGCTATTAGTATTTTTTATCGACAGCGATTGGCAGCCCGGAAGACAGCGCGTAAATTTAAATGCAAGTCAAATCAGTATTAATAGGGAATTTTGTTTATCTAACATTAATCGTATCATTAAAATGTTTTAAGCGACTTATAAACTTATTCTTATTAAGAAAACAATTGACAGTAAATTATGAATTAAAGGTTTACTTCCACAATATCAATAAATCAAGCTTATCAATAATTATAACTTAAAGAGTAGAACAACATGCAACGTTGCATGTTGGCGGTTGTTGTTGTTTCTCTTGCTGTCAGTTGAAGTCGGCACTTTTTCCATCACAGGCCACAATTTTGACCTTGTCGACCTTGACAAATTCATGCACTTCTCGAAATTCCACATCGTTTAACATTAGGGTCCAGACATTGTCACAGAAACGATACGTATTCAATTTGCCCGCTTTAAATGTGACTCGAGCCTTAACTCTTTGATTTAATGCATTGTTAATACTTTTATCGAACTGCAGCAGAACTTTGAAGGCCAATGCGGGAGTTATTTGTCCATACTGAAAATATACAAGTCAGAAATTAAGATTTTTTCGCATATTCTGCTTTAGGAATAATTTATACATTTTCTTCATGTTTTAAAATTTACAATTTTATATATTATTCACTATATTTCAATATTTATAATTATTGAAGCAGGAACCTTTAATATGGACAATTTTTATTTTAAATAAAAAAGGCCCACTTAAAATGGACCATTATTATTTTAAAATAAATAAAACTTACGATATATTCATTATAATTTATTAAAAATTATAATTATGTTTATATAAAAATAATTATAATAATAAATTATAAAAAATAATGAGTATATGGTTCAAGTTTTATTAAAAATAAAAAATATCATTAATATGTAATTTTAATTTTTTTTGTTTCTTAAAAATAGTATTTTTAAAATACTCAAAAATCACTGATAAAGAAGATTCAGTGTGTTTTATTGTAATTTAAAATAAAAATGGAATTATTATATTTTTTTTTATATCAAAATAGTTTTTTGGACACACTGTATGTAAATTTGTTTCCTTCTGAAAACACTTACTTGACATACTGTGAGTTTTATTTACAAAGGCTAAAATGAAAGAAAACTAAACAAAATCACAAATTAACTTTACAAATAAAGTAAATGCATTAAATGCACACCAAACGTAGTAAATTACAATTTTATGACAAATGTGCAACCATTTAATTTTATTTGCTTGACAGATTTGCGACGCAGCTTGAGTTGATGCTTGATTTTAATTTATTGCGTATTTATTGCTGTTAAACTCACCTGAATTAGCTCGTCGAGACTCTCCTGTAGAGTATTACCCAAAGTGGTATTACGATATAATTGATACGACATTTGATTAACTTTATGCGTTTGTTAAAATTAAAATGAACAATGTTATTTTTTTTCTTGTGCTGCCAAATATATTGTAGAGATGGCAGACAATAGTGATAGCGCACCTTTAATAAGGGTTGTTGTCAAAATATTGATATATCGATAGAAACAGTTAAGTATCGGTATTTTGATGCGATACGGTTGGCGCTATTTTCTATTCCTATTTACTTTAAACTTTGTATTTTTGGTGAATCTGGAAAGCAAAAATTTTGCAAATATTACCTCAAGGGCAAAAGTAGCAATAAAATAATAAACAAAACTACTGGAAACACAACAAATTCAAAGGTATAATAACCACCACTTTTAAATCGCACACATACATTGATGTTATCGTTATATATCGATATATTTATAGTATTTATTTATTTTATTTATTTATTTAAAAAGCTAAAAACTCTTTCAATATGTTGAAATCAATGCATGGTAACCGATTTTTGGGATCCCGCAAAAACCTGTACTCTCCACATCGACCACCCCCATACCACCACCCCAACTACATTGGATCTTATTATTTTTTATTGGATCTTATTTCAGTACCATATATACCGATAATTAAAATTTATTTTTATGTTAAACTAAATTTATGACAACCGATTTTTGTGTCGCCCCACCCACCGATCTGCCCTACCCCCACCACCATCCCCACAGCCCCAATGGATATTATTATTATTTATTGAAATATTTTTAAATTCATTTGTTGTTAGTACAGAATATACCGAAATATAACAATTTTTTAACATGTTGAGCTGCATTTATGGCAACCGATTTTTTGGTTTTTTGTGTCGCCCCACCCACCGATCTGCCCTACCCCCACTACCATCCCCACAACCCCAATGGATAATTTTATTATTTATTAAAATATTATTAAATTCATTTGTTGTAAGTACACAATATACCGAAATATATCAATTTTTTAACATGTTGAACTGCATCTATGGCAACCGATTTATTGGTCTCCGATCTACACCATCTCAACCCTCACTCATACCCCCTACCCCACTGCCCCCACATCTAATTAAATATTAATTATATATTTCTTTTTACTTTCGTTTCTATTATGAAATGTTTTGTAAAATATCGATATGTTGCGATACTTGAATGACGCGTTTGCCAACACTGTGCATGGTATGGCGTGTTTTGGAGCACTGTTTTATTTCTCATGTTGCGCCCGACCAATTCTCAACTGGTTCTAGCTCCCCATTAATGTAGTGGGGCTCGTTTTTCTGTTAAAGTTATCGCTTCTCGGCCTTTTGGCTAAGATCAAAGTGTAGTATCTGTTCTTATCAGCTTAACATCTGATAGTTTCTCCATTGGAGAACAACAAATGTTAAACTGATTTTTGGAAATAGACGGAGTGCTAGGAGCTTGCTCCACCTCTGTCGCGGGTTGGCCCGGTATTGCAGTACCGCCGGGATTCGGCCCAACTGAATAATGCATTTAAAAATACAATTAGATTACATTTAATTTAAATTTGATTCCCCCTAAAATTTGGAGTCATTCCAAACTTGTGGTTTATCGGAGTAGGGGGTCAAAAAACTGACTGAAACTGTCGGAGATCTTCAAACGGGCATAACTTTGCGAAAATTCAACCGATTTTCAAACGGAATGTTTTTGATCTCTAAATGGTCTCTAAATTTGATGTATTTGATTATTTCATAAAAAAATTATTGCACTCTGGATCTCGATTTCAATGCTAAGGGTCCCCTTTGAATTTTCGAAAATTCAAAATTTTAAATCTCAAGTTTTCACTTTTAATAAACTCCTATATAGTAATCAGTATAAAACAACACTTTAAATTTGATTCTGAGACATTTCATATTTCTGTCAAAAATCATGTCAAATCTGACAAAAATTTTGACTTGTAAAGTTGCTTGATTCAAAGTCTGACCAACTTCAAACTTCCATAACTTTATTAAAACTGAACCGATTTTCAAACGGAATGTCATTTTGATCATGGTTTGATTCTTTTGTTCATTCTGCATTAAAATTTGATGTATTTCGTAAAAAAATTATTGCCCTCTGGATCTCGATTTCAATGCTAAGGGTCCCCCCTTTGAATTTTCGAAAATTCAAAATTTTAAATCTCAAGTTTTCACTTTTAATAAACTCCCTATATAGTAATCAGTATAAAACAACACTTTAAATTTGATTCTGAGACATTTCATATTTCTGTCAAAAATCATGTCAAATCTGACAAAAATTTTGACTTGTAAAGTTGCTTGATTCAAAGTCTGACCAACTTCAAACTTCGATAACTTTGTTAAAACTGAACCGATTTTCAAACGGAATGTCATTTTGATCATGGTTTGGTCTCTAAATTTATTCTGCATTCAAATTTGATGTATTTCATAAAAAAAAATTATTGCCCTCTGGATCTCGATTTCAATGCTAAGGGTCCCCCCTTTGAATTTTCGAAAATTCAAAATTTTAAATCTCAAGTTTTCACTTTTAATAAACTCCCTATATAGTAATTAGTATAAAACAACACTTTAAATTTGATTCTGAGACATTTCATATTTCTGTCAAAAATCATGTCAAATCTGACAAAAATTTTGACTTGTAAAGTTGCTTGATTCAAAGTCTGACCAACTTCAAACTTCCATAACTTTATCAAAACTGAACCGATTGTCGAACGGAATGTCATTTTGATCATGGTTTGGTCTCTAAATTTATGCTGCATTCAAATTTGATGTATTTCATAAAAAAAATTATTGCCCTCTGGATCTCGATTTCAATGCTAAGGGTCCCCCTTTGAATTTTCGAAAATTCAAAATTTTAAATCTCAAGTTTTCACTTTTAATAAACTCCTATATAGTAATTAGTATAAAACAACAGTTTAAATTTGATTCTGAGACATTTCATATTTCTGTCAAAAAATCATGTCAAATCTGACAAAAATTTTGACTTGTAAAGTTGCTTGATTCAAAGTCTGACCAACTTCAAACTTCGATAACTTTATTAAAACTGAACCGATTTTCAAACGGAATGTCATTTTGATCATGGTTTGGTCTCTAAATTTATTCTGCATTCAAATTTGATGTATTTCATAAAAAAAATTATTGCCCTCTGGATCTCGATTTCAATGCTAAGGGTCCCCCCTTTGAATTTTCGAAAATTCAAAATTTTAAATCTCAAGTTTTCACTTTTAATAAACTCCTATATAGTAATTAGTATAAAACAACACTTTAAATTTGATTCTGAGACATTTCATATTTCTGTCAAAAATCATGTCAAATCTGACAAAATTTTGACTTGTAAAGTTGCTTGATTCAAAGTCTGACCAACTTCAAACTTCCATAACTTTATCAAAACTGAACCGATTGTCGAACGGAATGTCATTTTGATCATGGTTTGGTCTCTAAATTTATGCTGCATTCAAATTTGATGTATTTCATAAAAAAATTATTGCCCTCTGGATCTCGATTTCAATGCTAAGGGTCCCCTTTGAATTTTCGAAAATTCAAAATTTTAAATCTCAAGTTTTCACTTTTAATAAACTCCCTATATAGTAATTAGTATAAAACAACAGTTTAAATTTGATTCTGAGACATTTCATATTTCTGTCAAAAATCATGTCAAATCTGACAAAAATTTTGACTTGTAAAGTTGCTTGATTCAAAGTCTGACCAACTTCAAACTTCGATAACTTTATTAAAACTGAACCGATTTTCAAACGGAATGTCATTTTGATCATGGTTTGGTCTCTAAATTTATTCTGCATTCAAATTTGATGTATTTCATAAAAAAAATTACTGCCCTCTGGATCTCGATTTCAATGCTAAGGGTCCCCCCTTTGAATTTTCGAAAATTCAAAATTTTAAATCTCAGGTTTTCACTTTTAATAAACTCCCTATATAGTAATCAGTATAAAACAACACTTTAAATTTGATTCTGAGACATTTCATATTTCTGTCAAAAATCATGTCAAATCTGACAAAAATTTTGACTTGTAAAGTTGCTTGATTCAAAGTCTGACCAACTTCAAACTTCCATAACTTTATTAAAACTGAACCGATTGTCGAACGGAATGTCATTTTGATCATGGTTTGGTCTCTAAATTTATTCTGCATTCAAATTTGATGTATTTCATAAAAAAAATTATTGCCCTCTGGATCTCGATTTCAATGCTAAGGGTCCCCCCTTTGAATTTTCGAAAATTCAAAATTTTAAATCTCAAGTTTTCACTTTTAATAAACTCCCTATATAGTAATTAGTATAAAACAACAGTTTAAATTTGATTCTGAGACATTTCATATTTCTGTCAAAAATCATGTCAAATCTGACAAAAATTTTGACTTGTAAAGTTGCTTGATTCAAAGTCTGACCAACTTCAAACTTCGATAACTTTGTTAAAACTGAACCGATTTTCAAACGGAATGTCATTTTGATCATGGTTTGGTCTCTAAATTTATTCTGCATTCAAATTTGATGTATTTCATAAAAAAAATTATTGCCCTCTGGATCTCGATTTCAATGCTAAGGGTCCCCCCTTTGAATTTTCGAAAATTCAAAATTTTAAATCTCAAGTTTTCACTTTTAATAAACTCCCTATATAGTAATTAGTATAAAACAACACTTTAAATTTGATTCTGAGACATTTCATATTTCTGTCAAAAATCATGTCAAATCTGACAAAAATTTTGACTTGTAAAGTTGCTTGATTCAAAGTCTGACCAACTTCAAACTTCGATAACTTTATTAAAACTGAACCGATTTTCAAACGGAATGTCATTTTGATCATGGTTTGGTCTCTAAATTTATGCTGCATTCAAATTTGATGTATTTCATAAAAAAAATTATTGCCCTCTGGATCTCGATTTCAATGCTAAGGGTCCCCCCTTTGAATTTTCGAAAATTCAAAATTTTAAATCTCAAGTTTTCACTTTTAATAAACTCCCTATATAGTAATTAGTATAAAACAACACTTTAAATTTGATTCTGAGACATTTCATATTTCTGTCAAAAATCATGTCAAATCTGACAAAAATTTTGACTTGTAAAGTTGCTTGATTCAAAGTCTGACCAACTTCAAACTTCCATAACTTTATTAAAACTGAACCGATTGTCGAACGGAATGTCATTTTGATCATGGTTTGGTCTCTAAATTTATTCTGCATTCAAATTTGATGTATTTCATAAAAAAAAATTATTGCCCTCTGGATCTCGATTTCAATGCTAAGGGTTCCCCCTTTGAATTTTCGAAAATTCAAAATTTTAAATCTCAAGTTTTCACTTTTAATAAACTCCCTATATAGTAATTAGTATAAAACAACACTTTAAATTTGATTCTGAGACATTTCATATTTCTGTCAAAAATCATGTCAAATCTGACAAAAATTTTGACTTGTAAAGTTGCTTGATTCAAAGTCTGACTTCCATAACTTTATTAAAACTGAACCGATTGTCGAACGGAATGTCATTTTGATCATGGTTTGATTCCTTTATTCATTCTGCATTCAAACTTGATGTATTTCAAAAAAATTATTGCCCTCTGGATCTCGATTTCAATGCTAGGGTCCCCTTTGAATTTTCGAAAATTCAAAATTTTAAATCTCAAGTTTTCACTTTTAATAAACTCCCTATATAGTAATTAGTATAAAACAACACTTTAAATTTGATTCTGAGACATTTCATATTTCTGTCAAAAATCATGTCAAATCTGGCAAAAATTTTGACTTGTAAAGTTGCTTGATTCAAAGTCTGACTTCCATAACTTTATTAAAACTGGACCGATTGTCGAACGGAATGTCATTTTGATCATGGTTTGATTCCTTTATTCATTCTGCATTCAAACTTGATGTATTTCGTAAAAAAAATTATTGCCCTCTGGATCTCGATTTCAATGCTAAGGGTCCCCCCTTTGAATTTTCGAAAATTCAAAATTTTAAATCTCAAGTTTTCACTTTTAATAAACTCCCTGTATAGTAATTAGTATAAAACAACACTTTAAATTTGATTCTGAGACGTTTCAAATTTCTGTAAAAAATCATGTCAAATCGGATGAAAATTTTGACTTGTAAAGTTGCTTGATTCAAAGTCTGACCAACTTCAAACTTCGATAACTTTATTAAAACTGAACCGATTTTCAAACGGAATGTCATTTTGATCATGGTTTGGTCTTTAAATTTATTCTGCATTCAAATTTGATGTATTTCATAAAAAAAATTATTGCCCTCTGGATCTCGATTTCAATGCTAAGGGTCCCCCCTTTGAATTTTCGAAAATTCAAAATTTTAAATCTCAAGTTTTCACTTTTAATAAACTCCCTATATAGTAATTAGTAAAAAACAACACTTTAAATTTGATTCTGAGACATTTCATATTATTAATAGTTTTAAACTTGGCTATAGTCAACGGTCAAAAATTATTTGATCGATTAGTTACCGGTCGATGGATGTATTTGAATATTTCGCGGCAACTTGGTTTGAGTTGCATAACAAACTGCTTGAAAGAATAATGCGATTTACATTAAAAGCTAGCTACTATGTTGAAATGACATATAAGGGGCGGTGCTTATTCTGTTTGCTACCCTCAACGGACACTCAAAAGCGGAAATGAACAAGGGGTTGCACAAAAAACCTGTCAGCCAATGAGGACAAGGCTCCTTTTTTTTATTAACCACAATTTAAAGCGCCTTGTTGAATTGTAATATGCCAGAAAATGATGAAGGTGCCGCTGCTTGACCAATTTCGTCCTTTTGGACAACATCGACGTCGACTTCGGAAGTAACGTTAAGTTCAGTCGCTTCAGGATTATTGAGCTGATTAGTTCAGTCGCTTATTATCATAGATAAATAATAATTAACGATTAAAATCGAGTGCTTAAAATGTTGCATCAAAACCAAACTCCGCCACATCAACATGTGGAAGATATTAAGAAATCTCCGGCAGCTAAACAAACCGTAATCATAACTCCGCAGCGTCCTTCTTCTCCGCGCCAATTCTTTGAGCGTCTTTACGGTCATCTCGAAACGCGTAAAACGACGAGCGATAACGACGGTGACATCGATGTCTGCACTCATGGCGTCTCGACTCCTTATCAAAGTGACGGAGGCAGCGTATCCTCGCCGGATATTTCCATAAGTGATGAACGCGTCTCCCTCATGAGTTGTCCGGCATACGAATTGCATGCACCTCCGGCGGAGTATACCACCTATAGGGCTCTTTCAAATTCCGCAACTTCTCCGACGGCTTTGCCATTTCCGGCTTTTTCTACGGATCCCCACATTACTGCCGGATTTTCGGCATTCTGTGAGTATTTTCTAAATTCCTACCCTAAATCTATATTTTCGAAAACCCTATTGTCCATTTTAAATTTTAACCTAAATACACATTTTACAAATATATTTTATAGCTAAAATTCCAATCCATGTGTGCCTTTTTTCCTATAAAGTTTCTAAATAAAATCTTCAAATATAATAAAAATTATATAAAACAATTTTAATTATCATTTCGCAATTAGTTAAAAGACATATTTATTTTTTGATTTTAAAAACATTATATTTGTAACATATTTTTATGTATAAATATCCCTGAAAGTAATGACAATTTAAGCTTTATTTAAAGAACTTTCTTTAAAAATAAATTTCTTAATTTGAACAATCAGTATATACAATATTTTATCCGAATAACTTATTTTGTAGTTAATGTACTCTGAGTTGCAATTTTAATGTTTTTTTAATCATCAAGATCTTATGAGGATACGTTATCATACACGTATAGTAGCTATAATTTACATAAATTTGTAATAGCTTAACATGAGAAACCTTAGTTTCTATAAATAATGAACGAACGTAATATGAAATAAATTATCAGTTAGATGAAATACTCAGATTTAATTCGATCTGAATTATATATCAACTATTAACTTAAAATTTTGTGCTAGAATTTGAACTATTTCGGTGCTTCCTTTAGTTTTTCTTTTGCTGCTGCTGCTGCTTTTTGTTCTCGGATTAACTTCAAGTTTCGCAGTTCGACGCTCAAGAACATTTTTAAATTAGAATCCGTAATCTTGGATAGCACGATTTCACGTGCTTTTTCGTCATTATCACCCAGTATTTTAGCCAGAGTCTCGGCGTATTTGACCCAGACACAGTTGGCGCATCCAGACATACAACAGGTGGTGGGTTCCGGAGGAATCTGTGACAAAAGCATATCTTTAAGTGTTATAAAGATTTCTAAAACGTTCCTTGAATAGTTAAAGCCATTTAAATTCAGATTAAAATTATTTTTAAAAATTTATTAGCGTTTTTTATACACAGAAAATCACATAAAATGCCTTTATTGAAATTTCTTTAAAGCCTTGATCATAGCTATAAGAAAATACACTGAAAGCACTTTAACACAACTAAACACTCTTAAAATCACCGAAAAGCTTTTAATAAATCTTTAAATTATTGTCAGTATGGTAAAAACTCCTTAAAGTTCATCTGTTAAAAAAGCTCGCCAAAGCTTTTTTATTTTGAGTAATATAATGACAGTAAAAGCTTTATAAAGCTCCCTGAACTCACCTTTATATCTGGTTCTGGTTCCTTTTTGTCCGCCAAATGCCTGGCTGGAAAAGCTGCTGTTAATCGTGTTCTAGAGCAACCCATTTTGAGGCAGCGGAAGCACAGGGAAGCAGGCATTGAACTTCGAACTGTATTGATTCAAAATTTGTCAATTAAACAGTAAAAAAAAGTGTCAACACTTTCACACGCCGACACAAATGCAGGTGCAGGTGAAAATTAAAAAAATTAGTTCCGCAGGAACTTAAAAAAAAGCTCAGCTCGAAAAAAAGCTATTAAATATCATTGAAGTTGGCAGTAAATCATTGAAGAAAAAATATGAAAGACGCAGTCGAAGCAGAAGCAAAAGCGTAATAAGAAAGCAACGAAGGAGAAACAGAATGAGAAAGAGAGAAACGGAGTTAAGAAAAAAATAACAGATATTTAGAATATATTAAAATGCATTCAGCTGTAAAAACTCGCATTTACTTGCGGTATTAACGCTTAAAGGTCGCTCGTGAAGGGTTTTCAAAAATCTAGAATGCACAGTGGTTAAATATATACAGCCTTGTACAGTGGTAATAAATATATCACTTTAAAGTGCGCTGCTCAAAAAAAATGAACATTGTAATTGAGCTCAAACAGGAAACCTAAAAAACACAGAGAGAAGGAGACAGAGACACTTGCGTTCAGTACCCAAAACAACAACACTTGTCATATCGAATTTCACACGTGATTTAAAAAAAAAGGAAAGAAGCAGAACATTTACTTATGTGCATTGTAAGCCAAAGCAGAGCTTAAAGTTGGGAGTTAGTCAGGCAAAGGGTAATCAGGCGCAAACCAGAGATTAGTCCGTCCTCTCTCTTTTTCGTACCCACAACAAAGTGAAAAACTTTACAAATTTTCCACTTTCAAGAGGCAGAATGGGAAAAACAACAATTAGGCGGTAATCAGCATGAGGGAAACAAACAATTACAATAGGCGTGGCTCAAGCATAATGTTCGCTTGGCTAACATTGACGTCACAATCAAATGCAAACAAGAAAACATAACTATTCTTAACATAACGACAACTGTATACCCTAATATCAAGGAATATTATTTTTACAATGTGTTAAATTTAATTAATTTTATTTAATCTATCTAAAGAATTTCAAAATATAAATTTTTTTACGTTGCATTTAGGCTTAACATTTTAAAGCTTTATTGGACTTAAATTCACCAACTCAAAGTGAGTTCAGCACGCAAAATATTAAGAGAATGAAAAATTAACAGGCTAAAGATTTTCACTTCCGATAAATCTTGCCGAAAGTGAAAACCAGAACAGGCCTATTTATATAAAAAACTGTTTGTCCTGACTGACTGACTAATATTTGTGCAGCCCAAACGGTAAGACCTAGGAGGATGAAATTTTGGCACAACATAGCTAAGACAAATTTATCGTGCAGTTTAAAATTTTAAAATCCAATAAGTTAATAAACAATTTTTTGTTTGTTGTAACAGTTTGAAATAGCTTGGCAAGTTTATAACACCCTTAAGGGTAGTGTATAATTATGATGAGCAAAAGAACCACAATAACAATGTCAATGGGAGGATGGCAGACAGCTGTTGGCATTGTTGGAAGTTTCCCGGCTCAGATTGAGCCCAAAAGGGGGAGGATGCGAGCATGTGGGAAGGGAAAGGTAAGGTAAGGGAATGATAATGGGCAGTTGATAAACACGTGTAAAATGCAGTTTAATGTGCGCTATAAACGCGAACAGAAAAAAACGCTTCTAGAGAAAAGAAAAAAGGAAAACACTGGGAAAGGGAGAAGCGGGAGCGTTAGACTGGTTAATTATTTGTTTAACTTGCTTGCACGCAACTGATATGATAACGACGTATTCGTTTTTGAGGACTCAATTTGATGGTTTATTAATGTAAGATTAATTTCGCTCCGACATTTCCATTGTCATGTTTTGCTATTGTTGTCTATTGGTATTAATATAAAACTATTTGTGCTGACTGACGGACCTAGGCGGTTGAAATTTCGGCACAAAATAACTGAGACAATTTGATTTTTAATTTCAGTGGCTCGTCGACGGCGCAAGGAGGGACGACAGAGGCGACAACGCACCACATTTAGCACGGAGCAAACTCTGCGACTGGAGGTCGAGTTCCATCGCAATGAATACATCTCGAGGAGTCGCCGCTTTGAGCTGGCGGAGACATTGCGCTTGACGGAGACACAAATCAAAATTTGGTTTCAGAATCGTCGTGCAAAGGACAAGCGCATTGAAAAGGCACAAATTGATCAGCACTACAGGTAAGTGTCAACTTGGGCAAAAAATTTATACCAAAATTCTAGTTCATTGTAGCATGTGTTTTTGAAAGTATATGTTCCGGATATAATTGTTAAATTAAGACTATAAGCGAATAAATTGGCCGATTCAAGAAAGCATAAAATATTTATTTCAAGTAACGAAATTCATTTACAATTTCGATAAACGAAAAAAAATAGTAATTTAATCAAGAATTTCGTTCACAATTTCGAAAATTCAGATTTTACCGAAAGCTCGGAGCATTGGATATTATTGTACGTGTAGTCAGAGCATCCAACTACTAGAAATCCTGTGAAAAATTAAGATTGTATCTTAATTTACTGTCAAGTTTATTATCCTATTGCTATGCTATTTTCTGCCACTTTTGGTAGCTCTAGCTCTTTTAGGGTCTGAGATCTTCAGAGTTTTAAAATCAAGACTATTCGACTTAATAGTTTTAGCATTTATATAAGGCAACTTTAAGATCAAAAACAAGAAATTCCAAAAAAAAATTTTGGTCTTTTAAGTACAGGGTATATAAGAAAGGAACAACCCCCAGCTTGGTGTTGTGCCTGTTCCAAAATTTGCCACGGAAGTAATTCAAAGAATGTCACAAATTTAATTGATGTACTCACATAAAATTAACACGAAATTAATTTTACGACATTTACGCGCACACAAACCCAATTAGATAGCTACCAAGTAGGGGTTAGGGGGTAGAAAGAGGGTTTTGTAATGGGTTCATTCAAAAACTTGGCTCATTTTTTGATGTAATGCACGATATAATCAATTTGCAGGAACTTTGTCGTGGCCAATGGTTTTATGAGCACTATTATGGGACAAACGAGTTACGCGACGTCACCTGCAGCCCCGGTCAGCAACCCTGGATTACTAGGTACTACCGGGACTATAGGCGTCGGATTGGGCGTGGGCTACTATGGAACGTCAGCGGGTTTGCCGGCTTTGTTGCCAACGCCAGCCTTGGTTAAGGACATCAATTATGCTGACATGGAGGAGCAACAACAGCAGCAGCATCTCAACCATCACCTCAACCACCCACAGGAGGTGCATCCCGAACAGCGGAAACGGGAACGGGAACAGGAGCAACATTGCCGCCCCTTTCTGCCACCGCCGACGCTTATTAATACATGCTAGCGTTTCAGCATTTAACAACTTTCATAGAGCTTTAAATTATTATACTTAAAATTAAATATTTATTATTTTTATGTTAAGCGAAACTCTTAAAAAATAAAATAAATACATAATAAAATCAAAAACAATTATTTTGTAAACAAATTAAATATCAAATATTTTTATGTTAAGCGAAACACCAACAATAAAATATAAATTCGATTAAAATTGCCGTTTCTTTACTTTTTTCAGTCTAAAAATTAAATGCGGAATAATTTATTCAATGACACATGTAACTTGCACACATAAAATTCATCATTTTAAATAAAATAAAAAATATGATATTTATCTAAAAAATTGAATTTTTAATTAATGTGTGACCAGGTTTCGCTTATTTTTTCTGGCCACAGTGCACATTTTGTACAGCTGGTTGGCGAAATCAAATTCGAATCTAATCTGAATCTGTTTTTTTAGGAATATCCAAAATGCACCTGATACCTTTGCATGAAATCCAATTTTCGCAAACATTATAAAAAAAATATTACAATACATAAGGTATTTATTTAACAATTAAAAATCGTTAATTACAAAAAAAAAAAGAAACTGCCTTGAGAAATATGCAACTATGAGTAATGTAATTAAATTAATTTTTGTTTTTGTTGATTTGCAATAAGACGCTAATGCAAATTCCCAAAAAAAAATTTTAACGAGCTTTGTCTTTTTCTGCACGGCATTTAGATTTAAATGCGCCAAAACGGACAGCGCTGACTGCACAAGCATTCATAACAACTGTAGCCACAGTTTACTTCAATGCAATTATTCAACCTACCTGTTATAACTGCATTTGCTGTTTTTGCAGCTGTAGCACCTTTTATTATTTATTTGGCCGAAATGTGAATTTTTATGACTTATTTCGAGAAGAATACATAGTTTGCGCAACAATAACAAGCCAGGAGTACCAAAAAAGTGTATTCTTAAAATGTATCGATTGCAATCATCTTATCGATATCTGCAGTATTTGGGAACGAAATGACACAATTCGCAGTCATTAGTTCCAGTATCTAAATATTGAATTTTGTAATATTTAGGCAATAAATATGGATTTTTAAAGGAAATTTAAAGTTTACAATTATACCCAACTTATACTAGCCGCATCATTGATGATATCGCATAATTTCGATGGTGGCAGAATTTTCCCATATGAAACCTGTGGATAGAAGAAGAGTCACAAGAGTTACAAGTCAGTAATAAATACTCTTGCGATCTCCCTCAGTGAAATCTAAGCATTGCTGTTTCCTGACACTGGTAAGAACCTATGCGGGAACTCCCTCTTGTAGGAGGTTGGCGCCATTTCTAGCAATGATGAAATTAAGCAAAACGAAGATGCTTTTAATTATGGCGTTTGCATTCATTAAAGCATTTGTTAGCCTCCTTCTAATTCGCCGAAACCGTTCCTTCAAAGCCTAAGCGTTATTTCCAAGCTTTCAATTCTTTCGTGTACATATCATTCCCCCTTAACGAGCTCCATAAGTATATTGGTAAAGGCATTGTAATTAAAAAATGCACCGGCTAAGAGATTTTCCCTCATTTTGGATCTATTTCATTTCAGGAAAAAGTGTTGATTTTAATGAATGTTTAAAGTTAGTCAACCAAAGGGAAAATTGAGAGAATTCTGCGTACTATAAAATACTAACTTCAAAATTAAGAAAAATTAAAAACAAGAGTAAAATTTTGCAAAGTACCTTTTTTGAAATATACCTTTTATTTAAGGTAAAAATCTAACCAGATCGCAAAATTTTGCTGGGTGGCAACCTGTGATCCATTGTATCCCTAAATTTTTTCTTCGCGTGCGTGTCTAATACGAGCTGCAGTTTTGCATTACTTTTGTAAATTAAATTGAAACGTGCGCCAAACATGGCTAACACAACTCAAGTTATCAAATTGGAGGATTCTGTTGAGGAAGCGACACCGGAAATATTCGAAATCAAAGACGAAGATGTAAGTTGCAATTGAAATTCAACGATACGCCGCACAGCGCACTCACACTGCCAAAGAAGAAAAACCTAACACACAAACACATGCACGCATTATTGTATACAGTTGGTCAAGCAATTGTTTTTATAAAATAAAAAATACACATATTATTTTGCAAAATAAAATAGCTGGAGCTTAGGTAATTTTTAAAATTAAAAAATTAACATGTGCATGTGTATTTTGTTAAAATAATTATTTGTCAACAGTTGTTGTGTAATTTGTAGTAATGTCAAAATATTTTGATGATCTATAAAGTTGATTAAATCAATTTCCAAGAAAACCAAAATAATCATTTACCGTCCGTGATTCAAAGTTTAAACTCACATCACTAATAATTTGTAACTGCAGGACATTTGTGAGTTGGAGCATTTACGTAAACTGTTCATTGGCGGATTGGCCCCCTACACTACCGAGGAGGGCCTCAAAGTCTTCTACTCACAGTGGGGCAAAGTTGTGGATGTTGTTGTGATGCGAGATGCGGCCACTAAAAGATCGCGTGGCTTTGGTTTTATTACCTATACAAAGTCCGCTATGGTGGATACGGCCCAAGAGAACCGACCTCATATCATCGACGGCAAGTAAGTACAAATGAATAAATAAATAAAACTCATATTTGTTTATCATAAATGTAATTGGTGTCAACCTAACTTTTATCTAGAACTGTCGAGGCAAAGCGCGCATTGCCACGCCCAGAACGTGAAACCCGCGAAACAAATATCTCGGTGAAAAAGTTATTTGTGGGTGGACTGAAGGACAATCACGATGAGGAATGCTTACGCGAATATTTTCTACAATTTGGCAATGTTGTATCGGTTAAGTTGCTAACCGATAAGACCACTGGAAAGCGCAGAGGATTCGCTTTTATTGAGTTTGATGACTACGATGCGGTGGACAAGGCAATACGTAAGTATTCCGCAACCAATTTACACTCGCAGCAAAATGAAAACATTACAAAAGCCATTGTCCGCAACGTTAATCCGCTGTTAGCTAACACTATGTATCTAACATTTTTCCTAAGATTGAATTCAATTTCCAAAACGTTTGTTAACAGCACTGCGCTGTTGTTGATAAAAGAGCATAATGTTAACACACTACGGAACTTAGCGAGAAGTCTAAATCAAATCTTAAATTGTTTTTTAGTATGGGTTTTTTTTCGCGCTCATTTCGCTACGAATCTAATAATTACAATCTGATTCCCTTTGCAGTTCAGCGTCAACACTCAATAAAATACGTGCTCGTGGATGTCAAGAAGTCCATCTACAATCTGGAGAAGAAGGATCGACTGCCACAGGGTCCAGCTGCCAATGGCAACAAGATGCAGATGCAACAGCAGCAGCACCAACAACAACAACCGCCGCCCAAGGCCAATATGCCCTCACCCGGTTACCGTCCTCCAGTGCCGCCGCCACAGCAGATGGCGCCGTATCAGCATCAACCACCGCCACCACCGATGTCCGCACCGCCACCCAACTACAACTATTGGGGACCACCGCCTCCGATGCAACCGTATTACCAACAACCGCCGCCACCGCAGATGAATGCCTGGAATGCCTATCCACCGGCACAGAATGGCTGGAATGCACCACCGCCACCACCGCCAGGTGCACAACAGTGGCATGCCAATCAATGGGGCGGTCCGCCGGCCATACAACCGCCCACACCGTGTGTACCACCTGGTGTGAATCATCATCGCGGTGGTCCACCGCCGCCAGCGGTGGCTAATTGGAATATGCCTGTAGCGGCGGCACCACCAGTGCCCGGTTCCATGCCACTGACACAAGGACCGCCGCCACATCAACCGCCACCGCCACAACAACAACAACAGCAGCAGCAGCCGTTACCACCCAATTTTGGCAGTGGATATCAACAAAATTACGGTGGTGGACCCACCAAACACAACAACATGAATGGCAATCGCATGAATCCCTATGCCGCTGCACCGCCCAGCAGCTATCGTAAGTGAAGGAGTTGTAGCCCAGTACCCAGAAGTTGATATACAGGCTTATAATTTGTGATGATGTCTGTCCGTTAAACCTGCAACTAAATCTTAGAGATGTAGAGCAACCAAAAACAATGTTTCTCGTTTTTATTAGAAATTTAGAATTGAATTTTAAGAACATGAAGAGCGTAGCAAAAGCTATAGAGCTTAAATTTGGCACAAGGAGTGTTTGTTTTTTTTTTGGATAGTTTCTGAAAATTTTATCTTAATCGGCTTAGCAATGATTAGTAAGTGATTTAGTCAGGACAAAAAGTTGTATATGTATAGATTAAGTTATGTCAAATGAACATTTGCAAAAAAAGGGTGCTGGGCATCCAAAAGTCGAGCTGATCGACTGTTTTCTTAATTATTTATTATTGATGCCTTTCACTTGCTTCCCTCTAGATAACGCCCAGCCACCTGCACCTGGTTATGCGCCGTACAATGCCGCCGCTCCGCCGCCAAGTGGCAATGGACCCACCTCAGGTCCAGTGCCAAAAAACGTATCCAATGGCTCGGTGGCCACGGGAGCCAGCGCCAATAGCAAATATCGTCGTTAATTTGAGGAGGGGTAAGTAGTATAGCAAGAAGAGGCTATCAACCACCTCTAATCTGTATCCGTAACCGTATCTATTTCCCCGCCATTTGTCATTGTTGTGGTACGTTTTATGTTCTAGTACAATTAAAACAAAGTTTAAGCTACCAAATACTGACTTTTATGATTCCCCTCCATTTCTCTGTATCTCTCTCTCTCTCTATTTATTTTTAAGAATATCCAAAACGAATTTCGATTAAATACTAAGAATCATAAAATTTGGTAACAAAAATAATTTGGCAACCAAAACTAGGAAGTGTGTTACTTAAATAATAATAATAATTTAGGAATAATGTTATTCCAAAATTCAAATTAGCCAAAACAATTGGGTATGCAAAAATTAGGAAAAGACTAAATTAAATATGTATTATTAAAAATTATTTTTAAAAGTACTGAATATTTATTAAATATTTTTCTATATTTTAATTAATTTTTAAATTTTTTTCTTGGACTATTCATTAAAAATTCTCTAGATCTAGCAAGATCTTGCTACTTCAGAATATAATTAAAAAAGAAAGCAACTTTATGAAATAATTTTAATATAAATAGATTTTTCTTAATTTTTGTGCTCTGAATATATATATTTCTTAGTTTAATTTGCCAATTTTTTTGTTTCGCTAAATTTTATTGTTAGTTTTTTTTATTTTTGGCCTTTATTCGATATTCAATACCATGTTTAAGTATGTCTGCAATTTCAAAGTATACTAATCTTTATAATTCTCTTTAATTTAGATGCCTTTTTGTGTGTGCCTTAAGTGCAACACAAGAGCTCAGATACAAATTCAAGATACAAGATACAGAAACAAGTTACTGTTACGAAAAATAGGCTTGCTGTAAGCTAGGACACACACACACTCGCTTAGTAAACTAAACTTAAATTTTAAACTAAACAAAAAAAACAGGATCTATATTAACAGCGTTGTCTCTCTATAACTATTTATCTAAGACAACTAACTACAGTTTTATAAACACTTTTATAACTTAAGCTCTAATGTTATTTATTGAATGATTGATACCCAACTATGTATGAATTACACGTATAATAAGACATAATATTTAAAGGAATTAATCTTTTGGAATACAACTACAAGTTGTAGAAATTTTTTTTAAATCTTTCATTTCATTTTGAGATTAACTTGCTTTTCTTTTCGAAAAATGTAAGATATTTTTGGTTTATTTAAATACATATTTCTAATATATATTGTAAACTTAAAAGTTACATCAAATTTAGTGCTCTCTATCACTCTCTTTATATATTTTAATATTAAGTTTGGCTAAAATGTAATTCAGATTATAATATTTAATCAAATGGAGACACAATCTAGTGCGAGGTTCACCAACAACACTAATTGTATTTTTGTAAACCAAAAAAATAATCAAATTAATGCTAAAATGATTGCAATACAACAAAAGACAATGTTTCACAGCTTTAGACAGAGCTTATTAAGCTATAGTTATTTGTATTTAGAGCTCTACTACATAGTTATTAGACGCCTTAATATGCTCGTTATCTCATAATTGGGATCAAGTCGAGCGTAATACCAAAATAAAAGATACGTCCACTAAAATATATATAACTTAATCAAATCAAGTGGAAATGTTGGTGAGCAACGCACGGATTCAAATAATATAGTATGTTAAGGAGTTGATATCAAAATTATTGTCAATTTTTTATAAACATAAATATATATATACTTATGTACAGTCTGAAGATATATATATATACACTCTACTCTCAAAAAGGTTTCTCCTCACTGAAACTCACTAAAAAAACTCGATCGTACATATTTTGATGATCATGTATGTAGAGCAATCATTAATAAAATTGAACAGAAAAAAGTAAATGAAAATGAATGAACTAAGGATCTGAAATTATTTATTTGAGAACTAATGTACGAGTACTCTTATTTATTATTGTGTTAAAAATAAACCACGACATGAAACTCTAAGTTTAGCATTAATTTCTAAAAACTATATAATACAAAATTTATAAGCTTAAGTTTTTTGTAGCGCACGCCAAAGGCTTTACAATGATTTTTATAACTAAATTATGTATACAAAAATATGTATTTAAACTACTTAATTCATTAATTACTGTATTAATTATGTATAAAGGGATAACTAAGAGAGCGTCGTCCCTATATTTGCAGCTTAATTTAGCGCTAATAATACAACTACATTTTAATTAAAATAATGCAATTTATGGAGAAAACAAGCAAATATTCAACTATATATTTATTTTTAAATAAATAAATAAATTAAAACCCACACTATGTATCTAAATATTTATTTATGCGAGCTGTCCCATTAAAAATAGCTGACTATTTAAGTAAGTCTTGTTGAACTATGGAAGCATACTAAGTACTACTACTTAAATTACCAGTTAGTTAACAGTTTAGTTAATCGTATCGTATGCCTATCCAGTTGTAGATACAATTTATAGCCTTATAATTATATACAGTTTGTCATGAAACTGTTTTGACAAAGTGCAACAAATTAATCTTGTTTTTTTAATTATAAAAAAAATGTTATACATAATAGAATTTGTTTATTTTTAAGCTTTAATCCAACAAGAATTTTTTAAAATTTTTAAATTTGTCAAAACAGTTACTGGACGCACTGTATATCTCTCAATATCTTGCAGGTAAGTGATTTACCTAATTTTAGGCTCATTTAAAATGTAAGCCTCTGCTTAAGTAACGCTTAATTTATCTTTCTCTTTAAATAAAAATAAAATTATTCAGTATTTTTAAAAGTAAAACTGTTTCTTTTTCAAAAACACATTCTTGAGCACCTAAAGACGACCCAAAGCTGTTGAATCTTCCCACTTTATAGGTAAGTTTAAATGTCAACTTATTTCATTTTTATTATATGTATTTTTATTTTAATTGAGAACCAATAAAGACTTATTATATTTGAGTATGGAAAATGTTGTGTGAGTTTTATTGTAACGAACATGTTTGAAGCCAACAAGTTGAAACGATCCCCAATCCGAACCGATCCGATCCGACAATGCCGACCTATGTATAATCGCCGAAAAATTCTCAACCCAAGCAAACAGTCAATTGTCGGATGCCGTCGCGTTTGGATCGTAATTCAGGGATAATAAATAAAAATAATTCTATTGTGAGTATTATAACGAAATAAATTTATGGACTACCTGTTCCGCTCTATGGGTTAAACCAAAATATGTTGAGGAAATACGAGTGTTTATAGAAAATTGCTTGATCAGCCCATAAATCAAGTTCAATAATCCGCGAATTGAAAGTTAATTGAACTCAATTCAGATGCGTATTGACAATTAAGTTGTGCAAATTTAAAAATTCTTTCGAATCAAACTAACAAAAGTGTCACATTGTTATTTAATGCTCGGTCCATTTGAACGCTACAAGGTTAGATGGGGAACCAGAAGTATCATCATCAAAGTGCAGTTCCGCGAATTCAATGCTGCACTCGAAAAAAAATAATCTGATAGAAATAGTATCTCTTGAAAACCATTGAAGTTCTTCTGCGGAAACTTAAGAAAATACCTGGAATTTAAAATTTAAATCAACACTCAAATTCAAAAGATTAGAAAATAAGTTTTGTAAGTTTTGGAAGGCTTTAAAACAACTAATGGTTTGTATTGAAGTGTATATTTGAGTTTAATTTAACTAAAATTTAGAAATATGATTGTACATAAAAATACTTAATAATTTAATGCTACACTTGGAAAAAAAAGTAACAGATAGGAAAAGTATCTCTCGAAAATCATTGAAGTTCTTTTGCGCAAACTAAAGAAAATTCCTGGAATTTAAAATAATTGAAAATAAATTTTTTTAAATTTTAAATTACTTCAAAATTATTGAAGATTATTAACCGAGTTCCAAATTTGACTATAAGTTCCAGATTTTAAAATTAGAAAAGGTATCTCTTGAAAATCATTAAAGTTTTTCTGCTAAAACTGAAGAAAAAGAATTTTAATTTTAATTAATTAAAAGTAAAGTTGTTAATTTTGGAATGTTTTCAAGTTACCTAAGATTTTGAACCGTGTTCCAAATTTTAATGTTTATTTGATGTAGATTTTATTAATATGTGACTGCGTATCTCAAATTCCTTAAAAATGTTTTTAGTACGCATAATTTTTGGGTCTGTGTAGTTTTCGATTACAATGAATATGGAGATACACACATATAGAATCGCTCTCCAACACAGTCATAACAAATATCTGCATCTATATATGATGCATCACGTCATTCTTTGTCGGGCTTTCGTTATAATTAAACTGCAGCAAACGAAACGCAACAAAACAAGAATGAAAATGAGGCGAGAGTTTCATAAACATGCAGCATCCACTGAAATATTCCTGGAACTTGTTGCAATGCCAAGATGCACATACAGTGAGTCAAGAAAGTATTTTAACATAATCAAAAATTGATGCAATTTCGCTTGCTATTTTACATATTATTTTTATCAAACCTGTCTATGGTTCTTCAAAACGTAAAAAAAAATAAAAATAATTTTTTATTGAAACAATTTTCAAAAATAAAATATGTTGCAATGCTAAGGTATGTATATATATATAAAAATATATCGAAATATCAACAACTCGATTTTCGCGAAAGCGATTTACATGAATTCACATCACTAGTTTTCAACGTTTTTACCAAAAATGAAAATTTAAAAAAAAAAACAAAGGTACGTTTTTGTATTGTCAAAAAACTTTCTCGACCAACTGTATGTGCTCAAATGTGTATACATGGCATACTATATGATGGGTAGGAATTAATGTGCCAGTTTCAGAGCATTTGCCTAGATACTGTATTCAGAAGTATAGCGATTAAGTGTCCCAAAACGGAAGCTCAGGCGACAGATAAGCTCGGGCCAAGCTTAAGTGATAACTGAGAGTCGTTCAGTTGTGCAATATACTATAGATTTTATACTTGTACTGATTGTAATGGAACCAAATGTTAGCCCATAGTTTTAGTTTTAGTTGTACCCCAGCATTAAGGTCAAGTTTTAATCAGCTGTATATAAACTGTATTATGTACTTTTTTTTTACATCTATATTATTTATATATAGCAATGTTTTCAGCAGCTTTGATATTTTGTCATGGCATCATCAACAAAATTTCAACTGCTATAAACTAAAGAACATGTGTTCGACAGGCCCCAAGATGAAGTAGATTGAAATGTGTTTTTGGTGTGGTCCCAAATCAAATGCAAAAGTATGCCAAAAAAAAAGTTTTAAGCATATTCTTATGAGGTATAGGTCGATAACAATAATAATAACACATAATTTTTATACAGAAAGCCCAAAAAATTAGAAAACTAAAGAGAAATAATAACTAAGATAAATAAAAAACAATAATTTCACTAGTTTTATTAAACCTATAGGACTAATTATTAAATTTAACTACTATATTATAATGAAGAAGTACAGTAGAATTTTTATACAGATAAACTTGTAGTTCTTCGACGGTAAGTATTTTTAATTTTACACTTAAAATATGCACTGAAAATGTTTTTCAAATTTGACCGACAACACTAAAGCAGCCAGTGGGCCCTTCACGCTGTGCAAACACTCATTTAAAAGCTTAAGAAGTTTTTTATCAAATATCTTTATTGGTTCAAAAGATATGATTTTCGAACAGCAAAATCAGAGGTTGTCCCACTGTGCGTTGTCTGAAAATGTAAGCTTCCTAGGTCTTACGGTTTGGTCTCTACAATGATCAGTCAGTCAGTGAATCAGGACAAAGAGTTATATATATACATAGATATAATGACCCACAATAATTTTTCACTTATCAAATTACTATAAGTTCTCTTTAGAGCATTTCCACTGCTATTTGTATAATTCAGTTAAGCGATAAATTTTTTTAGGATGCGTCTTAAGATTTCAAGTTGTCAGAGTGTTGTCCATGTTTTTGGTTCACTCTAATTTCTGCCACACACTGTGGCAGCATCGTTTTGCCTATGGCAACAATAACTGTGCATTGTTTACATTGAATCTTGCAACATCCTGTTAAATGACCTTTTGAACTCGTTTGAACACGTTGATTTCACATACAAATATGCATACAACACGCAAACATGCAGAGATATGCTGAGAAATGCGTGGTAAATAAAAATGGGGGTTGCTTACAATTACAGTTACAGCTACAGTTATGACAAGAACGGTCCGTTACACGTGCAGTACAGTACCGTCTCAAGGTATTGATGAAATTGAGAAATTGAGCGCGAAATGCGAAGAAATCGTCAGCTGCGTCTGCTTTGAAAGACAAATGTTAATCTCTTACCCTTTTGACCTTCACCAAATTTTAAGAGAGATTAGAGCGTGACACAAATTTTTAAAGATAGAGCCAAACATAGTACATATAAACCGCTAAAAAAAATAGCTTTCAAAAGTATGTCAATTCGTTCGATTATAATTTTAAATAAAGATATTCTTTTGCAAATTCTGAAACTTCTCAAAAAATTTATAAAACCCCGCTTTTCACTTAAAGGTTTTTATGCTTTTTTCGGAAAAAACTGTTTAAAATGCAGATAAATAAATAAGCTTTTAAAATTTCTCCAAATTAGCCGAAAAATACCTTACGTTTATAAACAAAAGTTGATATTTGAACTAAATTCTTAAAACAGGTAGATTTAACTTGAATCAATTTAAAAAAAATTCTTTTTCGTGAGAAGTTTCTTTAAGATTTTCCAAATTTAATATTATTATCGTTAAAGGATAAAAAAATTTCTTAAGTTGTTAAATAATTGAATTAAAAATAATTCTTCTTGATCTGAAGAAGAAAGTTTTTGAAGTATTTGATTTTTGGGCATACGGGAAATAGGTGTTTATAGAGATAACGCAATTTACTTGCAAATCTTTCATTTTGAACAGTTTCAGTGGAGAAGAATTGGTAGAAAGATGCGTTCAATTTGGCTGCTGCTCTGTTTGGGGCTCCTGGCCGTGTCATCTCAAGTGCACGCTGAGGAGACTAATTTGGAGGATATCCTAGAAGATATTGACTTGGAAGATATTGCCGAGTTTGATGATAACGATGAGGAATATTTGCGTCTGCTCGAGGAGAAGGCCAAGGTGTGTAATCTTTAAATTAATTAAGTGATATTTTGAGTAACTTGTACAACTAGAATCAAGATGTGGATCGGGAGAACGAATTGGCCCAAAAATTGGCGGATGTGCACCATAACATACTGAACCCCGTGGTGGAGATCGATCCCTGTGAGACAATGCACTGTGGTGCCGGTCGCATTTGTCAGCTGAACAAGGAGAAACCCGAGTGTGTCTGCATTCCCGAGTGTCCCGAGGAGTCCGATGCCCGTCGTCATGTCTGCACGAACAAGAACGAGACTTGGCCTTCGGATTGTGCCGTCTACCAGCAACGTTGTTGGTGTGACATCAAGGTATGTAACGGTTTTGATCTTAGCGATGATTCTTAGCGATATTTGTTTAACGGTAAGTATCGATATAATATAAATCGATAGTTTTTGTCGAAAGTAAAAGGAATACTTTTTATATCGACAAGAATATTTTAAAAAATACCAATACCTTTATATCAATGTAAGATTGTTGATAAAATAATATTTTATCAATAGGTAATTTTTGGCATACGTTATGTCTTTTTTCAATATCGATATAACTGTGCGGTACTTACGTGTGCTATTCTTAACTGTTTTTTTAACCTTTGCTTGTTTATTCAGGATCCTGGTTGCCTTGATCCGACTAATGCTCATCTGCACATCGATTACTATGGCGCGTGTCACGAGTCCCGTGTCTGCGATGGCGAGGATCTCAAGGACTTCCCTCGCCGCATGCGCGACTGGCTCTTCAACGTGATGCGGGATCTGGCGGAGCGGGATGAGCTGACGGATCATTACATGCAAATGGAACTGGAGGCGGAAACAAACAATTCACGTCGTTGGGCCAACGCAGCCGTATGGAAATGGTGTGATCTCGATGGGGACACCGATCGCTCCGTCTCCCGTCACGAACTGTTTCCCATTCGTGCTCCTCTGGTCTCTCTGGAACATTGCATTGCTCCGTTCCTCGAGTCGTGCGATTCCAACAAGGATCATCGCATCACATTAATCGAATGGGGCGCCTGCTTGGAACTCGATGCCGAGGATCTTAAGGAGCGTTGTGACGATGTCCAGAATGCGGTTCCACATTTGCTAGGCTAGCCGAAACTTTGATACAGAGCTGGAGTAAAATCGATGCTATCGATATATATTATCGATGTTTTTCAGCTTTACTCTGATACCAATTTGAATATCTAGTAATGTAAATGTACATCAAAATATCGATATATGTTAACTAATTTAATTCGATTTTTTGCTTGCCGATGAATCGAGTGCAATTAATCGAAATTCATAAAAATCTGCTTCCTTGCAATTCAGCACTTCTGTAAAACTACATCGATTAAACGATAACTTTCAACTAATTAAATAGAGTGAAATAAATCGAAAATCAAGAAAAAAAATCTGCCTATTGGAATTCATTTCAAATCTTGTTTCATTTCCTAAATTTCATCGGTTCTAGAAACAATTTCCAATGAGCAGCAATTTAAACAATTACCAAAAATTGTATATAAATAATATGCATAGGGTTGTCGAAATATTATTAATAAGTCGATAGATTTTTCCCATGATATAATTTTGAGCGATATTATTACTGACTATTATATTAATATCGATAATGATATTTTTAATATCGAAATGTTATTGATATTAATATTTTTAAAAATATAAACAGCCCAAAATGTTCATAAATAAAATCAAGAATAAAAATAACATTTTTTTAAAAAATTTGTATGAAAAATCGATGAACCTGTCTATTCGATGCTTAGTTCGAATTATCATCACTGGAATATAATAATATATATGTTTAGTTTTTAACTATGTGTGCGCACAGTTTATTTTAACAACTTTGTCTAATAAATTGTCCAATAACATTCTGTATTCGTTATTTTGTTTGTTTGTTTTTTTATTTAAAGTTTTTATTAATTGTAGATGTATTTGTGTAATTTACTTTGCTCTAAATTAAGTTTTGCTTTCGTTTTAGGCTCTTTCCCCTTTTTAACATTGCATTTTGTTTACTTTTACTTGACAATTAAGTTTACATTTGTTTGTGTATGTGTGTCTGTGTGAGTGTATGTTGTTGTTGGGAAATTTGTTGTTGTTGTAATAGATAATTATGCTTGGACGCCAACACATAATTCTTACAATGCGTCGTATATATATATTTAATTATATTTGTTTGTAATTATTAAACATAGATTGTAAAATTTGTATTCCGAAATGATCAAGAAAAGAAGAAGCTCAAGAGATGAAGGGTATTTAGTAAGGGTATTTAGTAGGCCTGCGACAGGATGACATTTCCCTTCCGCTGCGGATCCTGAACGGTTTCCTCCTTCTTTCCAATCAGCGACTTGTGTATATGCGGAATGACACCGCCTCCTGCAATTGTTGCCTTAATCAAACTGTCCAATTCCTCGTCTCCTCGAATTGCCAATTGCAAATGACGCGGCGTAATACGTTTCACTTTTAAATCTTTCGATGCGTTGCCTGCCAATTCCAGAACCTGTAAAACAAAACAAAACAATAACAGTAACAATTGTCAGTAAAAACAAAACACTCTCAAAATGCAACAGTTGTCATGGTGAAATTGTTAACAAGGTGACATTCTCTCTCTGCTTAGAGGCAGTGCTGTGAACACAGCTATTTTACCGCCAACAAATTTTTAAAAAATTGTTAAAAAAACTAAATTCTGGAGATATTCGGGCAATTTTTAAAAATGAAAAAACTACTGGAGATTCAAAGAAATTATAATATAAAAATTAGTAGTCTTATTGTGTTTCTAGTTCTTTAGCCTGTGAGATTTTGGTATTTATACAAACGAACAAAGCTAAATCGTCCATAAGTCCAATAGGAAGGATATCCACCAGTTTTTCGGATCATTTTGACACATCTGGAGATTATAATATTCTATCAAGTATTTTCTTCTTCTTGTTCAACAAAGTTCATATTATAGGGGATAAGGACATAACAGGAAACCCATTCTTTTTGGATATAAATAGCCTAATATAATAGAAAAAGGACTTGTTATAAAAATGTTTTTATAGCCATTTTTTTTATTGAATTAACCTTTCTCATATGCTGTTCTTAGTATTTCGCACACGTCTGTATATGCTTTAAGGGGTCGGAGTTGGCTCTTTAAGACTGTTACATATCTATTTCAAAACGCCTATTTCAAAGCATCTATTTCTATTTTCAAAAGATGCTGTCTTTAAAATCAGCTTTCAAACTCTAAAAGCTTTTTTAAATCTGGCTTTCATTAAAATTTTCTAGTTATTTTTTATTGTTAAAAAGTGTTATTAGGCTCTGAAGAGTTGGGGACACTACTTTTTATAAAGATCAATTGAAAATAATATACTTATATTAAATGTTATCCTTTTTATTTAATATTCACTTGAAATAAAAAATAAAATGGCTTCATGAAATCACCTTGTTAATAATTTCAACATGACATTTCCCATGCCCAATTAGAAAGCTGTTTTAGCCATAGCGTAGAAAACCGTTACAGTATATTTTTGGCGGGAAATTTCTCACCTCAGCAGTCAAGTACTCCAAGATGGCGGCAGAGTAAACAGCGGCAGTGGCACCAACGCGACCGTGCGACGTAGTGCGGCTCTTTAAATGACGATGAATGCGACCGACGGGAAACTGCACACAGAAAAAAACAATAATAATAACAAATGCATTAAAACCAAAACGCTTGTTTATGTTTTGTTACCCCCCCCAAAAAAAAAAACCACAGGGCACAGGGCAATTTAATTTCCCTCTCCGCACACACACACACACATAGATACAGTTAACAAAGTTTTTTGACACAGTAAAAATAGAGCTTTGTTTTTTTATTTTTTATTTGTTCTAAGAATTAGACAAAAAAAAATATATATATATAATCTCAGATTTTTTTTTATTATTTAAAATATTTAACAAAATTACTGACTTGCTGTACATACGTAGACAATAATAATAAAATAAAAAATACATAAAATATTTTGTTTCTGCTAATGGAAATTATCTTAACATTTTCGTGACTAACTGTATCTGCATACTTGCAAACGCACCCTGTTTACAATGTGTGCGTGCGTGTGTGAGAGCAGCACTGGTAAAAAAAGGCGCCAAAATTGTATTTGGTACAGACAACAACAACAACTCACCTGAAGACCCGCGCGCGCCGAACGTGAAACTGCCTTCGCTTTGGCTTTACCCGAATCTTTGCCCGCTTTGCCACCAGCCTGCAGAGTAGAATTAGAAAAACACAAACACAAATAAGAAACACAAAATGGTGGCGGCAACACTGCGCTTTGAGGTTAAGCATGAACACAGTTTTGCCGCCGCACCATACAATAACACTGCTTGCTAATTTGCTTATTTGAAAAGCTGAGCAATATTCGCGCTACGTGGTCCATTAATTGTGGACTGCATTAATATTTAAGTTCTCTCCATGCGAGGCACGCGCAATAAACTACACACAGTAAATGTCTCAAATCAAAGCAGCTTGCGCTGCAGTCGCAGTCGCGGCCGCAGTCACCGCCGCCGCCGCGATACACTTCATTGTTGTAATTACCATTTTTCTTATTGTATTTAATCGATTTTTCTTAATATGTTAAATTGCGTGTGGTAAATGCACAAGGCACGTATTTATTTATTTTGCGTGGAATGATTGTAGCAACTAAATCGAAATTTAGTGGTCTTTGAAATATATAAAAGACGCGTCCGCACTGTGGTATAAATTTTACACGAATGACGCCGTCACAGAGTTGCCAGTAGAGCTGTATCGAATCGTTCGGATTAAGTTCTATTGAACTAGTGCCTAAAGTGAAGGAACGAACTAAATCCCGGATTGTAGCTCATTTAGTTCAGTGAGTAGAATTCAAATATAGTTCGTTCAGTGAAAAGGCTTAAATACTGTTCGTTCAGTGAAAGAAAAGTTCCGTTGTTTTTCGACTTAGCGTCAGTGTTGCCATTGTCTACGGGTCATAAAAACTCTAAACTAGCCTTTGAAAGAAGCTATAAATAGCCAGCAAATTTTGTTGGTAGCTAAAAAAAAACGTTAGAGTAAGGAAACGATGTTTTTTTTATTGATTTATAATTTTTAATTTTTGTTAGTGATGGGCAAAACAAATTGAGCATCAATAACATAGATTAGTTCTTTTGTCTCCGCACGTTTTGTTCATTTGAGTTGCAGCCCTGTGTGATCGACCACAAGCTGAAACGGCCCGCATTTATATATATATATATATATTTTTTTTAATTTGGTAGAAAACAAACAATTTAATGAACATTTTTATTTTGAAATTAAACAAAATAATGGCGACCGCTTTTATGAATGCTGTGCACTTTATTGTGTCTCGGCGAGAGAAGCAGAGCAAAACTTTATTTAGTTGCATTCAAAAATTTGACAAAAACTAACTGTCTGCACTGCCACTGCGTTTGTAAATCAGCTGTTTCTGTAAAAAGCTGGCAGCACTGGCGTACGTTCATTTGAGCTTGCAGCCCTGGCACCAAAACAAGCTGATTGATTTATTAACTTACGGATAAAAATGAGTTCAGGTGCGATTCGTACGCCTGTGTCGCAAATAATCCACAACAAGGATGACCAAGATGCGGAGGAGGAACCAAAGAAAAAGTCACGCGAGGATTGGCGCAAAGCCAAGGAGCTGGAAGAGGCGCGAAAGGCGGGAACTGCGCCAGCCGCAGTGGATGAAGAAGGACGCGACATAAATCCGCACATTCCGCAGTATATATCGAATGCTCCCTGGTACTATGGCTCCGCGGGACCGACACTGAAGCATCAGCGCCCACAGCACGAGGATGAGCGCGGTCATCTGGACAACCGGGCACCCAAGGGATTGGACACAACAAGATTGGTCACCAAATTCCGGAAAGGAGCCTGCGAGAATTGTGGAGCAATGACGCACAAACGCAAGGATTGCCTGGAGAGACCGAGGAAAGTGCAGGCCAAATACGCCGAATCGATTGTTGTCCATGACGAGCACTTGGTGAACGATGCATCGATTAACTATGATGAAAAGCGCGATCGCTGGAGTTCCTATGATCCGTCCAATCATCGCGAGATCATCGAGGAGTACGAAAAAGTCGAAGAGGCAAAGCGACAGTTAAAGGCGGAGAAGCTTAAGAACGGTAAGAATGCCCTGTAAATAGGCTCTTAAATGCCGAAGATATAGTGAACCTATTTAAACCAAATTTGGCCAGAATGTACAAAACCAACTTAAATCCATATTCTATCAGTTTGGTTAAGATATCTCAAAAAACAAAAAAATTTTTAATACTAAAACTTGATTTTTAACTGCGCGTCTCTATAGCCACTATATAATATAGTGGTCCGACTTGAACCAAATTTAATCAGGATATAAAAGACTAGCCCAGATGTATATTGTGTCAGTTTGGTTCAGATATCTCAAAACGTCAAGAAGTTTTTCATACTAAAACTTCATTTTCGATCTATCGTTCCGATGGCAGCTATATGATATAGAGGTCCGATCCAAAAATAAAAACAAACTCTGAGATCTACGCGTTAAAACAGACGGATTTCTTTGATTTCAAAAAAGATTTGTTAAATAATATTAATATTCAAATTAAAAACTCAAATAAGTTTGAAAAACGATGATTTTACTTATAAACTCAGCTTATTTTAACTGCTTTTCAATCAATTCCAGATCCCGATGCGGAGATTTCGGATGAGGAGGGCAACGAGGACAAGTACGTGGACGAGGTGGACATGCCGGGCACCAAGGTCGATTCCAAGCAACGTATTACCGTACGGAACTTGCGCATACGTGAAGATACTGCCAAATATTTGCGCAACTTGGATCCAAATTCGGCTTATTATGATCCCAAAACGCGCTCTATGAGAGATAATCCCAATCCAGCGGTGCCAGCGGAAGAGTAAGTGCTACCAACTCTTCTAATTATACATTTCTCTTAAAGTCAATTTGAATTTTTAGAGCGGAATTCGCGGGCGAGAATTTCGTGCGTTTCTCTGGGGACACCACCGCACAGGCCACCGCACAATTGTTTGCTTGGGAGGCACACGGAAAGGGAGTCGATGTCCATCTCTTGGCCGAGCCCACAAAACTGGAACTGCTTCAGAAGGAATACGAACAGAAGAAGGAACAGTTCAAGTCAAGTGTAAGTCAAAGTCAATAATTGAGGAAATCCATTCCCTATACGAATGTCGAAAAATTTAACTCAGAATACGTAAAATCGTAAGAAAAAATTACGTGAATTTTAAAGACCAAATTAGGAATCCAAAATTAGAAAAAGACAAAATTACGAAAAAAAATTTGGTTAAATTCCTATTTCATGATTTTTATATTTTTCCTCCTTATTTTGAACTTTAATAATTAAATTCTTTGTATTTTTGTTGCTTTAATTCCTTCGGAATTCGAATGAGTTACCAATGAAATCCATTCGATCTATAAACAAAAAATTATTTTCATTTTCATTTGTAGACCAAGACAGATATTGTGGAGAAGTATGGAGGGGAGGAGCACTTGGAGGTGCCATCGAAATCTTTGCTGCTCGCGCAAACCGAGGAATACGTCGAGTATTCCCGCAGTGGCAAAGTCATCAAGGGCATTGAGAAGCCCAAGGCGAGAAGCATCTACGAAGAGGATGTGTATATCAATAATCATACGACCATTTGGGGCAGCTTTTGGAATGCCGGACGTTGGGGCTACAAGTGTTGCAAATCCTTTATCAAGAACTCGTATTGTGTGGGCATGCAGGAACCGGAAGGTTACTCCGACCAGCAGCATTCCACAACAACAACAGGAACAACAACAACAATTGCTCCTGCTCCTGTGGAAACCCTGTCAAGAGCTCAGGATGTAGATATACCAGAGAGATCAACAGCTGAATCCGAAGTTGATTCTGCGCCCAGCTCGGTGGATTCTTCCGATGATGAGGAGATCGTTGAGGAGATCAAAAAGTCTAAGAAAAAGTCCAAGAAGCGTGAAAAGAAAAAGAAGGCCAAGGAACAGCGTAAATACAAAAAGAAACACAAGGAAGCAAAGGAAAAAGAAAAAGATAAGGAAACTTTAACTATACGCTCCTCCAAGTCAATTCCTGAGGATTTGGATGATCGCAAGCGTCCTTATAACAGCATGTACGATGTCAAGGCACCGACCGAGGATGAAATCGAGGAGTGGAAGAAGAAACGAACGCGCACTGAGGATCCCATGCTGCAATTTATATAGGATAATCCTTTGCTATATGTAACTCTCAATGTTAATACGACTCCATAAACATATTACCTAAACAATCAACATTAGTTTGAAATTGGCAATTAATTTGCATTGATTGAAATTTTAAATTTTCAACTATTTTTAAAACTTCACAGAGGCCAAATAAATTTTGTTCGAAATTTATTAAATTTGAATACAAAATAATTCAAAGACTAAACCATGATCAATATGACATTCCGTTTGAAAATCGGTTCAGTTTTCATAAAGTTATGGAAGTTTGAAGTTGGTCAGACTTTGAATCAAGCAACTTTACAAGTCAAAATTTTTGTCAGATTTGACATGATTTTTTACAGAAATATGAAATGTTTCAGAATCAAATTTAAAGTGTTGTTTTATACTAATTACTATATATGGAGTTTATTAAAAGTGAAAACTTGAGATTTAAAATTTTGAATTTTCGAAAATTCAAAGGGGGGACCCTTAGCATTGAAATCGAGATCCAGAGGGCAATATTTTTTTTTATGAATTACATAAAATTTGAATGCAGAATGAATTTAGAGACTAAACCATGATCAAAATGACATTCCGTTTGAAAATCGGTTCAGTTTTGATAAAGCTATGACAGTCTCTGTATCTAGGCACTTTGCAAGTCAAAATATTAGTTAAATTTTACATGATTATTTACAGAATTATAAAAGGTTGCAGAATCAAATTAAAAATGTTGTTTTAAGCTGAATACGATACACGGAGTTCGATATCTGTTTCTTTTATTGTGTTGATTTTAAGGATGTCGTATTTTTTGTATTCTTCGGACAAAGGGAAAGAAGATCTTATAAACCTAAATATTTACATTTAAGGAGCTCTACTTCTGTCGAAATGTCCCGCTTTATGTCCCAAAGTAAATAAAGAAATCAATTTACATTTGTGTGAGGGGTATTTCTTTAGTATTCTTCAGACAATGGCGTATTGCTCGTAGAGTAGTTCGCGAATCTTGTAGTAATCCTCGGAGATGCAGCCCTCCATGGCCACTTTGCCGACATCCACACGCCGTAGAGCCAGCGTACCGTTACAGCACCACAGTACTCCGCCGGAGAATTCCGAGTTGATGTTGTTGCGCATGAGAATCTGCTTGAAATCGGACAATTTGAGTTCGTTAATGAGCACCGAGTTGTGCACGGGAATCTCGTCCACATCGAGTGTCTCCAGTGTCAGAGTTTTGGAGTCCTGAGTGGCTGCATCCTGTTCGACGCTGACTTCCGTTTGCATCGGTGCATCGATGGCTTGAAGACGCATTCCCAGACGTCCATCGATCCAGGCAACCTCCGCATCCTTGCCCCGCTGGAACTGCAGCTGGGAGACGAGTCCTTCGGTAAGGCGCACCTGATAGATGTGTATCTCGGTGGTGACATCAATGATCTCGCCCTTTTGTGGTGCAAAGACACGTGCTCCAACATTCTGTTCACAATGCCGGGCAACAACTTGGGTGCCATCTGGAGATCCGTGCACCACAATGACACGCCGGGGACGCAGCTGGGAGAGTATCTTCAGCATGGATTCACCATCGGAGCGTCCCTCGAAATCGATGCGTTGTATCTGTGCATTCACCTCAATCGTTTTGCGTTGACTCAACAACTTGGTGGGTTTCTCCAGCAGCTGCAGTTCGCCATCAGTTCCTCCATTTGATGGTTGCTCCACTTGTGTTTCCTCCTTCTTGATGTTCTCCTTGTTCTGCTCATCCGTGGCATACTCATAGTTGGCATCCACAATGCGATAATCATCCAAATTGATGACCTCACCATAATCATCATATTTAAGCTTCTCCTCGTGGTAGGGAAACATCACATGATGTCGTTTATTCGACTTGAAGAACCCAGAATGATGACGTCCCTCGGCACGTACTACAATATCATGTTTGCCGGTAATAATGCTCATTTCAATGTCATCCTCAGACTCGGAGCTGCTTTCCTCCTCGACTTCGGGTTTAACAATCAACGGATTTAGTTTCTCGCCTTGTGTGCGCAAATATTCATCCAGTTCAGAGCCTTCTAATTCCACACGTCGTCGTATATCCAACTCTAATTGTCTGCCTGGAGTTGAATTCTCCACCAGTTCCATGGCCAAAGAGCCGGGACCAGTTCTTGTGGTGAATATAATGCTATTATTGGGATTCCCCGCCCACTGTATGAAGAGTTCTCTTGTGTAGCCGCTTTCCAGGTCTGGTGTGCTGGCCAGCACCACCTTGGGACCCGCTGGCAACTTATAGACATCCGCCAGACTATGACAGAGATTGATATGCTTAAATTGAAACGGATTATTTCTGGCCCCCTCAAAGGCTTTGGTCAGCTTATCGCTCATCCACTCAATCTGTGACTTGGCAAACTCAATGACATTGTAGCTGACATTGTTCAATAACGCCAAGGAGTAGGCCATCAAACCCGACTCCTTGTTCTTCCACAGCTGATCCAGCATATGAGCCAGCTCCAAGACACGTCCCGCCGTATCCACAGCAATTAAAACATTGCCATTATTGCGTACAGTCTGTAATATGTTGGTCATTAGCTTCTCATCACGTGCACGTCTCCTTGCCTGCTGATACTGTGCATTATAGGCATCTGTGATCAACAATGAAGGACGCTGTAATCTGTCCAGCTCACAGCCACTTAAATGTCGTTCCTTCTTGTGATTAAAGTCAATGGCATAGACGATATCCTCCTCGCCGACCTTTACAATCTTCCAGATAGTGCCACCAATCATATGACCCGCATTTAGAGGCGTTATTGAGATGCCATAACCTTTCCCCTTCAACGAAACTGTTTGATTGTATTTGAGTTGTGTTATCTTCTCAAATGCCGTATCCACATCATCGAGTGAGAACAGATCAAAGTCGTACATATTAAAATGGGACATGTACAAATCGTACATGAACATTTGTCCCATTTTGAAGACGGGAATCGTGGCATAAATGGGACAATTTAATCCCAACTTGCCCACCAAATACGGCAGTGCACCCAGATGATATGCATCCGGATGGGAGAGTAGAACAGCGTCCAGTGTATGCACTTGCCTGAAATTAATACACTTTAATATATTTAATCACACTTTTACACTGATTACCTCTTCAATTCCTTTATAAAATTCGGATCGAATTTCTCATCCCAACCGCAATCCAACAATATTCGCACATCGTCTATTTGTAGTATATAGCAGGGAGGTGACTCGTCCATCGCACCAGATATCGTGTGCAATTTAATAATTGATGTCATTTTAAGTTATTTTTACAGCACAAGTTTAAGAAATATCCAATGCATTTATTAAAATTGTAGTAAACAAATGAAATGTAATGCGTTTATCAGCCGGTCTGCTCGATACTGTACTCTTATCGATAACGAGTCATATCGAGCAAATCTCTGTTGGCGCTTTGCTAACAAATCGATAGCTTACTCACAAAACAGAGCTGCCAATAAGCCTATTTCTGGCTAGTTGTGACTACTTCACTACTGCCAATTTTGCATTTATGTTGTGGTTTTAGTAGTTTTTTTTAAGTAAATAAAGCCACTATAATCATAAACTATTATTTGTGTCTTAGGTGCATATATGCCTGTCCTATTTTAGCATTTTTTTCTAACTTGTTTCCTTTCAAATTAAAATTCTGCTTAAAAAATATCTCCGGAAATCTACTCGGTCTTAAAAATTTATAATGAAAAATGTCTCTTAGTAAAAAAAAAAATACATAATGATGCTATCATTGACAAGCAAAACAATAAAAATGTTCATACGAAAAGTGTTTGTCTTTTCCTTTTATTTAATTTTCATATTTTTTTCCGTTACTTGTCTTGTTTCTGCATTAAAATAATATATTTTTAAAACAATGTATTTTTATAAGTAAGATATTTGATATTTCACAGTCTTTTCAACTCTTTGAATATTTCAACTTAAGCATCACAAAATCAGGAAAGATCTTCCACACTGCGGAAATTTGGAAAAGTCATATCAATATCGTCAAACTCTTCAAGCCGGCGATGATTGTTACGCCGTAATCGAATGCGGCGATAAGTAGCCTGTGTGCGGTCTATTGGATGAAGAACAACCATACAGTAAAGTATTAGTGTGACGACAATCACTCCAAACAATATCAGTAGAATGGCAACCGCAAGATTTTCCCTTTTTGGCGGTAAACGATTAAAAATTTTCGTTTTATTTGCTATACCCCGGGCACAATATTCCACATCATTGCTATCGATGTCATCTGCCTTCCAGTCTGGATGCTGATAATGTCCCTGCCAACAAATGCACTTCAAATTGGCGCCAACTTTTGTGCATATAGCGTTATCTGGACATTCGTTAAGTTCCGTGCAATTTTTAACTGTAAGTGGATTCATTTAATAATAAACTTGAAAATTCGCAATTAAATTCTTTTTACAAACATTGTAAATGCCAATCGTCGTCGGGTAATCCAAAAATGTAGCTGCAGCATACGGTTAAGTAAACAAAATATTTAAATGCGTTGCACATTTCTCTTGGTCAAATAAATCGGGCATATGTAGGTGTTAACAGCTTAACGAGCGAGGAGCGACTGCTTTGAATGAACTATTATCTAATCGACGATATTGCTATCTTGTCAAATACACAAACGTATGTATGCAGAAACATTTGAAAGTTCATATATATGCTCCCATTTTTTTATTTGGTCCAGTGTTAATAGTTTTTCTGAAATGACATCTGTACATATTTACTTTGAAGACAACCATTCTGGATGGGTAAATATCTTTCAACTGTTTACCCAATTAGTATACAAGTGTTTAAACAATTATCATAATTGTGCGCAAAAACTTTTCCGAGCAATTGTAAAATTTTTGCCATATCTTATCATAGCATTTTATGGCTTTATGTATGTACATACATACTCGCGTATTTATAGTAGAAAATAAAATAATCAATAAGCCGTGTCGTAGCTGAATATAGTTTAGTGTGTACTCGAACATTGACGGACTAACAGATGTCCCGTTAAATCTTTGAATTTGTAAGTAATTAATACTATTTTCGAAATAAGCTTCTGGATTTATAATAAAGAATTTCCAACTGTTGTTTATTATTGCAAATTGCTGCAACCCGTAATAACTATTAGTTAGCAATTTAAATTTCAAACCGATTTAAAAGCTTATCGAAATGCAAGAGTACCACTAATTAGTACATAGCGATATAATTGCCTTACATTGATACGTGTTGTAATTTCCGGTTCAATTTTGCTGAATAAGTTCAATTACTTGTTTATTTCGCAACGTACAAAAATTAATTCTTAACAGTAATTCATTTACTAATTGTAATTGTAATAATATTAAGTAATATTAATAATATTAAGTAAAATTAAATTTTAACTCACCAACCGAACGAAATGGACGTTGTGGTTCATAAATGGTTCGTTCATTTGAAGTTGTGCTGAGCGAAAAGCAGTTCGCTCGATAAGAAAGAACAAACCAAACCCGTGTTTTGTTGTTAGTGTGGAAATTTGCTTATTTTGAATGCAAGATTGGTCATAATAATAAAATAAACGCCCGCAATGAGACGTGGCGTTTAATTGGAGTTGATCAAAATAATCGTGAATAATGTTAATTCGGCTGTGCCAGCACAGTTTTCATATATATGACCTGCTCATTTTCAGCGGCGCTTTGACATTGATTGTTTACATTTTGCTGCCTCATCGATTTGCACTGCGCTATGATTACATCGATCGGAAGCACATGGAGGAGTCGCTGCTGGCGGAAACGACGACCAATGTGTCCAGGACACAGCTGTCAGCTGACGACTGCAGCTACAAAGAAGTCATAGATGGCAGCAGCTTTGTTTACGATGCCTTTCATCGGGAGAAAATTCATCGTGGCGAGGAGATCCGTCTGGGCGGGGAATATCAGCCGGAGGAGTGCCGTGCCCGCTACAGTACGGCCGTTATAGTGCCATATCGGGATCGTCAGGAGCAGCTGGCGGCATTTCTTAGCTACATGCATAATTATCTGCGTCAGCAGCTCATCCATTATCGCATCTTTGTGGTGGAACAGAGCGATCGAAAGCCATTCAATCGTGCCATGCTCTTTAACATTGGCGCCAAGATTGCCGCGAGCTATGGTTATCCCTGTTTGATACTGCACGATGTGGACCTGATGCCACTGAACTCGGGACAGATCTATGCCTGCTCCGCATTGCCGCGTCACATGAGCTCCGCCTTGGACAGCTGGCGTTTCCATTTGCCATATCGAACGCTTTTTGGCGGCGTTGTGGCAATCAGTACCGCACAGTTCAACATGATCAACGGCATGTCAAATCTGTATCATGGTTGGGGCGGTGAAGATGATGATTTTTACGAGCGCTTAAAAGTCGTCGGTGTGGAGATCTGTCGCTTTGATCCGGCGTACAGTGAATACACAATGCTAAAGCACAAACATGAAATACCAAATGAGAATCGCTTGTCACTCTTAAGATCCGCTTCACTGCGCATCCACAAAGATGGTCTCAATTCGCTCGAGTATAAGGAGCTGGAACGCAGGATGCACAGTCTCTTCACCCACATTCTTGTCGAGACCTAGAAGATATCTAAAAAGAGAGCTAATAGAGACCTAAACGAGACCTTAGAGAGACCTAAACTCGCCTTCAGCCTTTGCCGTAAGCAATTTGTTAATTAGCTTTTAGGGCTTTTTTAGTTAAGGGAATCTCTGTGAGCCCAGTATAAATGAATCTACAAATAATATAAATATTTATAAATGATTGTAAAGTAAACAAAAGAGATTTGAAATGTTTGATGAATAATTGAATGAATGTATAAAATACGAATTGCGAGTTTTAATTAAAACTAGTTTTTATTTAAATATTTTGTAGAATCTTCCAGCAATTAAACATTTTTTAGGGCTAGTAATGTATTTCAACAACTCAAAATCCCATTGAAAGTATTTTAATTTTGTTGCAGATTTAATATATTAAATAAATAAATGAATGTATAAAAAAAGAAAGTCACCGGTTTTTATTTTATTTTGATTATATGTTTTTTTGATTTATTTATATATTTTAAAAAATTCAATATTCCATTGAAAGTGTATATTAGTTTTATATCCAGCTTTTAGAAAAACTTTTAAACAACTAACTAGATATTTAGTAGCAATGAAAATTTAAATAAAATACTTAAATGGGTCAAAGATCCCAACTAAAATAACTAATAATTTAGTTGTAGGGAAAACTATTATTAACTAAAAAAAAGACTCAATAAAAATTCCCAGCACTTAATGTATGATGAAATGCAAATGAATGCAAATAAAACTATAGTTATTTTTTAAATTGTTTGATTATATACGCAAGGATAAGTATATTTTAACTAATTTGTGTACTTTAAATACACTAAGGAGCAAATTGCACATTTGTATATGTATTTATTATGTATAATAATAGTAGGTTGTTTGACTTTTTGGCCTAGACTAACAATAAATTACATAAAAATACATTCGTACATTATTGAATTGATATTTTGTTGAACGTTGCAACGAGCAAAACTTGACTAACTAAACACACGCACACAGACACACTCTTAACACACAGACATTCATGCATTAAAATTAACATTAACATTTATAATTTATATATATAATATATGGAATAGTTGTGGTTAAAACATTGGCTACTTGGGAATGTTGTGGTGTTTTTTAGTTCAAGAAATTAAGTATGTCCTGCTGTGAGAGCATATTTAAATTTTTACTATCTGTCGACTGTGTTAGCTGTGTTTGTGGCATCAACGTGGCTGTGGGCGTGGCAGTTGCGCCCATATTCATAGGCTTGTTTAGGCCAAGATTCATGCTGTTGTTGGCTGCATTGTAACCCGTTGGATAAATGTAGTTGACTGTCGACTGTTGTAGTGTATACATTGTATTATTGGGTTTATTTACTGCCTGGTTGGTTTGGTTGGAACCAAATGGATCTAAGTCGTCCAGCGAGTTGAAGTTATTGTTGTTGTTGCTATTGTTGCTGGCTTGTGGAGACGCTAATATATGATTCATAACCAAGGGATTTGCGCTATGCCAATTGTTGCTATTGTTGCTGCTGGGCATAGTTAGCTGCGGAGTTGTTCCTGCTGCTGCAGTTGCTCCAGGTGTTGTTTGGTTTATGGCCAAACTGCTCAGATTGCTCTGCATTAAAGAGCTGAACATGTCCGGCTTTGTGGCTGCCTCATTCGCTGTATTGTGCGTTATTCTGCAAATATGACAAAATATTAGTTAAATACTCTTATAAATTATGACTGCTTTAACTACTTAAGCTGTTCCTTGGTCTTGACAGGCGCCAATGTAGGTGCTACGGCTTTTGGCGCTGTCTGTCCCACACTGAAACCGGAGAACATATCATCATCGCCCTTGTCGCCATTGCTGACCCCAAAACTGGACGTATTGGAGTGCGTATTATTTTCCATTTCATTGGCCAGTATTTCGGAAGCTTCCTTAGGTCTAAATGAGCAAAAAAAAAACATTCCTTAAATATATATTTTTATTTATAAATTTCAAGAGTTCTCTTACTTGTTGTCTCGCTGTATTGTGGACAATTGCTGCAGCTTCTCGCGTTGCTCCTGCTCCACTCTGCCCAGCATCTCTTTGATCAGCGTTATGATTGTATTGAATTGCGCTATGGTCAGTCCATTCTCCACGCTTAGTGGCACCAGGAAGGGTATACATTTGTGAGCCATCACATCCTTGGTTATGCCAAGTTTGGTGTTCGTCATGGCGATTTTATAAATGCCTGCAAAGAAGTTTCCAAAAACATTTCTGATTATCGTTTTAAAATTAAAGCTATAAAATAAAAATGTTAAGTTCATTTGCATTAATAAATAAATCAAAAAATTCTTATTTTTGATTTGAATACCAATTAAATTTATATATTTTTTGTTATTAAAAAAAGTGTCAAGGAGAAAGTATGAAAAAAATGGACAGTGATGGAAAAACTAAGAATTTGATGCAGAATCAAAAAAAAGAGAGAGACAGCTTAAAATTTTTGAAACAGTATCAAGGGAAAGTATGAGAAAATGGACAGAGATCGAAAGTATGAATATGGACTGTGATCCAAAAAAATTTAATTTTTCAATTTTAGTGCAGAATTAAAAAAGAGGTCAAATAATGATATTTTGCAAGGAAATCGGCTCATTCTTCACAAAGTTATGACAGTTTAAAATTTAAAAAAAAGTGTCAAGTAAAACTATGAAAAATTGGAGTAACATTTTTTTTAAAATTTGATGTAGAATAAAAATAGAGTCCAAATAATGAGGGGAAATTATGAAAAAAAGGGACAACAATCAACAATATAGAATAAATAATATATCCAATATTGATGCAGCATAAAATATGGTAAGAGGCCAAACAATGATAAAATTGATATTTCGTATGAAAAAGATATGATAGTTTGAAGTTTTTTTTATAAAATTTACAGTAATGGAAAGATATAATTTATCAATTTTGATGCTAAGCCAAATTAGGATAGATTTGTTGATATTATACTTATAGAAGTAAAAGTCTATAGTATAATATTAGTATATTTAGTTATTTACCTATTATGGCCATTACAATTGCGGGTTCCCGACTTTGTATAAGCTGCAAGAACGGCAAAATCTCATCCAAAACTAGCCACTTGTCCAGGTTCTCGAGCAATTTGCCAATCGAAATCAAACAGTTGACTTTCACCGAAACATTATTGCTGTGCAGGCAGAGTTTTTTGATTCGTGGTATAACAGCATTTTTCATGGCATTATAATCGATGAGAGTGGAGAAAGTGGGCAGAACACCGAGACAGAGTTCCTGAATTTGTGGCATATCGCATTCCAGCGAACGATACAACAATGGAAGCACACTTTGCTTCACTTCCTCCGCCGGCGTGAGCTTCAGCAGCAAATCCATCTTTTGCATAAATATCAACAAAATCTGTATGGGATCGGTGAGCTTAAAAATGGGCTTGAGATGTGGCAATATATGATCACAATATTCCCGCTGACTGCTCATTTCGGCAATCAATAGCACATTGGGCAGCACAAATGGAATCATTGGCGAATTGACAAACTCCTTGATTAAATATGGTAATATGGAGTGTAAATTAACGCGATGCGGCAACGTTGGTATTATTTGTGGCAGACCCTTGTAGAATTTCGATTTCTGCAGATTATCCCACTGATACAAGGAGTCCAAATAGCTGAGTGTCTTCACGCCCACATCCTGAAAGTATGCAATCTGTTTCAGCTCATGCAATTTGGGCCGCAAACTGGCGCTGGGATGCAACAGGGCCTTTAGACTCTCCGTTAGCTCATTGGGAACCGTATTCATGGCCGGATACTTGCGTTGATTCAGCTCGTTGGCATAACGCCGGAAGCCACTGTAATCGCTGCCAAACATCTTCAAAGGTTTGCCGGAGTAAATCGTAAAGATAAGAACGCCTGCAAGCAAAGTGTGAAGAGTTAACAAAAACTTAAAAATATGTGCTTTTTGAAATTTTAGAAAATGGTACTAAGAAAAATTTCCTAATAATATTAGAATACGAAAATTTTGAAATTAAAATTAGGATACCAAAATTTAGAATTCTTTTATTTTAAAATAAAAACCAGGAAAGGCTTAAATTAGAAATTATGGAAAAATATGAAGAAATCAGTACAAAAATATTGTGAAGCTAAAAATTAGGAAAGAACAAAATAAAGAATATTGTTATTTGGAAACAAAAATTGGTGAAGTAAAAATTAGGAAAAGTTTAAAACAAAAAGTTATTTTTCAAAATCGAGCGATATTTGAATTTTTCTAATTTTTCTTGATGAGCATCAACAGCCGAGTCGATATAACAAAAAAATCTCAGAGACTATAAGGGATAGAGTAGCCAAGTTTCGCACACATATTTTAATAGGTTCCACGCGAAATACTTTTATTCCTGTTGTAAACTAATGTTAGTAAAAAGTTAAGATTGTGTGTGCTTACCCAGCGAGAAGAGATCACTGTCGGGTGTGTTGATACTGTTCAGGGCCAGCTCGGGTGCTGTGTACTCGAGGCTGGGCTGGGCCAGGACATGGAGGGAGGTGCTGTGCTCCCGACACGGCCAATGAGCTGTGCCATTCGTGGACGGCTGATTGGCAATACAGAAATCAAAGCCAAACAGTTTCCAGCTGCGATTCTTATTAATCACAATTGTCTCGGCGCTAATGTTGCGATGCACAATCTTGGCATCGTTGTGCAGAAACTGCAGACCATCGAATAGCTGCAGCAGACCATGTCGAATCTCCACATCATAGAGTTTCCGATCGGAACGCACCGAATCACCCACAACATTGGCGAGAGAGGCAAAAACGGGTTCAGTGGCAAAGGCCAAGGAATCGCGACTCTCCTCGAGCGGATGCTGTACAGTGAGCACATGTGGATGACGTATCTTGGTCAATTGCTGGACACCACGTCGCAGTGTCTCCAGCATCGTTTCCCGATCATCTTTGGACCAGCGCTCCAAACATTTCTTCTCAAACACAAACACTGATACTTCCTGCTTTGTGCTCTTCTTGTGCCCATTGTAAACCTTCCACATGAGTCCTGAAATTATATGTAAATCAATGAAATACACTCACATATGTTACTTATTTATTATTCCCATACTTACCCACACCCGCTGTGCAAACCTGTTCCAAGACTTCATACTCCCGTGTTACATTGTTGCCAGGCAGCACTCCTGACAACTGCGACACTGTTTGCACTGCCGACGAGTAGAATTTGTTAATCACATCCATTATCACACAACAGAACCACAAATTTCGAACAGATGAGCAGCCTTTTTTTTTTTGCAACAATCCACCGAGTGTGTGTTTTTCTTTTTGCCAAATTCTTTTTGTTTTAGTAATCAATAGAGCAGGGTTGTTGAAATTGCACTCACATATCGATATATCGATACATCTTTTTGCGTGACGTTTTCTGTATCGATGAATTTATGCGATATTCTTAGATATTATTGATGACAAGTTTAATGTCGCGTCCAGATATTTGTATCATCGATATTTTTAACAATATTAAGTAAATGCTTACAAAAATTCTGCAATTCTTCTTACAAAATATCAAGTAAAAATTATATATATTTTTCAAATCAAAATATTTTCAAAATATCACAAAATCCACCAAGTTCCAAAGCTATCTAATTGAATTGTTGTTTAAAAATTATATTTAAATTGCGCGCAATAAAAATTAGAGCAAATGAGCAAATAGTTTAATCTAATTGTTCGATACATTTCTATATATACCAATTTATGAACAGTACATCGTTCATGCACCATCGAATTCACATATTGATACCCCTGCTACTGCAGTTAAATAACAGTTAAGTTTATATTAAGTAATGATATTTTTTTGTTATATATTTACAAATCTAATTATAATATAGTAACATTATTTACGCTCAAATAGATATGTTTGCTTTAATTTGCATTGATTTATTTTGTGACACATGAGTGATTCATAAAACGCAAATAAATAGAATATGTCACTTAATATATTTTTATTTTATGAACATATTAAAAATCCTCTATAAATGTAAAGTAAACATTTGTAACGAATTGAATTTTTTCATAGAATTTCCAGGTCATTAGCAGCACATAGTCGCCAGTTGGCATCACATGCGGTAGTTTATCGACCGTCGGATAAAAGCCCGATATAACTTGTTTGCCCTGTAAGATACAAATAAAATATTTTACTTATTTTTTAAATTTTCTCACTACTTACCATAAAGGGACACGAATGGTTAATATTTGAAAAATCTTTGAAGAGATCATAAACCACCTTGGCTACCTTATTTTTTTTGGACTTTAAAAACTGGCAAACATCAAAATTGATGTCAATAACCCACGGCTTGAATCCATTAGCCCGTTTTTGAACTTGTAGTCGCAAAGTAATGGAATTGGTGGGTTGTAAAAATGTTGCAAATAAATTTAGAATTGTTTTATTGCGTTGCAATGCGTGAAGTCGACAGGACTCGAATGTAACCCACGATTTATTCTTAGATTCACAAACAGCGTTTGTCATTTTAAATACAACTCCATTCTGCAATTAGAAAACTTGTAAAATATTTAAAAAACACAACAGAATTAATAGTTCCTACGTTAATTTGTAAAATAATTAAAAAAGTCAGCAATCGTATTAATATTGACACTTTGCAACTCATTGCGATATTTACTGACTGAAGTTATAGATTCAAGTGATGGATTCTGATTTAGTATATTTATTTTATAAATGGTCATATACTTTAGTAATTTTATGTTTACTTTGATCCGATTTTATGGGAAGCTCTCGTTGGTCATTAAAAGTATATTAGCATTAATGATAGATGTTTCGCATTTAACGTCGTAGGTAATTGGCATTTAATATCGTAAAACTCTGAATTATATTTATGCATATTAAGAACGAATTAAATGTTAAATGTTGATAGTTGCCAGTTAAATCAATAATTGATAGTTGTTTAGTAAATAATTAAAACAGGGAATCAAATCGAAACAAATATTGGTTACGGTTTCGGTTCCGGTACATCTCGAAATAACTATTTCAGTTTTTTTCTCTCGATTCCGGTAACGTTACATAACGGGACAACAAATCAATTTTGAAACATTTTTAAATGTTAAGATGTCGTTTTATAATAAATATGACATGGAAATAAATAGCTAGACCTAGAGCAAAAAAATGTTTTCAACGTATCGAAATTTGGATGATAGATGGCTTAGTATCCAAAAAAAATCAAATTCTCTAGATGATAAAAATTTAAATGCAGAATCAATTTGGGGGCCAAATCATGATCAAAATGACATTCCGCTTGGAAATCTGATTATTTTTGATGAAGTTATGAGAGATCAAAGTTATTGAAAAAGTGTCAAGGGGTAAGTATGGAAAATTGGGTGATAGATGGCTTAGTATCCAAAAAATATCAAATTCTCTAGATGATAAAAATTTAAATGCAGAATCAATTTGGGGGCCAAATCATGATCAAAATGACATTCCGCTTGGAAATCTGAATATTTTTGATGAAGTTATGAGAGATCAAAGTTATTGAAAAAGTGTCAAGGGGTAAGTATGGAAAATTGGATGATAGATGGCTTGTATCCAAAAATATCAAATTCTCTAGATGATAAAATTTAAATGCAGAATCAATTTGGGGCCAAATCATGATCAAAATGACATTCCATACAAATCTGATTATTTTGATAAAGTTATGAGAGATCAAAGTTATAGAAAAAATGTCAAGGGTTAAGTATGGAAAATTGGATGATAGATGGCTTAGTATCCAAAAAATATCAAATTCTCTAGATGATAAAAATTTAAATGCAGAATCAATTTGGGGGCCAAATCATGATCAAAATGACATTCCGCTTGGAAATCTGATTATTTTTGATGAAGTTATGAAAGATCAAAGTTATAGAAAAAATGTCAAGGGTTAGGTATGGAAAATTGGATGATAGATTGCTTAGTATCCAAAAAATATCAAATTCTCTAGATGATAAAAATTTAAATGCAGAATCAATTTGGGGGCCAAATCATGATCAAAATGACATTTCGCTTGGAAATCTGATTATTTTTGATGAAGTTATGAGAGATCAAAGTTATTGAAAAAGTGTCAAGGGGTAAGTATGGAAAATTGGATGATAGATGGCTTAGTATCCAAAAAATATCAAATTCTCTAGATGATAAAAATTTAAATGCAGAATCAATTTGGGGGCCAAATCATGATCAAAATGACATTCCGCTTGGAAATCTGATTATTTTTGATAAAGTTATGAGAGATCAAAGTTATTGAAAAAAGTGTCAAGGGTAAGTATGGAAAATTGGATGATAGATGGCTTAGTATCCAAAAAATATCAAATTCTCTAGATGATAAAAATTTAAATGCAGAATCAACTTGGGGCCAAATCATGATCAAAATGACATTCCGCTTGGAAATCTGATTATTTTTGATGAAGTCATGAGAGATCAAAGTTATTGAGCATTCAAAGCATTCAAGCGGAATGCCATATTGATCATGATTCGGTCTCTTAATTCATACTGCTTTCAAATTTTGTGTATTTAGAAACTTTAATTTATTTTTTGGTTACCATAGCCAAGATTCGAAATTTTAAAAATTCAAAATTTTGAGTCTCAAGTTTTAACTTATAATCAACTCCTTTTATCGTATATAGTGTAAAACAACAAATATATTTGGTTCTTAGAGGTTTATTTTTTTTTTGTAAAAAAACATGTCAATTAGATCCAAAACTTAACCAGATATCGATCTTGTCAATTTGATCATTATTTCGCATATACAAATAAATAGATAAGCAAATTTTTTTTTCGTTGAATATTTAGCAAAGACATGTGTAATTTTATTGAAATATTATTATATGTGAATATTTTATAAATCCTCTACAAAAGCGAAATAGAAATTGGTAGATGCTTGCGGCTTCTTATTGAATATCCAAGTTAAAAGTAACAAATAATCGCCAGTTGGAATTGGAGTGGGAAGTTTTTCATGTCTTAAGTAAAAATCTTTTACCAATTGTTGTCCCTATGAATTTAGACAAATGTAAGACTATATATTCAATTGGGAATTTTCAATAAGGACTCACCACATAGGGACATGTGTGATTGAGGGTTGAATATTCCTTGAATAGTTCCCAGACAAGTTTAATGAGAGGATTATTTCTACGGCGTATAAACTCACAGCCATTGAAGGTAACACTATATAGCCAAGGTTTATAGCCATTGGCTCTCTTCATTAGTTGGCCCTTAATGAATACATCATTAACTGAATAATGCAGGGTGACATTTATATTAAGATGGACTTTGTCACGACTCACAGCTTTCAATCGGCACAAATGAAACTCCAGCCAGGTTTTATTAAACGATTCGCAGACGGCATTTGTCAACTTGAAAACAATTGCATTCTGTAAATAAGACAAAATATATTCTTTAATTATTATTATCAGACAGAATTCCTTAATTTCGATTTCGTTTTCGTTTCCTACACTTTGTAAATGCAGCAGTAATAAAATTAAAATTCTCAGTCGACTTTTCATCTCGATGCGCTTTTCTCGTTTGGCTTAAAATTTGGTTTGGTTTGGTTTGTATTTGGTCAACAATACAATTAACTTCATGTGCTGCCAACATTTGTCTGTGGTAATCTTTTTTCAATTAACTGCAATTAAACTGTTTAATAGCCATTAACTAGACACGGTATTTATAACAGCACATAATCATTTTCGCTGGCTTCACTCAATTGGGTTCAAATTTTCAAACATTAGCACAACTTAAATGTATTTTTTATTAATATTCCTTATAAATATGTACGCATATATATTTATTGAAATTTATTTTAAAATTAGTCCAGCTAGACTTGGATTTATAGTCGCTCCGAAAAGTATGCTTTACATTTTAAAATGAAGCTTACAATTCCCTTTTATTGACGCTTGTAGCGTATATTTTTATCATATATAAAATGTGTGTTACCTTATTAAAAATGTGAATTTCTTACGAATAAAAAAGAAAAAAGAAAGAAAAAAGAAAGAAAAAAAATCAAATTTTTAAATAGTTTTATTTATTGGATTAAAAAAAGTTTTGTATTGTAATATTTTATAGTAATTCTTATATATGTATTTGTAGTAAAAAATATCTTCAATCCCAGAAGACACTCAAGTTATTTAGATACGTGAATGAAATTGAAAGTTAGTGAATTTTTTTTGAGTATCTCTTGTTTTTATGCGGTATATAGTGTTATTTTAATGGAATTCAGGAAGCATCTTTAATTGCATAGAGTAGCTGACCTTTTTGTTACGCAAAATGCTTAAGACTATAATAATATTTTTTATGAGCTTTAAGTCACAAAGCGTTAAAATGGCAATTATCCATAGAGTTTAAAAGTAGATGCATGTATTGCTGAAATAAATAATTCTAAAGTCGTTTTTCCAAAAGAACAAAGCAAATACTTATTCTATAAGGTAGCAATTAGCCTAACCATCTTACTCAGATGTCAAATAAATATCAGAGTACACTTCATTGAATTCCAAGCGCATTTAAAGAGTTTTCTCTTCACTCAGTTTGCATTTCTTCAAAGCTATCAAGTAGAAACACACTCTTTGCACTCCTCTTCATATTTGTTTTTCCATCTCTTTTCTTATTTTTTTTGTAAATAAAATATAAAGTAAACATATTATTTGTATGCTTTCTTAATATGCGAGAAATTTATTTGCAACTCTTATGCAGGCAAAGGTTAAACTTATTACATGTATATTTACCCCGTTGAGAATATAAGTGTAGAAAGGTTTTTTTTTTTAAATTGGGTAAACACAAGAACCAGGCATATTTATGGCAATAAAAAGTGTTAGTAAAATTTACAATTAGTTTAATTAAATATTCCTTACTTACATGCAGAAAATTTCTTAAGCTTGGACATGCTTCAAATTTCTTGTGGTTTATACAAAATATATAAACAGAATTAAATCGATTTACCTGCAAAAAATCCCTTTCTAATATATATGGGTATTATAATTTATAATTCAAATTGCGTGGATTCACATAAAATTTACTTAAGCAATTTTTTTAACTGAAACATTTTTAAAAATTCCATGTTTTAAGTTTCCTGCTGCTTAAATCTTGTATTAAATTCATTGTTTAGTTGGGTTATCAACTTGTGACCGCTTAATTGCACTTAAAATGCATTTGTTTACTCGCTAAAATGAATAGTTATCGAGATATTTACACCTATCTCACACACACAGGCACGTGTACACCACGTATACACACACTCACACACACACTCACACACACACTCACACACACACTCACACACACACTCACACAGCTCAATAAATAAAACACTCGAATGCATTTAGAAAAATCGCATTTGGGACTTTATTGGTGCGCCTTTCCCTTCCCCCTTTTTCTTCCATTCGTCCCACCTGAGACCACGTACAGCCCTGCACTATGGGCCACTTGTGCTTTTTCGTGGGACAACAATTTTAATATGGATTTAGAAATTTATGAAATTTTTAGACAAAATTTTGTTTGTTATGGTTTGTCATCGAACCGACTAATAAATTAAGAAAATAACCTTTCTTTTTTGTAAATATACTTAAAAAAAAAAACATACAACTCAAAAATAGAATTTATTTTTTCAAATTCTTAAAATTTTTTTAAAATCTTTTTTAATGTTTAAAAACTTAAAATTAAAAGCTATTTATATCAGACTATTACACAATTACTATAATATTTTTGTATCAATTTTAAAATGTTGATAAAAACGACAATATTGACCAAAAAATAGAAACAAACAAAGGAAATTTTTTTTTTTTTTAGATTTAACAAAATTTCTTTGTTGAATTTTAAGATTTGATATAAACAAAATTTTGTGCTAAAAATACAGACATAGAATTTTAAAGTAAAACTTTTTTTTCAAATTTAATAAATTGTTTTTTCTTGATATTTAAATTTTGATAAAACAAAATTTTTTGCTGAAGATAAGGACAAAAAATGCAATACGAAAATTTAATTTTTTTGATTTAAAGTTTTTTATTTTTAATTGACTTTTTAATGTCGATGAAAACGACCATTTATGCTAAAGAGCAAGTTAGACTGGAAGCGAAGGAACCGCGGAATGAAAAACTCAATGTAAAACAAACTTAATAGACCCCTGTACTTTTCTTTAAGTACGGAATCTAAAAAGAATGATATTTCACCTCAGAAGTGACAAATTATTGCCATCTACTTTTCGCGAATATGGCATTTTGGCCCATTGTGCGGCATATGGAAGCTTAGCTCCGGCTCTAAGCCGTCTGGTGAAAGATGGCAATGCGATGCGAAATGCAGTCGAGTTGTTTGCGCGATTTGTAGCTGTGGCCAATGCCTGAGAACTCGATCTGAATTTCAATGGTTTTTTTTTGGTAGCTGGTTGTTGGTAACTTGTATGTACTGTGTGTTGTTGGCCAAGTGTTGGTAATTTTTGCCGTTCTATCATGACAGGTATTTTTATATGGAGGGAATTAAAGTCGTACGCCGTACGCTCATGTGTTGAGTCATAAAATAAATCAGGCGTCGATGTTAAATCACGCCAATGGAATTGAGACAAGGCATATCCCATTTCCCATATCCCATATCGCATATCGCATATCGAGGGACTCTACGCCCTTGACCCCTCGCTATCTTGAAGAGCACCTGATAATTATCCAGTGACAAGCAGACTTCACTACACACGTCTCTTATTGTGTATCTGTATCTCTTTCTCCCTATACACGGAGAGAAAAAAATGTATTTTTAAAATAAAACAGTTTTATTTTTTTAAAAAGAAAACTTATTAAGCTGAAGTCCTGGACGCCAACGCTCTAAACGAAATAAATAAACTGTAGTATTCCTTTTTTGTTAACGTTAATATAAAATCAATATGATCCAAGTGAAAAACACTTAAAATTTAATATACAATACTTAATTCGCAAAAGATAATAAAATATTTATTATAATATTTTTAAATTTTCAATTCAACTTCTGTAATTTTTTTTTTAATTCCAAAAGTTTCACGTATTTCAAATTTTTTTTTTTTTTTTTTATAAGTTTGACTTTAAGTGATTAACAAAAATATTCAGTAAAAATATTTAAGCTTAGTTTAGTTTAATTTAACACTGACAGTTAAATTAAATTCTATAAAAGTATATGTAATATTAATTATGAACAATTCATAAATGCAATTTTTGTTTGTTAATTAAATACTTTAAATTTATCTATATTCATAATTAATTTATAATATTTAATGTATATTGACTAAAATTTTATATTTCTCGCATAGTCATTATATAGGTTTGTAAAATTTAAATTTTGCAGTCTTTTTCTCTGCGTGTATATGTATCTGTATCTTTCTATGTATATCTATCTTCATTTGCAATGGCAATTACAAAAGCCTTGCCGAAATATTGCTAATTCTGACTTTGACTTTTATATGCTACTCAGATTCGTCTAACTGTCTGTCTGTCTCTCAGTCTGTCTGTCTTGTTGTTTGTTTACTTTTGCGTTGAACTTGGTATTCCAAAGAGACACGATGACTTGTTGAATTTTATAGTTAACATTATTCATCATAATTGCTGATAATAGTCGTCGTCTATCTACTTTTTATACCTCACATCCAATTGCTGTTTGGGTGGCAATTCGCATCTAAAAACGAAGCTAGTTGTATTCAAGAGACCAATTTGTGTTTCAGTTCAGAATTCCTAATTGCCGTATTGTTGATCAGGTATTAGGTATCTTGATTTCCCAACAAATACTTGAATGTAGTTCAATGAGTTCAATCTAATTGGGATTTACGTTTCATTTATCACTGTCAAATGACAGTCACATTAATATCACTCTTTACTTACTATCACCCTACAAAGGGTATTCGAATTATGTCATTAAAAATACAGATGTCACCCATTGAAAAAAGAGTCTCAATAAATGCGTTAAGGATCTTAATAGGATGAACAAAATTTAGTCGGTATACAACTAATTATTTTGCCTACTTGTTTTGAAGCTATCTAGATAAAAGTTAATAAAATTTCAGCTATTTAAATGTTTTTGTGACTATATACCATAATAATAATAAATATAATAATAAAAACAACACAAATAAAAAGCATTATTTACAAACAGTAAAAATAATTTTAATATTTCCGTGTTTATTTTAGAGTTTCGGAGCGACACTTATTTTTGTAATAAAAAATAGTTTAAATTAAAAATGATATATAAATATATACACATATTTTTTTTTTGTCAAATTTTATTAGTTCTTTTTTTATTAAATTATCAAAATATTTATACAGCTTTTTTTTAAGTTACAACTCTTGTTTATTTTTTAAATTTAAAATTAAAGTTCCGTAAGAATTATTATTTTGACTGTAGGAACCCAAAGAACCACAAGCATATCAAGTTTAAACACCATTAAACATCAAAGTGTGTTTTCAAAATTATGCAATAATTATTTTATACTCTTGGGGTTAAAAACTCAAAGATTAAATAAATATGTAAATTTTTCAATTGAATTGGTATCTGTCACTTTACACTCTCTATGACATTATTACTGATTATTTATAGCCTACATTCATAAAAAATATGATAATTAAACTTTGGACTAAATAACATATATAATGCATACTATTTGTAGCCTGATGTGATTATTTATTTTATTTTATTACCGCTTTAATTATTTTTGTATTTTTTTTAAATCGATTGTGATTTGGTGACAGTCTGTAAATAATTGATATTTATTTATAGAAACCGGTAATCGGTCTAAATTTTAACGCATAAAATAAACTTGATTCACATGACCGTAAATATATTAAATATTTGCATATGTATTAAATTTAACAGTTACGAATAATAAACAAATAGCAGATGCAGAATCAATAAACGCAAATAATTCGATATGGAAGCATCATTAAAATACAACAACAAAAACTTTGAGCGATTCAACGACAATAACAATATTAACAAAATTTAATAATTGCGTCTCTTGTTTGTCATTTATTGAGAGAGCGTTATATACATATATATACAGTGACTTACAGCGTATTTGACCCACTATATATTTATTTATGCTTTGTTTTTATTTTATTTATTTTTATTCAGCTTTATTATATAAAAAGCAGAATAAAATAACTATATCATGTTTATGTATTAATTAACATATCTGGGTAGAAATTTCATTTGTATCTACTTCCATTAAAAGATAAATTCATTTACAATATTTAATATGTAATTTATAATATATTAAATAAGCTGCGTGTGCATATAAGTAGTATATATGTATGTACTTACATGTGTCTATATATGTATATACACATGTATTCGTATCTCAGTTTAATAGATTTGTGCGCTTTTGTTGTGTGTTGTGTGTGAAAAGATACAATGACGAGATACAGATACAAACGGCGTAAGAAACAATTACGTGATTGATTGCATTGTCGCGATTAAGGCATTAAGAGTGAGTATACTCAGACATATTCGTACGAGTAGAATGCGAGTATTCACAGAATATAATAATAAAAATGTACACTCAGAGAAAAAATGCATCAATACAACTGTATTACATTTAAGCAGAAAAATAATTAATTTTATTATTTTTAATATTTATATTAATATTTATTTTAAAATTGGACATTAAATAGAAAAATATTAAATTAAAGTCAGTTTGAAAACCTGGGTTCGAGTCCCATTTTGCCTTGCTGAAGAGGAACAGTCATGAATAAAAAAATATGAACCAATAAATAAAAAAATTAATAACAAAAATATTACAAAATGAATCAAATAGAAAAAGTTTCATTTGAAAAATATATTTTGGCAATTACAAAAGTAGTTTAAAATATATAATTGTTTTAACTTTAAGTATATTATATTTAAATACTATAATACATAAATTAAATTAATTTGAAATATAATATAAAATTGAATGAATTCACATTTTCTATTATATAAAAAAATTGCATATTTAACGCAAAATCATAGAAAGCAATAGTTAAATTATAGTGTAAATATTATTTTCGAGAATTTTTCTCCGGGTGTATGTACATAAGTCTAGCAAGAAGCAAAATAAAGAAAAATTACAAAAAATGTGGCTAAATTTATGAGCGTACAACGCCAAACGACGTCTCGGTCGCACAATGCTGGCATACAAATTAGGATTCAAATCTGACGGATGTAGATGCGATTTAATCGGAATAAGATTCAGATTGGGATTGGGTTTGGGTTTGTATACCAGCTGATGATTCAGTTGCTGACTGCAATTACTTGATCTGTAATTGACTTCAAGTCAATATCAAGAGAGGGCCTTTAAGCCAAATAACCATACAAACAGCTGGCCGTGTAGCGTATAACAGTTGCTGCTTTGCTCAGGTAATTAATTAACAGTTTCGTTTACGCTGCCACTGCGACGCCGACTGCGACGGCAACGTTTACTGCAAGTGCGACTGCGACGGCGGCAAAACCAAATCTGGTATTTTTTGTATTCGTTGGTAAATTATTTATTTTATTTTATTTTTTTAAATTTGTAGGATCGCCTATTTTTGCTGACGTAAATTTTAAAGCCAAACTTTGTTAATATTTGTTACAGAATTATTGCAGATGCACTTCTTTTTCATTATATTAAAATGGCTTTTTAAATACTATGACAAAACAAAAATTTTTACAAGAAATGAAGACCAAATTGAGTTAAATTTATAACTTAACTAAAAAGGCTTCGTTTAACGGTTGAGAAGTGATGACAACTTCTAATAATAAGGAAACATAAAAATAAATGTATGAATTTATTATTTTATTAGAAAATTTCCAAAATATGTTTAAAGTTCATTAAATGAATAGCCCTTAAACAATGATTAATTTAACATTCCATTTTAAAGTGAGATAAGTTATGACAAAGTCTTAAAAGTTGACATTTTTCAAGAAATTTAATTAACTACTATAAAAATATTTAAAAAAAAAAGTTTCAAAAATTACCACAATTTGAAGACTTCGAAGCAGGATGACAATTTGAAAATAATAAAATAAAATTAAATTTATAAAATGCACAATCAGTTAAGCTTAATGATAAACGTAAGAAATTTTGGAATTGAGCTTAATAAAGTTATAAGAGATAGAAGACTATGACATATTTTTTTAATGTCTGCTTAAGGTTTCAGTAAATAAGCTTAAAGATATTTTGCCGTCAAATGTGTAAAAGTTATTGTCAAATTCAACAACTGTTGAGATAAAATTTATATATTTTCTATTTTATATTTTTATTTTAGTAGATCTATTTAATTTTTTCCATTTTTTATTTATGTTAGTTTATTTAATGATTTTAATTTAATTTATTTAGTTATTTATTTAATATATTTTATTAATTTTCGTTTTTTATTTAATTTATATATTCTTTTTAGTATCTATATAATTTATTTAAATTTTTGTATATATTTTTTTTTTATTAATTTTATTAATAAGGAAAAAGGTACTTGTTTTTATCAAATATGGTACGAAATGTATAGTATTAGATGGATGGCAATCGTGTTTATAAGCTTGGCTTTTGTCAGCTGACGTCGCTGTCGACGCCAACGGTTGACGCTGCTGTCGACGTCGGACGCGTCATAGACAAGCGCAGCAACCGCAGCGGCGACTGCGACGGACTTGAGAGTTGTTGCTGTTGTTGTAGCTGTTGTAGCTGCGTCAAGTCGCGGTCAGGCCGTTGTTTTGTCCGCGCTGTCCGCGCTGTCAGCGTCAGAGTCAGCGTCCAAGTCGGCGTCAGAGTCGACGTCAGGTGTTGTCGTTTTCGCAAGCCGCCGTCAAGCTGAGTCTGTTTTCGACTGCCTGGCAGCGCGGTTCTGGAACGCGTACAACACAAACAGTTAACAATTTCAAATTTAACAATTTACAATGAACAATTGACTGTCATAAATAAACTCGGTTCGGTGCTTCGCTGGTTTTAGCCAATTTCAATTTGTACGTTTTTCGGAACATTTTTGTGATTGTGCAACTCGATGTGAAAAAACGTGAAAAACTTTCGAAAGTGCGCAGCCAATTGCAGTGAATACTATTTGAATATACTGTACACTGTACAGCTTAACCGACGAATTTTGAGTGGCCAATCCAAAAATTTTGTGTAAACAATACAATTAACTTGGCCAGCTTTAATTTACAGTTCGAATAACTAGCAATTTGGATTGATCCGTGAGTAAGCCAGCTTGTGTATTACCAGCTTACATATCAAACAATTTTCATGATTCATTATATATAAATTTTGGCCAGTTGCCAAAAATCTGTAGAAAAAAAAATAAAAATATGCATGTGAGATATTTCATTGGAATTTACAGTGATTTTTTTCAGCATATAAAAAATAAAAATGATAAAATAAAAGTCAATATTTGCTGCTGAAAATTTAAAGCCTTTGAATTGAATTATGTTTTAGCTGGTAAATTGTTATCAATTATATGCTTACATTTTTCACTTGGGGTGTCAAAAGTATATTAGTTTTTGAAATAATAAAAAACATATTAAAAATGTAAAGGTATAAAAGATTCACTTTACAAATAATAATAGAATACAAATTGTGACATTTATTTAGGCAAGACTAAAAATGTAAGCAAATATAAAACTATAACTTTAAATAAAAAGCTCGAGAATTCTTGTTAAATCATGGAAGCACGTGCTAATCTAAAACTGATTTTGAGGTTCAATTAGTACAGTAAAATCCGCCTATAACAATCTTAAACTATATTTGTAAATTTACAAAACATTGGAAAAAAATCACTTAAAATATTAGAGATAGTTTCGATAAAGAATATAATTTTAATAATATTATACATATTATATATCACTAAGCAAAAGTTCAACAAAGAAAATTCTATATAATTTAAAAACATCAATAAAAAATAAATTTACTAAAGTTTACCTAACAAATATTTTTAGCTTTGACAAATAAATAATAAGTGGGAACTTTAGGCATTGTCTTGGCATAAATACGTTTGACAGGCAAATTAATCATACGCCATGTTGCACAATTTCAATAGAGTTGCTTTAGAATTTTAGGCGATTCTAATTAGTTTGACATATTGTTACTATAGATGTCTATAATAAAAGTGCATGAAGTCAAAATGCTTAATTATTATTATTTTTTTTTTTTTTATTATTTATGCATTTGCCTTGGGCTGCATTCAAAAACACTTAAAATCTTTTGATGTCACGAGTGTATAGAATTATATAGTATGTTCTTGCTGTAAGTAGCTACCAATAAATTTTCAGCTAAGTAAAAAATACTAAAAAACAAAAAAAAATAAAGTTGAAAAAACTTAATCGATGCAAATATTGAATCAAAGTCAAACAGCATTAAACTTGCCGAACTTTGCACAGTGTCTGAAAAAGTTTGTTTTTCCTTTGCAAAAGGCGTAAAAACTGCACACAGACAGAGATAGACGAGCGTGAGTCTGATAGAGAGAGGGAGAAAGAGAGAAGGAGATAGATATTGATGTGGGGCTGAGGTTGAGGCCAAAGTTGGAGCCAAGGCTTTTGGCTAAGGTTTTATGAATGAGCGCAGCGTAGCGCAAATATTTGACAAATCCCGCGAATACGCTGCTTACTTACTGCTTACTTTTCAGCTGTCGTCACGTCAAGATGCGGATTTGGGATTGGGAAAGTCCGAGAAGGAGAAGGTGGATGAGAATGGCAGCAGAACACTGCAACTGTCTGTGAATAATCTACATGCACAGCAGTATATTCTATAATATATATACAGTAACTCACAGCTTATTTGACCCACTACATTTGTAGCTACATCAGTTTTTTATTGAGAATTAATTTCAACTCGATTTTAAATTTACCCAAATCACCTAAAATGAATTATTTTCAAATGTCAATAACATCATAAGTTGTGGATTTTTTTTATTTAGTAAATAAATTCATTCAAAATGTATTTCATGCGTTGTTATTGCATTTTAAAATGAATTTAGGTAAAATCAATAAATTAATAAATTTTTCAAAATTTGTTAACAAATATTTTGACATTTGAATGCATCCAAAGTTCGTTTCAGAAATTGTTTTTGGGTTCTGTGAACTTTGCAAAAATATATAGGTGCATAAAAATAAAATATTTACAAATTGAAGTATAATTAAATTTATTTAAAATTTTTACTGAAAAAAGTCTTTTTTAAAATGAATTCTGAACTATGAAATAAACTTAATTGAGTTCAATAAATTTAAAATGTAATCAACTCATTTGAATTATATATTTAAATATTTGGTAGGAACGAAATTTGGTTTCAGAAATTGCTTTTGAGTTGCTTTTTGTTTTGTTACAGATACTTATATATACATATATGTATATATACTTTCAACTTGGCATTGGCATTGTGTGGTTGAATCAAAATCGGAATTTGAATGCCGTTTTTATCGGGGTGTAATTTATGTTTCGCACCTTGCAGTTTTCATTTCGTTTGCTTCGTTGTTTATGCAATTTGCGAGCTGAGGAAACCAAATGGCGCACAATGCCCAGACTCAGAATCAGAGTCAGACTGAGACTAAGATACAGACACAGATACAGATACAGATGCATTTGAAGACTCAGATACAAATACAAATGCAGAAGGCATAAGACCATACGACGCTAACGAGTGCAGGCGCGTATCTGTATCTTACGGATAGCACGCGTAACACACACAGATACACACACACACACACAGATGCACACATTCAGAAATGCGCCAATTTGTATGCAAGTGGCGTTAATCGTGTAATCCGGCAGCAATGCATTGCACACAGTTGGCAACAGTTCCCCCACAACCCCGCTCTCCACCCCTCACCCCTGCCCCCCCTCTTTTAACCAAGACCCCAAAAATACTTGGGCAATGGCAAAAGCCGAGTCCAAGTCGAGGTCGAGTCGTAGTTACGTGAGATGCGCAATTGTATGAAATTGATTTGTAATCGATAAATGTACGAATATTGCGCTAACGTTTACTTCAACAGACACCCCCCTCCACCCGTCCCACACCTCTTAAAAATAATATTATTTGGTCGACTTGCACACACCAAACTACTTACAAAATACAATTGTATCTTTTGTAGTAATGTAAAATCCAGTGATCGAAATGATTATAATTTTTAAAATAAATATTTTAAAATTACAATTAAAAGTTCATTTTGATAAAAAACTTTAAGAATAACATTAATTTTTAAATGAAAAAAGTTAGATTTTCTAGTAATATTAAAACTCGATGATTACCTTGACAATTTTTAACTAATTAATTTGACTGTTTTGCCAAACGACAAATTGAATCAAAAACAATTATATGAATTTAATAATCTACCTTTTTGTTATTTACTATAATTTTAGATTTAAATAAGTTTTTAAAATTTAATAACAAATAAGTGCAAAAAAATTAAATGATCTTTTATAAACAAACATAATTTAAGTTATTTGAATATTCCAATATATATAAATTAGTGTAACTTTTCCGATTTATTGATATTTTTTAAAATCAAATTTTAAACTCGATGTTCCGTTTGGATTTAAGTACATTACGAAGCTTTTGGTGTGTGCTGAGTTCAAAAGAAATAAAAAATCATTTGCCACTTTAATTATATAGTACCTGGAGCAGCTCTATTGCCTGCTGTTCGAAAAATGGCAAAAATTGAAAAATCAAATACAAGGAAAACCACTTGAACCACAACAACAGTTGCAAGTAGCTGCAGGTTGCAAGTTGCTACTGTTGCTGTTGCTGTTGTTGTTGTTGCTGTTGTTGTTGCAACTATTGACAAGGTCATCGCATGGCTTTTATTTGGGGTCTGTCTCTGCTGGTCGCCATTGAAATTCTAAGCGAATTGTCGACTAGCTAAAGTATTAAACTAGCTGCAAATATATTTACTAGTTGTGGTTGTGTATTTTGTTTTTGTTTTTGTTGTTGTTGTTGTGGTTGCTGTTGTTGTTACTTGTGGCCAAGAGCTTTTGGCATTAACAAGTGTTTAATTGCAATAAATGCACCTGAATACCTTGACTGTGCCTGTGCATGAGCTTGAATCAACTGAAGAGAGCAACTAATTCTAACAGAGACCATACCAATTAGCATATTTTAAATATTATTAATAAAATAAAAATTAATTTAATCAAAGAATAATATAATTACTCATGTTATTTGATCTGCATAAAAGAATGAGGAAATACCAATTTAAATTTCAATTGTTATTTAAGAATCTTTCTTAAAATTAAATTGACAAATAAGCGTCCCCCCTTTGGAATTTTGAAAATTGGAAATTTTAAATCTCAGTTTTTCTTTTAAAATATAATTAGCAAAACAACAAACAGTTGCTTGATTCAAAGTCTGACCAACTTCAAACTTTCATAACTTTATGAAAACTGAACCGATTTTCAAACGGAATGTCATTTTGATCATAACTTGGTCTCTAAATTCATTCTGCATTCAAATTCGATGTTTTTCGTAAAAAAATTATTTCCCTCTGGATCTCGATTTCAATGCTAAGGGTCCCCCCTTTGAATTTTCGAAAATTCAAAATTTTAAATCTCAAGTTTTCACTTTTAATTTACTCCCTATATAGTAATTAGTATAAAACAACACTTTAAATTTGATTCTGAGACATTTCATATTTCTGTAAGAAATCATGTCAAATCTGACAAAAATTTTGACTTGTAAAGTTGCTTGATTCAAAGTCTGACCAACTTCAAACTTCCATAACTTTATTAAAACTGAACCGATTTTCAAACGGAATGTCATTTTGATCATAGTTTGGGCTGTAAATTCATCCTGCATTCAAATTTGATGTATTTCGTAAAAAAAAATATTGCCCTCTGGATCTCGATTTCAATGCTAAGGGTCCCCCCTTTGAATTTTCGAAAATTCAAAATTTTAAATCTCAAGTTTTCACTTTTAATTTACTCCCTATATAGTAATTAGTATAAAATAACACTTTAAATTTGATTCTGAGACATTTCATATTTCTGTGAAAAATCATGTCAAATCTGACAAAAATTTTGACTTGTAAAGTTGCTTGATTCACAGTCTGACCAACTTCAAACTTCGATAACTTTATTAAAACTGAACCGATTTTCAAACGGAATGTCATTTTGATCATGGTTTGGTCTCTAAATTTATTCTGCATTCAAATTTATTTAAATACTTTGGATAAATTTTTTTGCCTAGATCTCGGTGTCGATATCAGCTTGGAATTTCGAAAATTTATTATATCAATTTTTCACTCTTTATCTTGAATTTTTCCGCAACTCAAACCACTTTTATTTGCGCTGCCTGGATAAAAGAGCAGCTGAGATAGAAAAGTGAGGGAAAAGAGAGAAAGAACACACAGAAAGATTGAGAGCTACAATTTTCAGGCTATTAATGTGGCCACTTGTTGGCCAAGAAGCAGCACACTCACAATTTAATTATTTATGTCTTATAAAAGGTTAAACACCTTAAATTCATTCATGTTTCATTTTATTGTCTTATTTTTGGTCTCAATTGTGTCGCATATTCATCTGGTATTTAATAGGCCAAAACTATGAGCACTTACTGCCTGTAACGGTTTCTTAATTATGCATTTGGTCATAAACACTTTGGCCAGCTACGTAAAGCGTTTGCCAGCATAAGCAATTAGGTCATTACCATCTCAGCCCAGTTAGATACGAGTGCCGAGTTTGCCAGGGACCTTGACTAAAACGTGAACATAAAACTGAGATTTGCAGGTCATCAAATGCGTGTGTAGAGCTCTAAGACGGTACTAAGACGGTCCTTGCTAAAGATTATGTGCTGCAGATACCTGTACTCATGGATTGTTAAGGAATCGCTTTTATTTTTTAACTATGCGACTAACCGCATTTTTTCAAGGTGAAGCAATGAATTGATTTCATTACAAAAGCATTGAAATAGTTTGAAACTAAATATGTCTTTTGATTATCCTCAGCAATTTAAGATTTTTATCGCTTAACTAATCAAAATTTAAAATGCACCATTAAGCAATTATTTGCAACAATGCAAAAAGATATGAGTTTTTTGAAAGATTTAATTTATTCAAGGTATTCAAGGTAGTAGACATAAAGCATAATTTATGCATTAAACAATATAGACCACTATATTGTTAAAAAATGTAAACATTTTTAATTCAATATGTATACCATTATTTAATAAAAAAAACAAAATTTAATTTATAACATAAGAATTAAATAATAAAAATAAGCAATCTATGTGTTTTCAGCTGTGTGTCCTGATTAACTGACTGACTGAAAGGCTGAAAGAAGGCTGAAATTTTGACCCAACAGAGCTGGGATTAATTTATAAAACTTATAAAAGATTTATATTTATATTTAGTTGGGTTAATCTAGCTGGTTTTTCTGCTCTCTCTTTCTATTCCCATATTTGAGCTCTTTAGATTACAGAGTTTCCTCTTTTTTTTTTAATTTAAGGTAGGAAATAGGTAAATATACTATTAATTTTAATTAAATATATTTAAATATCTTGAGGTTAAGTTCAAATAGTTGAGCACTTATAGATACAGTTGTGTAGCTTTTAGGTAGCTAATTAAAGACACGCTCATGCATTTAACAGATACAAAAGCGTATGAGTAATAGGAAAACCGAATCGAGTAATGATTTTACCTTTAATTAATTTTATAATTATGTACCTTAATGAACGCGTAATTGAATAATAAACTTCATGTATTTTCTCCACGCTTTTTTAAATGTTTCCAATAATTTTTTTTGTCTTTTATACTATAAAATGTGGACTGACAGAATTGTTGTTGTTGTTGTTGTGTGGGCTTAATTTGTTAACCTTTTAACTTTTGTGCACTTTAGCTGAACCATCGGATAATAAACACGAGCTGCGTCTCATTAAGTAATCACACGGAATATTTCCGCAGCCAATTAAACCTGAAAGCCACGGATGCAAAACATACATGTTCAGACATGTCTGACAGATGGATGGACAACTCTGGCTGAAACAGTTCCAGATACACAGATACAAAGATACACTGATACAATGTTGCAGTTACAGATATAGATACACGCTGTTGGTTAAAACCAAAATACAATTAAATTCGTTTCAGGAAGCATTTATGTAGTTTTGCATATTGTTTTCATTATTTTCTTTTTTTTGTCTTTCCATCGATACACGAAATATTTTAAATAATGGAAATTTAATAAAAAAAGATAATGGTAACAACGTCAGTTTTAACTGGTTTTCCCCCCGTGTCTGGGAACATTTTTTGGGCAGAGTGAGAGAGAACCTGTAAGTGGTAAAACCGGCAGATTTCCGGAAAAACAAAAGTTTTTCCTATTGCGGATTAGTTACGAACGCAACTCGAATGATTGCATCTAATGAGAGCAAAGAGTGCGGTGCGGTGTGGTTTTGATACACCTGTTGCTGGTTACGTTAGATCAGGTAGTTGCACCACAATAAATACCACATCCAAACACATATTTTTATTTTTATTTTTATGTTTTTTTGTTTCTTTTTAAGCTTCAATCAATTGCAGGCTCTACACGTATTTGTGTAAACTGGTTTGACATAATGTTTGTGGCCAAAAACTGACAGACTGATAGGCAGGCTGGCAGACAGGTTCCATAGCCTGATGACATAGCTTGGTCAGTTGACCACAACAAAACACACGCATCGTGTTTGACGCTTTATTAGTCCAGCAACAAGAGGATAAAAAGGCTTATATGATTTTAAAAAATGACTTGCTCTTCTTAAAAACACCGAGAACTCAGAGACTATAAGAATTAGAGCAAATAAATTCAGACCCAAGATTTTTATGCTATGCATGCAAATTGGGTTTATTTTCGAATTTTTACAGACTTTATCAAATTGAACAACAGGAGTAATCTTAAAGTTACAGTCTTAAAATTTGCCGCAGAAAATGTTTGATATTTCCGTGATATTTACTGAAAATTTCATTTCGATCGGTAAATAAAAAAATAAGATAATTAATATTTAGTTATGAAAAGTTTTTTGATTTTTCATTTTATTGTATGTCTGCAAATATGTATTGCCAAAATTAAAAAAAAATAAATACAAACATTTATAATGGCTATAAAATTATTAAAAAATTTTTTTAAATATTTTTCTAACTCATCTATATGTATAATACTCTTTGACCTTACTCATTGATTCACTGACTCATTGAATCACTGGCTTAAATTTTCACACAAGTCGGTACAACTTGGTGTCAAAGTTTACACTTTAAAAAAATGACTTAATAGTTCTTGCGCTACCTCAATCAAACTACTACTATATTTTACATCCTGACAAAATATGCTAAAAATGAAGTTATTATTAATATTTTTTTAATTTATATTTTATTTATGGTGATGGCTAGTGGGCAGCTAAAAGTCGAGCAGCTTTACTGTAGCGTTCTCAGCTTTGAAGTAAGTGTTTGTGGTTGATTGTTTAGTTGGACTCTTACTTGGCTTATTTGTATCTCATGGATACAAATAGTTTGACGTTCGTTGTGTAGCACATTTCAAATGCACATCTACATCTTATTTATTTTTCTTATTTTCTTTTTTTTTTTGGCCACACTTTCGGCTTATTCGGTTCGTTTTGTTTGCACAATTTATGCGCAACAGTCGCCAATGCTGTCGACTGTCGGTTCACAGCCGTTAGACGTTAGCTCGTTTTCTGTTAGCTCGTTTTACTGTTAGACCGTTTCTCCCCTCCCCTCCCCCTTAAAAAAAAAAAAAATAAAGTGCCGCACGCACCGCAACACATCGCAATGTCCCCACTGTACAGTGTACACTGGCTAGCCAAAAATAAATAGCGAAAAGAAGAAAAACTTTGTATCTTTTCCCCAATTTCTAAGCCACAAGGCGTGCGTGCCTCTGTGTGCGCATATTAGCCACAGTGACCACACTCACAGCTACAAGTGTGCATACACTCCCAACAGTGACTCCAATATGTATGTGTATGCATATATATTTTTGGTGGCACCAGTAACTACCACCAACTAAAAACCAACATCATGGTGGCTACCAACTTTCAGCTCGTAAATAAATCAAAGCAATGCCACCCACAGTGGGGCAAATCATTCTAATTTTAAGCAAGCCAATTTTGTAGATGGTTAATTGCTCTGCTTAAAATATTAAATTCATACATTTAAAGCTGGTTTTAATTTTTAGAACCGTTTTTCTCAAAGTTTTCTTAAAGATTATCAATTTTGAATAGTTTTCAAAACCCATCAATAGACAGAGAAAAATCGGACTTTAAAACGATTGCAGATCACAATCACAAAGAAAACTCCTCAACTGAACTGATCATCATAAAATGATTAATTTCTAAGGTAACCTAATTGTTATTTTCTGTTCTTAAACTTATTCAACTTATTGCAGATCAAAATAATGAAGAAAACTCCTCAACAAGTGCCATTACATTTGATATCAATAGTGGGACAAATTTGTTGGACTGATCCTCAAAATATGAATCATATTAAAGTTCACCTTTTTTTCTTTTCCTAACATTTTGTTATGCTCCTCTTCAGTCCTTACTTTATTTCTTGCATTGCTTTATGTTTCACCTATTGCATTGATTTTATGACTTACCTCTTTAGTTATTTATTGAATTGTGTTTATAGTGCTTACACCCACTGTACATTGACTGTCAGTTTAGCTCCTTTTGCTTTTTTAATACATTTGTGTGCTTCTTTTGCGCTTTGGTAATTTGTTTAAAGTATTTGTTTAAAATATCAAAACGCACGACAACACACGTACACATTTTGTACGTGGTATCTAACAGATACATGTGAAAATCAAAGTTGTTTGCCGTGTTCATTGCTCGGTGTTCGAACGAGGTTCTCATAAAATATCAAAAACTTCCCACTAAATCTCAAGCCCTTCTATGTACACACACACACACATACACACACACACACATACACACACACACACATGCAGACTTTCCAAACAAAAATTGAGTTGGTCGAAATAAGTTACCAACACGAGTTTATACATAGGTAATTCTTAACGGTTCCGGTACCGCAAACGTGTTGTGATCGGGCTTTCCATGGATTGATACTCATATTGTTATGCATTACGCAGCATTTTGATATTGTTGTTGTTGTTATTATTTTTTAAACGTGTGCGCGACTTTTCTTCCTGTGCTTTGATTACCAATCGCGACCCAGTCCCAATTTCGAAATCTCTCAATTCACATATTTTCGTCATCAGACGTGATGGCATTTATATTTTTGGGTACCTCATACGAATTCCGAATATTTCTTAATGAACTATAGAAATAAAGAAAACTAAGAAAACTATTGTAGAAAAACCAAGATAAGATTGATAAACAAAAACATAATCTAAAAATCAAACTCACATTACAAGATACGGAAGAAAAAAAAGAAGAAGTTTACATAGAGAAAACAATGTATGAGTAATTTAAATTTTATACTTCTAAAATTTCCTTCTAAGTTCTAGTATAAAATAATCTCTGACAAACTTTGTATTAAATTCAATTGCAATTTTAAAGCACAATTAATTATTTGTTGTCCCAGTCTCAGTTCCAGTTTCGCAATCTATTAGTTCACATTTATTCGTCAATAAGTGATATAGAACTTATATGATCGACATTTGTAGTCTCTCCAATAAATAATTATTCCATTCTTAATTCCCTTCTAAAATGCATACTATAAAATATTCGCCGACAAGCTGAGAATGAAACAACTTTGAAAATTATTGAATTATTATTACATTTTAAATTGTAAATTAAATTAACATATTGTCACAGTCCCAGTTTCAGTAAGAGTCTCAAAATCAATTAATCAGTAGAGGACGTCGGCAGATTTTTTACAAGGGGGGATTCTAATTTTTACTAGATTTTTTAACTATTCAATTTTATTTTCCCCCCACGTGTTGATTGTGGGTCTGTGTTTATTATTACTTTTAAATACGGAAAAATAAAAAATCATATAGCAAAAAAAAAAAAAAACTTAAACTTTTTACTATGCAGTTAAAAATATAAAATTAAAAAAAATGTTTTTTTTTTTCATATAACAATTATATATATACAAATATTGTATCAACTGTGTATAATATTTAATGGCAGTTTGATTGCATAAATAAATATTTGTTGAGCCAGTCCCAGTTCCAGTTTCAAGATCTGTCAATTGACATTATTTCGTCATTAAAGTATTTCCATTAAATATTGTAAAATATACAATTAGAAATTCCCTTCCATAGTTTTATATAATCTCCGACAATATAGTTACTTTGTATAATAGATGGTTAAATTGCATTTTTATGGTATATATAATTATTTGTGCATTCATTAGTGGCAGGTGTCGTAATTCTCTTTGAACCGTGGCATCAGATCAGCTAATACTAAGTGGCTATTATACGTGAGCTTGCCCTATTAATTATAGAATCGTCGAGTTCAAGTTTAATTATTTACTTTGCTAGTTAAACAATGGCAAACCCCTTTGGCAACTTTATACACTAAGCTATGATATAGTACTGAGTATTTTATAACTCACAGGGAGAGCAGACAATAGATAACAGATAACGAATAACTGATAAAGTCATGTGCAGCTAAAGCCGATGGTCAAAATGTACAGCATAAAAAAGAGAAGATATAAAATACAAAGCAAGGTTTTTTTTCTAGGGCACACCAACAACTAAATACCCTTACGGAGTTGTATGAATAAAATATATGATGAAATGCAAAAGATAAATACAACGAGATAGGATAAAAATGAGAATAAGTTTTAGACAAAAAAATAAAATAATAAAGAAAAGGTAGATATATAAAATAAAAAAAAAAATATAAAATAGTAGATTGAAGACAATATCTAAATAAATGTTGACTAAAACCAACAAGAATAAGATTAAAAATGAAAAAAAAATTAAAGAATACTAAAGAAATATTAATAATTTAGTGGTAAGTAAACAAAAACGCAATTTTATAGAAAGATAGAAGAAAGAAGAAGGAGAAAAATAGAACTTGACTTTTGGACAGTTACAAAAAAGTGAAGAATATGTAAGAGACAAGTAAAAAGATAAAATTTAGATTTAAGAAAAATTAAAATAGGAATAATTGGTAAATTATAAAAAATAAATATAAGACAATTAAATAAGAAGAGAGACAATTTATGCTACAAATATGAAGACATCAGAAATAATATTTGTAAATATTTTGATATAATTAAGACTTAATTAGAAATACCATAAGGAATGGTTTGTTATTAGATCTTAATTTGAGCAGAAGGAAAATTTATTGATATTATATTTGTAAATAAACAAATTAGGGAAAAAATTAGGAAACGTTTTTTTTTTTTAATTTTTTGTAACTTGAATTTTTGCTGGTCACAGTTTATGTGCTCTATGGTAGAGTATGCAAATGAATACCGCGAAAGCGGATATGTATAACATGCTGATCATATCGCAATACAAAGTGCTCTGGGCTGGAATTTAAATATATATGTATGTAATACTATGTATATGTAAAAAGAGTGAAATATATATATGTACAATAATAATAAACGAAATAGAACAGAAATCACTTCGTATTTTGCTCGATGCTAAATCATAAAATCAAAGAGATACGATTTGCTACAAGGGATGGGGGAGGAATTCAGCTGAGAATTGTAGAGTGGGTTAAGTTTATTGCACGCACCGCAATCCACATTCCACATTCCACAATCCACAATGCACCACATATGGAGAACGGTCAGTGGTCACGTGAGATGCCAAAGGGAATTTGAGAATGTGTATGTCAGTGTGTTAATTTACATCATTATTAATTAATTTGGCTTAAAAAATCAGGAAAAATTAAAGAAAAACAAATACATTTTGAAGTAACTTAAACCAACCCAAATTCTAATCACCGAGCCGTGATTTTATTAAAATGTTGGTGTTTGGCAGCCTTGAAAAAATGAAATACTTATAACCGAGCTTATGAAGAGGCTTACATTTGTACTTAGTTGATTTTTAGTTGATTTTTGAATATGATTTTGTGCAAAACAATTGTGTCAACAAGATAAATGCTAATTGACGACGCGTCAAGTTGATTCTTAATCAACGAAAGTTTCCGTTCAGCTCGAAGCGGAAGTTGTGCTACAGTGGGTGCGAAAAAGCCAACAAGAAAAACGGTGAATGGAAGAGAAGGGAAGGAGAAGGGAAGGAGAAGGGACAGAGAGGGAAAACAGAAAGGTTAACCATGGGAAAACCATGAATATTTTACATAAAATATCACATAAAAAGCTGTCACAAACTGCAACTGGTCAGCAGTCAGGGAAACGAAGAGAGCAGGAAGTTAAAAAGAGAGCAGAAAAGAGAGAACATTCGAATTCATTCATTCATTCGAATTGCGAGTGCACGCGAACCAAAGCAATTCATTCAGTTATGCTGTATAAATATTACGTATACGTATGAGAATTCGTATTTATTTTGCGCGCAAAGTGTTTTGTGTGTGAGTAATACCAACAACATTTATGTTTACTTTAATAAATATGCGTTTACATGCATTGGGCATCAGAAACCCTCCAAAATCAACCCCCAACCAATGTTTCCACCCATTTGGCCATCAAGCGAGCTGTTACCTTAACGATATCTTGCGCCTTTCTATATTCTGCACTCATAAATTGCATTTATACGGTATCACAGTGTGTCCTTTGCTTATGTAACTTGAGCGGCTATATGAATAAATGTATCCTTAATTATATCTCTCGAGTTATATCTCTCAAGTACATAAGTAGTTCCCTATGTTTATAATAATAATTTTACAAAATAATAATAATCTTACTTATAATTGTATTTTTTGCTTTGCATTAAAAAGTAACAAAAATTATGAGTTGTTAGTTTGCTCGATAAAAACCAGATTTGCCCAACTTTAAGCAACCATAACTTTATAAAAACTGATCCGATTTTCAAGCGGAATATTATTTTGATCATGATTCACTCTCTAAATTCATTCTGTATTTAAATTTTGTGTACTTAGAAACTATCATTTTTTTTTGGTGGCCATTGCCAGGATTCGATTTTGATGGTAAGGGTCCCCCCTTTGAAATTTTGAAAATTGAAATTTTAAAATCTCAAATTTTCACTTTTAATCGACTTCTTACATCATAATTAGTATAAAACAACACTTTAAATTTGATTCTCAGAGACTTCATTTTCTCTTAAAAAAATCATGGGACAAAATTTTAGACTTGTAAAGTTGCTAGATTCGAAATCTGACCAAGTTTAAACTGTCATAACTTCGGGAAAACTCAACTGATTTTTAAGCGGAATGTCAATTTTATCATGATTTGACCTCTAAATACATTCTGCATTCAAATTTTATTAAATTTGTAGAGAATCGAATTTTGTTATTTTCACTATAGGCAGAGTATTAAATCTTTAGCATGCTGAGGGCTTACAGCGTTCTATATTGTTTCTGTATTTGGTTTTATTTTTATTATTTTTGTTTGTTAAAATGCGAGCAAGTGCAATCGATGAACGTGCGTGGGCGTTGCCTATCGTTGATATCGTTGGGCGTATTGCACTCAAAGGCAACCAACCAGTAGCAACAACACCAACAACACACAGACACACACTGGGAGATGTACAGGCACATGTATCTGTGGGATTACCAGCAAGACGAGGCACAGTGGGAAAAAGCGCTGAAATAGCTGCTCCTAGTAAATATTTTCAAAAGTTGCAAAAGATATGGTGGGTGCTATTTCCTTTAATTTTTTCTATGTTATGTAAATTAAATTAATTTATTTTTTAGTCTTACTTTATGTAATTAAAAATTAACTTAAATGGGACGTAAAAAAAGCCTCAGATCCTATTGACTTTTAAAAAGGACTTTTGATTTTTTAAAATCTCAATTAGCCAAATTAAAAACAAATACAATTGAGCGAAAAAAAAAATTCATACTCCACTTCTTATTCTAGTGGTTTTGTTCCACTGTGCGATGGGTGAGCGTTTTTGGGGCATCCGGCAAAATACGCTCGCATGAAATCGATTTAATCATAATCCAGCTTTTACTATTTATTGTTTTGAGCTATAGTATAAATATGAGGATGCATTAATACAAGCACAAAATATTATTCACATGCTTTTGTTGCTCCCCTTCCTCCCCCTCTCCTCTCCCACTCCTTTGCTCTCTGTTCTCCGTTCTTCCAAGCTGGGATTGGAGCAGAGTACAGTGGGGTTGCCATGTTGCTCATGTTGGAGCATATTTATGGTTATAGTATGCATAACTGGAGGCAACCATAAAGTAATAATATGAAAGGCACCAAGAGCCAACTCCCCTTCCTCCTATCTCTTTCGTGCCCCTCTCTCTTTATTTCCTTGCCAATGTTTCAATATATGTCTGGCCAGAGGCAACTGTGGGCAGAAAGGGGGCGTGGCATTTGTAGTTCTCTCAAGTAATGCTCCAGCAATCATTGATTTTGGTTCAACTTAGTTTTCTTATGCAAATACGCAAAGTATTTTCCATTTTCCATTTTTACTTGCTCTCAAGTGTCTGGGTGTGTGTGTGTGTGTGTGTGTGTGTGATTTTTATTTGAGTTAAAGCCAGTGGCTCGAAAATGAATACACTCGGATTTTACTTAAGCATTTATTAAAAATCAAAAGATAACAAGAGAAAAACAATAAAATTTGGAATATTGCCAGCTGCATGTGTAATTCTAACCTATGACTTTCAATTGTTGCTTTTGTTGTTGATACCCTATAGTCGTTGAAATTTAAAACAGGGCATGCTAAACTGAACTAAGTGCTATTGATAGTTTAATTAGTCGAGTTTTATTATTCATCTTTTAGTTGGTTGGCTGATTATATTCTCTAATTATCACTTGTTAATACAAAAATATTTTGGGTCTCAATGATTTCTTAACCAGAAGCTAACATATTATCAAAAATATGAGATTTTAAATGATTATTCTTGACTTAAGAGTTTGTTGTTTTAAATATTGCGAGTGTTAATTTACTCGATAGCTTATTACAGGGTATCTGCAAGTTGACCAGCGTTTGATCATAGTATGTTTAGCAGTTGTAGCATGCCCGGTTGAAAAAACAAATTGATATTCGATTATTCGATTACTTTAGCAGTCAAATAAACTTATTTGTATGCATTCATGCAACTTGGCCTTGTTACAAGTTACAAACGCGTAGCTGAAAACTTGGTCAAATATGAGTTAACCAACAAATGCATTTAATAAGTGCTAAAAACTCTTGTTGAATTGATATCGTAAAATAATTATCAAGAAATACATATATTTGCAGAAATCTATTTAATTGAATTTAAAGTAATTGAACTGCGAAACGAATCGAGAAATTAAAAACAACTCTAAGGATACATAATTGAATCAGTTACAAAACATTTTCGGCTAAACATTCTAATTTATTTAATATGCAGCATGCTTTAAAATCCATAAACAAATACGAGAACGAGAATTGAGAGTGGAGAGCGTATAATGAAATCTGGCAAAATGGAATCAAAAGGCCACAAACAAATTTATTTGCATTTTAAAATAAATGAAGTAATAACTTTAATGCCGCATTAAATATACTTTTTTGTTCCAGCTGCAGTTATTGTTGTTGTTGTTGTTGTTGTTGTTTATGCCCTCGGCAAACATTGTTGCAAACATTTGATTTTATGGAAATTTTTGATTTGCAACAAGCAAAATAAATTGTATGCAATTTGTGGGCCGCATAAAAATGAGCTAAATAAATTTAACTGTCCAGCTGCTTTAATACATGTGGGCTCCTTTTTTTTGCTTCCTTCCCTCTGATACAGATGGAGCCTGGTCTGGTTTATGCCATATCGTATCTATATCAAGTATACGTATCCACAATTGCATAATTATATATGTGCATTCAAGTGGAGTAGAGGATCAAATGCTTGTGGCCACAAAACATACAAAATTTTACCACTGTACACTGAAAAAAATCTGCATGCTAGCAATAAATTTTTGAAAAGAATATATATATGCGTGTATATTACAAGAATTTTTCATTTATCATTTAAAAATTAGAAAAGTTTATTCACTTAAATTCAATTTATTTTTATTTCGTATTATTTGTCCTGTTTAATTAAGCTCAAGATCAGAGATATTTAAAGCTTATATAAATACTCGATAATACTCGAAACAAATAATGCTCGTATTTAAATTAGAAAGCTGAACTCAATCTAGTAGAGGGGCACTACAAAAATTAATTAGTTTTACTATCTATTGTGAATTCAAGAAAGTTAAGTTGTAATATGAAACTTATTTAAACTTAATGTAATACATACTTAACCACGTTGAGTGAAAATTTCAGCTTTCTACGCCATACGGTTTCGTCTCCACAATGATCAGTCAGTAAGTGAGTCAGTCAGTGAGTCAGGACAAAGTGTTTAATATATATAGATTTAATAAAATAAAGCAACTTTTTTTTAATATGACTTGATAGTTAAATTTAATATGTTTTATCGGTTGGATTAAAATAAAGATTTAAGTCCACACATTTATAATAAATAAAACTGAAAATTAAACAAAGAATTCAATCAAAGAGGTCATTTCTTTTTCGCTCTGTAGCTGCAGTTATAGTTTTTTTTTTTGTAGTTGTTGGTGTGGTTGTGACTCTGTAACTAAGCCATGGTCTATTTGCAGTTCGTTTTTGGCTTTGAGGGAGCAACACAGCAATCATAGGAATTAACAATGGAAAAATCAGCGAAAATGCTATAAAAATACAATAGAAGAGAGGAGCAAAGGGAAAAAAGGGGAATAAAATGAAGAAAAAGGGGCAACAATTTACTTTGGGGCTAAGGGCCAATATCTGTTATATAGTGGGAGGTATTGGGGGGAGTGTAAGGAGTAACTTTGTGAGGTTATGTGTCGACGTACAAGTGATAAAAAGTAATGAGCAAATTGTAGCAACAACAACAATTTGGGTAGTAAAACATCTTTGTGCTACTTTGTCTGGGTCAGTTGGTTGTTTTGGTTGTTTTGGTTGTTTGGTTGTTGTTGGTCCTGTTGATGGGGTTGTTCCCAGAGCAGAGATTGCTTTCTTGTTGTTGTTGTTGCTGGTGGGATAGCTTGAAGGCAATGGCAGCCTGCCAATTGGGGCGGGAATAGCAACAATAACAACAATAACAACAGCAACAATAAAACATAATTGCGGACAGGAAAAGCAACAAATTGTCGTTTTCTATGAAATCTGAAACCACACACACAAACAGACAGTAAGAAAGAGATAATCAATTGACAAGCAAAGATGCAGATACATATTTTTTATACCTTGAGCCTCTTGAAAATTGGCAAAAAAAAGTATTGTGTTTAACAGAATGTATGTAACAGGCAGAAGGGGGCGTGGCAGACCCCCCTAAAGTATATATATTCTTGATCAGGATCAACAGCCGAGTCGATTGAGCCATGTCTGTCTGTCTGTCCGTCTGTCCGTCTGTTTGAACGCGTCGATTTTAGAGACCGTAAGAGCTAGAGACTTCAAACTTGGTATGTAGGTTCCTGGATACCATAGGCAGATCAAGTTTGTTTTTATTTTTGGATCGGACCACTATATCATATAGCTGTCATAGGATCGATGGGTAGAAAATCAAGTTTTAGTATGAAAAAGTTTTTTATTTTTTAAGACATCCTAACGAAACTGATAGAATATTCATAAATGTTGGTTTTGTACATTCTGACCAGATTTGGTTCAAATCGGTTCCATATATCATATAGCTGCCATAGGAACAATTGGTCGAAAATCAACTTTTATAAAAGAGATTTTGGGGCTCAGGGTATCGCTTTTATCTAAAACATCTATTATTTTATTTTAACTTAATTTTCAAAATCGATTCTTAAAAAAAATGCGCAACTTCTTTAAACAGGCGTTACTAATTACGAAAAAATTTGACAATAATTTGTTTTGTTTAATTTTATGTTTTTTTTTTTTTAAATTTTCTTTTTTTGCCGAAATTATTATAAGTGAGTGAGAAGATCTGCTTAGTCCTCTTTCTTTCTCTAGTCTTCACACAGTGGCTAAAGAAAGTGCACATTTATGACACAAAGAAGCCACAGCGAACACTAAATAACATGCACAATGGCAAGATAAACTGCCAGATGAGCAACAACACGAACAACAACAACAACAGCAACAACGGCAACACTTAGACCAAACAAAAGCCTTTGTACGTGTCAAGCACTCATTGCTGTCAAACATGCCGCACAGTTTTGACGGTGACGATGACGAAAAGCGACGACGACGACGACGTGTGGGAATACAAACTGTAACACTTGTGCATGATGGCCAAGCCCAAAGTCAAGCCAGGGCAAAAGCATAGGCCAGACTAGACCAGGCCAGAACAGGCGAAAGTCAAGCTGGCCAAACTACACTCAGAAAAAATAATAAAATATTATATTAAAGTTGGTCTATACAAAGTCTGACCAACTTTAAACTTGCATAACTTTAATAAAACTGAACCGATTTTCAAACGGAATGTCAATTTGATCATGGTTTGGTCTCTAAATTCATTCTGCATTTGAATTTGATGTATTTCGAAAAAAAAATTACTGCCGTCTGAATCTCGTTTTCAATGCTAAGGGTCCCCCCTTAAATTTAAATTCAAAATTTTAAATCTCAAGTTTTCACTTTTTATAAACTCCCTATATAGTAATTAGTATAAAACAACACTTTAAATTTAATTCTGAGACATTTCATATTTCTGTCAAAAATCATGTCAAATTTGACAAAAATTTTGACTTGTAAAGTTGCTTGATTCAAAGTCTGACCAACTTCAAACTTCCATAACTTTATTAAAACTGAACCGATTTTCAAACGGAATGTCATTTTAATCATGGTTTGGTCTCTAAATTCATTCTGCATTCAAATTTGATGTATTCCAAAAAAAAAAATATTGCCCTCTGGAACTCGATTTCAATGCTAAGGGTCCCCCCTTTGAATTTTCGAAAATTCAAAATTTTAAATCTCAAGTTTTCACTTTTAATAAACTCCCTATATAGTAATTAGTATAAAACAACACTTTAAATTTGATTCTGAGACATTTCATATTTCTGTCAAAAATCATGTCAAATTTGACAAAAATTTTGACTTGTAAAGTTGCTTGATTCAAAGTCTGACCAACTTCAAACTTTCATAACTTTATGAAAACTAAGCCGATTTTTAAACGGAATGTCATTTTGATCAAGATTTGGCATTTTAATTCATTCTGAATTTAAATTTTATTAATTCCGTTCAAAAAATGTTTTTTCCTATAGAACTGGCAATCGAATTTGATGCTTATTTTGAATATTTCAAATTGTAAAATCAATTTTTGCTTCTAAATCCTTTTCTCATATTGTAAGTAGTATAAAATAACAATTTAAATCTAATTCTGAATTGTTTCTTACTTCGTGTACACGTTTTGACAGAATCATTTTATTTTCTGAAATGATTGAACTAGTTTCTCTGAGTGTATCAAGAGGTAGTGGCTCATCCATTCCAGCATTCGCTTGCTCAGCACGCAGCCTGACCCCTGTCACGCCCCCTAACGCCCTTAATATCCGTGTGACGCGACCGACACTTGAGCCGGCAATCAGGCTCAATCGATGTGTAGGCAGAAGCACCCCTGAAAGCAGTCACCCCCAAAAAGCACCTGCTTTGCTTTGACTGTAGGTCTTGCAATCTGGAGTTCGCACTCAAGCATTCGCACGTACACACACACACGCGCACACACGCACACACACACATTGCTTTGAAATGTGAGTAACAACAATAATAAGAACAACAACAATGGTAGAAACAACAACAAAATACGAGAGTATAAATCGTTAACAATAAATAATCGTCTATAGGCGAGCGACATTTGCTTTATGCATTTGTAGTCGTATTTGTAATACAATTGTTTATGCTTTTGTGGCCTGTTGTTGTTGTTTTGTTTATATGGTTTGCCACACACACGCACGCACACACACACACACACACACGCACACTTCTTCTGTCCGTTCAGCAAAGTGTGACATAGTTTATTGTTATTTTATTGGAACCTCTTTTAGGCTTTCGCCCTGCTTTGTAAATAATTCGTGCTTGCCACGTTTATGACGTGATTTCTTCAGTCAAGCCCCCACTTCACAACTTCCCTTCAGACTATATATATTTATATAAATATATATATATATATATATATATGTACTTATAACTGTCGCTTTCTGTCTCGCATTTCGCATTGCAAAAGAACTTGAAACCTGAGTGCCAAGTACTCAGTATATGTTAATGATGGGCTTATTTTGCAAAACACCGGAAAATGCTAATGCCATTAGGCCATATAAATAACTGATTTGGGATTATAATGAAGTAAACGTATATTATTTTCCATTATTTGTTAGCTTCCAAGTGTGTAAATTGCAGAAATGGGAAACAAAAATTCGGTGAGAAATTGAGCAGATATTGTTATTATTTATTTATTTATTTGTTTATTATGTTTTTTATTAATTTAGTTATTTATATTTGAGCTTATTTAAAATAACATATTTATTTTTGGTTTTTATTACTATTCTATGTTTTTTAACGTATTATTTTTACTATATTCTGTGTTCATTAAATTATCCATCATTTAACTATTTAAAATTGGCATATTAATTATTGTAGTACTATTGTGTACACTTTTATTGTTATTTTCTATTTACTGATTTAATTATCTGTAAAGTCCAAGTCAAAAAGTTACTTTTAAGCTATAAAAACACGCTTCAAGCCAGTTTAAAACAGTTATTAATGATTTTTAATTCCGATATATATAGATCAATTAATAAAATTAATCAATAAATAAACACATGTTACTACTTTTTTAAAGCTTTAATAAATATTTTGTTAATTGCAAACAAAACATATTTTATTTATTATTAAAGTATTCAACTTAATATAAGCCAACCAGATTGAAAGTCGTTTAAAGTTGACTTAAATTGGGGTTTAATAAAATTTATTTTATTTCTGATTAATTATTGATTTTAATTGTGACATGATTTAACTTTTCTACAATATTTTTATGTATCTACATATAATTCAATTAATATTTTTATGCCGATTTGTTATTTGTTGCAATGCAAATTAAACTGAATTGTTTACAGCTTGTCATTGAATTTAAACTCAAGGAGAAATAATAATTCAATAATTTTTATGACATTTAATTTAATGACATTTAAATTTGGTCAGTAGGGAAAGTAGTTTATTTTGTATATAAATGCAATAAAGTTGACTTTAATAATTCATCATTTATATTTTAAATTCATAAGTATGCTTATATATGCTTATATAACAGTTAAATTTATCTATGCCAATCAAGAAAATTATTTTAAATAAAATAAATATGCATAGCTTTGTTTCTGTAGTTCTACTAAAAACCTATGCATTTTAGAAATATCTACTCTATATTTGAGTACTTTCACCACAGTGCTTAATTATTGACCAACGATTTTTATTTATGTGTAAATACAAAAAATTTTATCAATAATTGTGGCTACACAAATCAGCACACAGCACTTAAACATAAATTAAATGTAATGCATAAAAAAGAGGCAACAATAACAACAACAAATCAGACAACACTTATCGTTGTTATTAAATTATGTACACAGAAATATTAACAAAATAAACAAAAGGCAGCAAAAAACACAAAACAGACACAAACAAATAATATAAATAATAAAGCAAATATATAAAAAGAACAAGGCAATTTAAATGAAACTTCAAATGGCAAATGCTTGAAAATTTATTAATTAATTAGCGCATAAATTTATTTAAATTTGCAATATACTATAACCAAAACAAAAAGAATATAAACGTCTAGATAAAAGCATAATTAATGGGTGGATCAATTTAAAAATAGTTATAATAAATACATATAACACTATTTTAGTGTATTTTCTGTCTGTTCACAGAGTAATAGCTGGTCGTGCATGCTCTCTACATATTTTTATTGCCGTTTTTATTGTGTTGTTGGTCAAACAGAACCGTCAATTGTTGAAGCATTGATTTTAGGCCGCCGGCAATCCATGTTATTTGGCAAAAAACCGATTAATTAATATAAATTACGAGTATAACGGGGCATGCTTGTATATGTATATATACATATTATTATTGCTGTTATATTGTACATTGATTTTGTAAGGTTTCGTTGGTCGTTTTTGCCGCTGTCATTGATAATGCGCGAATTATGTAATTACAATTCCCCTCCAGCGATTTCTTTTTGTTGTTGTTGTTGCTGAAACTTGCCAAATTTTTTTTCTATAATTTTGAAATATTAGCAATAAATTAATAGGCGTAATAATAGCGCAATGAACAATTAAAATTGATTTAGAAAATGTTATGCGCAAATTAAATACAATTTTAATCAGGTAGCGTTAAATGTGAAATGCTGTGGAAATGTTGCAAATTAAATTACATTAATTAATTTTCGGTGGCAATAAAAAAAGAAGATTTGCAAATTGAGCAAATTCAATTAATAAATAATAATTTCAACCCAGCTACTGTTAGAATAGTTATTGTAATACGTTGCGCATACTTGATGTTAAAATATCAGTTCGGTTAGTTTAAAAATTTAAATATTTCTATTGAAATTGCTTAGCTTAAACAATGATTAAAAAGTTAGTTCAATGCGCTCAATGTGACTGCAAAACGCTGCGTATGCTTAATGTGCAGTACTTAATATGATTACTTAATCTTATGTACAATTTATGTGTTTATAAAGAGCAGAAAATGATTGTTATCAATCAAACGCATTCATGAGAAAGAGATCGAGAGATAGGTTGAGAGATAGAGAGAGAGAGATAGAGTTATCTTTAGCTGTGTAATTGCACAGCACGGCGTATGCTTAATGCTTTATCTCGTTTACTTTGATTTGCAATGCTTTTGTCTCAATTGCCGTTTGGATTTCATGCAACCATGCTCATAATTAGCTATTACAATCGATACGTGTTGAATTTCACTCTTGCACACTTGGCAATAGCTTCAAATTAAAGTTTGTACACAGAGAGAAAAAATGCGTAAAATTAATTTCGAATATACTTCATTTTTGGTACTTAAAACTTATAGTTGATATGAGTACGAATTACTAAAACTTTAAATATAATAAATGGGAATTTTGAAGCAAGTAAAACTCTAATTATTGAAAAAGAATTTGAAAATTGTTTATATTCACAAGACTCTGGATCAAGTTAAATCAGGTACATTATAAATTAACATTGAGTTCGAAGCTCATAAAAGAATTAAATTTCAAACTTGAAATATTGTACTTAAATATAAATACTTGAGCTTATACTATAGTAATTTGAACTTAGTGAGAAATCAATTTCCAAATGTGGCATTTTAAGTATAAAATACTTGACTTTTCGCACCGTGTACTGGCAGAAGACGGCGGGGAAGTAAAGGGGAAGAGGAAGAGAGAAAAGCTGGCTGGCATGTATTTAGTATAAATGAGCATTTTGGCTTATTTGATTTGATGTGATTGTTATTGGGCATGTGAATGTGAATGTGAGAGGGGGGCAATGCTTATTAATATTTGCCTAACTCACACATAAATGTTATGGCCAGGCCCATTATCAGCAATGCCACAACAACAATAACAACAACGACAATTTGGTTACACTCAGGTGCGCACATTGTGTGTGAGCGTGTGTGTGCTTGTGTGTGGGCGTGGCAGGTAGGCAAGCAGGCACCGAAACCGCAATGGCATCAATGAGGCATATCAACAATGTGATGTCGACGTTGACGCCAACGCTCATTAGCTGGCCTCGCTGCTGTGCCTCCCCCCCCATCCCCCTTTTCGTACCTACCCCTCCCTTCTCCTTTTTAGCCACACTCTACGCATGCGCAACACTTTGACTCGAAATACCAAAGATACAAAACTGATAACAGCTTCAATGTTGGCATTTAAAAAACCTATAGTATCTACAGTGGCTACCAGCTTATTTGACCCACTACTACTTATGGAGACAATAAATATATGTTTTTCAAATTTTTGCTATAAAAATTGTTCTAGAAATTGTAAAAAACAAATACATTAAAAAATGTTCAAAAAGTAAATAATTATCATTTTGCTCTTTTATCTTAAAATATTAAATATTTAAGTTATTTGATGGGTTTTTGAAAATAATTTCAATATAATTTTAAGTTAAATCTTCATTTTTTATTTTGATTCATTTATAAATAAAATTTAAAATAAATATAATAATGATGCAAGTTTGCTAAATTAATGCTTGAACTAAAGCAAGTGATTTCAGTATATTTTATTTATATATGTAGATTTCTTAATCAAGCAATAAACCTTATAAATATTGTGGGTCAAATAAGCTGTGAGGCACTGTATCTAACGTAGCACGTAGCATTTGTAATTGCAAATGTTTGTCATTTTGCATGAAATTTCTAATTAGATAATAGAAAAACACACACTCTCAAACAGAGTTGCATGTTCACACGTGCCACATTGTTAGATAGACAACAGGGTTTAAACACTTTGAAGACACTTGGCCAAGTAGCTTAGCATTTTATTCACATGCCAAGAGCTTTTATATCGCACTTTAAGTGCAAACTGTAAGCTGAACAATAAGTAGCTACTTATTATAATAACTTAACAGATACGTTGATTTTTGAGCTGTACGATCTCACAGCTGCAATAAACCTGACCTCTGACCATTTCACACCACTGTGATAATGACAATGTCAAATCTTTAAATGTGAAGAATTACTATGACGGTCTTCATGCACTTTCTTTCGCTACGAGCATTCATTGCACTCTAATTGCAATATGTGTTTATGTTACGCATACGCAATGTTGTCATAATCATTTTCTGAGAGTTATTAACTGAATGAAGTTTCATTTATTACGTTTACTAAAGGCTAGAAACAAAGACACTAAGTACAAAGTAAATATGTTGACATAAATAATTACATACACGTGATTTTCATATACATCTAATATGTATTTTTTTTGTTTCTTTGAAAATTCCCTTTTTTTTAATTACAAAGTATATTATATGTGTATACTATATAAATAAGCATGTCAATGTTTACGTATACGTAATACTATTTTGCTTATTTCTATACAATTTTTTATTGTTCGATTTGTTTTCGACTAGAATATTCGCATCCCGTTTTTTACTTCGATATAGTGTCTAAGTATGAAAATATACTTCTAATCGAACAAATTAGTACGTATACGCAATGTTGTTTCTGGTCAATTGTTGATAAATTGTTTTGGAGAATTACATTTTCAGCTGTAGAGATCGTTAAAGGGTTTTCCCAAACTCGGATATCACAGGTCAAGCTTTATATAAATAAGTATACGCAGTGTTGCTCGAAGTTAAATAATTGTTATTTGAATAGAAATAAAGAGCGCTTTAAATTCTTTAAAATATAAAGTGTCTGTCGATAATTACTTAAATGTTATGATATATGTGATTTTAAAGATATCTCGTATGTAAGGTTATAAATAAAAGAGTTCTGACTTAAATAGTTGTAAGTCTAATAATTATAAAAAGCGCTTTCATTTAGCGCTATTTATATTGCAAAGAGTATCTATCTATATTTAATTTTAACAACTGATTACTTACTCGCAAGGTTGTTAAACTTAATTGTAAAACTATTGTTAAAGTGTTCTCCTGCTTTAATTGCATATATTAAATGTCAGTCGATAATTACGTATACGTAATGTAATCTTGTCATTTATAGCACTGGGTCATATTAATTAAGTGCAAGTATTCCCACACCATTCAGACCGGCAGACACATTAAAGTAGCTAATAATTGGAGTTTCCTTCATGAATATCTTATGCCATTATCATTGTGGCCATAAACAAGACGTTGTCTGTCACAAACCACTCAATTTCAATACCATTGCGACTCATAAAATGACGCATCAATATAATCGAAAATTATCATTATCCGAGGAGCATTCACAGCAGCATAAAAACTATAATCAATATCCATATTCATTAGCGTTATCGTATCATTGAACTCAAATAATAACAATATGTATACATATGTATGTGTGTGTGTGTGCAGCGCAGACAGCCGCAACCCCACTCTTCCCTCTCTCTCACACTCTTTCTCACTCTGTCTCTGTCTTCCCCTGCCACCGTTCATTTGTCTTCACGTAATTATCTTTTAATAGATTTAACGAACATTTTTCGCACTGAATTCGATTGTGTCCTCCACTCAGCTGGTGGCTGTGGACAGCATCATTCCGGATTCTCGGTTCCCTGTTTTCCCAGCTCCCCAGTTCCCCATTTTCCCATTTCCCATTTCCCAATCCCTCTGTCAGAGACAACAACATTGACAACAACAAACAAGCTGCAATATGGCCGAATACAGGCCACAGAGCTCTTGGTCAGCCAGTTGGAAGTCGCAAGTCGCAAGTCGCAAGTTGTATGACCATGCCACATGCCACATGCAGTGGGGCTCGAACAGTGTTGCCACAGCAGCTTTTTTTCTAGTCATATTTGGCATTTTTTAAAAGACAACTTGAGTGAAAACAACTTATTTCAATATATATTTTAAAGATATTACTACCTAATAAAAACTACTGCATACTTTTAGGTGATTGTATTAAAATAATAACTTTATTAATAACTTTGATTAGCTATTACTCCCGTTATACTTGTCCGATCTGCTGCGGCAAAGTGATATTTTAGATAATATTAATAGATAGCTTAAACAACCATAAAAACTGTATTATATTATTAACTGTCGGTGTGGAGGACTTTCGCGATTTGCGGGGCGAAAGGGGGCGTGTCAAAAATTTAATTTACGTGTAAGAGTTTGGTATTTCTATCTCTTATAATCTCTGAGATCTGGGCACTCACACGGAAGGACGGCCGGACAGACGGACGGACGGACAGACGGACGGACGGACAGACGGACAGACACACATGGCTATATCGACTTAACTGTTGATGCTATTCAAGAATATATATACTTTATAGGGTCTCAGATGCCTCCATCTCCCTGTTACATACATTCCAACGAACACAATATACCCTTTTACTTATTTTTTAAGTAACTGGTAAAAAAATTACAAAATAGCTGCCACACAGAATTTATTTATTTATTTGATAAGCCATTTATAGGTAGAGTCAGTGACCTGTTACATAGGTTCAGCTACAGTTTGAAAAATACCTGTTTTTTTTAGAAACAGATATTAGAAATCTGTTTGAAACAGATACTTATTTTCAATTATTTTACAATGTTTTAGTTTCTATTAAATTGACTTGTTAACACATAATCAAAAATTTTCCGCATATTTAAATTAAAAGTTTATAGCAATCAAATATATATAATATATAATAGTTAATATATAATAGTTAAATAAAACATTTGTTTCATTTAAAATTTTTTTATGTATTTTCAATTGATTTTTTCTATTCATTAAAAGCTAATTTTTTTTTTGGTTCTCTTGACAACACTGCTCAGAATATTTCTGTTCTCGACAACGAGAAACGGACAACAACAACAAAGAACTACAACAACACCGATTTTCGCTTTATGGACTTTCAAACTGTTGCTGTTAATTATTTCTTCTTCTTTTAATGTGGCTACTGGATGCTGTAGTTCTTACAGTTTTTTCCCTTGTTGTTGTTGTTGCTGTTGCTGTTGGCGTTGATGATGATGTTGTTGATATTATGCAATGGGGCTTTCCACTTTGGGTGTCCTCTTTCCCTCCTCCTCCCCCTCCCCGTGCCCACATAGCTGTTGTTTGCACTTTTTCACCATTTTACACTTTATTACAAAAGCATTAAATAAAATTCAAAGCGAACGAGCCGAGCCTCCACAAATGGAGGTAAGAGCAGCGTGTGGCACGAGGCACGAGGCATGAGGCACGAAGCAAGTGGCAACTGTGGCAAGTGGCAAACTGAGGCAACGGCGGCTTCGATTCGCATTCGGCTTCATTGAAATTTGCGATGCGGCGACGCGACGCAAAGTTGCAAATGTTGTTGCATTGCTTTCATATTCAGACGCGATTGTTGTTGTTGCGGTTCATACTTTTGTGTCTGTTGCAGCCATTGTTTGGAGTTCTCTGCAACATCGACAACAAACAAGCGCTAAAGTCCAAGAAGCAGCAAGTATCAAAAGTGCCAACAGCAGCATGATAAATATATTTAGAGATGAGAAGCTGTCGCACAGTGTCACAAGCCCATTTTATTTGACCAGAAGTAATTTTAAACGAATTAAGTAACCATGATCAAAATTAATGCCTTACTTAAAATTTGTATTTTTTATTTATAATTTATTCAATGTGAATTACATTTGAATTTAAATGCATTAAATGAATAAATGAAATGCATTTTTTTTTGGGATTAACAGTATGAGGGTATTAAAAAAATAATTTTTGTTGCGTTTTATTTAATTTAATTAAAGAAACTATTAGATAATTTTTTTCTGTTAGTGAAAGCAAATAATTTTTAAATAAAATATCGACATAATCTAATTTATTTCTCATATAATTCTTATCTACATATTCTTTATAATAATGTAACCGTTTTATTAATTTATTTTCCTTATGTATGCAAAAGTCTTAGATCTTTATAGCTTTCGCAGCACAGATAAATTAACATTGAATTGCAATCGATATCATATTTAAGTTTCCCACAAAGCTAATTAAATTTTTTTAATTACCACTACAATTACCATTAGTAACGGCATTAATTATTGGGTTAATTGTTTTGCCGCTCAATGGTTAAAATTTTATAATAAAAAGAAATTGTTGGCAAGCATTTAAAATTTCTCTGGTAATTCATAAGATTATTTTCATCATGTAAAACAATATGTTAATTCAATTGTCGCAGCTTAATTAAGCATATTTAATAAATTTTCTATCGAGATATATGTAAGAATATTTGTATATGCTAGTATATATAGTGAACCTATTTATGCTATTACTTAGATGCGTATATATTATACAAAAAAATTATTATAAAATGTTGTCAAGTAACTTTTAAAATATATTATTATTGACTTTAATGGGTGAATTAAATTGTTATTTCATTTATTGTCTGCTTTATGTCAACAAAATTGTTATCTTACTTTTACAAAATTATTGTTGTTTGTAAATATTATAAAAAGCCAGTTATTTTTCCTATACTAATAACATCTCTTAATATTGTAATGATAAAATGAAAAATAAAAAATTAAATTTAATATATAAAAATTTCAAAATTAATAAAGTAAAATAAAGTAATAGAAAATATGAAGTTTATATCATAAAAGTTAACATAATAACATTTTATAATATTTTTTAAAACATAAAGTAAACTAATTTAAATTTCTGATATAAATTTATATGGAGCAGTTTGACTTATAATAACCTATTATCTTATTAATCTACTATTGATAAATGTTAGAAATAAATATAATTAGTTAACAAAATCATGTATAAATTAATAAAGCAATAAATAAATAAATATTTATATAGTTAGTTTACAAATTCAAATTATTAGAAAATTTATAAAATTTCCTTGAAATGACTAGTGTTTTTAAATGAATAAAATTAAGTTAATAAAATACAAATATTTAGTATTTAGTTATGATTGATTATAGTTATTGTTACACTGTGCAAAATGTTTCAATTAGCTGCGCTTCGATGTGCATCGCCGATGGAACCTGGTGTCGACAACAGGCAACAGACAAAGAGGCAACAACTGCAACAACAACTGCAACAACAACTGGCTAAAAGTAACGCCAGCAGCTGTTGGCCTATACTCTGTACTTAAACAATGTATAAATTCGCATGCAAAATCAAAAGCCCCTTTCCATCCCTTTTCACCCCTTTCCTTCTCTTTTCACCGCTGTTGCCAACTCTTTGAAAAAGAGTATCATATTGCTGAAGTAGCCGGGAAATTCGTGCAGAGTGCGTTCTGTGTTCAGTTGAGTTCAGTTCGGTTTTGATGTCGTTGTTGTTGTTGTTTGTTCGTTGTTGTAGGTTGTTGGCTATTCGTTTTTGGTTGTTGGTTGTTGGTGTTGTGGTCGCCGGTGTGGTGCAATCAGTTGCTGTGGTTGCTAGTCGGGCCAGTTCAGTCAGTCAAATAGTCAAATAGTCAAATAGTCAGCTTGGCAAGCTGCCCAGGCAGTCGACCATACACAGAGTTGCCATTTCAGCTAATAAGTAGCCATATTTAGCCATTTTGAAATTACCAAATCAAAAACAACTACATTAAATTGTATAAGCTAGAATTTTGGTTAGTTTTCAAAATTAACTGACTACTTTTAAGATTGTTAGATAAACTTAAAATGATAAATATAATACAATATGGCTAAGAACCAATCATTATATTTTTTTCCGCAAATAAAACAAACAGAAATATTAAATGTAAAGTATTAAAATATATTAATATAGGATGTTTGAAATAGATTTTTATGTTATTCATTATAATTGATTTTGATTTTTTATCTTTTAATAAAATAAATAAAATAAATATATAAAAAGGATACAATTTGTTATAGAAGAATTCATGTTGTCCAAAGATCTTGAAATTTTAAAACTTTTTGACACTTTGTAAGGCAAATAATAAAAAACTGGCAATTTAATTTTATGTTAGTGCTAAATTTGGTTGTATATGAAAATTAAAATGTATAGACGCGTTTTTTTATGGTCCTTCAAGTTATTTCAAATTTATTCTGAATTCGACAAAAATAAAGATTCTATTGATAATCGATTCAAAATTCTCATTGTATATAACTTGTTTTTAAATTTTAAATAAAATCAGTTGAAAAATAAAAATTTGCATATAACTATATTAAATTAAAAACTGAAAGTACCAAACCTAAGCTAAAAACTGTATTTTCGTATTATAAACTAAATTCCAGAGAATTGAAAATTTGTTTTAAAACTTTTAATAACTTATTAGCTGTTCTCGAGCTACCTTTTTCAATTAAATTAGCTATTTTAGCCCTTGAAATTGTGGCAACACTGACCACACAACATCCCCACCTGTCTCTCTTTCTCTCTTTCTCTCTTTCACCCCTCTACCTTTCTCTTTTTCGAGCTGTAGCTTTCGTCATTCATACGAATGAGTGCGCGCCAAGTCAAGCGCAGGAGGAGGGAAAGAGGAAGGGACAGGAGGAGGGAAAGAGGGAGGGGAAATCCCCTCTCAATTGGTGTGAAATGCAACATGCTAGTTGCCCAGCTGAATGACTGACTGACTGACTGACTGACTGACTGACTGACTGACTGGCGGGTTTCCATTGCAGGCACTGTAAATATGGGTTAATTGTGCCAGACTTCGACACTCGAATTATTTAATGTTCATTTTCATTTTCATTTCATTTTCTTTTACTGCCTTTTGCCTTTTATTTGTTGTTGTGCTCAGCATGAATTCAGTTGCTTTACAATTATTGAATGAGTCTGGCGTCATTTTCTTTGTTTTCTTCTTCTTCTATCTATTTTCTGTCTCTCTCTCTCTCTCTCCATTTACATAAGTAGATTTTCATTGCCTCGTTGATAGTCAAGTAATTAATTCATTAAGTTGTCGTCGAACTTGCAATTATCATTATTAGTATTAGTAATTGCGTTTTTTCTACTTGTTTTTCCTCTTCTTTTTTCTCTTTTTTGTATTTCGCTTCTTGTTTTTTCATTTTTTGCACACACAATTAAAATTCCACAACGTCATCTACTCCAACAACTTCATGAACACTACTTCAATTCAATTCAAGTTGAGCATGAATATTATTTTTTAACAATTTTGTAGTCTCAACTTATTCGCCAAATATTCACTTGACTAAAGCTCTCTTAAGTGAATCATAATATGACTACTTATATAGTAAATGAATGTCAAAAACTCCCACCTTGTGTGTCCAATCTGTCTTTGATCAATTTATCAACTTTGTTTGCATTTTTTATTAAGTGGAGATTTACTTAAACTCAAAAAATAAAACACGACATTAACTGAAGACTTTTTTTATATTTATTTTAATGCATTTTCGAATATAGTTTAATTCATTCATTGTTTTTAATCAATTGACAGTCTATAGATTTTTGTGTATATATATTTAAAATCCGATTATTTCTTATTTCGCCTGAAATCTGTCTGTCAATTTTTGTTTCTCGTCTGAATATGATCTGAAAATGGTTTTTTAAATACTTAAGTAAAACTCTTAAAATTTATGAAATTGAAACTACGAATTATGAATAATATATTTATTTTGAATAAAATATAAAAAATTATGAATAAGAATAATATAATAGTTCTGTTTTATAGATTCGTTTGAGTTTATCATGTTTTAAGTAATTTAATAATTTAAATTAAGTATAATATTTGTCAAAGAAATTTCGATAACCATTTTTAACATATTCAATAACCATTTCTTAGATTTTACACCACTCATCGAATTTTCACTTATTAAATAAATAATGGGTAATATTTTCCGCCTGCTTTTCTTTAAGTAAGGCTTTTATACCTCTATACCCAGGAAAAGTAGAATGCTGTAAGGAATATAAAAACTATAGACAGTTGAACTATTGAGACACTTTTCCTGCTTTGAAAATTGGCAATTAGAATATAAAAGGAAAAGTTATGTTAAAAATTTAATTGTATTAACTAGAAGAGAAAAATCAGGGAATTTATAGTAATTAAAATAATATCTCCTTTAAAAGTATCTATGGGATACAAAAGTATTAAGTACATATAGATGAAGTGTAGAGGTTTTAGAATATACTGACTTACAGGGTGTTGCTTGGGTCGAGCAATGTTTCCTTCTCAACATGACTTTGCTTCTTTTCGATTTTCGGTTTTCAATTTACGTGCACTTGTTGTATGAATATGTATTTTTACACTGAGCTCATATGTTGCCCAATTTATTTAATAGGTGTCTACGATGGGTTCGCCTGCATATTTAAAGGTTCGATAGCTTCTTTGACTCAAAAACGATGTAGTTTTTCTTTTCCCTTTTTTTATTTGGCATTAATTAATTTGTGTTCTTGCTTTAACTTTTGCCTCATAACATACATTTTATGAAAATTTTGCGAGTTTTATTTTGAACTCGACTTTTTTGTGTGTGGCTCTCTGTCTCTCTTTGTCTCTCTCTCTCTGTGTCAACAGGTGCGTCTGGCACTTCATTAGAAATTTTAGTTCCGCCCCTCCCCCCAGTGCCAGTGGATACTATAGAGCACAAAGCAATACCAAAGTTTTAATTAAAATTTTGTAACGAAATTCACTTATATTTGATTTTTAGTCGCCACGAAACAGTCGCATGGAGACCGCCGCCGGTCTTGTAATTGCCTAAACCATTTCAATTTCAATTTCAATTGAAACAATTCCTAATTAGTTTGATACGAAGCGAGTACAATTCGAGACGAGTCCAGTCAAGTTGAGTTGAGTACCTCATCAATTCGAGCAATCAAAGTACAAGTGTCAAATACCATACACATATTGATTTCATAATGGCTCAACCTCAAATTGTTCAGTTACAAGAGCAACAATATGACAGGCCCAGCTTTATATCACTCAAAAAATGTATGTACTAAAAGTTTGGGTTTCATTATATTTTTTAAAGTATTAAGCAACTGTTGAAAAAGCAGCAAATATAACTAGAAAGTAAGAATAATATGTTAATCTATATATAAAATTAATTGTCCTGACTGCCTCACTGATATTTGTGCAACCCAAACGGTAAGAGCTAGCAGGCTGAAATTTTGACACAACACAGCTAAGACAAATGTATCGTGCAATTAGACGTTTTTTTTGTTAGTTGTAAAAAGAAAGTTGTAATAGAAATCCAAACTCAACTTCGAGTATAAATATAGACATATTTACTTATTAGAAATGTTCATCGCATAAATTTTTAATTTCTAAATTTTTTGTTTGAAAATAATATTTTACTACAGCGAAATATAGAAAAGAAATTACGAAATTTTGTGAGGAAAAGTTTTACATTCGTCAATTTATTTTACTCGATTCCTTGTCAAGAAAATCATCGAATAGTTAAAACTGTCGTTTTTTTGATGTTTTTAAGCACAAAATGGAGTTACAAGCAGCATTTTTTAGAGTTATTGTCAATATTTTTTTTTTTAATATATATTTAGAAATGTCAGCTTTCTGCCTTGAAAATTTTATAAAAATCGACAGTAAAAAACACTACATTTAAAGAATTGTCTATAGTTAAGCTGCATATATCTAAAAAAGTATATTTTTATTTATATATCACAAACCGAATTACTTTTAACAAGAGTACCATTTGCATTTACATTTATAATTATTATAATGTGTTTTTAAATTTTTTTTTATTTATTTACAGTCCGTGAAAGGAATTTACTGGCGAGCATGGATGAGGCGAAACTGATGAGTCTTCGCAATGGTTATGCGAAAGCGATGGATGATCATTGCCCGCTTATCACCGGCACACAGGGTGAGTGACCAACGTGAAGACAGCGGGACAGGGTCAAGAGCCCAAGTTCAGGTTCAGGTTCAGGTTCACATGCACAAAAAACAAAAACATAAATAATAATATCACAAACAAAGCAACAGAGCAAAGCAAAAAATAAAAGAGAGAATCAAATTGAGGAACCAGTTCCGTAAAACTTGACACGAAAATAATGAAAAAATGAGCACCAAAAAAAAAAACAATAAGCATTCATGAAGAATTACATTTGTCTTGTCGAGGGTGGGCTAAGAAAATTGTTGAAATTGACAAATTATGTGACAGACTTTTGTCTGGGAGAGACAACGCGAAACAACAACAGCAACAAAATAGGAACAACAGGAACAACAACTAAGGCCCACAAATCCAAAGAGCCAACACAATTGTTGACAATTCACTCAAAGTGCCGCCACTGTGGTTATTGTTGTTATCGTTATTATTGTTGTTGTTGTTGCTCTTATTGTTGTACTCAGCAGTCAAAGTACAATGGAGTATTATAGTTTTGTGGTCAAACATGAAACACTGACTGACTTGCTAATGATTGTAGAGCTCAAACCGTAAGACGTAGTAGCTTGAAATTTTCACACAGCATTACATTTAATTGAGCAAAAATTTTCACAGCGGAATGTCAATTTTATCATTATATGGCCTAAATTTTGTTTCTGCATCAAAATTGAAAAATTTAATACTATCAATTACTGTCCTTTTTCTTTACTCTTGAACATTTTCTATGTTTCCATACTTTCCCCTTGTCACTATTTACAAACTCCAAACTGTTATAACTTTGTCATATTTTATCCGATTTCCTTGCGAAATGTCAATTTTGTCATTATTTTTCGAAAAAATATATTTTTTCCATCATTGCGAATTTGTTTCTATACTTTTCCCCTTGACGCTTTTTTATTGGCTTAAAAGCGATTTTGAATTCAGGATATATTTTTTATTTCGTTAATTTGTTTTTTTTTTATTTTGTTATCTATGTAAAATCGCAGCATCTAGGATATATTAATATTTCAAGTTACTTTAAAAATTTGTTCGACTATTTTCGCAGCACTGATAAAAAAAATGTTCTATAATCAAGATTTTGGTCTCAAAATTAAGACTTTTGGTCAAAAAAATGCGTTAAGAACATAAAGTTCTTAGATTAAGAAAAAACATCTTGATTGGAAAACTTCAAATAAGACCAAGTTCTTATTTTTTCTTCTTCAAACCATTTATTTTCTATGAAATAGTACATATTTATACTTTCCTAACAATTCAAGATTTTTATTCTTGTATTAAGAACTTTGATTTTTTAGATGAATATTCTTAGTACTAGAAATATGTTCTTAAACTGTTCTTATTTTAAGACAAAAATTTTTAATTTGCATGTTCTTGATTTTAAAAGTTATACCTTTTTTTTTGGTGTGCTGGCTGAGTATGTGACTGTCGTGCACACTCGCAATTGTAGCACGCTTTACTTGTTGTTATTATTTTTGTCGCTGAACAAATGCCCCAAAGCGCTCGAAAAGCTTTAAATGCGCACGCGGCATTCGCACTCCAAACCGTGGGGTCGAGAGGGGGTCGAACGGGGGATGGAGAATGAGTCGCAGTCGGGAGGGGGTCGAGAGGGGGTCGAACGGGGGATGGAGAATGAGTCGCAGTCGGGAGGGGAGCGCAGCTCAATTCCGAAGCGCTCATAAACAATGGTGTCAGCCCGGAGGGGGAGTTGGGAAGGGAGGGGAGGGGTAGGGGGAGTGGTATGGCAGTCGGCTCAGTTTCGGCTTGGTGCGATGAGAAGTGCGCTTGAGTTGCATTTAAGCCAATTAGCATAGGTAAACAAAACATTTGAGTGAGCGAGTGCCAAGTGGCTTTTTGGGTTTGAGAGTGTCGCCTCTAGGTGTCGCCCATATATTTGTATGAATATTTATGTGTGTGTGTGTGTGTGTGCAAGTGTGAGCTTGTTGTGCTTGACGCCGTTGGATGCCAGAGCGACGGAGCGACTGAACGACGGGTGGGCCAAAGGCAAGGCGAGAGAGGAGAGAGGAGACACTCTCAGGTCCTTAACAATGTTGCATTTATTATGCAATTATCGAGTGGCCAACTGTGAGACTGCCTAACTGTCTGTGTGTGTGTGTGTGTGTGTGTGTGTGTGCTTTTAGCCCAGTACTTGAAGGGCACGAAGGCTTAAAGGTTTGTGATAATTAATGTCCATACAAACACTTATAGAATCATTTAAAAAGTGCCTTGGTTACTTTGTACTATTCAATAAATTTCTATATCTAATGCAATTTTTTATTTAATTAAAGAAAAAAACATTTTATTTTAAATCTAATTTTTAGAAAATTCTACAAAGCCAATTCATATAATTTTATTTTAGAAAAAAAAATTATTCATAATTTAAAAATGATATTTCTAAAAAAATCACTTTCTAGTCTTATTTGTTCTAAAATTAAGAAATAAGAAATTGTAATTATTTTTCTTACAATCATGACGATTAAAAAAAATTGACGAATTTCAAAATCGAGGCTTTGAGTGTAGATCTTTGAGCATCGAAATTTTGTTTAAACTTTGTTTTTTTTATTTAATTTTTTTTTTTTGGTTTTATAATTTATATATTTTTTATTTGTAACTTTTTCTGAAGTTTTTTTTTATTTTTTCTTCATATAGTGTGAAAAATTATTACCAAATATTCAAAGCGGATCCAGAAATTTTTGCTTAAATAATTCTTTTGTTATAATTATATTATTTGTGATTTAAAAATATATTTTTTTTTAAGAAAAATTTATAATAGCTGCAATTTATTTGTCTACTTGGTAATCTAGCAACTGGAGCTGAGAGACTGCGTTCTTGGCACACCAAGTTCGAATCCACAAAGAGATAATTTTTTTTTAAATATTTTATTTATTATTATAATATTCTTTAGTTTTTTTTATAAACTTTTAAATTTTATATTTTTTGTATACTTATTTATTTAAGTTGCATGCCATTTATGATGATTGAAAATCAGGGTAAGGGGCATTTAACAGTCGAGCACTTCAGCTTTAGCTTTCTTAATTGTTTGTTAGTGTGTAAGTGGCTGCATAAGCCATTCGGTGACAGTGATTTACGTCGTCGATTGGCAATTAGATCCAGCTTCAGTTTCCTTCAAGATGCAAGGAATGTGCTCAACATATGTGTGAGTGTGTGCGAGTGTGTGTGTGTGTGCTTGTTGCCATTGTATGTTAGATGAATAGCACGACGAGCTGCTAACTTGCAAATATTTATGAGTGGCCCACAAGTGGCAGAAACAACGGCAGCAACAACAACAACAACAACAACGGCAACGGCAGCCGACAACAATGTCAGCATCGGCGTTAACTTGGAGTGTTGTTGTTGCCTTTTGACATATGGCCAAAATGCAGCCACATGCCAAAACGGCCACTTTACGTGCAACTGCCTATCTGTCTCTCAGTGTGTGTGAGTGTGTGTGTGTGTGTGTTTTCTTTTGCCAGAGTTGCCAACAAAATGCGCTGATATTTGTGAACAATAAGTCATTTAATTTAAAGTTAAATTACCATGCACAAATTAAGAGGCCTGAAATATTTAATAAAGTCAATTTAAATTTAACTTAAATTTTAAAAACGTTATATATTTTTTTAAAGTAATTTATTTATTAATTTTGTTGCGATTATAAATACAAATTTTAAAGTTAAACGAAATTTATTTTAGAATAATAAAAAAGGCAGAAACTTTCATATATTTGCAAATAATTGTTTTTTTTTATAAAATATGTCAGAATATTTGAATAAAATTAAATTAAATTAATTTTAATATGAAAAACGTTATACATTTTTTAAAGTATAAAATAAGCCAGTTAATTTAAATTTTGTGGAAATTTTAAAAATATTTATGAATATTGTACTAAATTAATAAGTAATTTAATAAGTAATTAAATTTCTTAAAAAAATTTTTTTTGAATTATTTAATCTAAAACAAAATATGACAATCCTTAAATACTTAAATGAAATCTATGTATATGAAACTGTTTGTCCTGACTGACTGACTGCCTATAAATTTATGTCCGAAAAATTAAATTTAGAAATTTAAAATTTATTATTAAATGACTTTTAATAAAATCAAGATATTTTTAAAAGTTTTTTTTTAATGTTATCCCAAAGTTAATCATAAAAGTGGGAGATCAAAAATTATTCTAGTCGCAGTAAAAGCTGCTGGGACAACACTGCTATATACATATATATATATATATATATATATATATATGTGTGTGTGTGTGTGTTGGCGTGAATTATGCGCAATTGAAGTGGCTTTTGGGAGGCCGCGCATTTAAATTCGTGACGCGTTTCAAGTGGGTGGCAAACAAGCGAGTTGCGAGTTGCGAATGTGGCACGAACTGAGTGAGGGGATAGGAGTGAAGGTAAAGGGGGTGACGGGGTAACAACATCAAGCACAATGATGCGCATCAAATTGGCTAATTGTTTAATGGCTGTTTGCATTGATCTTTGCAGATGAATCGCCCATGCAAATGTTTTACAAGGACAAAGGCGTCTTTCTCACAGGCGGCACTGGATTCTTTGGCAAAAGTAAGTTGAGTATTCAAAACGTGTCTTGAATAATTGATGTGAATCGAGGCGAGCCGAGGCGAGTCGCTTCAAGTTGATTCGATTCCTATGCTTATTGAATGCGAGTATACTCACAAATTGATTTGTCTGCTCCACAGTTATTATTGAGAAACTGTTGCGCGTCACGGAGGTGGCACAAATATATTTGCTGATTCGCACTAAGAAGGGCAAGGATGCCCATGCCCGCATGGAGGATCTCTTTAATGATCCGGTAAATTGTCTATTAATTTATTTATTTATCAATTATTATTATTATATTTATTTAAATGTATATATATATTTTTAAATTTTAAATTATTATGAAAGCGTCGTGAAAATATTATTTATTATTTTACACAAAATTGGAGAATAAGACTATTATAATATCAACACTTATGTACTTCAATTAAACTATTATATATGTTTCTTCAATATTTTGCTGTTTTGCAGCCTTGAAATATTTATTTATTCATCAAAAAATTATATATTTAACATTAACTAAAAACAGTTGACCATATTTTATTTATCATTTTACATAAAATAAGAGACTATGATTGAAAATCAACACCTGAATGTAATAATATTTATTGATATTTTTAATAATATTCATAAATAGTTTATTTCACACTTGTTATCTTTTTTTCATTTAAGATATTTATAGTTAATTCATTTAAAATAATTCTCTTTTCTCCCTCCAGGTCTTTGCCAAAATGAAACAGATTAATCCAAAGTATCGCTGTCAGATCACAATAATTAGTGGGGATTGCTCTCTTCCTGGTCTGGGAATCTCACAGCACGAACGGGAGACAATCAAGGAGAATGTCAACATTGTCCTGCACAGTGCGGCAACAGTGAGATTCGATGAGAAACTCAAAATGGCCATTGCCATCAATGTGCATGGCACCAAGGAAATCATCAAGTTGGCCAAAGAGATTGTTAACCTCAAGGTGAGCTTAAAATTTTAAATTGCAAGGTTTCACTCTTTGTCAACTTCTTATATAGTAATTAGTATAAAACAACACTTTAAATTTGATTCTGAGACATTTCATATTTCTGTCAAAAATCATGTCAAATCTGACAAAAATTTTGACTTGTAAAGTTGCTTGATTCAAAGTCTGACCAACTTCAAACTTCCATAACTTTATTAAAACTGAACCGATTTTCAAACGGAATGTCATTTTGATCATGGTTTGGTCTCTTAATTCATTCTGCATTCAAATTTAATGTATTTCGTAAAAAAAAATATTGCCCTCTGGATCTCGATTTCAATGCTAAGGGTCCCCCCTTTGAATTTTCGAAAATTCAATATTTTAAATCTCAAGCTTTCACTTTTAATCAACTCCCTATATACTAATTAGTATAAAACAACACTTTAAATTTGATTCTGAGACCTTTCATATTTCTGTGAAAAATCATGTCAAATCTGGCAAATATTTTGACTTGTAAAGTGGCCAAGTTAAAAGTCTAACCAACTTCTAATTTTCATAACTTGGAAAAAACTGAATAGATTGTAAAGAGGGATATCATTTTGATCATGGAATGGCCTTTTAATTCACTCGACATTTAGTAGTTTATATATAAATATAAAACTTATTGTCCTGACCGACTGACTTACTTACTGACTTGTGTGGAGTCCAAACGGTAAGAGCTAAGATGCTGAAATTTTGACACAACATAGCTGAGACAAGTTTCTATTATATAAAATTAAAATAATTTGATTTGGCTTCTCTTATCAATGCCTTTGTCTCAATTGTCCTAAACAGGCTCTAGTGCATGTTTCAACCGCATTTGCACACTGCAACATGCGGTATATTCAGGAGAAGTTCTACAATTGCATGATGACTGGCGACAATGCGTTCAAGTTGACAGAATGCCTCGATGAGCATACGCTGAATACGTTGACGCCGACGATAATCAAGGGATATCCGAATACATATACCTACACCAAAGTGCTGGCCGAGGATGTGATTCAGCAGCATGCACAGAAATTGCCTGTGACCATATTTCGACCAGGCATTGGTAAGCTTAACTTGGCCTAAACACCACTACCAATCACATTCATGCTCTCTATCCACTTTACAGTGATCACCACCTACAGGGAACCGGTGACTGGCTGGATTGACAACATGTATGGTCCTTGTGGCGTCATTGTGGGCATCGGATCGGGCGTGCTGCGTGTTTTCACCGGCAACATGGATAACAAGGCTCACATTGTGCCCGTCGACATGTGTGTTAATGCCTTGCTGGCCACCGCTTGGGATGTGGCAAGAAACACGTACGTGGCACTGACAAATAAACTCGAAACAAGGAATCATCATATTAGCTGATTCTTGCACTATAATTAAAAAAGTCACATTAAAATAGAATCGATAAATTAATCCATAATTTTAATTTATTTTATTCTAATTTTTCGATACTTCAACAGCTATGAGACACCGCCAATCTATAACTATGTGCCGGATGCGGATAATATGGTCACCTGGCGGAATTATATGCAGACGGGTTTCAAGTATGTCAACGATATACCCATGAGAAAATCCATCTGGTATCCTTGCTTTACGATTGTGCCACACATGTGGCAATATCACATATTGTGCTTCTTATATCACACATTGCCCGCCATGTTCATGGACTTGATTATGGTTCTAATGGGAAAGAAACCAAGGTGAGTACACTGTGAAAAAAGATTGGCTTACTTACTTTATCAATATTCAATTTAAATATTTTATATATAATTTTAGACAAATTTTAAAAATTACTAAATTTTCTTATGAATACACTAAGAAAAATGATTGATTGTTTTTTTTTATGAATTCGCTTAAATATAAATTTAAAATTTAAACAACGACAACAATATTTGTTTTCTTTTTAGAATGATGAAAATCTATCGCAAGATACACAAATTCAGCAATGTCCTGAAGTTCTTCAGCTCAAATGAGTTTCGATTCGATAACGATAATGTTCGACGATTGGTCGATAAGTTGGATGAACGGGACAAGCGATTGTTTGCCTTTGATATGCGTGATTTGGATTGGCCAAATCTATTCCGAGTCAGTCTCTATGGACTGCGTCTGTATGTGGTCAAGGATGATCCCAACAATCTACCCGAATCGATAAAGCGCATTAAACGGTACGTTTAATTTATAATTTTAAATTATTTAAATATAAAACCGAATTCCTTTCTTTCAGCATGATGATTCTACACTATTCGACTCTTGCTATTTTCTATTCGTTAACATTGTGGGCGCTCTACGGACTGGTCAAGTTAATATTCTTTTAATCTTTTGAAGATTTCTAAAGTATATATTCTTATCATATGTAAAATTGAGGTTACTTCTATGTTCTTTCCTCTATATCTTTGTCTCAGTTTCGCAATAGTTTAGTGTAGTTTTTAGTGCTACTCATGATTGTGTTTAGTGTATAGTTCTATGGTCGGTTACAGCGCTCTATCCAAAATCTGTATAGTTTAGTTTGTATGTAAATGTACTCGTACTATACTAAAGTTGATCATGTAACACACACTGTGTATATATTTACTTACTTATATTTATGTATTGAAGCTAATCGAATCAACAATAAAAAGAAATCGCTTCACATTTTTGGGACAAGTTAAAACTGTGTTTGATTTTTATTATAATACTAATATATTATTTTAAACATGACTAAATTAAAAATTAATTTTTTTTTAAACATTCAAAGCTAAAAATGATATTATACATTATAAAATAGACATTTAAAAAGAGAATTAAAAAAATAACAACAACATTTAATCTTAATTTCTATTTCAAGTTTTTAAAATTCTATATTAAAATTTAAATTGCCAGAAATTAAGTTAAGTGTCAAAAAGCGACAACTTAATTACCTTGATTGGAATGATTAAGCTTTAATTTATTATTGATTACTTTTTAAATATTTGAAACCATTCTCAACGCAATTCTATTTTACTTGACTTTTTTTTTATATTTTCATCTACTCCGTCGAGTGTCGCTGCTCTTTGGAGAAATGCAAAATAATCAAATGATAAACTGAATGTGAGATGTGAGAATCAGTGGACAGACAGTCAGGAATGGGGAATTGAGGGAAAAAAAAAATGAAAAAAGCAAAAGCAAAAAAAAAAAAAAGGCAAAATGTAAAACAATAAGATTCACTGATTTACACATTGGCTTAGCATTGATATTTTTATTGCATACTTTTAGGCGACTGGCATGTCAAAATAACAGAGAAAATAAAAAGAATAAATGTCGTAAAAATAATGCCAGAGAGCTTATCAAATTGCAAACAGAAGCGGCCTTGCCTTCCAGCCATCATCCAAATCCTGTAAGGCGCTTTATCGCATAACGGGCACACATACACACACACACACACATACAGAGAGGGAAAATACAGACAAATATAGCTAGATATATGTGTATATATATATACGTGGATACGTGTCTGCACACGTACGTACATAAATAAATAAATCCGCATGTATCACTTTGCAGTTGCTGCACTTGTATGATTTCAAAATTAAAATCAGAACATAACCCAATCACACAGACAGTGTTGCCACCCCTACTACCGTTTCCCTATACACCTCTTCAGTTGCCACCTCTCCTACTCTTTCTCTCTCTTCTCCTTCTCCTTCTGCTGCTTCTTATTGAAGCTGTTAGCTTGCTTCAGTTCAGCCTGTATAGCTCATTCCCAATACAGCCATAAAACTCTCGCACACTCATCAAACATATAGAACGTCTCTGATGGGGTGTGTATATGTGTGTGTGTGTGTACAGTGGTTTTATTGATCTCCTTAGCTCGGTTTTAATAATAACTATATCGATATATATGGTTTCGATTTTAATTCTGATGATTAAAAATGTTGTTTTCTGTTTTATTTTTTAAATTTAAATCTTGTAAGTTATTTTTTTATTTTAATATTTAAATAAATCAAAAATGACATTTTTTTGGTATTACGCAAAAAGGATACGTTTTATTAAATGCTTATTTCTTATTTCAATTTATATATATGTAAAGCTGTTTGTCCAACTAACTGAGCATTGTACAGGCCAAACGGCTTTGGATAACTTCATCGTGGGATAAGCCGGCGTTTTGGAAATTCGGCCTGCAAGCATATAATATAGTAAAAGTCCTTTATAAGGGGTTCCACAGAAGTCGAATCCAACCGAAAATCTCCCAAAAATGTATGTAGATTTGAGAGATTTTCGATTGGTTTCGTTTTCTGTGACACCCCTGATAGAAATTATTATCTAATAAAAACTACTGCATACTTTTGGGTGCTTGTATTGAACTAATTATTAATAGCTTTGGTAAGCTATTACTGCCGTTCTATTTGTCCTATCTTGGTGGTATAAAGTGGTATAATAGATAATATTAATAGATAACGTTAAATACTAAAAATAGCGCTAGCGTGTGGTGGCTTTAAGCGAATTGAGGGGACGGAAAGGCGTGTGTTGGTCTAGAAATGTTTGCTCTACGACTTTGTATTATATATTTATTTAAATTTATTAAAATATGAGCATTATTCATTAATTTCGAGCTAAAATTATAGCGCGTTAAATGTACGATAAGGCCCACTGTGCGTTGGCTTTGCACAGCCGGTGAAAAATGTTTGTCAAACCGCAGTGAGCGCAGCGCGCAATGATTGAAGCCATTGCGATGCGTCGCATCGTTATCGTTGAGATGCGGATGTGGACGCGGATGTGGATGCGGATGTGGATGCGGATACTGTGGAATGCAAGTAGAAAGTAAAGTATGTAGATTTCTCAAAAAATAACGACAGCGTAACGCCCGCGCGTCCAATTAAAGTAAGCGGCAAAAGGGGGAAGAGAGACAGAGAGAAAGAGGGAAAAAGGGATAGAGAGAGAGAGAGAGAGACAGACGCAGGCAGCTGAGTAATAACTCCCAAATATGTTTCACTACACACATGTGTGCGTGTGTGTGTGTTTGTATACATAAATATAAGAATAGCTTCTGTTGCTGTTGTTGTTGGGCTAAAATTGCAAGAGTCGCTGTCGCTGTCGCCGTCGTTGTCGCAGTCGCAGTCGCAGTTGGCAGACGAACGAGCGAAGCGAGCAGAACGAACATTGAAAGACCAAACAATCTCAATCTCTCAAATTAGATTTTCAGAAAAATGCACCTCTGGGAAATGCACAATGAAAAAGCATTGCACACACTAACACACACACACACAGACTTTTACAAACCATATAGTCCACATTCGGCTTTAGCCGAACTGAAACGAATCGTTCGTTGTCATTCGTTTTCACTTCGTTTCGCCTTGCTTTCTGTTCGGCACATTGGCAAAGCTTTCGCTCTCTTACGCTCTCTTTGCTTGCATTCACGTTCGCTCTTGCTCTCTCACTTATTGTTTGCTCTCTTGCGTATTAGACTCGCTCTCTTTCTCACGTAGCAAAGCCATAATAACGGTACATCAAGTGCACTGTTATTCAAGGGTTGTTCATTCGTGAAATTAATATTGCGCTTGCTGCGATTCAAGGAAGCGCCAGCAGCGCAGTCGGCAGCGCAGTCAATGGCAACGGCAGCCGCACGCGCTCCACAATGTTTATGTTTGACGTCTCTGTTGTTGTTGTTGTTGCTGCTGCATATTGTAAGAGTTTTTTTATGTGCCCCTTGCTGTTACACTTGCTTTGTGCCCCCTTCCTTCCTCCTGCCTCACACTCTGCCGCGCACAGTGGATGAAATGATCAATACAATTAGCAATAAAACTAAAATAGTGACGAGATCCTTATAATTCATACTGCATACTTTAGGGCAGGGAATAACACCAAAACCAGTAGCGGAACTGTTAACCGAAATTAACCATTTCATTTTTAGTACCGGAACTGGAACCGTAACCGAATGAAAATTCTCTGTCAAGAACCGAGTTCAAAGAGTTGTCAAACTTTCAACTGTCATAACTTGATCAAAACTGAATAGATTTTCAAACGGAATGTCATTATGATCATGATTTGGCCTCTAAATTCATTTTGTATTCAATTTTTGATCATTTAGAAAATTTAATTATTTTCGCACGAAATTCGATTTTGATGCTAAGGGTCCCCCCTTTGAAATTTCGAAAATTCAAAATTTTAAATCTCAAGTTTTCACTTTTAATCAACTCCTTATATCGTAATTAGTATAAAACAACACTTTAAACTTGATTCTGAGACCTTTCATTTTTTTGTAAAAAATCATGTGAAATTGAACAAAAATTTGGACTTGTAAAGTGGCTAAGTCCGCAGTCTGACCAACTTCAAACTGTCATAACTGGATCAAAGCTCAACCGATTTTCAAGCGGAATGTCATTTTAATCATGATTTGGCCTCTAAATACATTCTGCATTCAAATTTTATTAAATTTAAAAAAAAAAAATGTCCTCTTGATTTTACTAGATATTGATTTCGATGAGACATTTCATATTTTTGTAAAAAATCATGTGAAAGAATTTAAAACAAACTTAAAATTTAAAATAAGTTTTTAGTTAATCTGTGCCAGATTGATAATTTTGTCCATTGTGCCGCGCTGCCTAACTTGATGTTTGTTGTGTTCCAATGCCATTTTGTTTCAAATAGCAGCTGACGCCAGTTTGCTCTCTCTTTCTCTTTCTCTCGCTCTCTATTTCTCTTAGCAATTGTCGGCTCTTTTACGCTCTTTCAGTTTCTTTTTTCTTTCTTCGTTTTTTGTTTTCGTTTTGTCACGCTGACGCTGAGGTCCTGCTGTGTGTGTGTGTGTGTGCCGGCATTTTCGCTTCATTGCCAGCGGTTGGACCATTATCAGATTTTGTAATAGCTTTACGTTTATTACTTTTTTCAATTTCGTCGACTTTGGTATTTTTGGCATTTGGCGCACTGTCTGGCAGGTCCGACCATGCTTATGTCTAACTGTGTGTGTGTCCGACTGTCTTTGTGTGTGTGTGTGTTTGATATGTGTGTGCATTGCAGTCACTGCTTGTTGATTTGTTGTTGCTACTGATTGTTGTCGTTGTTGTTTTTGTTGATGATGTTGTTGTTGCTGTTGTTGTTGTTGTTGCTGGTTCTTAGTGCATGTCGACGTTAACTTGGTCGCGTTTTGCACGTCAATTAAAAAACTTGACTGAGCGCATTTTGTTTTTCGTTGAGCTTACTTATGTGCACACAGTTAGTCAAAGCAGTGTTTTGACCAGGGACCGAAAATAATGATTATTATTATTTTTTTTAAATACAAAAATCACTTGATAATCACTTTTTTTGATAAAAAAAATACAACTTAAAAATAATCATTATATTTTATCAAAAAAAATACAACTCAAAAATAAAGATTATACCGTAAATGATTTTTTTTCACATGATCACACATGTAGGCGAAGAATAATAAATAATAATATTATGGACCACACTGTTTTTTATTTAAAAAAAAAGTATCTTTTTGAAATAATATTGTTTCTGTAATGTTTACCTACTTTATTATAATAATTTTTGGATCACACACAAGATTAGAAAGTCATAATCACGAAGAGTGTAAAATATAAGATATAAGTTTAACTACTTATAAATATAACAACTTTATTTTTTAGTGAGAACAATTACTTGCGCTACTGTATGTCTATCACATGCTGCTCTCCCTTTCCCCCCCAGCTGTGTTTGCCTCTCTGTCTGTCTTCTTGTAATTCCATACTCGGTCTTGTTTGTTTGTTTGTTTGTTCGTTTGTTTTGCTTGTTTTGCTGTTTGTCTGCCGCTTCGTGTGCAGTTCGCGTGGGTTATAATTATTTAGCTCTGCCTTGTCACTGCATCTCTTTCCCCCTCCCCTTCATCTTGCCATTCCTGCGGTTGCTGCGTGTCCATGGTCCTCTCTCTACCACTCTCTCTCTCTCGTACTCCCTCTCTCCCTTACTCCTTTCTGCTTGTTTCGCTTTCTTAGTTTAGCGCTCGCGCGCGTCTGTAATAATATTTTAAATTAATTACAACAAACATGCGTTTGTGTGTGCGTGTGTGTGTGTGTGTGTGTGTGTGTGTGTGTGTGTGTGTGCGCGTGCTTTTGTGCTGCTGTCGCCTCTGCTACTATCGCTGTCATTGCCTCTGCCTCCGTCTGTGCTGCTCCAGCTGCTGCTGCTACACTCAGAAAAATATGCAGTAAAATTTGAATTTTTTCACTTTTATTTAAATATTTTATTTCTTTGATTTAGCGTTTGATATGGATTTAGTTAATTTAAACTAAATAACTTAGCAATTTTAAAATTTAAAATTACTATAGATGCAGAAATGTTTTACAAATTTAATCCTAATATTTAACCTAATATTTTTTAGGTCTCCCCAATTTATTTCGGTTCTGAAAGACATTTTTAAAATAAATAAATATGCTTTAAACTTAGAATTAATACTGCATTTTTAAAATAAAGTTTTTCACTTCGTTTTTATTATATGCATATTATTTTAATATGTTCTGAGTAAAATTGTAATACCTTTATCTAAAAGTGATATTTAAGCTGCGGTTGTATTTATATTTAGTATGCGTATTTTTCTCTCAGTGTACTGTTTCGAATGAAAAGTGAATTAAAGCGAATTTAGTGCGCTTCGTCCACGTCCAAAGTGCATTTGTGTGTCCTGCGCTGACGTCGACGTCGATGTCGACTTCAACGTCGCGTCGCTAACTTTATCCTTGGATGCTTACACATACACACAGATACATACAGATACACATACATGCATAAATATAGAGACACTTTCGCTGGCGCAGTGTGTTAGTGTGTTTATGTGCCTTTCAATTGCAATTGCAATTGTAGCGCATATGCACGTTGTATAGAACTTCCCTCTCTTTCTCTCCCCCCTCTCTCTCAAGTCACTCCTCTCGTCAGCCCCTTTTTAGCCGCTCTCTTAGCTTTGGCATTGTCTATTAGTATCTCGTTTGCGCTTCTGTTTTCTGCTTTCTGTTTTCCGTTTTCTGTTCAAGTGCTTCTTTTGAAGTTTTCGCTTGCATTCGCATTTTAATTTGAAGTGCAGCATCTCAGTTGCCGTTGCTTTCTGTCGCTTTGTCGCTCTGTCGCTCTGTCTGTGTCTGCGGCCACAAACAAACGTACACACACTCACACATTCAGAAATAAGCACAAAAAAGTGCTTATGCTCATTCATTCATTTCATTTCCCATTACATTTGCCCCAGCCCCAGCCTCAGTCTCAGTCTCAGTCTCTGTGTCCTCTCTCCTGATTCCTCACTCCTTTTTCCTGCCTACTTTCCCACTCCGCCTAGCTGTAGGTATGTGCAGCATTCATTGCTGAAACTTCCACTGCGTTTTCACCTGCGTTGCGATCCGCTTGTGGCGCCTAAAGAGAAAACGCAAAGACCAAACAAAATGGTTAAAAAGCAAACCGAATGCCAACAAATACAACTACCAACAACAACAACAACTACAACCATAACAAGTACAAATGCTGCTCGACTGTTTGCTGCCCCAGTACAGACATACAAAAACTAATAAAAAATTAAATAAATACAAAAATAAGTACAAATAAAATAAAAGTTTTCTTAAGCAAATATGGGAAATTGCCCACCAAAAACTTTCAGTTACAATTTTAGTTACAATTTGAAAAACATTATATCCAATAAAAGAAACATTCAAAAATGATTTTAAAGCATTGCCAAATTTTTTAATTATCTGATAACGCAAAGTTGCTGCAAAAATTTTAAAGTATTTCATAAATATTTTGACCTAATAATTACCTTAGTTTTGAATGACACATTTTTCTCAGTGCATTGTCACTTAATTTGGTCCCTATAACTATTAAAGATTCTGAGATGTTTTTGTTCGTAAGGACAAATACTGTCACAAACCAATAAACCTTTATACTGCTTGGGTACTGGGCTAACAACAACAAGGACAACAACAATTACAACCTGGCTGCCACTTGCTACTACTTTATGCCACTTCAACGCAACTCAATTGCTTTCTTTGCCTTCAACAAAGTGTGTGTGTGTGTGTGTGTGTGTGCGATTCGACATGTATGTGTGTGTGTGTGTGTAAGTGTATGGCTTGTGGTTTTATTAAAATACTCCCCACCTCTCCACTCGCTACTTCCTACTCACTATTCTCTCATTCCCTCTCGTTTTTCTTCGCCTTGTCTGCTTGTCGCTTTTCTTCGCAAATAATAAAAATAATATTAAAGAAAATAATGAAAAGTGCCGGCAAATAAAATTTGCACAAATTATTATATTTTTTGCGCGCATTTTATATCTTAATTTGCGCAAAATGCATTGAGAAAATAAATAAAATTATAAATGAAAGCAACGCGTGCAACGGTTCTTTATACCCTTTCAAGTCAGATATGAATAGGGTATATCGATATAAGGGACGTTGGGCTCTAAGATCTTACTTTAATTTTAGAGTGTCATCCTTGACTGATTTCAGATTCTTCGCACAAATCAAAACAAATATATTTGTAGCATACTTCTAGGATGTTTTAAATATTCAGCTCTATTTTCGAATATAAATATTCGCTAGTTCACAATTAAATAAATACCCGTTGGTATTACCTATTATCCATGATCACATTGATTTCTCTTTTTTTAACCAGACTTAATTTCAATCAATGCATTCCCAGATATTTCAGCTGATTTATATTTTTCAACCACCAACCACTCAATATATTATTTAACAGTCAAAATGTAATGCTTATATTAGCACCTTGTTACACAACACTAAAAAAGTGTTAAGCAACTCAAATAATTGTTTTAAAAAAGTTCAATTTTTTTATCGTAGGCGTTGCACTTCAATAAATTGTCGATTCTGACAGAAAAAATGTCATGTAATAAAGAGAGATGTCGATTGTAATGGGTATGACTGCGTATATATTTTATTTGCTGAGTTTGTTCACCTTTCTTAACACCTTTTATTTCCACCTTAAAGCGCCAAATATCTTAAATATTTTTTATTTTGGTGAAAGAAGCGAAACTTAATACATGTTTGACCGCATTTATAATTATTTTTTAAGCATTTGCTGAGAATTTATAAAAAAGCATATGTGTATTGCTTGATAACAAAAAAAAAAAATATATATATATAATACTTAATTTTATATAGTTATCATAAATATTGTAAATATATTTATATGTCACTAAAATAAATAAACATATTTAACGATAGTCAAATTGAGAGTTATCTTTTCACACGTTTTATATTTGTAAACATTTATATTTATAAATTCTCTTATTGCTTTATAGAAAACTCTTTGATTTCTTTAAAAAAAACTGAATGCTGGGTATTTGTTAGTCGACCAATCACTTACCATTTTTATACATGTATTTCTATAAGCTTGTTTTTTTTATGCCTTGCTTTTATTTGATAATTTCATACATTTTGGTGCAACTGTTTTTGTTTTCGACGTTACAAGCCAGAAAACAATGAAATAGGTGACGCACAGCCAACAACAACAAACAATATAAACAACAACAACAAATGGCAACAGTTGTGCGTGTGTCTTCGACTCCAACTGAGACTCCGACTGTGAACAGAAGAAGAAGAGGGCGGCAGGGTGGAAGGGTGGGTGTTAGGGAGCGATGAAGGGGGGGGGGAGAGAGTGTTACAAATAGTGAAATAGCCCAACGTACATCGTAAATATTTCAACTGCAACAACTAGGGAACAACAGCAGCAACGCAACACGGACAGCAGCAATAACGAGCAGCAACTGTGAAGGGAGAAGAAGGAGTAGAGGGATAGGGAATCAGGAACAAGGACCAAGGACCAAGGAACAGTGAACAAGGGGGCAAGTGAATCGATAGATTGCACCTGGTACGTACTACGGAGAAATGTCCCAAACCCAGAAGCAGAACCTCTACAACAACCTACGACAGCAACAAAACCCACAGAAACAACTGAAACAACTACAACAACAACTAGAAGGTATACTTACACTCATCATGCCAAAGATTTGATACCCTGTATTAAATTTTAAGCTTATTTTTCCTATAATACAGTCGACCAATTTCATTAAAATTTGGACTAGATGTATAAGACTATAGAAAATAAGGATTCTGTGAGATTGGTTGAAAAATAAATAATAACAAAAGTTTTTCATGCTAAAAATTAATTTTCGAATGATCGTTTCTATATACGACTAGCTCAGATACAAATTCTCTTAGATTCTTTGAGATATCTCAAAAATATAATAAGTTTTCCATGGTAAAGTTAGATTTTCGAACAAATCGTTTCTAAGACCGCTATATAATATAACATTTTTATTCAGTTGGTTTTCACATATTCTCTGGCAAAAATTAGACGAAACTGTACCAATTTTTGTATAATTTTTTTTTTAAATTAGCAAATAACTCATATTTTTAAAATTATAATCGTTACGACTCCAGATAGAAACAGACGGACTGTGCTATATCGACTCACTACGTCATGCTGATCAAAAATGTACAGTCAAAGATGCCTAACTCTAATCACCATTATCCAAGGAAAAAATTCGACATATGGAGACTTTTTTAAGTTTATTAAAAGAAAATACAACTTCATTCATGTCATTTTGTTTGTGTATCAACGTTAGAACAAGAACTGCTTTATTTCAAGATTAAAATCTGTCTGACCTTTCTCAACATCCTCGATAGTATAGTGGTTAGTATCCCCGCCTGTCACGCGGGAGACCGGGGTTCAATTCCCCGTCGGGGAGGTGTGGCAATTCACTTTTTTATTTTTTTAAGTATTTTCCAATCATATTTTAAATTAATACAATCGAATTAAAAAGAATTTTACAAACAAATATGTTTCTATTTTAAAATTTGTATTTAACAAAAAAAATCTAACTTCAATATTTATATATATATTTTTGGTGCGTTACACATTTCGTAATAAAATAATAATACCCTCTATAGGAGTAAAACAAGGCAAACAACATTTCAACAAAAAAACAATAAAGGACCAAAGGGCGTCTGAGGGTTTGGTGTTAGTTTGCTTCCCTTTCTTTCTACCCCTTTCTTCTGCTCTCTCTCTCTCTCTCTCGCTCTCTCTCGCTCTACCTTCCTTGCTGCTCTCTCTGGTTACGCTGCAGTTACGCCGGCTTTTTCTTCAACTTACGGTTCCACGCTTCGAGGCAGAAGCAGCTAAACTCGTGCCACAGTTGACTACGACTACAACGACTGCTTGCCACATCTACTCTACTCGACTCTGCCTCTGCCTCAGCTTCTGCCTCAGCTCAGCTCCGCTCAGCTCAGCAGTTTTCCCAATGTTTTCCCCTGACTCGCAACCCATGCGAAAATTTGAAGCGATTTATTTACTTTTTGCCATTGCCATTTGCCGTTTGCCATGCCCTCTTCGCCCCCTCCCTCCCTCCCCCTCTACCGTTCTTCTGTCACTTCTTACCCGATGTTGTATTTTTTGGCCAAATCCTCTGCAGCAACAAATAATGGCATATGGACATTATGGGCATTAAATGTCACTCTATTTCGATTATAACGATCAACGTGTATTATACGATCATTTTTAACTCTTTTTCGCTTATGTGAATTTCAAGAAAAATTCCAAAATTGGAATGCATTGAAAAAAAAACTGTATAAATGAACGTTTTTAAAAAAGTTTTAAATTTTAGCAATTGTAACCCAAGAACTGTTTTATTTTATTATACAGAAAACTCCTTAAAAACACAAATCTATATATATTTATAAAACTGTTTGACCTTACTGACTACAAAATCATTGAGCAGCCCAAACTATAAGTCGTACAAGTCTCAAATTTGGGCACAACATAACTAAGACAAATATTATAAAAACAGCCTCAAATTCAATTAGAAATCGGATCACAGAATATAATAAGCAATACTAAAAACAAAATCAAAACTTTAAAAATGTTTATAATTTTCCGGTTAAACGTTTAAGATTAATACCTTAAAGCAATTCAAAAAAATAATAAAAAATAGGGCATTCAATTGGCGATACTCTATAGATTTTTGTGCCATAGTTCCTGTCGTTGTTTTCTATTTTATTGCACAAATGAAAATGGTCATGTTTTTCATTTTTAAAATTTTTTTTCATGTTCGGATAAAATTTGCTGTCGCCATCGTCGTCCCTTTTTTTTTGGTTCTTCATTTTCATTTTATTTGGACGCATTTGCAGCGTTATGACAAACAAGTGTCCATTTATTTGCCAAATTTAATGTTTCACCATTTTCTCTCTGGTGACAAATTATCCCGCTTCGATTTCTCGAGACCCATCAAATCAAGAGAAGCAAAAAAAGAGAGAAGAAAATGAAAATGAAAATGAAAATAGACAAACTAAGCGAACAACTGTGCTTGAATTTAATAAAAAGCAGCATAAAATAAATAAATGAAAATATCCAAAAAATGGCTAATGGGTCACATTCTGTGTAAGGCGACGCCCAACGGCCAAAACACGCCCATCCCAATGGTATACTTGGACATCCTTGTACATCGTTGGCTTGCCTTGGGCTGAGGCTGGCTTACTGGGCGTATGCTTATCTTTCAAACATTTAACAGTCTTTTCGGAGACTCTCAGCCTGAGCTGAGCGAAGCGTTTAGCATCTACAGCTAAGTAATACATAATTTATACAAAAATTTGTCATTGCCATTAAGAAGGAAAGCAGGAAAAGCGCGGTGTGGTCGCTTTCCACTAATTGGGCAGGTGACGTGGCGCAAAAAAAAAGTGAAAAAAAAAAACAAATGAAAATAAAAAATTGCTTGTTAATTAGCTGCCATGTCGTGTTGTATTTGTAACTGTTTCCGCTTTTTGTTGCTGTTTGTTGCAACATTTTCGCGATCCTATCTAAATTTCATGTAAAACAAAGGTTCAAACATTTTACATTTTTTCTGACATGTCAGCCCCTTTTTGAGGGATGGTACAGGAAGCGCATCAGCAGTAGGGTGGGCTGCAAATATTAATGAATAGATTATGATTAATGAGCGGCGACATCATTAAAATGTATTTATATATTCAAATTGCGGTTTGCTGACCGTCCAAACAACCGACCGACAGACGGACAGACGGACGGTCGGACGGACCGACCTTAAAAGGACTCCAAGTTGAGCCTGATGAAAGGACTAACAAATATGAATGAATCCTAACAGCATCATGATGATGAAATGTCATAGCACAAACACAAAAGGCACAAAACACAAACTGCAAAATTTTTAATCATTAGTTTGAATTGCCACAAAAAGTTTTTGGGTAGAAATGTTGGCAGCGAAAGCTATTTACAACATATGAAAAACTGCACATAGCTAAATATGAAAAAAACTCTGGAAGCGAATTGAAAACTTTACCAAGTCGAAGATTAAATTATCTTGCAGATTGTTGTTGATTTTAAAGTTTGCATAACTTTTATATAACATATTTATTTATATACAGTTCTGTGAAATTTTTTTGCGTTCATTACTTCACCACTAAACATTTTTTTCACTTTGCATCTGTTTTATTTTTTTAATAGTTTTGTCGTTTTTGTGAGTTCTGTTATCTGCTATTATTAGTCAGGCATTACTCTTAACATTTTCGCATTTAGTTTACTTCCCACTGGTTTTTTTTTTAAATTTGAATTCTTGTATTCTTAGTTCTTAGATCAGAACTATTAATGTGTTATTGTTTAACTGTGAGCTTGCTGGCTTTGTAATAAGTATTATTCTAAGGTATTACTGCTCAGACACTATTGTGTTTTATTGTCATAATTGATAAGGTACATAGAGCATATTACATATGCATAATACCCGTCAGCACAGTGTATAGCAAAGATAGCATACCAAAGGCAAAAGGCAAAGCAAGTTGCAAAGATAAAAGCGCACGCATCCTTGAAATTTTATTTATTTATATCTCGCTCGCTGGTCGAGCTTGTCCCCGAGTCGCAGCTCCTATTCCCTTCCCCTTCCCCTACTCCATCCCGTTCGCTTGTTCTCCTCCTCTTGGCCAGAATTCTGCCATGACTCCGATTGCGATTCCGTTTCGTTACGCTACGTTCTGTTCTATTCCTTCATTTTGTTATGCTTGTTTGTTTGCAACGAGTCCAACCGCAAAATCTACCCCTTCTTTCCTCCCCCACCCTCTCTGCCTACTGCTCGGTTGATGTTGGCTGGCATTTTGCATATTGCCCATACGCAGCGTTGCCGCTGGCCAAAAGTTTGCACAGCGGCGTTTGCTTTATTAAAAACTAGGAAAAACGCAAAGTTTGCTACGAATTATTTCAATTCTAATTTATTTTGTTTGCTCGAAAAGGGAAATATTCTGGTATTTTTTGATCGTCGTTGTCGCAGTTAGATAGTTGAATGATAATGACGATGGACAGACTCCGACTCGACATCGTGTCCGTGTCCGTGTCCGAATTCGAGTCCGATTTGGAGTCGAAGCTGAACAGTATCTATTTGTTGTTGTTGTTGTTGCTGTTGGCAAATGAGTTTTATGCATGTGTAGTTGTTCTTACACAATGACATGCACATAATTCAAGTTTGCAACAGCAACAAATGCACACTGTTCCTATCTGAATGACTGAAATTAACTATCAACTGAAGAGTCGACTCTGACACTGGGGACCAACTACGAGAACCATCTACTACACTGATCGAAAAATTATCTTATATTTTAAATAAATAAATAAACAAATTTAAACATATTTTTTCAAATTTATTTTTAATATTTTAACATTAGTTTTTGTTTATTAAGTGCAAAAATAATTATTTGTTGTTTGATTTTTTTTACTATTTTATATTTATTAACTTCAAATATATTGTTTATTTTATTTGACTATTTTTATTTTAATTTTTGATATTTTATTTCATTATTTTATTTTTATTAAATTTATTTCATGATTTTGAAAGCACTTGTATGATTCTGTGACTACGGGTGTATATTTTATTTTATTTTAAATATGTAAATATATTAAAGTAAATATGAAAAATATTTTACTTCATTATTTTCACGAAATATTTAAATTAACTACATACATAAAATACATAAATTTTGTATATTAGCTTGAATAAAATTTACAAAAGAAATTCAAGACATATTTAATTTGATAACGATTAAAATTATTATAATATTAACGGATTAATATGATTTAGTCTTAAATTTGCAATATATGCGCTTGGGTTTACGATTTTCATAATAACTTTGGCATATATGTTTGTTGTTAATTAAATTAAAATTTATTATATTTAATATAACAAAGTTTTCTTTTTAAATCTAACAAAGAATTAAATTCAAATGGAGTTGTATTAATTTTACTATTCGTTTTTTTCTATCAGTGTACTAGTTTCACATTAGACCCACTTGTCTGGGACTCTCACAGACTGCTTTAGATTGACAGATATACAAAATGGAAGCACTAACTCCAACAACAACAGCAACAACAACAGCAATAAGAACCTCTGATGGGTCTGTCTTATAATATGTCAGGGCTTAGCAATATCATTCTTTATTCGCATAGTGCATTAGGGTTTCACACAAAGTTTTAAAGTTCTTTTTGATTATGTGTGTCTCCATCTCCATCTCCGCCTTCATCTCCGTCTCCCTCTGCTTCTTCTCGTGTGGATTTATCACTAAACTTCTTGTGGCAAAAGTCAGCGTCAAAAGTGATTTTAGCCATTTGCATTTAGATTGTTACAAATTTTCTATAAGATAAGTTGCACAGCTTACAAAAGATTACTCTGATGAGATAATTGTACTGAAAACTTGCGGCAAATATATTTTCAAATATGTCTACTAAATATTGGACGAGCTTCTAATGGTTCTCTTTACTGAACTGCAAATAAGAAGCTTGTACTTGTTTTTGTTTTCTAAAGCTTCTAAAGCTTCTTTATTTCTTACACACATTTTTTAAAGTTTCATCGGACTTTGCTTTAGCTATGTATGAGTATTAGAGCTATTTTTATTGGAATTTTATTATTAGGTTAATTTTTTTACAGAAATTTTTAATGACAAAAATTTTAATTACTATTAGCAATAACTGAGTTAGGATGAAATAAATAAATAAAAATGAAAAGAAAAATCTATAGAGGAATCATATGACAGGTTATTTAGCCTGCAGCAAATTAAAGAATTCTTGCATCTTGATGTAATTTGTATTAAAACTATGAAAGGCGCTTTCAAATCCGTGGAGAGGTGCTCCAGCTTATAATGCAGGGCTCTTGAGGAGTCGTTTATGTCTGTCTACTCGTAGAATGGGGAAGGAAAGAGGAATTGAGAGGGGCATAACAAATACGAGAAGTAAATGTATAATCTGAGCAAGTGGGATGGATGTGTTCTATGAAATGTAATTCAACTTTTTGCAAAGATTGTGAAGCACCTCAATGAGTCTAATTTGACATGACAGTTGCACAAAGCAGAGAGAGAGAGAGACAGAGAGAATCAGACAGAAAGAGAGACAGACAGAGCGAGAGAGAGAGAGAGAGAGAGAGAGAGAGAGAGAGAGAGAGAGTAAGTAAATGAGAGAACGGCTAACTAATAGAACAATGTATCGTAAAAGTATTCGAATTCAACTCTCAGAGTTTCTCAGGTTAACTCCCTGCCAGTGTTGCCACTCCAGCTTATTTATAAACAGTTTTAAAAAATATTTTCTGTTTGCAGGTATATAATTAATCTTTACTTTAGTTAGGCTTATATAGATTTGAAAGCAAATTTTTTTTTTTGGGCCACCATAGCCAGGATTCGATATGGATGGTAATGGTCCCCCCTTTGATATTTTGAAAATTGAAAACTTGAAATCTCAAATTTTCACTTTAAGTCACCTCCTTACATCATAATTAGTATAAAACAACACTTTAAACTTCATTCTGAGAGGTTTCATTTTCTTGTAAAAAATCATGGGAAATTGGACAAAAATTTTGACTTATCAAGTTGCTAAGTCAAAAGTCTTGTCAACTTTAAACTGTCATAACTTTGCCAAAACTGAGCCGATTTTCGAGCGGAATATCATTTTGATCATTATTTGGTCTCGAAATTCATTCTGCATTCAAATTTTGTGCATTTAAAAAATTTAATATTTTTCGACTACCATGTCAGGATTTGATTTCGATGGTAAGGGTCCCTTTGATATTTTGAAAATTCAAAATTTTAAATCTCAAGTTTTCACTTTTAATCAACTCCTTATATAATAATTAGTATAAAACAACACTTTAAACTTCATTCTGAGAGGTTTCATTTTCTTGTAAAAAATCATGGGAATTTTAACAAAAATTTTTGACTTGTAAAGTTGCTTCGTCAAAAATCTGACCAACTTCAAAATGTCATAACTTTGTCAAAATTGAACCGATTTTCAAACGAAATGTCATTTTCATCGAAGTTTGGCCTCTATATTCATTCTACATTCAAATTTGATTAAATTCGTTCAAATATGTTAAATTTATTATAGCTACTTATACTACAAATTTGTATTTGGTTTACGAGGCATTTAAAATTTAAAATTACATGTGATTTTGATAGTTGTAGCATCTTTATGTATTCACAGCTAGCTTATTTCAACTGTCAAAATGCTGGCAACACTGCTCGCTGTTTGTTATCTACCTTATCCATTATACATCCCCCTCGTCATTCATATTGCACTTACATATTCGCTGTGATAACATTTACAGTTGTTGCATTTTATAATCAAACTTGCTACTTGTTACTTGCTACTTTTTCATTATTCGTTATTCGTTATTCGTTTTAACGTCTCTGGTTGCTCATCAAAGTTTACCCCAACAGACAGCTCACAAGCCGCAACAAAATGAATGAGTTCCCATTCCCACCACCTCACCCTTCCTTTGCTTCATCCCTTACAGCGACTACCCCTACCACTGCAGCCCCCGCTTGGTGCTTAGCTGTTAAACCGACTTCAGAATTAATCAAATCCAAGTCAGATGTTGCGCTCGCTGCCAAAAAACTTGAGAACAACAATAACAACAATAACAACAAGACACGAACAGCAATTTGTTGTTATTCTTGGTAGTCCTTAAGAATCTCAGCTCGAAACCCTCTTTCTTTCCCCTTTTTTTCGCTCTCTTACCGACTCGTCCACTTGGCCAAAAGAGTTGGCGTCCTTTTCATTGCCATAACGCACATTTACCAAATTATATTTGTAAACTTCTCACACTCCCCTCTCAGCTCCTTTGCCGCCTACGCCTCTTTCTCTTTTTCTTCCGTCCGTTTCTGCTGGCTTTAATGTACAATAAAATTGGCCAAAAGTTGAGCGCGTACATCACAAATATTAGCGTATAAAGATGATGACTTGATGACGATAATGAGGCTGCCCCAAATGGAGGCGTGCCACTATTTCGGGCTGTGTGGCAAGCAAGGGCGTCTACACATTTTAAATAAATGAGGGGCCAGGCAAAATTTGTTGTTTTTACCAAAATTTATTTACAAAAAATTGTCAAAATTTTAAAAGAAGCCGTATGGGATTTTGGTACAAATTGCCTTTCATTGCCATAAAAAATATTTACAGATGTTTTCTACAAATGTTTTTAAAATAAAAAAAAATTTAAAAATTATTGAATTAAAATAAATTTTTAATTGATATAAAGTATATTAATTGTACAGGGTTCGTGACTTTGAAAATACTATATGTTCAAAAAGTTATATCTCTGATGTTTAAGGAATATCGACATTTGGAATGCCTTAATTTTGAAGCAATTCAAGCAATTTTTATCAAAATCGTTAGAGGTTTTTGGAAAACAGCTGATAGATTAAAAAGTTCTAGACGATTTTGGATCATTGCACACAGTGTAAACTTTTTTTTCATCTGGTGAATCAATAACATTTATATTTATTTTTTTAGGATCATTAGCCTTAATTAAATATAGATGAGACTATTTCATAAAATTCAGCACTATAAATAATTTAAATATTTAACTAGGTGTAATTCTTTTTCACTTGTATATTCAGACTATAATTCTCTTGTCAGTTAAAAAACAAGCCCATGTCATTTGGAAAGCTTAATATTGTTAAGTTATGAATTTAAGGGGATGGGGGGGTGGCGATGGAAAATTGCCCCCCTCTGCTGACGACCTTGGTTGCAAGTTAATGACGTGGTACCGTTATCGATGCTGCTGCCCGCAACCAATAAGCCAAAATTTATTCGACTCGACCGCTAATGAACACTCAATTACAATGATGTACTGCCAGACAGACAGTCGGACTGTCGGACTGTCAGACTGTCGGACTGTCGGACTGACCATATCTGTGTCGGTCTGAGCCATGATGTTCATTAACATTTTGCCAAGGCCCACAAAAATACACGGAAGAAGCAACAGCAAAAGTTTTCGAGGGAAACAACAGAACGTGGCGAATTCAGTTAATGAATCTCTATCCAAGCGGCAGATTTTCCTTTTCTGTACCAATTTCAGCCTCTGTTTCAACTTCAGCTTCAACCTCAACTTTATCGTCGTCCTTTTGGTCCTGTTTGTTGTGGCGTATGCCAAAATATTCACGGGAACTTATACAAAGATAATTCGACTTAATTCAACTGACATTTGGTCCAGTCACGACCATATCACGAATAACAACACAAATAACAACGGGAATAAAAACAACAATTTTATCAGCTTCGACTTGAACTTTCAAGTGTCGTAAGCTTCATCATTCTATTTCAATTTATACAATTCTATTGAGTATTCTTGCTAATTAAGCTGATCCAGTTAGACACAAAGTTGCTCTAGAATCTAGATAACTGGCATACAAATTAAGAGATTAAGTGTTCTTTCAAGCTTTCTTTCTCTTTGCTTATAATTTTCAACAAGTCTTACTATTTTTTATAAAAAATAAATGTTTATTAGTACTAAATTTCCAGTTTCCAAAGCATATTACTTCAATTTTAATTTATTTAAATTTACTATATTCATATATGTTTTTTCCTGTTTTGTAATATAAATAAATCCCTTTTCTTTAATGCATTTTATTAACTGAATTGTACACTGTACTCTTTTTGGTATATATATTTTGCTTGTAACTTTTAAAACTGCACAATACTCCATTCAGCATAATTCGCTTACAGAGTATTTAAATAAACCTTATTAAAACCCAATTATATTTCGCAATAAAGTTCTTTAAAGTTTACTCTAGCATTATATCAAATTGATATGTGAAATTCATGTGATAAAAAAATTAAAAGCAAGTGAAAAAATGTCAGCAATTTAATAATATTTGAACAGACCGAATTTAAAAGACTCTTACTAATAATAAAATTATTAATTAATAATATAAATTGTAAATTGTTTTTCTTAGTCATTCCGAAAGTTGTTAGAGTATTAATAAACATACTTTCGTAATATTTTAAAAATTTTCTAAAATTGTGGGATTTATAACAAAAATGAAATGAAATAATTTGGAAAAAAAAATACTGTTTACAATTAAATTTAAATCAATTGTCATTTCATGTATTGTATGCAATTTAAGAGCATTCGTTGGTCGTTATTTGTATTCGAATATTTGTTACAGATACAACTTGTCTGCTGAATGCTTGGTAAACGAATTGTTTTTGCAAATTGACGTTTAATTCGCGTAATTAGTGCGCCAACATTTTTCGGCTTGTTTTCCATGCTGTGTATTTTTCGATTCTCCTTCTTTATTTTTTATTATTTATCCCAGCCGCTTTTCGCATTTTCCTTGCTTTATGTCTACTTTTCTTTTTGTGTTTTGTGCGTTTAATTAAATTCATTGCCATATTTATGAAACTTTTTTCATTAAATTTAGCGTTTTTCTTGTGCTCAATTTCGAACCCTAGGTTAAATATTCTGAGCCATTTTCCTCTCTCTCTCTCTCTCTTCCTCAGTCTCTCTGCCATGCTGATGCCTTTAACCCACTGCTGTCCAATTTCGGGTAAAAGGGGGGCCTTTAAATATTATTTTTTTTTGTGGGTTTTACGCATCGCATTTGGGTTGCCCTTTCGACTTGGCCCCTTTTTAGAGCGAGGATGCTGTGTGGCATCGTCTTGGCCAGCAAAAATGTTATAAAAATAAGAAAATAAAAATTCTGACACCTAAATTGCTGTGACATATTTGATTTATGAGGCCACCTATTTGCCCCAAAAGTGCGCAACGACAACAAAAATAAAGTAAAAGCAAAGGGAAGGGAAGGGAATGGAATGGAATAAAAAAAAATTACCTAAAGGACCAAAAAGGAAGCGGGCGGCACATAAAAAACACGAAAGGAAGTGCCACTAAAACAATTACAAAATAAAAACGATTACACGCCACTTCCGGCGACATAAAAATGGCGCATGGCGTTGACCAACAACGCGGCAAGAAAACTGTGGCAACATGCTGAACCCATGGATAGGGTGGGTAACAAGCAAAGGGTTGCCACACACAAACACACATTCACATTTAATAAAAGAGGCCACTAAAAGCACAAGCAAGCAATACAGCACCATAATCTTGGGTTAAAGACCATTAAGAATTTTTATTTTCAATTAAACCCGATTTGCCTTAATGCCCCACAAGGCCGAAAACGACAACAACAACAACGACGACGACGACGACGACGACGACGACGACGACGATGATGCTGAATGGGCGATGGCTTTCGACGATGTCGCCGGGCATCAACAACAGCGACAACAACAACCACAACAACAACAACAAGAGCCACAACAACACCAAATTTATATGCACTGCAGATTCTAAAAGGGTCGACCGACCGTCGGACTTAACGTGCCTGCCCCCAAAAGAAACGCGTTGAGGCCGAACCAACGTCTCTGCCCTCGCACAGTGGGCAAAACGGTCAAGTTGCAAGTTACTCACGTTTGCTTATCTCAAATAACTAGACTTTTCACCGTTATTATCTTTTTAGTTTACATTAAAAATATTAAACTCTCAACTCTTAGGGTTTAGACCTTATGACCAGTGAATGAACGAGTCTTACTTCCATTTGGTAGCAGAAAAGATCATAGCTAAAAACCCGAGTATTTCTATAAGTCGCATTTGAAATATATTTGTACAAATTTATTATAATATTGATTTAATTTTAATGTCAAAATTGAAATATAAAAATAATTAAATTAATTGTTTTAATTAAGATTAATATTAAATGAAAAATTTAAAATAAAAATTAAACATGTTTTCGAATTTGCCGTACATAAATACATTATATTATTTTTACCCACTATTCATACATTTTATTTGCGGTTCCTGACAGTTTGTTTTTTTTTTCGAAGACATTAATTTTTATAAGCTAGATTGCCTGCCTATCCCACTGTGCACGGCATCCCCAAGGAGCTTACGTAGTCTGGAGAGGGCACTACATTCAAATGCGATTTTTATGCCATTTTCAATACGCCTCGCCGAAGTCGACGCAGGGACACTTTCCGATTTTCCCCCATTTTTCTTTTCTACCGCCCCACCCCTAGGCCTGGAATAAACAGTTAAAGGAAGCGAGTCATTGGTCTAAGGTAGCTAGCATAGAAATCTCTAGATCAACCAAAGGCAAACACGGCGATAGACGCAGATATAAAAAATATATATAAATATGCTATATAGAGATGGAGACAGGGGACAGAGGAAGATTAAGAGGGAGAAAACAAACTGAAAACTGCAAAAGAAAAACACAAACAACTCGCAGAGCAACAAAAGTTTTACCGATATAAAAAGTGCGGACTGCTCGAGAGAAAGAGAAAGAGAGACATGAAATCAAATGGAAGAGAATGGCATAGAATAGCATAGAATAGAATGGAATAGCTTAGCCAAGTCGAGCCTGAATGACGAAGGGGTGGGGGGTAGTCTACACTGAAAAACAAGAACAACTTCTAAAATCACAAACATTCATCTTAAAATTAATATCGGGTTCGAGTCCCACTCACGCATATTAAAGAAATATTTATAAAAATAATAGTCCAGCAAAAATAGATATAAAAGTAAAAGAACAAATAAAATATAATTAATTAAAAGCCTGCAAAATTGTTTTATTTTTTGTCTTGGATATTTAAGAAAAATTATTTTTAAATGTACTTATGTTGGAGTCTTAAAAAATTTAATTTTTTTATTAATAAGAACACGGTTCTATTTGAAATGTTCTTAAAATCCCAGACCTTTTTACTCATAAATACTTAATTTATCAATTATATTTAGCTGGCATTAAATGAATAATTTAAAATTATAAGTACTAATATTAATATTTTTTTTTTAGCAGTGTATATATATGTTTATTTTTTTTTTTTGGTGGGGGTGTGGGCACAAAGTATATTTAAGTGCTTAAAGTAAAATGATGTCGTACGAACTCGAAACTAAAAACAAGTTAGTATGGTAACTTTTGGCCTAAGGCAGCGCACACACACTGAGTCTGTATGTGTGTGTGTGTGTGTGTGCCTGTGCTTGCAATCCACACAAAAAATCGCTGTAGCGTATCTTTGAGCTCGCATCTTTGAGATAGTTTAGCGTGAAAATAAAGTAAAGTACGGTAAAATTGTTGGCAGTTGATTATTGAATCGCTTTAGGTCAAAGCTCAACAGCAGACACACACACACACAGACAGACAGACAGACAGACAGACAGAGTCAGGCCAACCAGTCAACAACAACAAGAGCAACAACAGCAACAACAGCAACAACAACAAGACAGGCAAGCAGAGATTAAAGCGTTTATTGATGCGCAGATTGCGCGCATTTTAGCCAGAAGGAAATCACAGGGAATAGTGAAGAAGGGGATTGGGTAGACTGGAGGGGCAGGACACAGAAAGGATGCTAGTGGATATCTCCCTTCTCCCTCTTACACCTCTCTCTCTCTCTCTCTCTCTCTCTCCTCGTGTGTGGGTCTCATCTGGAACTGAAATTGTCGGTTGCTGTTGTCGTTGACGTTGTTGTTGCTGTTGTCGTTTTTGCTGCTGCTGCTTACGCTCAAATTGAAATAATTAAATTGATAAAATGTGGCAAAGATTAAGCGCCGCACTTTATTTGGCTTAAAGGCATACCAAAAAAAAAAAACAAGTACAAAAATAAAACACAAACCTGACTAAGCCAACTGTGGAGTGTTGATTAAATAAATAAGCCGACAATGCCAAAGGCTCACAGAATATATGTATGTGTGTGTACACTGACAAAAAGAACCAAGTTCTTTAATCAATTACATTCATAATAAATATTTTGTTCTTAAAATAGGACCAAATTACTAATACTGTTAGGAAGTCATAAATATTTCATATTTTAGATGAATACCAGAGTTGGCTCCTGGCGCTCTGGTTAGAGTTGACGTTTAAGTTAAAAGTAAGCGCGGGTTCGAATCCCACTCTGTCCAACGAAGAACATAGTAAAGGAACATTTATAAAATTACCAAATCGATTTTTTTTAATTTTTTTTCAATATACATTTTAAGAACATTTATTCTTATAATAAGAGTTTGGTCTTATTCGAAATGTATGCAAAATGAAGATGTGTTTCTAATTTTATGTTAGTTCTGTGACAAATTTCATGATTTTAGCACATTTTTTTTTATCAGTGTATGTGAATGTGTGTGTGTGTGTGTGTGTGTGTAACAGGTAATGTTATTTGTCTTTGGCATTATTTTCAAATCGCTTTTGAACTACCATTTATTTGACTGCATTCCACAATTGCCTTTGGCCAACTTTGAACTCTACATTTGGCATTGTTTTGGCATTCCCCCTCCCCCTCTGACTGCCCTCTTCTCCCACAAAAGTAGCTAATAACTATTTCAATTATTCACTCGACTATTTGATTCATGCACACACTTTTTGAATACTTTAAGCCAGCATTTGAGTGCTTATTAGCCAATGTTTGAATTACTACACGATTCGTATTCAATTCAGAAATATCAATTGAATTTTCATATATCACATAATGCGCATATATATTAAATCAATCAATTTCTGCTTATTTTGGGTATAATTATTGAGTGCTTATTGACCAATGTTTGAATACAGTTTATCAATAAATACATTAAATTTAGTTTAAAAATTGCAGCTTGATTTATGTATGTTTTTGAATACTTTCGCGATTATTTGCCACTTATTGAATATATATTCAATTGTAGACTTTTGATTTAGGTTTAGAATATTATTTAATAAATTAATGGGTTTTTTGACAGTTGATTCAAATTATAATTATTTATACATAATTTTGCGTTTATTATCAACATTTATTGAATTATTATTATTGAAAGCTCTTTGTCTTCATTTATTCACTGACTGATCATTGTTCAGGCCAATATATAATATAAATGCAACTCAATAATTTCAATTAATATTGTTCAATTTAAAAGTTTAAGTTGAATCTCAGCATTGTTTTAATGGATTTAAGACAAGATTGCTGTGTTTATTAACCATCCGTCAAAACGGTTTATTTAATTTCAGTTTGATATCTGTTATTTTCAATAAGAATACTCAAACATGTGTTTGATTGAATAGTTTATTGTTAGTTAATTTAGCATACTTAAGTTAACAAGAAGCCAATTCACACATGAATATAAGCCATTATAAAGTGGCTTATAAGCCAAAATTCTATTAGGTAAGGTGTATCTTACACTTGGATATTTGGTTTTGATTCAAACTACATTTTATATAGTTTTGAGTCAACATATGTGATATTAGCCAATATTCACATGGAAAATATTTTTTGAATAGCTTAAGCCAGTCAATTGTGGCTTTTAAGCCAATTAAGCAGCCTTTTAGTCAAAAGTTGAGTGTCTACTCACTAATATTTGAATGAATACTTATGTGCAATTTGGCAATAAATTTATTAAACTTATGGCAACTTTTAGCCAACTTATTTAAGCCAACACTGCCGTCGGTAATTATCCAATATGGTAGATTTAATTTAGCAAATTTGAAGCACATTTTAATCTGCGTAATGTGAGGAGACACTTGACATTTTATTGTGCAGCATTGCGTCGTTATGTTGATCTGAATAAGTAAGTGGCAACTGCCACACACTCATATGTGTGTGTGTGTGTATGTGTGTTGGGATATGTGCAACAAATTTGATTTGCGCATTTGCATGCATTATGTGGTTGCATGTGGCGTTATTATATGTTGCATTTCGAATCGAAATCAACGTGTTTGGCTCACAAAATCCACTTGTGCAAATACGAATATTACGCATACGCCCTGTTTATACCCTCTGCACAAAATGGTATTAAAGCGTTGTGCCAACGTTTGTAACACAAAAAATAAATTGATTTCGACTCCATTTAATGACTTCTTTATTTAGCACCAAACGAAGCAATCATTAAAAAATAATATAACTTAAAAACAATATTTAATAAAAATCAAATAAAATAACAGGTTTTAGTTAACGAATTTTATAAGTGAATGTTCTTTTAATCAATATTAAAATTATATAATAATAATAAAATCAAATTTATATATCTTTTCGTCGATAAAAAGCCAAAGAATGCAAATCTATAGCGCAAGTTTCTTTATACAACAATTAGTTTTGAGTTTGTAAATTCAAGAATTTATTTATTTAAATTCAATAATATGAACCGCATTTGTCTTTATTAAAATTAAGAGAAATAAATATAGTTAATACCAAAAAAATAAAAATAAATATATGAAAAATTAATCATGAAATTCTTTTACAGTATGAGAAAAGCTAAGGGAAGAAAAAGCAGCAAGTGAATAAATAAAGTATGTTTGAAATGCGAATATAGTGATTTCTAGCTGCGAATAGAACATTTATAAAAGTGCAGTTTGTATTAAATATTTTCTAGAATGCTGTCATTTTAAATTAAGACATTAATATTTTTAATATTTGAGTTAAAGATTCAGAAGTGTGCAGGGAATTTAATAGTCGGGCACACTCGACTGGCGTACATGTTCTTAAATGTTTAGATGTTGCATCGACCGCTGCTTCTTATTTATGATGTTATGTGAAGTTGCCGCAATTTCGTTTTACAGCTTCTTCACGTGAGCATATTACGCATACGCCGCGTATCACAAAGTACCGTTTAGACATTTAAACGGTGAAAGTGAAAGCGAACGAAAACAATGCAAATCAGGGCAAATCAAGCGAAAGCCATAATGACTCGAATCCATCACGTAATCAAAGTAACAAAAAAGCATTGCCTACTTTTTCGGGTCGCTCGAAAATAAGTAAAATGTACTAAGTTAATCAATGCCCGAAGCGTTAAATTTGTTCCGCTGGCTTATCAAAATGCCAGAATCGTCATGTGCACATAAGCCAAAGAGTGAAAGGGAGACTGAAAGAGAGAGAGAGAGAGAGAGAGAGAGAGAGAGAGAGAGAGCACTCTACTCGACAGCCTAATGGCCTCAACCATTTCCGGCCTGGTCCCAGAAAACGTTACCCGCAAATTAGTTTTGGGTGGCAGCGCCGTGCGAACAATTGAAAAAGCCAAAATCGAATCTTTTCAAAGCCGGACGCACATCCTTCAACGGCGTCGACGACGACAGCGACGGCGACAGCGACAGCGACGGCGACTTTAGAATTCATTAAACGGCCGCCTCTTAATGGAAATGGCCGATAACGTTGCTGCCACGTCTCGATAAGCGACGCGACGTCGCACTGTGGGATAAAGCGCTACATTAGCGCTATAATATTGATTAAAATTTTAAAAAGCACTGTCTTATTTTTGATGGAAAGATTGATTTCAAAAGTTATTTTTATTTTTAATCCTGTAAATTACATTGTTAAACAACTATTAATAAATTGATCAGTATATTTTTCAAGACTAGTTGAAAGGTCACTTTTTAAATAATTTACCTAAATGCAATGGGGAAAAAAAATTTTTTTGAAATCATATAAAGTAGAAAGTAAAAACCAGAACAGGCCTTATATTTTGATTAGCTCACAGAGAAAATTTGTCATTATAAGAACTAAAAGATTTAGTGCTTTTTTATCAGAAAATTAAAATAAAACAAGATTAAAGATGCTAAAAGCATTGGTAAACGATAAGATTTGGAGAAAATAACTCATATTTGTGTTCTATTAATTTGAAATAATATGAGCTAATCTATCTGTTTTACCCACTGTGCGTCGCGTTGTTGCCGTAGAAATCCGAATGCATGAAGCGTAATGGCTGGCAGCGCATTGTTTGGTCGTTACCCAGAATCTTGGGCGGGCCAATATCAAAAATGCTCCATAATTCAAAAACAAGAACAAAGCAGGCTGTGTGGCAGCAACAACAGCAACAACAACAAGGTTGCCACCACAATGCGATACGAGTAACTTCAAAGACCGCAAGTAAATTAATGTTAATTTTATGCTAAAATCGACAGCGGCAAAATGTAAGCAAGAAAATACCAATACTAATACCAATCAGCAGCTTTCATAGCAACAGCAACATCATCATCAGCATAAACATCATTAGCAACTTGCAACATCATCATCATCATCATCTGCTTCATTATTCGCTTTGGCATTTGGAGGCATCAACGCTCGATTGGCATTTTGACACGGCACTCTGGACAGCGTCGAGCTTCTGGATTAGCTGCCGAAAACTGAAATTCAAAATTTATGCCGACTGCGGCACATAATTTAAAAATATCAATCAACTCGATAACGCAGATTGTATATGCCACAAGACGTGACAAGGCTGTGAGGCAGGCAAACAAGCCAGCAAACAAACAACTAGAAAGAAGAGTAATCGTTGGCAACCCGAAGATTTGATACCCTGTAGTCTGACATATTCCAAATTCGACTGATTTTTACTGTGAGCATAAGATAATAGAAAATAAATACTCTGTGAGTTTAGTTGAGATATCTCTAAAAATATCAAATATTAACATTATACAGGTTGATGTTTGAATGATTGTTTCTACGATAGTTGTAGGATAATGTCCACAGATTTGAAGAAAATTTCATCAGAATGTAAAGGGGAACACCAAATTCATATGCTATGAAATTGCATGAGATAGCTTGAAAAACACAAAAGTAATTGCCATTTAACTTTAATTTTGGAATGATCGTTTCCGTGACAGCTATATGATATGGTGAGCCAATTCAACTAAAATTTGGTCAAGAAGTATAAAACGATAATAAATTTAAAACCTGCGAATTTGGTTTTTTGAGTAATATAATAAAACTTAGACTATTAAAAGTATTTTTGATACAAAAAAAAATATAACACGAAAATAACGATTATTTTTTTAGTTTTATTTGATTATTTGTTGAGTTTTATTTTTTCCTCAAAAATATTAATTATGTTTGCTCAATAATAATAATTAAGTTGAAATTTATATAATGATTAAGGTCAAGTTTTAGTAAATTACTCAAATCAAATAGATTTGGTAATAATGTTAAAGTACCTTCTTTCAGGGTATCAAAAGGAACCCGAATCCAAGCGAGGTGTACTGAGGCGTTGCCAAGTTGAGTTCGCTTTAGAGCAGAGAGCACCAAAGTGGCAAAGGCAAAGGAAAAAACTTGGTAAACAACAGCGGCAGCAGCAGCAACAGCCAACAAAAGTTGCCGTGGTGGCAGCAGCATCAGCAACAACAGCAAAATCAGCAGTGGCAGCCAACGCAAAAGTCGATGCAGCTCAGCAGAATCCGTATTTATCCTTTATCCTTTGCCTGCAATGCTCCAAAAGCCGCTCACTGGCCATGGCTTGAACTGTAGCTGAAGCTGGCTAGAGAATGTGGCCAAGAGTGAGCTTGGGCCAAAACTAAGCTCAGCTGCTAAGCTCGCAAGTGAAACTTTTTATTCCTTTTTTATACCCTATACTTAAAAAATAAGTAAAAGGGTATATTGTGTTTGTTGGAATGTATGTACCAGGGAGAAGGAGGCATCTCCGACCCAATTAAGTATATATATACTTGATCAGCATCAACAGCCGAGTCGATATAGCTATGTCCGTCTGTCCGTCTGTCCGTTCGTCCGTCTGTCCGTCGGTCCGTCCGTGTAAGCGCCTAGAACTCAGAGACTAAAAGAGATAGAGTAACCAAACTTGGCACACAGATTTCTATAGACCCCACGAAGATCAAGTTTGTTTCAAATTTAAGCCACGCTCCAAAGTGATTAATAAATGAATTATTATAATACAATCACCTAAGAGTAAGCAGTAGTTTTTATTAGGTAGTAATTTCTTTAAAAGTGCTTTTATATATATTGAAATAAGTACCGGGTATTCTATGGTCGGGATCTCGATTAAAGCCTTTCCCACTTGTTTTTTGTATTTTTGTATTTTTTCTGGTGCCAGGGATGCGGCCAAGCAGCCCTCAGGCTGACTGAGCCCTAAGAAGTTTAAATGTATTACACTCGCACTCTCTCACTCACTCTATCTCTCTCTCTCTCTCTCCCTCTCTCTGTCTCACTCTCTCTCTCTCTATAATGCTGAAACTGGTATCGGATATGCAACAAAAAACAATAACACGGAACTAAAACTATAGCTAAAGCAAAGCCAGAGGCGGCTAGCAATAGAAACTGGTAAACAAGTTTTCATCTTTTGTTTTTTTATTTAATTTTTTTTAGACCTTGTACCTAAAAAGCAATGGGTTTATTTACCCTTTATTAAGAAATAGTGCCATCAAAATTTACGTAGCCCATCAAAAAAACTTTACAAAAAAAAATTACATAAATGTTATGCTTTTTTAATATTACGCAATTATAAAATAGAAATATGTCATATTAAAGTCTGCAAATAAATTAAGATTATTATACAAATCTAATTTTTTTTAATAAACAAATTAATTTGTTTAAAATGTCGAGAAAAAATTATAACAATAAAATTTTTTTTTGTATTAAATTGAATCAAAGTTCGCAAGCCGATCCTTAAATTATGAATTTTTATTATATTTTTAATTTTACTTACTTTTTATCACAATAGGATATATTTTTTTTTAATTTCACCTTTATTTTTTTGTTATTTATTTCAGTTCTTATTTAAATACGCTTATTTTAAGATAATTCCAACTTTACAGAGCCACTCACAGTCGTGTTTACTCAACTGTAGTGGTGCCTACTGTTTTTTATTACTCCACAACAACAATAATAATAAGAAAAACAAGAACAAGAACGGTTAGCTGGCTGTCAAAGCGTCTGCTCAAAGGACGCCGACAACGGGGCAACTGCAATGACGAATGCAACCAGCGTAAACAACAAACACAGGACGCACAGGACACACAGGACACACAGGACGCACAGGACACAAACTGTGGCAACAGCTCGAAACATTTCTCAGCCATTTGCCACACTCAACTCGCAGCTTGCAACTCGTTTTTGTTTGTGCCACAAACCATTTGCCCCAGTCCCTGCTTCCCCTCTCCATTCTCCCCCCACTCACAATTTTGCGTTCTGCTCATTGAAGTTCCTCTTTTTATTGTCCTCAAGCAACTTGTCACCGCTCAAGGCATTAAAAAAAATACACAACTAATTGGAGATTGCATTTCGAATACAAACATGTTAAATAGTGTAAACATATTATTTCTCAATTTTCTCTCTCTTCCTTGCTACTATCCCTTACTCTAATTAATTAATTAAATTCCTATTTCTCATTGATTTCCTGGTTACTTCAATCGCAGTTTCATTATCCTTGGCAACTTTGGACATGTTCTTTCATCTGATTTCCCAGAAACATTAATCTACATGTCATTCGCGGTCACAACAACAAAATGGCAACAAAGTTCATTACTTTCTATTTCTCCACGGTCATTATTGCCTGATGCGTGTACCCTGTAACCGGCTGTTTGACTAAATGGGGTAGCTAAGTTATAAGCAAAACATATAAAAATATTATTTCGAGGTTGAAAGACTTCAAAGTTTTTGTTAAATCTCAACTTTTTACTTTTAATCAACTCTTATGTCATAATTAGTATAAAACAACACTTTAAACTTGATTCTGAATGGTTTTATTTTCTTGTAAAAAATCATGGGAAATTGCACAAAAATTTAGACTTGTAAAGTTGCTAAGTCAAAATTCTGGCCAACTTCAAACTGTCATAACTTTGCCAAAACTGAGCCGATTTTCAAGCGGAATATCATTTTGATCATTATTTGGTCTCGAAATTCATTCTGCATTCAAATTTTGTGCATTTAAAAAATTTAATATTTTTCGACCACCATGTCAGGATTCGATTTCGATGGTAAGGGTCCCCCCTTTGATATTTTGAAAATTCAAAATTTTAAATCTCAAGTTTTCACTTTTAATCAACTCCTTATATCATAATTAGTATAAAACAACACTTTAAACTTCATTCTGAGAGGTTTCATTTTCTTGTAAAAAATCATGGGAATTTCAACAAAAATTTTGACTTGTAAAGTTGCTGGATCCAAACTCTGATCCTCTTCAAATATTCATAACTTTATCAAAACTCAACAGATATTTAAGCGGAATGTCACTTGGATTAGGATTTGCTCTCTTAATTTATTTTGTATTCTTATTTAATGAATTCCATAAAAAAAGGTTTTGTCTCGATTTGGTTTTTATTTAAATTCAAAGGGGGAAATATATGTTTCGATTTTTCTGATTTTTCATGACAACTAAATACACAGCATTTATACGTCGAATACTCTCGATTATTTAACTCTTACCAATTTCTGCATGTCATCTTTGTATTCTAAAGAATTCTGATGAAACGTAAAATAAACTTGAATTATTTAAGCACATATTGAATGTTATTAAATTGTCAACAAGCTAAAATAAGCTTTATTTATTTGAACTAGAAGATGATGAAATAAACTAAATTTCATTAGCAAAAATACTACTCAAAATCTTTCACTTTAAATATGAAAAATACAAAATGAAATGAAATGAAAGTTAAGTAGCTAACAAATTGACAGATAGCTTAAAACGCTGTGGAATTATTTGATTAGAAAATATACATTAAATGCTAAATTTTTTCAGACTGGTAAAAAAAATAAAAAGTGAAATTCAAGAGAAAATTTAAATTTATTTTCGGTGCAATCAAGTAGGGCAATTTCATAAGGCTGTTTGGCTGAAAGAGACAAAAGAGAGAGAGAGAGAGAGAGAGAGAGAGAGAGAGAGAGAGAAAAACATTCAATTAATTTTGTATTGTGCGAGTTATTTTGTTATGAAATTTTGTCAATTATGAAAAAAATAATATTTTTGTTTAGCTCAATAGTTATGGCTAATTGAAATGGCTTTAATAAAATAATTGAAAGTGTTAAATATGCAAATTAAAATAAGAATTTCTCCCATTTATCGTTAGCCATCTCGCTCACTCGTACTCTGTAGCTATCTCTCTCTCTCCCTCTCTCTCTCTCTCTCTTTCTCTGTGTACATTATTTGATTTAGAAATTACATGCAGAAATCAAAATGCAGATGCTCAAAGGAATCCAAATGCAATTCGGAAATTTGGTAATTCTTAAAATTTGTCATAGTAAATATTAGCTATACACTCAATCGTATAGATTGTATTATCAACAAATTGTGTATGGTATATTTATTTGTGTGTGTGTGTGTGTGTGTGTGTGTGTGTGTATAACACTTAATTACTTTATTGAGTAGCTGATATTATTGGGAAAGCTATCTATTGAAAGATGCCAATTGGAATTTCTGTGTGTGCAGCTAGCAATGCAACATGGAATAAATGTGCTGCTTGCAACACCTTCAACTTCAACCAGAACTGAAAAAGAAGAAGCATACACCCAAGGGCATAGGCAGATTTGTGCTAGGGGTAGAGAGCAAATCATTTTTTTATCATAGTTAATCACACACCACAAATCTCTAGATATTTACAAATGAATTTTGAAAGAAATCGTTCGAAAATTGCGGAGAAATTTTAAGAAATTATTAAATTTATAGTGTTTAATATAATAAAGCTGCTTTTTTAATTTATAAAAATAATTTATTTAAATGCAATATATTTTAAATGTTATCAAATCTCTACCCAATTTAAACAAAAATTAAAATAATAGAATAAAAAAGCCTATAACACATTCAAAAATTTGTTCTACCAAGTATTTTAATAATTCAAAATTTTCTTGAAATTTGAAATGGAAGTTAAGATTTGGTTCGCCATGAGTGTAGGTGGGGCAATGGTCCCCTCCTCGACCCCCCTGCCTACGCCTTTGATTTGAACAATTCGATCGGTTTGCCAAGTCCTTGTCCCTGTCCTTGTGCCTGTTCCTGTCCCTGTCCTTGTCCAGTTTCAGGTCCAGTCCACGTGCAGCCCATTGAAACGAACAATTTTAAATCGAAAAATCAAAACCCAAAACAAATTCAATGTCCTGTTTGTTTGTTGCCTGTGTCCGAGTCCGTGTCCGTGTCTGTGGCTCTCTTGGTTTTGGCCAGGCTATAAGTTCGCAGTCTGGTGAGTATGAGTCTGTTTTGCTTTTTGGGTTTATTCGAGAAGACGATGGGCAACAACTGCAATATGCGGTTGAAAATGCGCCGGAAGTATTCTCGATTGAAGAGCTACGCAATACTTTTAAATAATAAAAGTAGCATGAGATATAAGAGGATCCTTAAAGGCACTTGGAAATTGCCGGCACGGAAGCTGATTATGAGTTGCAAAGTCGAGACAAGGAAATGAAATTGCACCCACAAATAAAATACGTTATAACATTTTAACTAAGCTGCCAATATCAGCAATGTACATATAACAAATAAATAGATGCATTTCTTAAAGTTGCAGACTGCCACTAAAAAGAATTATTCACTTAAACAAATAACAAAATTAGTTGAAATTGAATAAGATAATATTTTATAAAAGCATTAACAATATATTTGAAATGATACAAACAATGGCCATTAAATAAATTAGAATATTGCATGAGAAACAAAACGATGCGTTGCAATCCACAAATTAATGTATGTATGTATGCGAGTTACATATGATCGACTTGATTTCCATTAGCTTAAAAGCCCCTTTTATCGTTTTAGCAATCATTTATCCATTGAAAGATCGTTCCCTGCTGTCAGCAAAACAGAGAGACATAGAGAAAAGAATAACAACAACAAGAATAACAAGGAAAACAAGGACAACAACCCACAGCCAATTAATGACAGTGAGCAACAGCAATATCTGTCCCATTGCCAAAGGGCAGTCAATGAAAATCAACTAAGCAATTGCCAATTCCTCCGTTATGCTGCACTCACATCTCTCCCACTTTCTTCCACTCTCTCAAACTCAGCACACACTCATATTTGTTTAGAGCAAGTGAAGAGTATGGCAAGTGTTTCTAATTAGTTGCCCATGTCTGTGTGAGTGCAAAAACTAACAGAAAAAAAAAATATGTAAAGCAAAACAAGAACAAAATACAATTACAGAGAGAATGACAAAGCTGCAAAGAGAAATAGAAATGGAATGAGAGAGGGAGAGAGGGAGGAAGGGGAAGAGGAGTAGAAGCAATGAAAACTGCAAACTGATATATGGTATGAGGACCGAGGGGGACTAACGAGTCAGAGACAGAGACAGAGACAAAAACACACAGGTTGGCACAAATGTAATGACATTATTAGCTATCGATATACTCTTACACACAAGCAGACACACACACACACACACACAAACACACACACTCACAGCACAATCACCTTTACACTGAGAAAAAAACTAAAAATTCATTTCAAACGATCTGAAAGCTGACTAAGTTCGACATCATCAGAACTGATTACAAAAATCTCATGTCATCTTAAAACAAGCTTTTCTAAGAATAAAAAACTGTTGCTTTTCTAAAGATATTCCAACCAAACTCATTCAGATTAAATATAGTTTTTGCGATAGTCTTATATATTCTGACTATTATATCATATAGCTGTCATAGGATTACTCACTCAGAATTTTATATATTAGATCGATACTTACCTAATTTAAGAATTTTAGCACATAGAAATCTTTATATTGTTAGACAAAAAAACCGTACATATTCAGGGAACGTAACGATAAAAAAATTATGAATCTTTTTTTTATTTTAATAATAACATAATTCTTTATTAGTAAAAATAGTTTAAGTATTAAAAGTAAAAAAAGAGTATTATATTTATATTTTTATATAAAAATTACGCCATAATACTTTTTATTTTAAAAATCACAAATAAAAGGTTTTATTCCATTTTTAACAAGGTTATGTCCTTTAAAAACATGTGATGAAGTTCGAAATTTTAGAAGCACACCCCTAGGTTCAAAAGATATTTATATAAAATTTTTATTTTTAAAAGTTATTTTTAATGGCTGTTATAAAATTTCAAAAATAATTTATATTTTTTTTTTAATTTAAAAATTTAAATCAAGAGTTATATTATGATTTTTAGATAAATATTAAAGTTTATATATTATTTCATAATTTTAACGAGCATGAGAGTTTAAATGAGTTGCTGGTTCCTGGTATTTTAGGTATTTGGTTTAAAAATGTCGTATTTTTCTGAGTGTACCATATGTACAAATATATTTAGCTGTATCCGTGTATCGTCTATTGCTGAAGACACCGTTAGTATCCGGCGCAAAAAAGATTTGCTAAACATCCGTTAGAAAATTTGCTCGATGTGTGTGGAAAATTTTGTTGTTGTTGTTGTTGTTGTTGCATAGATTGTTGGCAATGCGATTGCAGAAAATCTGAAAATACTCGCACAAGTGCGAATGTGAATATTGATGCTCCCCCCCTTTTCTTTCAACTCCCCTCCCCCTTTTAGTTGCCACAGCCAAAATAGTCGTCGCGTGCTTCGCCCCACGATTGCCACTCGTGTTGAGGCAGTGACACTAAGCGTTACTTCGCCTACTGCTAACTTGCTTACTCCTCTCCTTCTTTCCCACTCTCTTGCTCCTCTCTTCACTCACTTGTTCGCTCGCTCGTTCGCTTGCTCGCTTACTTGCTACTTCCGCTTCCGAATCCGTTTTGTGTGCTGTCGCCGCAGAAATTTAACGAAGTCACACGTTAGTCGCTGCCGTTAACGCTGTCGCTGTTGCTGCCAACGTCGCCGTCGCCGTCGCATCGCTGCTTACTCTCTGAGCAGCATCCCAAAGCAGGCAGTAATTTTATGCTGCTCTCATGCTTTTGCATACGCTCTCTCTGCTGCTCTCTCTGTGATTTTGTGCTCTTAGTTGAATGCTTTGTTTGGCAGCAGCTTCGTTTTTGTGCTTAGCTTTGAAATCGGTTTTGGTATCGTTTTCGTTTTCGGTTGTGGCTTCGACTTCGGCTGAGGCTGCTGCTTTGGCTTTGGCTTTGGCATCGCATTCGTTGACAACGCAGCATCCTTTTTGGATGCGAGTTTCAGTTTCCGAGCGTTCGTCATTGCAGTCGGTCGCATTGGAAGGCAACTGTGTTTCGCAGCGAGTCTTCACTGTTGTTGTAAAGGGTCGTGTTGTGTTTCGTGTTTAGTGTCGCGATTTCGCGCCTCTGTTTGACGGACTTTTTAGTTGCTGCAACTAGCGGCAAGTTGCAAGCTATGACTCACACACACGCATTCACTGTAAGACTGTGTATTTGACTGTCTGTGTGACTGTGTGTGTGACTATGTGTGTATGAGTGTATGTGTGTGCGTATTTGCCGGCATTTCATTGTTGTTGTTGCTGGCGTCGTCTATTGTAGTGACAGCCGTCTTTGGCGGCGACGTCGACGTCGTCGTTGACGTCGCGGTCGTGACATTCTGAATACTTGACATTTTCGCCGCCAAATTGTGCGATTTCTTGAGGCAGCGACTTTGCTGTGGCTTTTTCTGTGCCTGTGACATTGCCATGAAGCCCCCTTAACCCCTTACTCCCTTTAACCCCTGCTTAGCCTCAACAGCTTCAACGTCTTCTTCATCTGCTTCTTCTTCTGCAACGATTGACTGGCAAACAAATTTTGCAATTCAATTTCTATTGTGCATTGGCACTGTGTGTGTGTGTCGACTCTCTGTGTGTGTGTATGTGTGTGTGGGCACATCGTTGCCTGTCAATTCAAAGTAATTCGCATAAAAATTGAAAAATTGCATGCAAATTAAACAAATAGACAAGCCCAGCAACAACAATCGACGCGAATAATACTAGAAAAATATAAAAAAATAACCCCACATAAATATAAATTAAAATTACAGCATTAGAAAAGTACAGATATCTAATATGCATATAAATTTAAAAAAAAATTTTAAAATACAAAAAAATCTAATATACATATAAATAGAAACATTTTAGAAAAAGCACAATAGTAATCTAATATCATAAATCATACCACATTAATAGCGATTACTTTATGAAATATATTTGTTTATTTTTTTTTTTTTACGAATTTTGTATATTTTTTGTTAAAATTGTATATAGTCAAAATAATGAGACATTTTTTTTACATTTTCAATAGTATTTCGATTTTGTTTCTCTGCTTTTATCATAAAAATTTTTAATTTGAATATGGTATCACATACATTTTTGGTTGCTCTAAAAATTTTTTTACATTTGAATGATATATCATAAAAAATAAATAAAAATTGTTTAGAAATGTACAATAAATATTGCATATATAATATAAATAAGAAATATTGAAACAGTACACTAGAAATCGAAACTAAATATACAAATATGAAAACTGATTAGAAAATAATACAAATATAATTTAATATATTGTAGAAATGAACATTAACTGTTGAATAAAAAAGAAATATTAGAAAAGTACATTAGAAATCGAATATAAAATATGCATATAAAAACTGAACTGAAATCAAATGACACTTTTGAGTTGAACTCGCAATCAAAGCAACTGTCATTAGCACGCGCAACTGCAACTTCAACAATAGCAACAACAATAACAACAGCAACAACAACAACAAACAACATGCACTGATAGCAGCACTTGCAAAAACAACAAAAACTAGAGAAAGAGGAAGTGGAAGCCGCCGCATCATCGAATTCAACTGGATTTGGAGGCAACTGTGAGAACATTTGCATAACTTGCAGCAACTTCAACGTGCAACAACAACAACAACAACTATAACAAACATACACAGGTAAAAGCCTTACCAAAGTCGATTTCCGTCGAGTCGTATTTTCCCTTTTCTCTTTCCCCTTCGCTTCCCCTTTCTTTATCCCTTCTTTCCCCTTCCTTTTCCATCTACACTGATAAAAAAAAGGTTCTCAAAAACAGATTTTGAACTTAGAACTAAGAATTTTGGTCTAAAAAATGCGTCGGGAACATAACATTCTTAAAAATTGAAAATTAAGAACTTTTCAAATAAGACCACGTTCTTAATAATAAGAAAAATTCCTTTATTTTCAAGACCACAAATAGAAGTATAAGATTAGATGTTCTTAAATGCTCAAAACAGCAAAAATAATGGAAAGTAATGAATTAATATATTTATTTAATTAATATGTTTTTCCTTGGCAAGATTGGGACTCGAATCCGCGCTTCTTTTCCCTCAACTGAAGCGGCGACTCTAACCACGAAAATATAACATATTAATATTTTCCTAACAGTATAAGATTATATTCTTTTATTGAGAACTTGAATTTCCTAGATAAATATTGTTATTATTGGTAATTTGTTCGTAAAATGGTCTAATTTTAAAAAAACAATATATGTAAGATGAATGTTCTTAATTTTATAGGTTGTTCTTTTTTTCAGTGTATCTTTCTACTTTGTCCCTCGACAGACCTTAGAACTCTTAGCTATCATTTCTATTTTGCTATTTCTCCTTTTGCGCCAGTATCAACTTTACTGCTGCTCCATCATGCCAAACACACACACACACACACGCACACACACACACTCATACACATGCAGCAGAGGCAACTTTTAGTTATGGCTTTCACTTTTCGCATAATGTCAGTTTTATTTGGTTTTGGTTTTCACTGCCTTAGTTAGTATAGAGGTTGTGTTAAGGAGCGGGGGGGTGGGTTGTTAAGGGTGTAAGGCAGCTTCGACACTGCCCCAACATTCGGCACCCTTGTAAGATTTATTGTGCCACATTCACAAAAAAAAAAAAAAAAAAAAGAAATAAAGATGGAAAAAAAGCACCTACTGCACCTCGAATGTTGCCTTGGAACACATCCGCCAGCAGCTTTGTCTTCGTCTTCGTCTCCATCTTCAGCATCCTTCTCCGGCTTTTTCCTCTTCTTCTTCTTCATCTTCTTCGTATTCATCTGCAGCTTGGAGCAGTCCCATAATCTCTACTATTTGCATCGCAGACTTTGCATTGGATTTGGCTATGGCAATGGATTTAGTTATGGTTTTTCTTCCGCTTCTTCTGCTTCCACTTCCACTTCCCCTTCATCATACTCTTCTTCTTATTCTCGTTGCGCTTTTTACCAACTCTCTCGCACACAACTTGTACATTTGTTTCATCTTGCCACACACACACACGCACACACTGAGAGCAAAAACTATGCCACATTTACATTTCACCATCTACCAAATAACAGTTAGCCCACTTTACAGTTACACTCTCTCAGCCAAGGACCCAAAACTTCAGTTAGCCACAAGACAGTCACTTTGTTGATAGCCCCATAAGCTGCAAATGCTGCTAATGAATGGCCATAATCATAATCCGGCCAAAGAGCTGTCATATAATCTTAAAAAAGGTACGAAATGTAAGACTTCGCTCTCTCACACTCTCTCTCTCTCTATCTCTCTCTCTCTCTCTCTCTCTCTCAATCTCTCTCTCTCTCTCTCTGCATCTTTTTATCTCTGACAATATTTGAAATCTGCTTTTTATGATCATCTTTGTCTTGTTGCTAGACTAAAAACTAATTTGAATAAATCTTTGGCTTCAAGTCATAATTCTTCAATAATTTATGTGAATTTCCTTTATATATACAATAATTGTAGTATTTTTCATTTAAATCAAATGTGTAATGCATTTTTACTTCTTGCATTATGTGTTTTAATTTATTATATTATCATAAATCATTTTAAAATTAAAATTATATACCATACAACTTTACATAAGTTTAATGTTAAAAATATTTTTCTTTATCTAATTTCGAGTATTTTATTATTATTCTTATTTTGTATTCTTTCTGTAATTTGAACTTGAAACTTGAATTGTTAAGCTAATGGAAAATATACCATTTAAAGTGGCAAAACATTTCGTCAGATCTTTGATACAATAGTTTCTAATAATCTCTGTATTTTTAAGCTTTCATTTTATTTTTTTGCACAAACTTTATTTATTGAGGCTTAACAATAGATATGAGAAAAAAAAGGCAGAAAACTTTGGGTTCATCTGCATGTACTCACTGTTATTCAAGGTGTTTCATATGCCAATCCATAAAAGCCTTAACCCCTCTTTTACCCTTAACTCGACATTCCTGATGTCTCCCCCTCCCCCTCCACCAAACATCCATTTGCTTATCCGCAAACCAAAAGTGCCATAACGTAAAAACTTTTCGGGTAGCGTACACTTTTTTCGGCACGGTGTATTTTAACTCGTTCGGCACACCTCGAAGAAGCACCTACATACACCTACATGAGGTAGGGAGTAGGGGGGCAGAGTGTGGGGAGTATTGTTAGACGGATATGCGGACACGGACACGGACACGGACACGAACATGGACTACTGAGAGGATTTCACATAAAACGGAAATGGCATTATCCTCGCACATATTGTTGTGCGGATTTTAGTTTTTATTACGGCCGGAACGCGGCTGATGCCCATAAGAAGAAGCAGGAGCAGAAGCCGAAGCAGAAGAAGTAGTAGAAGCAGAAGAAGAAAAGCAAGTCTTGAATCCCATCTCAACCCAACTTGGCTTGAAACGGAGCAGCATAAATACATTTTGTGTCTTGTTTGTGTGATACATCACAAGAAGGTGGAAAGAGGAGGGTAAGAAGACAAGGGTGGAAAAAAAGGGTGGTAGAAGGAGGAGGAGGGGAGGAGGCGCCACCAATGTGGCAACTAGCATTGCTCACCTGGCGGTTGCAATTTATGTGCGTGCCCCTTAAAAATTCACACAGTGAGACAGAGAGAGACAGAGAGAGGAAGAGAGACAGAGAGAGAGAGAGAGAGAAAGAGATAGAAAGAGAGCAAAAGAGGGAGAAAGACAGAAGACGTTGCCAAGGTGAAGACGCAGCCTTCTTCGCTAATAGTTTCGGGCATTGTCTTTTGGCGCCATCTACCGTCGGTTGGGCGCAGGCTTTTTGTTTGGCAAGACAAGATTTATGTTGCCAATGGCTAAAAACAGCAACAAAAACAACAACGACAAGCAGAAGAATAAGCCAAGCAAATGGCCATGGATGCTGTCAGTCCGTCCGTCTGTCCGTCCGTCTGTCCGTCTGTCCAATCATCCGTCTCTTCGTCCGTCTGTCTGTCTTTTCCTTTGGCGCAACCTAAACAAACACTTTAGGTGTGTAAAGTTAGCCTTGTCCATTCCATTCCATTCATTGACTTTGTCTGAGTTTTTATGCCTTTCCCTAGGATATTGTAAAATTTACACAAAACATGGAACAATTTACAAAAAAAAATTATACAAATTTCTAATCTATATATATATATTATTGTTTGTCCTGACTCACTGACTGGATGACTGACTCCCTCACTGACTAATCCTTGTTAAGTCTGAACCGTACAAGCTTGAAATTTTCACTAACGTAGCTACGACGATTTGATGTTCAAAAAACTCTTACATGATTCAAACTTTGTTGAACATATTGGAGTAAAACCATCAGAATCGAATCAGATCAAGAAGTATTTATATTTTTCGCATATAAGGAGACATGCGAGATAGTAATTTAATAAATGTATAATGTTTTTAGTTCAATGATAAAACATTATAGAAATTATTTGCCTGCATACAAAATTGTGAAGTATTTTAAAATATCTTCAGATTTGTATCAGCAAGAGTATCAAATCTTTGGCATGCCGCAAATATATTTTATTCGTTTTCCGTTTGTTTTGGTTTCACATTTTCAGCGCTTCCGAATTGTGGTTAGATTTCGGTTTTAGGTTTAGGTTTTAGGTTAAGCAAAGTTTCCCACTCCAACTGTTTAGGTGTCTGACTGGCCTGGAAGGGGGATTTCTCTTTCTCTTGGTTTGCTCTGGCTATTGTGCTTAATCACAGCACGCACATTTACATATTGGTTACCAAAAACTTGAGCAATCCTTTAAGACGGCCAAAAAACCCTTTTTTGCTCCTTTACTCGTATTTCTTTCACTCGCTGCTTTATCTGACTTGCCATTGTTGTGTGTGTGTGTGTGTGTGTGTGAGGCTTACGCTTAAGTAAACACACACCAAGACACACATAGAAAGAGTCAGAGAGACAGATCAACCTATACTCACTTGTCTCTCTCTCTCTCTCCACTTTCTCTCCTGTAGACACATTTGTGAGTTGGACGTTTCAGCATTGTTTTCACTTCTTCATTTTTTTTGTACCCCTGTCCATCTGTCTGTTTGTCCGACTCACTGACTGACTCACTGACTGACAGGACGGTTTGTGTCCCCCTTTTCCAACTCCTTTTTGCCTGCTGCTTTTCCTACATAAAACATACAGCAAAATCTGAAATTGATGATGGGCAGTGATTGTGAAAGTTGGCAGTCAGTTAAATTGAGTTCTGACTCGGGCAACGCTCTCGGCTCTAGTCCTCTCTCTCTCTCTCTCTCTCTCTCTCTCTCTCTCTCTCTCTCTTTGCCTGCTTCCCTCTCTTTTCCACTCTTGGGGCGTTGTTTCCTTCGGGGCGCGTTAATTGCTTTGTGAATGGTGTCCGCCTCGGCCGGAAAGTTAACATTTAACTTTAGTCTATTTTGGACTTTAATCTATTTATAATTGAGGAATGCATAAAGCATGTTAAATAGGAACTTACACAAATTCTGCTTTGTTATGCGACCTAATCGGACCAGAGCATTGAGTTGCTTGAGTTCCCCCCACCCTTTATCCTTTACCACACCCTTTACCCCTGTGCCTCTTCTTCTACTTTCTTCTCCTTGACTTCAGTTAAGTTTAGGCCACAATTTGGGGTGTAGATTCAAGATGAACTGAGTTGAGCTGATGCCGCCATTGTTTTAAATACGGATTTCAAAACTTGGCATCCTTAAATTTTTTGTTGTTCTTGTTGTTGTTCCTTATTGTTGTACCCACTGCTTAGAAGAATTAAAATGGTATATTGTACTCATTGAAATGTATAGATCGGGAACACTTAGATCTAAGAAACTACACGAGCTAGAGCAATCAAATTTGTTACACATCTATCTATTATCCTAAGTAATCGCAAGAAGTGTGATTAAATATAACAATATTAATGGTTGTTTTAAGTAATTCTAAATGCAAGCGCCTCAAAGTATGCAGTAATTCCTATAATTTATGAAAAATTTATATATTAAATCTAAATATATAAAGCTCTTTGTCCTGACAGTCAGTCAGTGCGCTGAATAAAAATTGTGGAGCCCAAACGGTAGGAAGTGGAAGGTTGAAGTTTTTACACAACTCAGCTAAGACAAGGGGTAACCCAAAGTCGGGTTATTTCGACAATAACATTCATAGTTGTTGTTGTTCTTCATTGTTGTTGTTGCTCTTCATAGTTGTTGTTGTTGTAGTTGGCGGTTGACTGCTGTCGTTGAGGTAAAGGCGACTCACATAATTTGCATAACTAATTTGTGGAAACTTTGGGCATAGGAAGTTGTTGAAAGTTCCTGAAGGAGCTGCAGGAACAGAATCAGAAGCAGGAGCAGGAGCAGGAACAGTTACAGGACCTCTCTACCAGTAGCTGCTGCAGTAGATGGAGCTGCGGTAATTTCTTAACAGCTGCGATTCACAAAAGTGCTTAATTCTTTCAAAATGCACGAGGAAACAGAACAAGAGGACAGAAAACACAGGACACAGGACGCAGGACCATTCGAAAATCTGTCCTAATTGAATACATGAGAGCATAAGTTAGCAGTGTGGTACTTTGATATCAACTTTGATTACTTTATGGCTTTATGGCACTTGAGCGTACAATTTGGCTTAGTTTGTCAGTAATAAGCAGGAAAGAGACAGACAGAGAGTGAGAGTGAGATAGGGAGAGACTTTAGTCCGGCTTTTACCTTGCCTGGGGACTTGCATTTAAGTTCGAGCTGAATTTTGCATCCATTACTATCAATGATGATGCTGCTGATTAATTGTCGTCTTTTTCGACATAACAAGCTCGTTTAATTATGCCAAAAACTAAGATAGACAGTTCTCTATTATACCAATTAGTTTATTAGTTAATTTCATGTATTTGGTGACAGTTTTTGTTGCACTCTGCACTCTGCAAATTGCAAAATTTAATTGTCATCATCGACCTTTTGCTCAATTGTCTGTCTGAAGAAAGTTCCAAGTTTTCCACAAAGTTGCTAATTTAGTTTGTTGTTCTGAATGAATAATTAAATGCCAAGTTTGTGCAAATTATTTATTTAAGTGTCGCACTGTTTGTAGTTTAGTTTGTGTAGCAAACTAAATGTTGTAAAGATATACAAAGTTTTGCCCTTTTCCTATTTTCAATTGAATAAATTATTTAATATTGCGTATTAAAGACAGGTTAATTTATTATAAAATATAACCAGCAAGAAAGAATTTAAAAAGAAAATAAACTACGCTTCTAAACACTATACGGTAGTTCAATCATAAAGTGTATAAATGTCCCAATTTATTGATACATTTTTAATATATAAAAAATAAAATGGCAAAGTTTAAGATTAGAGATATCACTATATTTTCATTAACTTGCAGATACCTTTGACTTTATAGAGCTAAACACATATGATTGATAGCTCAGATAAAAGAGATTTGAGAGCCTTCAAGAGAACATTCATCAATGATATGTGGGTGTAAATGTGATGACAATCGAGACATGCAATTCTGATTGCAAGTGAATAGATACACAAAAAAAAAATGGTAGAAACAAAAAGACAAACGGATGAACAAGCAGCTTAAGAGAAACAGGGGATTGCTGCAAGTAAAGAGAACAAGAAAATAGATTTGTTTTTTGAAACGAGGCCTAAAGCATACAGGTTTTTTTTGTAACGTGTTGCGAATTTGCTAAACATTCAAAAATGTACTCGTATTCTTGCAAGATGTGTGTAGTTTTTTAAAGGTGCAGTAAATAGATAAAACCTAGAATGGTTTTTGAAATATGTACATACTATAAGTATAAGTCATTACTTCACACATATTAATTCTAAATAATTCAGCAAGTCTTTAATTCTTTTAATTTAAAATTTTAATAATAAATGTAATACAAATAATTATTTTTTTAATACCCACAAACTTATTTTATTTATTATCTGGTTTAAAATTTAAAACTTAATTTAATTTGTAATATTTTTTTTTTTTTAACTAGATAAAAAAAGGAAAAAAGGACACTTGATATCAAACGGTTTTATTTAAAGAAATTGTCGTTATATGCAAATAACAGCCAGTAGAAAATTTTCTTTGATTATTCGGATTCATACGGATTCAATAAAGACTCCACTTAGAAAACATCTTGAATCAAAAATGCATTGAAATATGTTCATCAATTAGAGTTTTCCCCTTGCCTGTTCTCATTTGTCATTCTATTCGAACGAAAGAAGTTAATATCATGATAACACTAAAAACGAAACATCTTTAATCTATTTCGGAATTAGTACAAATTGCAACAGCTGCAAGAAAGACAAGGAAAACATGAGAAATCTGAATGGAAATTGATATGGAAGCGAATTGCAGTCGAGAAAGAAAAATGTTTCGATTTTGCGATTTGCAGTTGGCAATTGGCAATAGCCGAAAGCCAATTTGCAACTTTCATGGCTATTGGGCATTGTAAGAAGCAGATTACTCTCTCTATCTCTATCTCTATCTATATCTCTCTTTCTCTATCTTTCTCTCTCTCTATCTCTATGTGTAACTCCATCTCTTTCTGCCAATTAATACGTGTTAAGCGCTTGCTTTACAATTTCCAAAGTCTTGTATACAATGGCAAACCAATTAGCATGGAAATTCAGGTCTAAAGGTCTCATCCAATTGATGGCCATGTTAACGCAATTTACTGCAAGCGCATCAAGAAGAGGAAGAATAACAACAACAACAACATTTAACAATTATAATAGACGTATCCCAAAGTCCAAGCTGGCCCAAATGGCCAAAAATGCTGGCAACATTTTTATGGCCCAAAATGACCTCGTGCTGAAGCAACAAACAAACAAACAAACAAAGAAATAAACAGACACATGGCGTTTTGGGCCAGCATTTTAACAAAGTGTTAAACTGCGAATTTTATCTGCAATTCGGTAACTCCAAGGAATACACTCCACAGTGGCACAGTGGGAAAAGTCGCTGGATTTAATTAAAATAATTATAAATTTGAGTATTTTAAAAATTATTTATTTTTTTGTGTTTTTAATCCATTAAATTTCTAATATTTCAAGGACCTTTCAATCTTATGTTTTGTGTAATTATATTATTGTTTTTTATCGAATGTAAAAAAATGTTTCAGTTCTTAAAACGTATAATTTTGACGCAATTTTACACTACCTACAAAATAAAATAAATATATATTTTATATATTCACTTAATAATTCCAAATAAATTGAATTTTTTAAATTCAAAACCAGGAATTAAAAGTAGTCAAAACCGTAACCTGCATTAACCGATTGAAATTTTTCGAAAAACCGAAAGTCTTCAATCCGAAATAAGCGATTAGTAACCGATATATGTATAATGCTTAGTTTCGGTTCAGTCAAGCATTAAATTCAATTATGTTCTTAAGGTGGTATTATCGTTTTTCAATCGAATTTTGTTATTATATTTGAATATCCATCTTATTAAACAATTTTTTTTTTTAATCAAAGAATTATTTATTCATATTATTTATATTTATATTTAATGTTTTAAAGATATTAATAAATATATGCTTATCTAGCTGTTTTCCCCACTGTGCATAGAAGAAACAGAAACCCTAGGTTGACTAAAAAAAAAGAAGAAGAGGAAAATGATAGAAGAAAGTGTTAATTTGCGAGTGCGCTTACTTGGCATTATGTACGAGGAGGAGGATGAGGAAGAGGAGGAGGATGAGGAAGAGGAGGAGGAGGAAATACTAGAAGAACTGACCTCAGCAATTACTCCAAGCCTTTATTTTAATTACACGGAAACAAGAGCAATGAAAAGTAAAAATGCCGAAAAACGAGCAACAGAGATAGAGGAGCCGAAGGAGGAAGAAGGGGAAGAGGAACAGGGGAGGAGAGTAAAACGGCACAAATGAAGAGAGTGCCAAAATTAGGTTATAATCCCAAGGGCATAGTTTTAATTCCCAATACAAATATCACTACACGGAATGTACAACGTGCATAAATTTCAATGACGTTGCTTCTCTATTCTGGCCAGGCGGATGTTGGCCAAGAGATGCCGGTTGCCAAATGCCAGCAGCTTCTGCTTCTTCTTGCCATTACAATTACACGCACAGTCACACAGAGAGAATGGAGAGACAGAGAGAGAGAGAGGGAGAGAGAGGGAGAGAGAGGGAGAGAGAGGGAGTCGCTTGGGAAGCAGCAGAGACTGATAACAACGCTCATTTAGTTGTACGCTGTTCACTCAGACAGACAGAGAGACAGACAGACAGAGAGACAGACAGATGGACAGACAGTCGGAGTCAGCGAGTCAGTCAATTGAAGATGCTGGCTGGCTGCCTACCACAAGACCAAGAGGCACAAGCACAGACACAGCACGACTACCACATACCCTGCGCCCCTACACTTCATTAAAAAATCCAATAAAAAGCAGAAAGCTCAGTCTACAGTTTGGTTACCTCGGAAGCTTTGATTCCTTGGTTCACTTTGATTCAACAAATTTTTTGAGCGAGCGAGCGAAGCGAGCAGTGGTCGGAGCCCCCTAGTATTTTATTATTTTTGTACTTATTTAAGAATATACATATAAGAGTGGGTAAATTTTCGGCCTCTATCTGATATTTTTTTGAGGTAAGTTTCACCTAACAGACAAATATCCATTAAAAAACCAAGTATGTAAAACTCCTTATTGATTTTAGACCTATGGTTTCTTGGACAAATCTTAGAATTCATCATAGATTACGATTTTGATAACCGCTTGGTGCATTGTTATTAGTCCATAGAAATTAGTTCACTCTAATACATATAGTATACTTAATTGGTCCTACTAAGCCTGCAGTCTGCTGTCTGTTACAGGGTATAATAAAGTCAATGAGAGACGTAGAGAGCGTGTAGGGGAGGGAAGGGGGAAGGAGAACTGCCTGGCTGCTTGCTCATTTAAATAAATAAAGAAATCTGTAGTAACTTCTTGAAATTCCAACACATTCCATATCATTACTGAAGCAACCCACAAAAATGTACTCAATCCTTGAATGCGACATGCTCATGCACCCACACACACACACACACATAGAGATATACGCATACTTAGAGCAGCCATAGCACAACCACAAAGCATCTCAGTGGCTGCTGCCGCCAAAAGCATCAACATCAGCATCAGCATCAGCATCAACGTCAGCAGCAGCAGCGACAGCAGCGACTGCGACTGCGGCAGCGACAGCGACAGCAACCAGACGAAGTCGAGAGTCGTAAAAAATTGTAACGGATGTTGCGGCCATGCATGTGTGCGTGTGTGAGTGAAACAAGTGGAAACGAACAACTGAAACTGAGCGCAAAAGAGCGCGAGAGCAGCAGAAAAAAAAAGAAAGCAAGAAGAGTAAAAGCTTTTTACTCTCTTGTAAATTGAAAGTGCATTGTGTCTGTTGCGTGTGTAAGCAAGAAAGAGAGTGGGAGAGTGAGCAAGTCAGGCAGTAAGAGTAGGAAAGTGGGAGAGTGGGAGAGACGGAGAGCAAAGGAGTATGAGTTGAAAATATGTGTAGAACTCTTTGGGTTTTTGGGCTTGAATGTAATGCGGCATCATTGTCTGATGCTGTTGCAAGTAGAGTTGCTGCTGCTGTTGCGGTTATGGTTGTTCCTTCTTTGCTGGCGGCAACAACGACATTAGCAGCAGTTGCCAATGAGTTGAGTCCATCTGCGTGTCTCTCTGCAGCTCCTCATCTCTTCTCCTTTCCTTTCCTCTACTCCTCGCCTCTTGCAACATTGCACCTTGGGGGCAGCATTGCGTTGTAGCTGCGACTAGGACTATTTTTATTAGAAAGTTTCCAAAGTTAGTTTCGGCGAGTTTAACAAAAACCAGTGTTGTGAAATGCTGCAAGCCTAATGATGCCGCTGTCTCCGTCTCTGTCTGGCAACACAAATTGCACAAGTTATATTGCGAGGCAGCAATGATTGATTGATATGGATGAGTCTCTTTTATAGCGATAGACAGGACCTAAACCCATTCTTCGGAATTCACTTTTCACTCTTTTTTTCTTTTGATTAGATTTGAAAGATTATTTATAAACCAATTTTTGTTGGTTCAATAAGGTATAAACAACAAAGACAATTACATAGCGAATGCATTGATTTTTTTGTAGATATTTTACCAAAAGTTCAAAATCAATTACTCAATGGATAGTTTTTTTAGGCTTGAATATCAAGAAAATTTTAGTGACAATTGTAGAATATACATTTTATTTATTGTAATGAATCATGTCTAATTGGACAAACATTTTAATTTGTATAGTTGCTACACTGAAAAAAAAGACCAAGTTCTAAAATCAAGAACATTCATCTTAAATATTTTGTTCTTAAAATAAGATTATTTTAAGACCAAATTACTAAAACTAAGATTATTAATCTAAAAAATCTTAAAATCTTAATATAAGAATAAAAATCTTAAATTGTTAGGAAAGTATAAATAGGTACTATTTCGTATCAAACAAATGATGGCACCGTGGCGCTCTGGTTAGATCCCCCTCGTAACAAATTAAAATAACATTTATAAAATTACTAAAACAGAATAACATATAAATAAATCAAAATTTAAAAATAAAAAAAAATATAAATATAAAAAATAATTTTCATTTATTTTATTTTTTGATTTTAATTTTAAGAACATTTATTCTTAAAATAAGAACTTGGTCTTATTTAAGATGTTCTTAAAATCAAGATGTGTTCTCTAAATTCAAGAATTTGATGTTCTCGACGCATTTTTTAGACCAAAAACCTTAGTTTTGAGACCAAAATCTTGATTTTCTTCCGGAATGCCAATTTTATCTTCTTTAAACCTCTAATTTAACACTGCATAAATATTGAAAAACATATTTTTTTTGCCTTCACTGTCTATTTTTTCCATGCCTTCGGCTTAATCCATGTTCTCCATAACTTCCCGTTGACACTTCTTCAGATCTTTGAAACGTCATAACTTTGACAAAACTGAACCGATTTTCTTCTGGAATGTCAATTTTATCTTCTTTTGACTTCTAATTTGATATTGCATCAAAATTGAAAAACATAAATTTTTTGCCTTCCCTGTCAATTTTTTCCATGCCTTCGGCTTAATCCATGTTCTCCATAACTTTCCGTTGACACTTCTTCAGACCTTTGAAACGTCATAACTTTGTCAAAACTGAACCGATTTTCTTCCGGAATGTCAATTTTATTTTCTTTTGACCTCTAATTTAACACTGCATAAATATTGAAAAACATAATTTTTTTGCCTTCACTGTCAAATTATTCTATGCCTTCGGCTTAATCCATGTTCTCCATAACTACCCGTTGACACTTCTTCAGATCTTTGAAACGTCATAACTTTGACAAAACTGAACCGATTTTCTTCCGGAATGTCAATTTTATCTTCTTTTGACTTCTAATTTGATATTGCATCAAAATTGAAAAACATAATTTTTTTGCCTTTACTTTCAATTTTTTCCATGCCTTCGGTTAAATCCATGTTCTCCATAACTTCCCGTTGACACTTCTTCAGATCTTTGAAACGTCATAGCTTTGTCAAAACTGAGCCGATTTTCTTCCGGAATGTCAATTTTATCTTCTTTTGACCTCTAATTTAACACTGCATAAATATTGAAAAACATAATTTTTTTGCCTTCGCTGTCAATTTTTTCCATGCCTTCGGCTCAATCCATGTTCTCCATAATTTCCGTTGACACTTCTTCAGATCTTTGAAACGTCATAACTTTGACAAAACTGAACCGATTTTCTTCCGGAATGTCAATTTTATTTTCTTTTGACCTCTAATTTAACACTGCATAAATATTGAAAAACATAATTTTTTTGTCTTCACTGTCAATTTTTTCCATGCCTTCGGCTTAATCCATGTTCTCCATAACTTCCCGTTGACCCTTCTTCAGATCTTTGAAACGTCATAACTTTGACAAAACTGAACCGATTTTCTTCCGGAATGTCAATTTTATCTTCTTTTGACTTCTAATTTAATACTGCATCAAAATTGAAAAACATAATTTTTTTGCCTTTACTTTCAATTTTTTCAATGCCTTCGGCTTAATCCATGTTCTCCATAACTTCCCGTTGACACTTCTTCAGATCTTTGAAACGTCATAACTTTGTCAAAACTGAACCGATTTTCTTCCGGAATGTCAATTTTATCTTCTTTTGACTTCTAATTTGACACTGCATCAAAATTGAAAAACATAATTTTTTTGCCTTTACTTTCAATTTTTTCCATGCCTTCGGCTTAATCCATGTTCTCCATAACTTCCCGTTGACACTTCTTCAGATCTTTGAAACGTCATAACTTTGTCAAAACTGAACCGATTTTCTTCCGGAATGTCAATTTTATCTTCTTTTGACTTCTAATTTAATACTGCATCAAAATTGAAAAACATAATTTTTTTGCCTTTACTTTCAATTTTTTCCATGCCTTCGGCTTAATCCATGTTCTCCATAACTTCCCGTTGACACTTCTTCAGATCTTTGAAACGTCATTACTTTGTCAAAACTGAACCGATTTTCTTCCGGAATGTCAATTTTATCTTCTTTTGACTTCTAATTTAATACTGCATCAAAATTGAAAAACATAATTTTTTTGCCTTCACTGTCAATTTTTTCCATGCCTTCGGCTTAATCCATGTTCTCCATAACTTCCCGTTGACACTTCTTCAGATCTTTGAAACGTCATAACTTTGTCAAAACTGAACCGATTTTCTTCCGGAATGTCAATTTTATCTTCTTTTGACTTCTAATTTAATACTGCATCAAAATTGAAAAACATAATTTTTTTGCCTTTACTTTCAATTTTTTCCATGCCTTCGGCTTAATCCATGTTCTCCATAACTTCCCGTTGACACTTCTTCAGATCTTTGAAACGTCATAACTTTGTCAAAACTGAACAGATTTTCAAGCGGAATGCCATTTTGATCATGGTTTAACCTCTTTAATCATTCTGCGCTCAAATTTTATTAATTTCTTAAAAAAAAAAATATTTTTTGCTAGAATTCAATTTTGATGGTAAGAGTGCCATCGACATCACGATGTCGAATTCTTCACTTAACTTCCATATGAGAGAGTTAAAGATTTGATTATGATTTTTCGTACAATCAAATAAACATATTTGAACTGATAACGATTTATCAATCCATTTAATAGATTCAAGTCTTAGCAGATGTGCTAAACTTTAATTTAATATTCCAACAAAAGAAAGTGAGAGATTTTTTTCAACATTTTTTATTGGTTTACCCAAACATACCGAAGCACTTTACAAAGTAAACAAAAAAAGGAACTGCCTACAAAATGTGATTTCGCCCACTCATCGAAAAAATGTTTAGTGAAGGCAGACAAAGATTTAAATACTGAGCTTAAATTTGCCAATTCTGTTACGTTAAACTGAGCAAGTTTATTTTTAGAACTTAAGTAGGGGTATTCCCCTACTAGAAAGCACCTGTCCATTTGCAATAATTTCCATGCAGCTGACTTTCAAATTATTGGAGCACTTTTAATAATAATAACAGTTATGATGATAATAATAATAATAAGAGCAGTAAGAATATAAAGGCAGCCGTAGGCAATTTTCCATCTAGCCATAAAAATCCGAAATCCAAAAGAAAATCCAACTTACGCCGCTGGCAAATACCTCGATTAGCCGAAACTAACCAATTTCGAGTGCGGTTGATGGGTGGAGACAAGAGAGGGAAGAAGAAGGAGACAGTAGAGAGACAGAGGGACAGAGAGACATTCCTGTATGGAAATAAGCAGCTTCATATGCACATACAGATACCCAACTAACCATTTCATGTGGACGGAGGCGCCACAAAGAAGAAAAATGAAATCAAAAACAATAACTTGTCTCCAGACAGCATTCCACAAGCGCCACGCACGTTTTAGCAACGGCTTTAGTCTCGGCCTTCATCTTCATCTCCATCCTCATCCTCATCTCCGTCTCCATCTTCATCTCCTTCTGCACTATGCTCCTGCTGTCCTGGCTTCGGCTTTGGATACGCTTGACGTCTTCGTCTTCAGCTCCGACTTGTTTTCTCTGCGTTATATTTTGACCCGGTGATTAAAGCATACGAAGGTGTTATATGTTTATGCCAATGAGTGTCACAAAAAGGATTTCAATGATCTTGGATTTGGTCTATAATAAGAGCCGCACTCCTTTAAAAAACCTTTTAATCTTGTCGCAATTCTGAATACCATATTTGTTAGTTTTAGAACTAAAATATTAATTTGAAGACCTTTCGTCCAGTACCAAAAATTCTTGAAAATAAGCATCCTGATTGTAAACTTACTAATAATAATTTTTATTTATTCTTTTTTAGATGTTTTACTTAAAAACTATATTATAAACAAAAGATAATGATATTACAAACCCTTCTTTTGATATCAGTAATTAAACTTTAAATATTAAATCAGTCTTCTTCAGTCGACGAGACAAACTGATTAGAAAAATAGGGAAGGTTTATTATTTTATTTTGATTTTTTCACTACAAAAACTATATACCTTTTACACGGTTTATTTAAATTACTTTCCATAATTTAAAATGAACATTAATAGGGAATTTGTAATTGTAAATATATAAAAAAGTATCCTTCAAAAACTTACTGATTTTTGAAATTGATTTCTTAGCGTATTTTATTTTCTGTAAATAGGCAGCTACCGAGTATTTGACAGTCGAGCACGCTGCACAGCATTTGAGCCACTTGTTGTTGATTTCTTTGTGCTTTCTTTAGAAAAATGTTATTACGTGCCGCTTTCGCTGGCGCTGGCAAGTTATGCAGTGCCCGCCTATGCCCAGACACGCTTCCGCTGCTGCTTCTACCCACCCTACAAACGGTCGCTGGCACACGCCCTTATCCTCCGCCTCATTCCCGCCGCATCCTCCGCCTCATTCTCGGGCTCATTCTGCAGTTCGCTTGCCTCGCTTGATTGTGTTGTTATTCTGCTTTTGTGTCCTTGTCGTCATCGTTTCTTTTTTCTCCTTCCTTCTTCGTCTTATTTTTTTTTTGTGTGTGGCACTACACATTTTTTTCGATACTTCTGCTTAATGTTATCGTCGTGCCCGATGCAGCTCCTGTTGTTCCTGCTGTTGTTGTTGCCTTTGTCGCAACAATTTTATTTGAAGCTGACACTTTTTTTTTTTGCTTTTTTGTTGCTGCTTCATTTTTATACACAATTCCAGTTTTTTATGGTGTCCTGAAGTTTGGGGCAAGTCTGCGTGCAACAGCAGCAGTTGTGGCAGCAACGTCTTGGCTTCGCTCTGGTCTCAATGGCATTAGGGGCTAATATTTGTAGACTTTTTTTCCTCGAGTTGATTGAGTGGCACGCACTGCCACACACATCACACACACACACACACACACACACACACTTAGTGTTGGGGGTGGGGGATGTGGCAAAGTGTCGAGCTGTACGTGCGCATTGCTGAAATGCTTGTGGCCAAATGCTGCCATGTTTTCGGTGGCTCCAATGACGACGTTGTTTTCATTTTCACAGCACTTGCTGTTTTTAGTTTTGCTCGGATTTTTGAATTGATTACGATATCAATTATGTTTGCTTTGGCCATCGATGCTGTTGGCATTGCCGAATCCCAGGACTCGATAGGACTCAACAGGACTCAACAGGACTCAACAGGACTCGCCAGGACAACATGCCATTTGGCACACTTGTTTGCTTTTGTGCGTATAATTTGCAATGCTGCTACACTCGTCAAAATATGACTCAAGTATTTTAAATTCAACCTTTATTAGTGCCAAATTTCCTAAAAAAATGTCACTTTTCTCTACTGAGATTAAGACACATATCAAAAGATTTCTTTTGCTTCTTTCTGTCACTAATTTATGATGGTATTGTTTCTAAAATTAGGAAAAACTTATATTGAAACTAACAAAAATTAATTATAACAAATTAAATTAAATAGTTTTCATTAAAACGCCACATCCCTATATTTATAGAAATGAAAAGCGTAATTTTTTTTTCATATTTCCAAAATAGAAAAAATCTAAAATTAATTTGTATAGTTAGTTTTTTTTAAATTTCGAAAAACATTTTCTCAAGTGATTTTTCTTTTCATAAGGGAATTTTCTTGAAATTAATAAAAATAATTCTGACATTATATTTGTGCAAATATAATAAGTTTTCTTAAATTAACAAAAAAAAAGTATTGTGTTACAAAAAAAAATATTAATAATATTAAAAATATGGCGATTTAAAATCAAAGTCGAGTTTCTTAAATGAGGATAATATTATTTTTCAAAGTGTATGTATGTGCGTATGCTTACTGTATGCTGTATGTGTGTGTGTGTGTGCGTGTGTGTTGTATGTGTGTGGGTAGCACTAATAGAATAGCCGCAGTTCCGAGCTAGATGTCCGGCGGGGTTCCTCGCTCTCAGTTGTTGGCTTTCTCGCTGGCTCCGTTGTTCCGCCTGTTATTTGCGCCTGAAAGTATGCTTTGTCTTACACAGACCAACACACACATGTTGTGGCATGCGTGTTTTTGTGTGTGTGTGTATGTGTGTGTGGGCATTGTGTGTGCGCGTAACTCCGTTGATTTGAATTTGGTCGCCATGCCGCCGTTGCCGTATTGCTGGGGCACGGTTGCTGTTGCTCCTGCTGCCGCTGCTGCTGTTGTTGCTGTTGTTGCTGCCACGCCGGAAACTGCTGTGCTGCGTACACGAGGCAAGCGGAAGGATTCGCGCGGCTGTTGGACGTTTGCAGTCCGCTGCATTCAGCGACAGCGGCAGAGGCGGTGACAGAGACCTGGCACAGTTTCTCATGTGACTAAAGTTGTCAGCAAATAAAGCCAACTTTTGATTTCGACTTGACATCAATTTGATATTAAAACTGCATAATCCTAAATCTTGAAACAAACTTTCGATTTAATAGATTTTGTGCCATGACTTTTACAAACAGCTTAATAAATTTTGAATAAATATTTTTTGTGTATTTAATCGAATTTAATTACTAAAATATTAATTATAGTTATAACATATTAATTAAGCTAACATATATACATTTTAAATATTTAGAAATAAAAAAAAACCTTAAACACTTTAGCTGGTATTCTAAAGAAAATCTACTTAAACTTAGCTTTTAATAAATTTCTTAAGGCATTCTGATAATTTCAACATAACAAACTAGAAATCTTAAATAAAGAAAAAAATTAACTGTTAGTTTAAGGAATTTGTTAATTATAAATTGATATGAGAATATATATTTTTATATACACAAACGCTTGTAGAAATATATTAAAAAAAATATTATGTTAAAATATGTAACAATTTTACTTTTGTTAAAAAAAAAACAGAAAAAATACTTCATCCAATTTTCTAAGAAAAATATAAACAATAATATCAATTATGCCTAGAAAAGCTTTGAATTTAATTCATGTTTTTAGTTATTTTTAAGTAAATTGAATTCATTAAAAACTAATTGAAAATTTATTTTAAGTAGATTTAAAGTTTTGGGAGATCCATTTGATAAAATAACCACTGTGCTGCGGCAGAGGAGCAGATGGAGGATGGAGGTGCTGTGGTGTAGGAGAGTGGTAGAGGATGGAGGAGGTGGAGGTAGGAGGGTGTAGGAGAGTGTAGGAGGATGTTGGAGGGCATAGGGCACGTAGTTTGGGGTCGCGGGCAATTACGAATTCGCAGTCTGGCGATATTAAAGTTGTTGTAGTTGTTGTTGATGCTGCAACCGCAAACCGGCTACACTGCGCTACATACTACTCTCTACTCACTATCCACTGCACTGCACTGCACAATTTCAACTTTATTTTGAGCTATCTGCTGTCTGCAGTTATGCAAATATGAGAAATTGCATTTCACGCAAATGTGCAGGACAATAGAGGCAAAGAAACAAAAGTACATATACTACATCTATATATATATTGAAAGCTCCCGCTGGTTTTCGTTTGGTTTTTTCCCGCATTCCTTCCTTCCTTCCTCCACCCCCCTCTATATCTCTCTCTCTCTCTTTCTCTGTCTATCCGCTATTCGTACATAGGCGAAAAGTTTTCGCATTATTTGAAAATACAGCGTGCAAATTTCACAGCAAATTGTAGAACACTTTCATCGTGTATTTGTGCTCTGAAGTTGCTACAAGCATTTGCCATTTCTGCTTGTATTCACAGTCGTACACTGAAAAAGATCAACTTCTAAAATCAAGACCATTCATTTGACCCCGTACTTAAAAAAAGTACAGGGGTCAATTGGGTTTGTTTTTTTTTACATATTTTTTACTTAAAATAAGACAGTTCTTATACCAAAATACTTATACTAATAATATTAATCTAAATAATGGCAGCTCTTAATATATATATAAGTATAAAACTCTTTGTCCTGGCTCACTGACTGATCATTGCAAATCCCAAGCCTTAAGACCTAAGAGGCGGAAATTTTTACACAACATAGCTGGGACAATTTTATCGTGCAATATAAAAAAAATCTTATATTTAGAAAATATTGATATGTTATATTTTAGAATTTTTTATAAGGTATATTTGATGTATATATATATATTTTTAATAAAGCCAGAAAAAAAATGTATATTAAAATAAAATAAGTGCACAATTATTATATGCAAATTTAAGACCCGCCAGAAGAGCATTTATTCTTAAAGCTGTATTTGTGACCTTGCAAAAATAAGAAATAATTGAAATAAGTTTGAGGCAAGTATTTTCTAACTTTATAGTCTCAACGAAATTTTTAACCAAAATTCTTTGCTCTGCGCCCAAATTTTGATTTTAAAACATTTTTTTATCAGTGTACTCACAGTTGTATTCACACTAGTTTTCGTATGGATATTTGTTAGAGTTTCGTTCATTGTTCGACTATCATCATCATTTTGTAATGTCTCTCGATATCAACTCTTTCTCTCTGACTTTCTCCGAGCACATTCGCACATATTTTTCACAATTTAAAATAAACGAGAAGTAATTTAACTGCTTGCCAGCACATTCTTCAGATTCTCCCACCCCAACTCCTTCTCTTCTCTCTGCTCCCGCTCAACTTAACAAACGGAAAAATGTGAGGCGATAGCCAATTAGCCATTCTACCAGAAGAGCCAATTGGCCAGAAATGCCGATGTCCATGGCAAAAACCAGAAACAGAAATAAAATAAAATTTTCACTCGTTTGGCCAAGAGATTTGTCTGTTGGCTGCCTATTAATTATCATATATACGATAAAGATATATTTCAATTATTATGTAACTGCCAAGAGTTTTTAATCCCATAAATTACGATATGCTGATTTAACTTAATTGATTTGCGGTTTTATATTTTTCCTTTCAGAATCGTACTGTTCGAATTTCTTCTGACAAACAAGTAAGTAAAAAACTCTGTAAGATTAACTTTGTTTTTAAAAAGGTATATAATAGTTTAAGGAATACATTTTCTTTCTTTTTTCGAGTAAAAATTATATACGCAGTTTTAAAGTACTTTGAGTTTCTATAGTGACTAGGAAGAGAACTGAGAAAGTAGACAGTTTTAATATCTTAATATTAAATTGTAGTAAATATTTGATGTCAGTAAATTGTTGTGTTTACTCAATGTAATAATGGAGTAAAAATTATAGACTATTATCTAAAAAAAATTAAATTTAGAGCTTCTTATGCTTCTCTTTTATTTTATCTAAACCTGCTGACATGATCAATATGTATAGCAGCTTAGAGTGTTAGTTATAGATTAGATATTAGACTCAATCAACTAAAAAGCTGGCCACAGCATAGAGACGAACTTAATTTCTAATTACGCGTGCGATTTGTCAGCACATTTTTGTGTCTAAGTCTGAGTGAGAAAGAGAGAGAGAAAGAGGGAAAGGGGAGAGAGGGGGAAGTAGAAGTTTTGGTCTCTTGTTGAGTGGCGGAAGTGGAAATCTTTTTTTTTTGTGGCTCATCAAATAGTCCGAGCATGCCTCATTTCCAATTAACAATAAATCCGTTGCAGTCTCAAGTGCTGCCGACGTTGAACAACTAAGCGAATGAGTAATTTAATTTTGTTGCAGCTCTTGTCCTTTGCTTTTGTCGCAGACATGGCACAGACAAGAAAATGCAAGAGAGCTGAGTTCGAGAAGTAAAAGAGACCGATAGAGAGCGATAGAGAAAAAGTGTGCACATTTTACGCAATTAAAATAGTTGCCAGCGATTTCTTTTTATACCCGTTACTTAAATATGAGTATAAGGGTAGTTATATGTTTTTGATTTCTTTTAGAATAATCTATTATCCCAGTAAATTTCATTAAAATCAGATAAATATAACGATTTTTATGGCTGTTTTAAGTTGAGTAAAGCAAGCGCCTAAAAGTGTGCAGTAATTTTTATGCGTTTAATCTTAAATCAGACAAAATTAATATACAGTTAGTCAAGAAAGTGTTTTTACAAAATAAATAAGAAATTGTGAAATTGTTTTTATTTTAAATCGTTAAATTCATAAAAACTCATTTTTAAATTTTTTATTTTTTAATTTAGACAAGTATTATAAAATAAAAAATAAAATCAAAATCCATAAAAAATATTTCTTTTTTCCAAGACAAATTGTGTGAACTTTTGTTATATTCGAAACGTTTTCTTGGCAGACTTTTAGAATATTTAAATTGTGTAAAGGGTATCACATAGTCGTGCACTCTCGACTCGTTACTTGCTGCTTTTTTTGTGCCCCGTTTTGCTGCAGCTGAAAGGCATTTAAGTGTGTCTGTTGCAGAGCAGCGTTTTCATGTCTTTTGGGTCGGATGCGGATGCGGATGCGGATGTGGAAGGGGATGCGAATTCGGAAGGTGCTGGGGGTGAGGATGGGGTTGTGGAGATGGCGGCCTTGTCGACAACGTCTACTACTTTGGCTTGTCGTCTTGGCAGCCCTTTTACTTTTCATTTGCAGGTAACTTTAGTTATAATTAAAAAATAGCAAAGCGCATTAGGCAATAACAAAAACAAAAAATAACCCCGTCACAGGGGCGCAAGTGGGCGTGGCAAGTACGAGTGCGAGTTGTACAAAGAAGTAGCCACATAAAATGCTTTGGCTAATAGCCATTTTTACTTACTCGAGAGGACGCTGGACCTGAACCACCTGAATGGGCGAGAAGGCCAAAAAGCCAAGTAAGTGTTTGTGTCCATGTCTTGTCCACTTCTGTGGCAGCAGGAGATAGAAGAGAGAGCGAGAGAGAGGAGAATGAGGATGAAGAGGATAAAGAAAGGTGGAGGATGTGCGTGCAATTAAATGCGCCGTTACATTAACTTTTACAGAGTGTCTGCCACAATGTCTATATATACTTACTTGTGTGCATGTGTATTCTGTTCTGTTGATTGTTGACTTGATTTGTTTTGCTGCCTTTGACGCCACTGTGTGCCCCTTGCCACCTTGCCACCCTACCACCTTGTGCCCAGCCGACCCCACTCAAAACAAATTGCCGCACCGGTAGAACAAGTGGGAGGAGTGAGAAGAAGAACTGCCACAGAAGTTGAGTAGAAAAGAAAAAAGACAAGAAAGTAAGCTGTAGGAGAATGCACGACTCTAAGTTACCCGTTAATCCATTTGAACCTGTATAAATTCATTGAATCATTAAAAATACTGCATACTTTAAGGCGCTCAGAAAACTAAAAACAGCCATAACTATCAATGTATTGATCCAAATCAGATGAAATTAAATAGGATTAAAAAAGGTGAGATACTAATGCAGTTCTTCTCTATTTGAGAAGGCAGTGAAGCGCTTGTAAAATGAAGAGTAAACTTTAAATTCTGTTGGAACACTGTTGCCAACTTTTTAGAGAAAAAAAAGCTGTTACTAATGGGAAAACAAAACAAAATTGCAGAAATTCCGAAGAAAAATTTATTATAACGTAAAAAAAGATTTGATATTTATTTGTAAAATGTGAAATACATTTCTACCAATCGAAACTTGGAAATAGCCAAAACTAGCTGCAAAATAGCTAAATTGGCAACAGTGTTCCTGTTTCCTACATGACAAGAAATGCAATATACCCTTTTCATTGACAAGTAAAGGGTATAAAATGAAGAACAACAGGCAAACAGCAAATTGTTTTGCTTAGTTTTTGTTTTCGTGCGCCAAGTTGTTCATTTTAAGAAGGTTCCATTGCTGTTTCGGCCAACTTTGGCCAATAAATGACTGAAGCTTGGACCAGGCCAAGCTCTTACTTTCCACCCCCCTCCCCCGCTCCCTTCCAACTCTCCACCTTTACTTTGGCTCTCCAATTCCCTGCTAGACGCGGCCACGTAAACAAATGTTAACTTTCTCGTTTGCTTCGTTTCATTCGGTGTGTTTGTGTTTTTGGTGAAATTTTTTGATTTAGTGACTTTAATTTACGCTCTTCTCAGGTGCACCAACTGTTGCCCCCACCCCCTCCTAAAACTCGGCCCAAAGCAGCTGTGACCCCAATCCCCTAGTTCTCTTGCCCCTTCCCCATCATCTACCAATTTTCCGCTCCTTCCTCTATAAACGCACACACTTCAGTCGATAGGAAGCGTCAGCTTCAGCTTCAATTCGTTTTTCGTTTTCATTTTTAGTGGTGCGGAAAATTGATTTATTACTTGGAAAATAAAATGTGCTACGTGTCGCACACACACACACAAACACAGTGCCTCATAGGCACATGCCACAAGAAAAAAAAAAAGAAGAACTTATATATATATATATAAATATGTATTGCGTGGGCGGAAGGTAGAAGCGAATTACGCGCATACATAAACGGCGACAGGCAGTCACAGGTCGTTTCTCTGTCTCCATCTCTGTCTCTATCTCTGTCTGTCTTCATGTCTGTCTGTCTGTCCGTCTGTCTGCCCTTAGCCCGCGTCTTGCTGTCAGTTTGTCTGTCAAATCACAAAGGCGACGCTGTCGCAGTTACAGATAAGCGCCGAGGGATGCTACAGACATTTACACAGATTCCCTAACATATATACACTGAGAAAATAAAAGCCTAAGTCTCACTATATTTCAATTTTAATTATCTGTTGAACAGTGGTAACCACTTGAGATATATTTGATTGAATATGACAACAAAAACTGTTTTAGAGTTCTTAAATTAATTTGGCAAATATTTTACTTTATCAATATTTACATCTAAGATTTTAAGTTAAATAAAATAAAATTAACAACTTCAATTTGGGTACAATTGAATTAGATTTTATTAGATTTTTAAAATAAATGTCAAGCTCTAACTGATTAAGAACTATAAATTAAATTTTTAATATATTTGATTGAAATTCTGCAGACAATTTTTAAAATAAGAATTTATTTGAGATTTGAATAATTCGTAAAATATATATGATTTAGCCATAGTAAATGAAACAGTTTTATATATAACATATAACTTAATTAAAAGTTATTTTCATTTATATTTTTCAGTATTATAGTTTAATCAAAGTGTTATTTACTTGACTTCAATATGAATTATGTAGTTTGAAAGTTAATAGATTGTATTCTTTTTTAACAGTGTACATACATAAGGTGTATGTGTATTTTTTTGATAGATCAATCAATCAATTCACATTTCTCTGTCTCTGTTTCTGTTTTTTTTTTTTTGTTTGTCGTTTCGTTGTGTTTTTATTATTTTTTTTATAATCTTAATTTGTCTTTCACTCGCGCGACTGGCGACGACTGAACCGCGATTGCCATTCATTTTGTTTTGTCGTTTTCGTTTCGTTTTCATTTTCATCCTCAATCTCAATCTTTTTCTCAATCTCAGGCTCCTTGTTGTTGTGATTTCTCTTGAACGCTACGAAGCGAGTCGATTGGAATTTGTCATTCAGCTGGTGCAGCATCTTCAGCTGTGACAAATTGTTGCCTACTTTTCGGCGTTATACTAAGGGAATTTCCCCTTGTTGTATTTGTATTTGTCTTTCGATATTTGTCCAGCTTCAACAGCAAATCCCATTTTTGACACATGTATACACTTTTTATTCTAATTAATTAATGTAACTCGTATGATTTTCACAATTTTCACATAAGATCGCATTAGTTTTCCCCCAGCGTCAAAACAAAGCCAGAAAATGTCGAGTGAAAAAGTCCACACAAAATCCTATTGTAAAGTGTAAACAAAGCCACCGCAACAGAAATGTACCACCGACGGTTGGCATTCTGACAGAGTATAGCACCTCCACCTCCCCCTTTACCCACACCCCTACCACCTCCTCCCATGCCCACCTTTCCCACCCCCTCACCTTCACCCAACTCCCACATTCGCTAGGCCGTATTATTGTTATTGGAAATGGCGTTGACTTTGGTTTGTTTTTGCGTTATAATATATTTGATTTGTTGCTGGAATTTGCTGTTTTTGTATACGCCTTTATACACTGCACTTTATAGGGTTTGTTTGACATTTTATACAGTTTGTGTATGACCTTTTTTACATATGATTTAATTAGTTTTTGAATATCCTAGGCTTTTAAACCTTAAAAAATTATTTATTAAAAGGACACTTAATAAAACTTTATGAAAGTTCGTAGTAATAATATAAGCCCTATAAAACTTTGCAGAGAAAAATTAAAAACAGTAAGGGTATTGTAATTTCTTAATGTCGAAAGTAGCTCTATATTCTTGTTGTTCTCAATTTATTTGTATTTTTTTGGTACTTTGTCCAGGCCTATTTATTTGGCTTGACTTTTTGTCGGTTATGCTTCGATCAGAGTGACTGCCACGCCCACACACATATGTGTGTTGGGATGTTATTATAATTGGCAACGCGGCTTGCGACTGTTCTTTTTTGTTGTTGTTGTTGTTGTTGTTTGTGTGTGTTTCCTTTTGTTGTTGCTATTAGTGTGATTTGAATGTATTTGAGCTGTGTTTTGCCAATAGCCAAACATGTTTTTTGGCTTTGGCTTTATGTTTTGGAATTTTTGTAATTATTTCTCGCACAAAATGTGGTTTTAGCAGTTTAATTGCTTTTGGCAAGTGTATGTCTGTAGTTATTTTGGCAAATTTTCACAACATCAGCATCGATTTATATGCAGGAGGGTCCCTCCTTTAACTTCCACTCTCTCTCTCTCTCTCTCTCTCTCTCCTGACATGTGTAGCAGCTGCTGCTGGTTGGCAACACACACTAATTGTTGCTGCTGCTGTTGTTTGTGGCACAGCAATAAAACCTGAGCTATGTGCACCGCTTTTCCTGTTACATATCACAGCGAGAGAGGCAGCGCACTATGGATACTTGCGGGAAATTAGTCTGAAAAAAATCGGTCTGAAATTTGAAATATATATGTTATATACTATAGTATATATTCTTAACACTTTACAAAAATTTAAACAACCAAATAATATTAGGCGTGGCATGAGAAAGGGCATAAAATAATCCGCGTATTTTTTTCGATTTCGATAATCAGCCTAAACGGGAAAATTAATTAGTTCATAGGAAAAAAAATTATTTTAAATGTCTTTTTTTCATGATAGCTTAAAAAATTGGCCAGTTAAAAGAAACAAATAGTTTAATTACCAAACCACATCTGGATTGAAGAATATACTGATCAAAAGTTGCCTCTTTCTTTTTTGAAAATTACTCCAACTTTGAAAAGCTCCACACGCCACAAAAATTGGATTAAAATTATAAGATTTTTACTACTAAAACCAATTCTTGATCGAACCACATCTAAAATTGATTTTTGCCACTTACTATTGCCAAATGAGCCATAGTACAGTGGCAGCGGCAGAGGCAGAGGCAGAGGCTGAAGAGCGCGCGTTATACGCGGCGTATGCGTGACATTAATTTAATTGCAATTTCACATCTCGTGTGTGTTAGTGTATGTGTGCGTGTGTGCTTGTGCGTGTGTGTGGCAAAGTTATAAAAACCAGATTTACAAAATGTTAACTTTGATTTCATTTCTTATTTACGAGTGTGAGTGTGAGTGTGAGTGTGAGTGTGAGTACGAGTACTTGTGGGTTACACTTGTTTAGCTGCCAGCTTTTGCTATTAGCAGCTGTTGTTGCCTTTAAGTCTTCCTCATTCCTCACTCTCCCTATCTCTTTCTGCGTTTCTCTGTCTCGGATTACGTGTGCGCTTTGATGGCTGCTTGCCTTCTGTCAGCAAATGCCACATCCACATCCACATTCACATTCACATCCTGCGGCTGACGTTTCACTTTAATGAGTTAATTATAACCGAAAGGCGTCGATTATGCTCAGTTATGCGAACACGAACTGTTGCCATTGCCATCATCATCAGCATCTCCTTCTTCCCCATCATCATCATCATCATATCGCGTGATTCACTCAACCAGAATGGATATAACTCCAATATGACTGTATAGTGTACACACCGAAAAATAAAAACACAATTTACAAATAAATACAGACTTATTGGTTTTCATCACTTTATAACATTTAAATGCAAAGCGTTTCGAAATGTATGCAATATGTGATATAAATAAAATTATTTTTAATTTTTTTTATAAACATTATTTCTCATAATAGTATTTCTTTCACTTTGATTTTATTAGTTTCATTTCGAGCCCTGGAACTTTTCCCAGTCATATTTAATTTCACAATACAACTTTAAATAATACATACTTTAATGTCAAAATAATAGAAGGAAATTGTATTAACATTTAATATTTTTGGCCTTGTAGTCTTAGGCTCAAATTTCATATAACTTATTTTATTTATTGTTAATTAAAAATAGCGTTTTCCAAAAGTAATATAAAGTAACATACATAGGTAATAAAATAATTTCCCTATCAGCTGTAATTAACTTAGATTTAGAATTAAATTTATTTGAAATTATATTCCCAAATTCAAATGAATTCTAAGCTCTTCTTTGTCGACTGCTCAGTAAAATAATAAATTAATAAATAAGACAATTCAAAAGAAATTTACTTAAAATAAATATCTAAAACATTGATAATTACTTTTTATTACTTTATACAAATTAAATTCTGTTAGATTTCAGGAAGCTTGTGTAAAGTAAAACAAGCAATGGTTTTTAGGCTTACATTTATTATACGCGTGTGCGTCTTATTCAAAGCGACGATCGCGAGAGAGAGAGTTCAAGTGTATACATAAAAGAATAAGAACAATGCAGAAGAGGTAAACTTAAGTGTGACCAGATTTCAAGATATAATGGTTGCCACCAAATAATACATATTTCAATACTCCTTCTCAACAATTATATACTTCATTACGTACTAAAAACAATTCATTTCTGTTATACATTTAACATGTTTGATTTTCTGCAAGTTCTTAATTAATACATCGGAAGTCATATCATTAGTACAAATATATTGAATATCAATTTCATTTTTAGAATAAAGTTCTCTTACGTGATGATACTTTATATCAATGTGTTTGCTGCGATTATGCAAAGTTGGATTCTTAGCTATACATTGTGCACTTTGATTATCGCAGTATAATATGACTGTCTTAATTTTATCAAAACCCATTTCATGTAACAATTTCTTCAGGTATGTTGCTTCCTTCGCTGCAGTAGATAAGGCAATATACTCAGCTTCTGTGCTGCTTAAGGCCACCAGACTTTGTTTTTTTTGGACTCCCACGAAATAGCTCCGCCTGCTTCAAGAAACACGTAACCACTGTACGATTTCCGGTCTGTAGAATCGTTTGCCCAGTCTGCGTCGACGTAACAGTGCAGCGGCTTTCCATTATCCTGGTAGTGAATCTTCAGATCAGCTGTGCCTTTCAAGTATCGCAGCACGCGCTTTGCTGCAACTTCATGCTCCTTGTGTGGATTGGCGTTTCGCTGCGCCAGCTTACCAACAGAGTGTAGTATATCTGGCCTAGTGGTTATTGCCAATACATCAAAGAGCCTATTAATGACTGGTAACTCTTTTCATTAACAGTCTCGCAATTGGGGTCATCACACTTGACTTGATGATTGGCCTCCAGAGGTGTAGCTACAGGCTTACACGTTGACATGCCCCAAGCATGTAGCATCTGCTCGACGTACTGTTTGTGACCAATGCTTATGTTGCCCGTCTCGCCTTCACGATCAACTTCTATGCCCAAGAAATGATTGAGCTGGCCTCCATCGACTACGTCAAATTCGTTTGCAATTGACGCCTTGATGTCCAGTAGGTCTTCTTTGGTTGAGCTAGCAATTAAAAGATCGTCGACATATATAGCAATTATATTAAAGTTACCTTGCCCATTGCGCGTATAAACACAGGGCTCGCTGACACATGGAACAAATCCCAGTTTTGTCAGGACTGAATCAAGTTTAACGTTCCACTCTCTACCGCTCTGCTTTAGCCCATATAGAGATTTCTTCAGCTTCAAAACTTTATTTGGGTATTCGTCACTCACGAATCCATCTGGCTGCTTCATATATACATCCTCCGAGAGCTCACTATTTAGGTAAGCAGATGACACGTCCATTTGATGCAGAAACAATTTATTCTTCACAGCCAGTGCCATGATCATTCTTACGGACGAGTATCTCACAACTGGAGAAAATGTTTCAAAATAGTCGACACCATAAAGTTGTGCGCACCCCTTAGCCACCAATCTGGATTTGAAGCGCTCCACATAACCGCCTTTGTCAACCTTTATGCCAAATACCCATTTGCAGCCTATAGGTTTCTTGCCCTCTGGCAAGTCAACAAGCTCCCATGTTTTATTGGCTTCAAGTGCGTCGATCTCCTTCTGGATTGAGGCTGACCACTCCTGTTTCATCTTGGACTTGTTAACATCATTTATAGTTGCTGGGATTACGACGTCCTCTGCCTTCAACAAGTTCAGCATGTTGAATTTCTTACGGGGTCGACCAGGCTTGCCGGTTTTAATCATCTTTGGGCGTCCTCGACCACGAGCTTCACTTGGTGTAGATGGCTCTGCTTCATCGCTCACAGCACTCTCATAGTGCTCGGTATCGGTACCTTCAGTGATGCAATCTTCTTCGTTGACCTCAGCTTCTGACTCTTGCTGAACATCCTCTTCTTCGACGTCCTCGTGACCCTCATCGACTGTCTGCTGCGGACGAACTGACTCACTTTCATCAATTAGGAACATATCCTTTACGTCGCTTGCGCAGCCACCATAATCATTCTCCAGAAAAACGACATCTCTGCTTTCGATCACTTTCTTTGACTCTGGACAGTATAGTCGATATGCCTTTGCTGTCATCGAATAACCAATCATAACGTACTCGGTACCCTTTGCTCTAAATTTCATTTTGTGCGCTTTATTTAGAGCAATTGCCTTAGAGCCAAAAATGCGTAAATGTGACACAATTGGTTTTTTGCCAGTCCAAACTTCATACGGCGTTTTGCAGTTTAATGCCTTTGTCTCTGACCGATTCCGTAAGTACGCTGCCGTGCGTACTGCCTCACCCCAAAGTGATTCGTTAGTTCCAGAGTGCACGAGCATACTTCTGGCCATTTCTACCAGTGTGCGGTTTGCACGTTCAGCAACGCCGTTTTGTTGCGGGGTGTAAGGTACTGTCAGTTGTCTTTTTATACCGTTCTCTGACATAAAATTCTCAAAATCGCGACTCACATATTCGCGGCCATTGTCGCTTCGAACTGCTTTTATCTTTTTTCCGCATTGCCTCTCCGCGAACACAACAAAATCTTTGAACGCATTCAATATTTGGTCCCGTGTTTTTAAAAAATACACAAATGTATATCGCGAATAGTCATCAATAAATGTAGCGAAGTAACGCGCTCCTCCAGCTGATTGTTTATTCATTGGTCCACAAATGTCTGTATGTATTAAACTCAATACTTCATTCTCACGATTCTCCGCGGCTTTTGGGAATGGCTTAACACTCAGTTTACTTTTCGCACAAGTTTCACAAATATCGCCTTTCAAGTCAATACTTTTATTGATCGATTTTAGCCCATACACGATATTTTCATTTGCCATTTTTCTTAAACTTGCCATGTTTAAGTGGCCAAAACGATAATGCCACTTCCACAAATCACCGCTCTGTGCGTTTGAGAACATACAACGGTTCATGCTCGCGTTAACAATAAACAGATCACTACGTTTCTTTGCCTGCAGTATTTTATTATCTTGGCCGTTCTTTATTACAGCACATTCTTTGTCAAATATCACTTTGAAACCTTTTTCAACAGCTTTTGATATTGACACAAAGTTAGCTTGCAGCTCTTTAACATACAACACATTCTTTAGTTCAATGCAATAATTTCCCGAATTAAAGCACACTGTGCCAATACCGTCGGCAAATATGAAGTTCTCTCCAGCAAGCAATATTTTCTCTTTGTGCTCTTTAAAATCCACAAACCATGACCTTACACAACACATGTGAGCAGTGGCACCACTGTCTAGACACCACATTGATTTTGTCATATTGTCATTTTTCGGCACATTCGCGAGAATAGCAAACGATTGTTTCTTTTCAGCACTTTTATCCTTGCCTTCTTCATTCTTTTCCTTCTCTTTACACTGCGCAATAAAATGACCTTCGCGGCCACATCTATAACACTTTTTTGAATTTTTCTTTTCTTGCAAATTCTTTTTGCCCGTGTTCTTCGTGCGCGACACAAAAACTTGCTGTACACTGTTGCCCGTTGCATCGTTGCTCACTTTTTGTCTCTCTCCTTCCTCAATAATTTTGATCTTCAGATCAGACAAGGACGGCAACTCTTCCCTAGTTTCTATGGCTACAACAAAACCTTCAAACGATTTGCTGAGCCCCGACAGCAACAAAATTGAGAGAATGTCTTCAGAAATTTCCATGTCAATTTCTTTCAGCTTATCGACCAAATCCGAAAACTGATTCACGTATTCTTTCACTCCCGATTCTTCAGATAAGCTTAAGCGAAGTAATCTTTTGAACAACGATATTTTTCTTGCAGGTCCACGCGGTTGGTACACAGCTGCGAGCTTCTCCCAAGCTGCTTTTGCTGTTACACTGTTTTTTATAAAGTTGATTTGTGACGCCTTTACACCCAGCAATATACTTGCTAATGCCTTTTCGTCACGTTTATCAAACTCAGCTTTCTGCTTCTCAGTGTCACCTTCGTTTTTAATGAGTCTGCCGCATACCACTGACCACAAATCGTTCTGCACCAAGACGCTTTTCATTTGCACCGACCACACCGCATAGTTTTCACCATCCAACTTATCGATGGCATATTGCCCGTGTCCATTCATGATTGTTATTTTAAATTAATATTACTTTTCACACACAAGGCCCTGGGCCCATAACCTGTTAGATTTCAGGAAGCTTGTGTAAAGTAAAACAAGCAATGGTTTTTAGGCTTACATTTATTATACGCGTGTGCGTCTTATTCAAAGCGACGATCGCGAGAGAGAGAGTTCAAGTGTATACATAAAAGAATAAGAACAATGCAGAAGAGGTAAACTTAAGTGTGACCAGATTTCAAGATATAATGGTTGCCACCAAATAATACATATTTCAATAAATTCTTAATTTAACTCAGTCTTCTTTAATATTCTATCATAATATTGAAGTCAATTATTTTAAATATTTTATGAAGAGTTCTGAAATGATTTGAGATTTTGAATATACAATTATTTAATGCTAACAATTCTTATTCAGAAACATTTAATTCTTTTAATTAAACTTTTTGATCTCTATTATAAATTTAAATTTTTTACGCTAAATTAAAGAGCGAAATAATATAATCAATGTGTAAATCCAAGCATTTTCGCCCGGTGTAATTATGGCTGTGTGTTTATGTGTTTGTGTCTTTGCAACAGCGTCAACAAGACGTCGCAGCATCGTCATCGATGTCGACTTTAGCTGCCACACTTATTCGGTATCTTTTGTGGGGCATATTATGATAATAGCTTGTTTGTTTGTACGAGTACTCGTATATATACTCGCATATACTCAAATATACTCACAATTGTCTGCCCTCTGCGACAGGTGTGTGTCATGTGCTTAAAGTTCTTAGAGGCTTCACTGTACAGTGTACAAATGATGCCGTTTATGGAGTGCTTCAAGTGTGCGGTTACTTTAGAGTAACCACTTATTTTTTGTGGCTGTTTGTTTTCGATTATGTTGTAACTCGACACGACGCGACTCGACTCGGCACTTTTTAATTGGCAATTCGATTACTTTCGGTCGTACGTGTCGTATGCGTAATGTGCGGGCTTATTGTGGCTCGTCGATTAGGATTAAAGGGCGATTGGTAAGGATGAATTCCCACTCGAACTGTGTGTGTATATGTTTTATATATAAGATATGCAATGTCACTTGCGTTTGTGGCATGATTAATTGATGCTCATCAATGCGATTAAACTCCATTAAGCGGCAACACTCGCGCTTCTCACTTCTCACTTCTCTACTTCTCACTTCCCGCCAGCTGTCCAAAACTTTTCCCACAGATCCCAGCGACGAGCAGACGACAAAGCTAACGTTGATGCCACAGCCACAGCCACAGCAACAGGAACAGCAGCAGAAGCGTCCGTTGGAGATGTTGATGCCACAATCGATGCACAATGGAAATAAACGCTAAATTAGCTTCTTTAAATTAATATTTGCGTAGGTAGCAAAAGTAAAGACCGCCAGTCCGTCTTTTTCTTCTCAAAATAAAAGTCAAGATACTATTTTTATTTGCCCCTACTCACTTTGCTCGCCAACAGCCGGAAAACTTCGCTCGCTCCTTTGTCGCGACGATTTTATATAACTTTTGACTCTCTTTTTCTTTTTATACCACCACCAAATTCACTTTTCTTAGTGATAATCAGAAAATTGTTTCGTTCTAGTTTAAATGACTTTCAATCCGGCTGCTCCTATGGCATATATGCAATTTATTTGAACCAAATTTGGCCATCAAATATACTAGTCCCAAGTATATAATCTGTGAGTTTGATTGAGATTTATAAGATTTTCATATGAAACAATTTGACAAAATTTCAGACTTCTTGTTCGTACAGTTTAGGCTGCCCAAAGATCAGTCAGTAAAATTATTCAAATATATAAGAAAAAAATTTAAATTTAAATTTTGAAATTGAAAATAAATATAAGAAAATCTATCGGTTTTTCCCATAGTTCGATGTTACGATACTCCTTTCCCTCGCTGCCTTCCTTGAACGTAAATTGTGCAAATTTTAATTAATTTTGTATAATCCTTTTGTAATATTCACAAATGAATACAAATTGATATTAATTCTCAAGCGCCAGGCATTGACGGAAATCCGCTTCTGCTTCTTCTTGCTACAAGGCGAAAGGTAAAGAGGGGGAGAGAGAGAGAGAGAAAAGGAGAGAGAGAAGGAGTGTCAGTAAGTGAAAAGGATTTGTTTCCACTGCGAGTCCCCAAAAATACTTTGCAGCCATTACCAAGTAAAACTCCATTAATGATGCACATGAATTATGCAAATAACTTGTGAGTATTCACCTATATGCTTTGAGTATTCATAATTATAATTATTATTACCTGTGCTGCTTTTGCATTTAAAATGCACATATAAATAAAAACAAAAAATGGAGAACAGCGGAAGATAGTTATGTGAATGCATAAATCGATAGATCATAAATCTTGAGAAGCACTTTAAAAACTAATAAATTATTACTTGTCGTTTCCTTTTTGGGCTTTGTAGAAATCTTGTTGTTTTTACCTCCATAATTTACATGATTATAAGTACTCAATATAGGAGAGTTGATTGACTAATTAAATGAGTGAATAAACGCAGAATTTTCAAAGTACTCTACTTAAAAGAGTGAAAATTAAATTTAAATATATTAAATACATTAAATATATATTAATTTATTTTAGGATTTGTGTCTCTTCCACAAATTATAGCTTTTAAAATATTTGATATTTATTTATTATTTTATCAAAGTTGTTTTTGTACTTAAAATAATAAAAATTAATTACACACATCAGGTTTAAAAATGTTTAATAATAGATATGACTATTACAGCTCTTATATTTAGTATTCTACATAATACTTGCCAGGAAAGTTTAACCAAGTTTTAAGAATTGTTAGGAAATTTAATGTGAAAGCAAGAGAGACATTTAATGAGTAATCAAATACTGTTAATATAATGACGTTAAAATAACGATGTATTTTCACATGGAGAACAAACAGAAACCAAAGTCAAAAGTTAGTTGGTAACTAAAATCATTATCAACATTAATATTGTTATTTATTTGATCAAAACTCAAGCAATATTCGAATACAGTATGTGGGTAAATATTATTTAACATACTCGTACTCGTACTTATATTTATACTTGTATTTGGACGTGTGCTCTTTGAAATTTGATAAATTAATTTAATTAAGCTTTAAATTAACTCAAATAGAAGGGAAGACTATTTTGCGTAGCTCAGCCAACATCTCTAAAGGGTTAAAAGGGGGGGTGAAAGAGGGGAAGGGGCTGAAATTTTGTAAGTAATGAATATTGCAATAAATATAGATGCAAATTTGCAATGCGCATTAACTAAAATGAAATCATCTAATGAAAGTCAACTGAAAAGATAGATGCAATATAAATTTAATAACCATTTTGTCCACTGCGCTTGTCTCTGGCTAATTTAATCTGGGCCAGGCCAACAACATGCCCAACCATTTGCTATTAAATTGCAATTTGTATGATATCTGTGTTTGTGTGTGTGTATTCGTCTGTGTGTGTGCATACGATAATTGTCAGCAATTTTGTTAACATGCATTGCTATCTGCAATTGCTGCAGTTGCAGTTGCAGCAGCCGCACAGTGGTAAAAACAGCTAGGCTTACTAACTATAAGTACAATTTTCGAATATCAATAGATATATTTAATTTTCTCAAATTTAATTTATTTCTAAAAAGAATAATTTTGGCCTTTTGATATTGATTTCGATGGTAAGGGTCCCCCCTTTGAAATTTTGAAAATTGAAAATTTTAAATCTCAAATTTTCACTTTTAACCAACTCTTTATATCGTAATTAGTATAAAACAACACTTTAAATTTGATTCTGAGACGTTTCATTTTTCTGTAAAAAATCATGTCAAATCTGACAAAAAATTTGACTTGTAAAGTTGCTTGATTCAAAGTCTGACCAACTTCAAACTTCCATAACTTTATTAAAACTGAACCGATTTTCAAACGGAATGTCATTTTGATCATGGTTTATTTCCTGTATTCATTCTGCATTCAAATTTGATGTATTTCGTAAAAAAAATTATTGCCCTCTGGATCTCGATTTTAATGCTAAGGGTCCCCCCTTTGAATTTTCGAAAATTCAAAATTTTAAATCTCAAGTTTTCACTTTCAATAAACTCCCTATATAGTAATTAGTATAAAACAACACTTTAAATTTGATTCTGAGACATTTCATATTTCTGTCAAAAATCATGTCAAATTTGACAAAAATTTTGACTTGTAAAGTTGCTAGGTCAAAGGTCCTACCAATTTCAAACTTTCATAACTTTGTCAAAACTGGATCGATTTTTAAGCAGAATATCATTTTGTTCATAATTCGGCCTCTAAGTTCATTCTGCATTTAAATTTAATGCATTTCGAAAAAAAAAATACAGCCGTTTTTATCTCGATTTAAATGCTAAGGGTCCCCCCTTTGGATTTTCGATTTTAATCAACTCCTTATATAGTAATTAGTATAAAACAACACTTTAAATTTGATTCTGAGACGTTTCATTTTTCTGTTAAAAATCATGTCAAATCTGACAAAAATTTTGACTTGTAAAGTTTAAGCGGAATATCATTTTGATCATGGTTTGGCCTCTAAGTTCATTCTGCATTCAAATTTTAGTAAAATTGTTCAAGAAATTTGTAGCTCGATAATCTACAATTTACATAAAACACATATTACTTTATATAAATAGCTGTTTATCCCACTGTGCGCCGTGTGGCAAGTTTAGTGTGCAAAGATTTAGTAGCCTCTTTCGATAAACATTCCGCAAAGATTGTAAAATTCATTAAATATGTAAATTTCAAACATTTTTGTGCAGAATTTAAAAGCCTCCCTTTTCTCCACTCTCTCTTCGCTCTAAGTCTCTTGTATTCTATTTAAACATTATCAATGACAAATTTGATGAAATAATAATGATATATTTGTGTGTAACATATGTATATATTTTGTGTATATTGTCAAGTTGCTCAAGTGTGCGCATGCAAAAGAATGTTCTGCAACATTTATGCTATTTGTTATCGTCCTTGTTGTAGTTGTTGTTGTTGTTGCTGTTACATGTTGTAATTGCTGTTTGACATGACATTAATATTTGAGCTTTCTCTGCTCGCTCATTACTAAAACATCAGATGATTTATTTAATTGTTGCATATATGCAAAACAATTTCTAGTTGCATTTTATTTTTGGGGCTTGACGGCAATTCACAATTATGAAAAATGCATGGAAAACATTTTGCAACCAAATTAACAATGGGAACGTTGCAAAAGTTGCCGCTTGTTATTCACCCATTTTGGATGCTTGTTAATGAAGTTAGTAGAGCATTGTAAAAGTTCATTAAACAATTGCAATGGATAATGCACAAGTTTTGGCAGAGGGTTAAGGTTTAGGGGTTGAAGGGTTAAGGGGAAGAGAAAGAGGCTTAAGAACTTTAATTGGCTGCGGCACACGCTGCGTATGTGGCATGTGCGATATGTAAACGATAACTGGCAGTTGCAAATGAGGATGGGGCAGGATCGAAAGAGGGGAAGAGGAAGAGGCAGCTGTGTCATGACAAAGCCAACCAAAAGTGCCGCTAATGCGCTTAACTACTTGATATATTTGCCATATGCGAGCAGGGGCGCAAAGGCGTGGCACTTTGAAAACTTCTACACTCAGAAAAAAAAAATTTTAAATGTTCATACTTAGGTATGGGATATCTCAAAAGCTGACAAAGTTCGGAGTTTGGAAAACGGAGCAATAAATTGTATTTCAAGTTCGCTTTATGGAATCCTAGAAATCTAAAAAAATAGCTTTTTTTTTTAATTAATTCAAGTCTGTAAAAGAATAAAACATACTATGGAATCCTATAAATCTAAAAAATTACACTTTTAAATTAATTCAAGTCTGTAAAAGAATAAAACATACTAGTTTGAGTAGTCACAAAACTTAAACAAAACTAATTCCAAAATAAAAAAAAAAAAACAAATCATTGTTAAGTTAAAATTCATATAAAAATTTAATAATTATTGTTTGCGACTACTGCAGTAATTTATAAGGATATCCCTGTAAGACTAGAAAATGAGAATCAAATATATATTAATAGTTATAAACACTGTTGTTTTTAAAGCTATCTCGGAACTCACAGATTTGACCTTTGATATGGTCTTATATATTCTAACTAAGTTCGGTTAAAATCTAACTAATATATCATATTGCTGTTATAATAATGGCCTGTCCGAATTTTCAATTTAAGATCAATTCAGGTTTAATCTAAGAATTTTAGTGCACAGCAATCTTAAAGTTGTAAAAATTAAAAAAACTATAAAACTATATAAAACTAATTTTAAACTAATAGTACAAATCTAAAATTAAATGCAATTTTTTTATTTAAAAAAAAAAAAAACGAACATACCTATATTAAGAATAGCATATTTTTCTGAGTGTACTCGCACTATTGCCTGTTTGAGTGGCATGCCATGTGGCAGAGAAACTGCCACAGTTGCCACTTGCCATTCAAATTAAATATTTTAATATTTTAGCGAAGGGATTCAGAGCAGCTGCTCTAGGGCGCATCCTACGGTGCGTATGAGTGACATTTATCTCTTTATTTGGCTGCTAATAAATGCGGCGCTTATTAATATGCCCCCCTGTGTGTCTATGTGTGTGTGTGATGTCAAACTTTTGTCACTTGTTTGAGCCCTGGCGGCGCTCAGCTCGACGGTTTACGTGGCGTATACGCAATGCAGTCAAGCCTGAAATAATAAACTCTTGTCGCCTGTGTTTATTATCGCTAAAATGCACAATTAGTTGATATTTTTGCGGTGCTAATGCCTTAATGCCACACTCGCACACACACACACACACACATCTAGCTGCACATGCAGCAATAAGTAAAGATACACATCTGTATCTGTATCTGTGTCTGTTCGTGTCGAGTTCGTGCGGTCAACGAACATGCGATAATTATCTAGTGTATTTATTATTTTAACCGCTAATTACATAAAATGCATATTAGCGTGCAAATTATTTATAAATATGTTTTCCAAATGACAATGCCTTTCACCCCCTTTTTTTTCCACATCCTTTGCACTAGTTTTACATGCCACAATCCTTTCGCCCTCTACTTCTCGTTTTCTATCTCCCACACTTATTCGAAAATTGCGACATTGTGTTTTTGTGTTTTATATAATAATTCGTAATTTATTGCCCGCTCTTCATTATCGATTTTCACTTCGGCGAAAATATCATGCAAATCCTCCTCTAATGAATGTTTTGCGTTTGTTTTAGATGTTACACTAGTTGTTGTTATTTCTGTTGTTGTTTAGTTATTTCTAAATCTTTCACTAGTGGTATGTTTTGTAGTTTCGAAATGACAGAGCGCTTAATTTTGACACCCTGTAATCATGAAATGATAATTTAAGGGTACGGAAATGATAGCAGTGAAACGTTCTCATTTTAACTGTTAAGAAAACAACAATTTCTTATCGAATTCAATTTAATGTGAATATTTTGTATTTCATTTTTACAAAATTTTCGAATATAATCTGAAAGCTATTTATTTTTTGATTAAGAAAATGATGATAATTTTTGGGGTAAAAGTCGTAACTCTTTGACTTTAAAATTCTAGAAAATCTAAAAATAAAGTCTAGCACTATCTTTGATTATCTTCAATTAATAGACCCTTAATAAAAGACCCCAATCTTAAAATCCTAACTCTCCCATGTAGATATATTTTAAGTATATATTTTATATATTTTATAACTTATACTGAGCATCTCCGCGCCTAGCAAACTCATTCTAAAACTTGTCCATCTGTTTGTGTTTGAAATTATTCAATTCATATGTAAATGGACAATTTAATTGTTTTTGAGTCGTTTGTGAATAATATGCGCATTTTGATTGCGAATTTGAAGCGTTTGATGATGAAATGAAGATTTAATTCGATTGAACTTATATAAATGATGAATGATGGACTAAAGCACAGTTATATACTGATTATATGCCATAAATGTAGGTCATGACAACTTGTTCAACTTTTAGCTATTTTAATGTTACAGAATAAATCGAAAAAACAAAGTTTTTTTTTTTTGGGCCAATATTTGAGTTGAACTTTTGTGCAGAACAAAAGTAGAACCAAAGAAAACTCATAAAGAACGCAAAACAGAAGGGAAAACCAAAGAAAGCAATGGAAAAAACAAAAGAAGAGAAAATCATAAGCATCTAGTTTTTCTTCACAGTTTATTATCAGCTTAACTTTCCATTTAAAATTATAAATCCCCATTCACAGAAAGACGCGCAGAAGAAATGCCAAATGTTGTGCCCAGACATTTTGCCTTGTATTGTAGTTTTTTAACGGCCAAGTGCACAGAAAAACAGTAAAAAAAAGGGCCAAAGACAGAAGGGGAGAGGGAGGGCATAAGTATGAGAAATGGCAAATGTGTATAAATTTCAACAAAATATCTTCAACTTAATAAAAGTTTTCTCTGGATAGTTTTTGTTTTTAGTTTTGGTTGCACAAATTTCGAATACCTTTCAACTTTTGGCTAAATAATCTGCACACACATATATATATATAGATACAGTATATGGTTATGCAAATAGCAGCATCGTATCAGCAGTTCTCCCCCTTCCCCTTTTGAAATCCCATTCCCCTCCCCCTCCCCCACCACATTGACACATATGAACATGTGTACATTATCAATTCATGGCAAAAAGAAAAACTTCATTTTTCCCAACCGAAAACCGAAAACCCCGCAAATAACCCTCAACATCAACAACAACACGTAAGAACGCTAGAGTCGAGAGTGCACGACTATGAGTTACCCCTTACACAATTTAGTTATACAGGAGATCAAAAACAAGCTAAAATAAATAAAAACTATTGCATACCTCTAGGCGCTATTTTATTTAAAACTTAAAACAGCTATAGATACTGGTCTATTTATCCGATTTTGATGTATTTTAGAGACATAATAGATATAAATAAAATAAACAAATATTTTCAAAAGAAAACTATTGCATACCTCTAGGCGCTATTTCTTAAAACTTAAAACAGCTATAGATACTGGTCTATTTTTTCAATTTTGATGTTCTTTGGAGACATAATAGATAGAATTCAATAATATTGTAAATCACATTGTGAAAAGTTCCATCTTTAAAGCTCTGCATGTAATTGGATTTTTTTTTTTTTTGACACAAACTTTATCTGTTGATATTAAAAGAAGATTATGTGTGGGCAAATTCGCTTACTGTAGCTCTTATAGTCGCTGAGCTCTAGATGTTCAGGACTAATAGTCCCGATTGCACGGAGATCTCTATATTGACTTGCTGATCAAGAATATATATACTTAGGTCTTCTGCCTGTCACATACACTACAAAGCATACAATACCCTCCTTCACTTATTTTTTAAGTAGCGGGTATAACAATGCTAAAGAGAGATAGGTAGGAAGGAAGGGGGCACGATGATGACGCCTCTGATGCCACACACAGCAGCAAGTGGTAAATGGGCCACAGGACACTGTACTGCCAAAAGGACGAGACGACACTGCCTGACAACTCCCCAGTTGAATGTTCCTGCTCCTCCTTTGGCGCATTCTCCTTGTCCTCCTTCTCATCCAGCTCCTGTTGATGCCTGACATTCGAACCGAACTTGCGTTGATGCCTCAAGTTAAAAGTTTATTTAAACTTGGTTGCCGCTTTTGTTTTTGCTACACTGTGAGTATGTGTGTGTGTGTGTGTGGCAGGGATAGTGGGAGGGGCAGGGACAGTGGCAGGGGAAGGAGCAGTGGCAGCGCCAATAGGATAATAAAAAGCGTTGCATTAAATATGCAGCATAACAGCAAATGAGAATTCTGGCAATCAAGGTTTGCCGAAGCTCAAATAATCAACTCAGCTCAGCTGATACAAATTTGTTTAATCAAATTGAATTACAACAAACAAGCCGAGGGACAACTACAACAACAATAACAATACAAACACATATGCGGCGACAACAACAACGATAACAACGACAACACTGCGGGCTGCTTTAATGCTGGTTTAATGCAAACACTTTGCATTGTTTGCGTTTCTTTTTAGACCCTGTACTTCGAAAGCACAAAGGTTAAATTATGTTTGACAACAAGAAAAAGGTGCCTTACACTTACAAAACAAAAGACGGTTTTTTTAGAATATAACCCTTTAAAATTTTATATAAGAAAATACTACAAGAAATATGAAACTAAAAACCCTGTCTCTATATTAAGGCATTTCTATTTCTCAGCAGATTTAGAACAAATTTATTAGTTCAATGTTTGCAGACATGATTAAATTTTAGTTTTAATCAAGGTTAAAAACAGTGAAGACTTTAAAATAGTTGTCAGTAATAAATCCGGGGCGATCCGTGACCAAACACCAATAAATGTACTTTGAAAATAAATGCAGGCCGAATTTTCCAAAACGCCGTATTATCTCTCGATGAAATTGTCATAGTTTTGTTGTACGAAATTTTCAAACTTGTATCTCGAGTGGTTTGACCTGTATAATGCTCAATGAACGAATGAATGAAGCAAGCAATTTCATATATATATATATATATATATATATATATATAGATATTCTTAATTCGGGTCTCTTACAGTCATGTTCTCTCTTCTAGTTATTGGTTGATTTATCCCTCAACTTTTGTGGTCGTTGTTGCCGTCAAATTCGGCTAAAATTTAAAATTTCAATTGCGAATACTTATGGGATAATTAAAATTGCATGATATTATTAACTGAAAACGTCTCGCGGCTTTCACGCTTCGCTGTTCGTTCAATTAAACTGGATTTGGGTCAAACAGAATAAACATCAATGTTTGCTCTATGTTTATAAGCAAACATTGTATATAGGTATAGGTATGATGTGTGTATTTGTGTGTGTGTGTGTGTTGTCAGAGGCTTTGTTAATTTAAGCAACAAAAGTTGCCAAACAACAAACAACAACAACAACAACAACTACAAAAAAAAAATCACACAAAATGTGATGATGCCTCCACCTTTGTCTCGTTCCTTTTCTCTCCTCTCCTGCTTCTCTGACAGCTCCTCTTACAACTCAGGCCATAAAAATATGAGCATTATTAAAAGCCATGCATGAGGCAGTCAGTCAGCCAGTCAGGCAGTCGGGGAAGGACATCTGAGAGTGGCGGCGTTTCTCCCTAGGGAAATGGCACGTAAATCGTAAAAAAGGTTTTCCAACAGCACAATTCCCAGCTACAGCTTCGGCTTCAGCAACCAGCACCAACCCTGGACAGAGCCCAGGGACGGACACAGTGCGCATACGTGACAACTACTGTTGTTTCGATTCAGTTCGAAAGACAGTGGCCAAAAGTGTTTGGCAAAATGACCAAATGGCCATTGGAAAGTCGTCGATAAGAACAAATTATGTTAATAGGCAAATAACTTAGACATTCGAACTCACAACAAAAAACATTATATTGTTTTCCGATTTTTTTCTATTCTTAATGTGCAACTTAACGGCAGCTTTTGAGCAAAATTTTTCATAAAAATACAAATGCAATTGTCAGTTAAACTTCTCTCAAACCTTTAAATCCTTTCTGTTTCACTTTAATTAACAAGTATTTTTGAATTTAAATTTAAAACTGCTTACAGATCATAATGTTGATGGGAATTAATCAAGTGTGGAAATATTCCTTGTCTTTTATGCAATTTAAGATTAAAATGACCTTATTTTGAGCCTCTTTGACCTCTGTCTTTATTTATTTGTTTCTTTTTGATTGAAATCAATCCGCTTTGCACAGGTTTTGTCGCAATTGTTGCAACTGAAAGCTGAAGGCATCAAAGCTAAATCGAACTATGAACTCTGTACTGACTGACTGACTGACTGACTGACTGACTGACTGACTGACCTACCGACAATCCTGTCTGATACGACATCTTACTGGCGCTTATGAGTCATGAGTCCAATGGCTTTTTAGGTTGATAGTTCAAACGTGTTTTCTTTTTTTATTTTTCTCTTTTTTTGGGCTTATGCACATAAGTCGATTATGGTCACCCTTTGCTTAACCAGCATTAGCACTGCAAGTGTATGTGTATTTGTTTTTTTTTGCTTGTTTGTTTGTTGATATAACCATAAATTCGTTACGTTGTTGTATTGCCAACTTCAACGTCTCTCTGTTGTTTATTTGTGTGCAGAAGTTTGCAAACAAAAACAACAAAAAAATAAAAGAAAAGTTGCAATAACTGTGACCAGTAATCAAAGTGGAAGAGTTCCAAGACGATGGCTGGAATGATGATGGTCTTGGCCAGGCCAAGTAGCACACAAAAGTATCAAGTGTTGTTTTTGACGGCTGCATATTGACTTAACTGTAAAAATAACAAAAACAACAACAACAACAGCAACAACACGACACAACAATGACAATGGCAATGACAGCCTGAGAGGCAGACAGAAGATTGAAACATGCAGAAAGATCTAACAGATACAGATACAGCTACACTGAGCGAAAAAATCAAGTGAATCGTATTTAGAACTTAATTTCTTACCAAGGTTCAAACTATCAAGTATATCCTATTAATTGAAAGCCCAATTTATTAAATCAGTAATTTAATGTATTCTTATATCTTAACAATAAATCCTCCTTGCGAGGTAGAAGTCTAGCGACGATAGTCTTGCCATGCCCCTAAATTTCTGATATCCAATTCTGTGACGGGGGATATTAAATTTTGTACAACAATAATTGGAAACAAAAAATATGTTGGGCATTCGACACTGCGCGAAAAGCTTTTTTTTTTTATTTTAAAGAATCGGGTTCTCTTGGCACAATGTGCCGAATGGCACAAATAAATTAAGTACCGTTCGTCACAACATATGATATCACAAATTTTGGAGCATGAAAACACTTTCGTCACTAGATTTTTAACAGGTTTTTTTTTATGATTTTAGAAATTTTAAAGATTAAAGAAGAAGGAATTGTACAAACTTAATTAGACTCTTTTTTTCTCTGTGTACACGCTGCAGTTGAGTGAAAGCTAAAAGATGAGGCGATGCCCAGCAGAGGGAGGTTGTGAATTGTCCTGTGAGCAACTTTAGCAGAGAAAAGCAAACAGAGAGGCAGAGAAATAGAGGAAGAGGGAAGAAGTGTGGCGCGTGCTGCAAGTGTTTGGATTGAGTTGTTAGGCAACTGATTTGATTTACTGAATAATAAAAAACGAAAACATGTCGACACACACACACACACACTCACACACACGTAGAGACAGACTGACAGACTGACTGACGGGCCATAAACAGTCATAGGCACTTGGACATGGAATCTTCTCCTCACTTCTCCTCTCTTCTGTTCTCTTTTCTGACTTTTTGGATTGGGGCGAATAACGGCAAGTTTATCAACTACAATAAGAAAAAGTGACAGACTAAATAAACTTTTTGCAAGACAAATTTGTTGTCGTTGTCATTGACGTCGTTGCTTCTGTTTTTGTTGTTGTTATTTTTTATTATTTTTTGTTGCCATTGCAAGTGTATACGGCTACATAAAAAATGCAAAAATATTGTGCAGCAATGAAAAAAAAATATATATAAAAAAAAAGAAAAACAAGCAACAATAACGTTAATGTAACAAATTTGGAATACCCTTCTCTGAACACAGATTTTGTCGTTATAAATAAAAAGTTATTTCGCTAAGGAAAAGTAATTTTATCCTAAGACAGAATTATATTATTTTTGTCTGAATTTTATGCAATTCTATCGGAATATTTTAGTTATATTTCAACTGAAACATTTTTTTTTACAAGATTCATTCAAATATCGTATTATATTAGATAAACTTCTTTATTCTTAGAATAAATTGAAATATTTAGCTTTTTAAACTCATCATATACTTTATATAATATACTATATACAAACAAAACATACTTCATGACAAATGTATTATACCCTCTGTAAGTGTATACAAAAATACCCAACAAATTGCGACAGTCAAAATGAGAGCAATTGAACAAACAAAATGATAAAATTTCGCATTGAAAAGAAAAATTACATTTTATTTTTTGACTAAAGCGAAAGTGCAAAATTGTAAAGCGAAGCTCTCTAAAATTGGAATGGAAGAGCGAAAGAGAGAGAGAGAGAGAAAGAGAGAGAGGGAGCGAAGAAGGAGTTGGGAAAGTACTATGGATTGACAGATGCTATAGATCTGCACAGTGTTGCACAATGAGAATCATTTGAAAAAAGTCAAACAGTCCATGCAACGATATTCAATTTGTTATAAATATATGGAAAATAATTTAAAAGATATAAATTTAATTGAACTTTGCCTTAAGAATGTTTAAATATTTTATAAAACTAATAAAGAGATGTAAGAAATAGAGGACAATTTATATGAAAGCCTTAGAAATATGAGGGACAACAGACAAACAAAACAAAAAAGAAGACCTTATCATTTATTATAAAAATAAACTATTAAATAGCTTAGATAAAAAAAAATGTAGCACAGTCTTTGGTTCTTATGAATAAAAGTAAATTCAAATTATGTATTTAAATTTGCAATAACTTATAAACAAGCAGAAGAAATAATTGCAACAACAACAAGAACAAGAGTTTAAATGCATTTTCCGTGTCTGAGCGAACGATATGAAAATTGTGCTGTGACACATTTAATTTATAAAGGAAAAACTGAAAACACGCATAAATATAACGAAAAATATTTTACATTTGTGGTGCACCACTCTGATTGTAAGTACAACACACACACACACACACACACACACACACACACACACACACAGATGCAGACACGCACACAGTTGCAGTTGATGTTGAATGCACATATATATAAAAATATAAAATATGGGCATACATGACGTATGCGTAACATAAACCAAAGACAAATGAACAATTGGATATAAATAAGCGACGCAGCACGAACGGGCACACACACACACACACTCACACACGCACACACACGCTGCACTTAAAGATACACATACACACACACATGCACACACACACAGTGATAAATGCAAAGTGACTCGAATGAAACAAAATGCTGAAATGCTGGCAAAAATGCAACAGAAGCGTCCCGAAAAATTAACAGCAACATCAACAACAATAACAACAACAAATAAAACAACAACAACAATGCAGAAATGGCGACAACAAATAGAAGAAGAAAGCGAAAAAAGGACAGGATGAATTAAAGCGTTCAGAAAGAGTGTCATGTAAAAAGCCTTTCAATGCATACTGCATGCTCTTAGGCACGCGTGTGTGCGTGTGTGTGTGTGTGTATGTGGGTGTTTGTATGTGAGACGCGTAGAAAACGCGATAAAAGCAATGCATAAAGGAGAAAAGAAATGCAAAAAAGGCAACACGGCGAGAACTATAGAAAAAGCAATGCATAAAATATGCAAGTGTGAGTGTGTGTGAGTGTGTGAGTGTGTATGTGTGTGTGTGTATGGTAAGTCAGGCCTGCATATGCTTGAATGCGCGTGTTCGCACTTGCACACAAAAAGCAGCAGCAACAACAACAACAACAGCAACAGCAACTACACAAAGTGCACAACAGCCACATTCAAAAACCCCAAACACACACACACATATGCACACACACACACACAAATTCAGCCATACAGATGCAAATGTACAACGAGTGCAAGTGGATAAAAATAAAACATTTTTGCAATTAATTGCGCTCAATTTAAAATGTTGCAAAATTAATTCAAGAGTCATGCCAAATACACAGGCGCAGTCGTTTATGCAAACAGAGACAGAGACAGAACAGAAACAGAGACAGCAGAGAGGTGAGAAGAGCGAGAGGGGGGAGTAAAAAGAGGACAGAAGAGAATGGAGCAGCAGTGCTGTCAGAATTTTCACAAATTAAATAGCTATCAATCAATTAAAATTACCATAAAAGAAGCTAAAGAAAGCTTAACAAAATTAGCTTATTATCAGAATAATGCAGATAATAAAAGACAACAAAATTGTGCTGTTATAACTTAAAATAAACTATTTTAAACATTTTTCTATCGACAAAATTTATTTCACTAAAAATAAAATGAAATGAGAATATCAATAAGTTTCATTATGTACAAATATTTTATAACTATCTGGCACTTTTTTTTAAATTTTTCGAAGCTTTTGTAAATAGAAAATATTCCAATATAGCTATAAAATAGCTAAATTGACAACACTGCCGAGCAGGCCAAAGCACACAGTTGATTTGGTGCTCAAGCGAGCAGGCAAATGCCACAGCTGAAATGCTTGTGGACAGAGAAGAGAGAGAGGGAGAGAGGGGAGAGTGGAAGAGAGAGAGAGAGAGAGGGAAGGGAAAACACACATGCACATACACACACTCACACTCACACACGGATATGGACACCGGTTGGCAGCCAAAGGAGCACGCAAATGTGGCGTTGATGAGCGTTGAATGTCGAAGGAGTTGCAGCAACAGCAGCAGCTAAAGGACGAGGCACAAAAGCCAGGCAGACTGGCAGGAAGAACCCGCAGCTTTAAGACACACACACACACACACACACACACAAAGACAGACAAGCAGGACTTCAACCAGCAGCCGACAATAAAAATAACAAAAGCAGCCACAAATGTGAGGCAAGTAGGCAAGGAGGCAAGTAGGCAACGATGTTGCTGCAAGTCCGGCCAAGAAGCTGCAGTCGAAGAAAGCCAACCAAATGAGCAATACACAGAGAGAAAAATTAAGGCATAACTATAATTTTTAATTTGCTTACAATAAAAATTGCAGTTTAAGCACTATTTACATATAAATATTTATAAATTAATGATTTATTCCGTAACCGAAATTAATGCTCTAACAAGAACCGAAAACCGAAACGGTTGTACCGCTACGGTTGTACTAAAGTGGCTATGTCAAAGAGTTGACGAACTTCCAACTGTCATAACTTGATCAAATCTCACCCGATTTTCAAGCGGAATGTCATTTTAATCATGGTTTGGCCTCTAATTTCATTCTGCATTCAAATTTAATGAATTTCGAAAAAAACAAATATTGCCCTCTGGATCTCGATTTCAATGGAAAGGGTCCCCCCTTTGATATTTCGAAAATTGAAATTTTTAAATCTCAACTTTTCACTTTTAATCAACTCCTTATATCGTAATTAGTATAAAACAACACTTTTAATTTGATTCTGAGACCTTTCATTTTCTTGTAAAAAATCATGTCAAAATTAAGAAAAATTTGACTTGTAAAGTTGCTAGGTCAGAGGCTTGAGCAATTTCGAACTGTCATAACTTGAACAAAACTGACACGATTTTCAAGCTGAATATCATTTTGATCATAGTTTGGCCTTTAATATTAATCTACATTTAAATTTTGTTAAATTCGTTCAAAAAATATTTTTTTTCTGGATCAAGGTATTTACTACATTGTCATAATTATTATAAAACGACACCTTAAAATCTTAAAATGTTTCAAAATTTATTTTTGCACCGTTACGTACACCGTTAACTACATTTTTATGTGTGGCGCTTTAAAAACGATATACTTGATACTTTCTCACAGTGTACACACACAGAGAAATACAGTCAAATATACACACATGGCAGGATTGTAAGTCAAATGGGTTTTGTTGTTGTCGTCGTTGTTGTTCCTCTCGTTGACTTGTCTGCGGCTCAGTCTCCAACTGAGAACTGAGAACAGGGATCTGAGAATGTGGCTGAGACTGAGACTGAGACTCAGAAACTGTACAAGCAAAATGGAGTTGCTGTTGTTGTTGTTGCCGGTCCGGAAGTCGGCAGTTGAAATTAAGCCAACAGCAATTATGGTAACGAATGCAGCAAGCAGCGGCAATTACAGTTCAACAATTCAACAATTCAACAATTGTTAAACATTCTTAAAGCACTAAAAGCCACAAACAGTCGGAACTTAACTTTAGTTTCCTTTATTGCAAAACAGAGCGTGTAAGCGAGCAGGAGACATACATATGTAATAGAGAGAGACAGAAAAAGAGAGAATAAATATACTTTTTATAATAAACAGTCTTCATTTTTGGGGGAGCTAATTATTCAGTCTGTATTTAAATCATGTCCTAGGAAAAGCAATTCAAACATCTGCTTCTTGGTTTCAGACTAAACTCTTCTTCATTTCTAATTTATTTGCCACATTTTGTGCTTAAAATTATATAATGTTCGTTAAGAAGAAACATATATATTAAACCTGGTTTTAATCTTGCAAAGTTGATATTAAAATGCTATTTGAAAATTAAAGAAAGTGCTTTTATTCTTATTCATTGAAAATTTTTTGTATCGAGTAGAAAAAGTTTTCAATAATTTTATTGCTATTTATTTAATTTTATTACAATACATAAATACATATTAGTGAAAATTTTGAAGTTTGAGCTTTGATGATTACACTTCAATTAAAATTGTTATTAAAGCATTTTAAGATATTAATTTTTTTGGGTACCTATGAATATGGTAAGAGAAGCATTTGACTCAGTTTATAAAAACAAAATTTGTAGTTATTTGGAGGGATTTTGATAAATAATTTCTAAAACTTATCAATAAAATTTAGGTTTATTAGAAGAATGTACAAATTATTGAAGATTATTTAATGGGTTCGTCAACTTGTCCACATTTATTAAACTTGTAATTGATTGCACAATCATTCCGCAAATTTCATTATAATTGAAAATTTATATTAATTTATTTTAAAATAAAATCACTTTATTCATTAATTAACTTTTTTTATTTATGCATAAAAGTTACTTGCATTAAAGCCTAATTCATATTGATAAATAAAATTGAACTTAATTTGAAATTTGTAAGAATTAGAAAACAATATTTATTGCCTAGAGATTAATTAACGGAATTATCAAACTAATTAAAAGTTGGGATAAAATCAATTTAAATTAATCAAAATAAAATCACTCTACATACATAATACAATAATTTTTGTTTTTTTATATACATATTAATGGCATAAAAGCCCAATTCATATTAATAAAATTATGTTGATTTACGGAGCTTTCAAATCAAAAGCTAACTGTGAAAATATAATGAAATAAATGCAAGAATATTGAATTCGATTTTATTTGAACTAATATAGCAAGCAACAAATGTGTGCAATATGATCCTTTATCGAAGTATCCTTTGCAAGTGTCTTTTAATTGTAATGATATGTGCAATCAGGACTATTAGATAGCACATGTCAAACAAATAGAGCCCTCTATGATACCATATGTGTTATCTTATCGCTATCGAAAACGTAAAAACAATCGGGAGCGAATGGGAGAGAGGGAGGGAGAAAGGGAGGGAGAGAGAAAGGGAGATACATGCGTGCACAGTTCAATGGAGTTAACGCTGAAAGCGTTCAGCACAATGCGTTTTACAAACTCCCTAAAGCTATTTCGAAACCAACTTTTTTACTCAGCTAAAAATAAAAAAATAAAAAAAAACAGCAAACGAAGTTTTTTGCTTGTTCGTTAAGTGGGCGACAAGGGGGCGTGGCAGTGAGAGGGAGTTGGGAGGGAGTGGCATGTCTCAGTGTGGGCAAATAAATGCCAAGTGCTACGCAAAACCAAATAAAGTCGAGCACAAACACACACACACACAGACTCACACACACACACACACATACACACACACAGCACTTACACGCACGCACATTTAACAGTAACAGACGTTGGCAATGAACATGAATGCTCAGAACTTCGCACAGTGGTCAACATGCACATAAAAAATGTTGACAAACATTTTATTTATTATTAACTAGGCCTATTTGATGGAGTTAAGCTAATATAATGAGTTGGCAATTTATATACAATTTTTTGAGTAGCAATTGAAAAGGGCTTAATCAGATTTCCTATCGAAAATGTGCAAATATATAAATACTTTTATTTTATAGCTAAATTAATCTGTTTATAAAAATTTAGAATCGTAAATTAGCAGCTTAAAAAATTTCTTAAATTTGTTTGCTACGGGTTTGTTATGTAAAAGTTAAGAATTATTTGCTAAAATAAATTTCTACCATACAATCTGCAATTGTTCCCTGTTTTTTTCAATATTATCAAGTTGATTTTTTTTAAAACAAAAGCTAGGATTTAAATTATATTTAAAAAGGTATTAATAAAGTGAAAAATGAGCGTTACTTTATGTGTTTACAATGAAAATTCCCGTACTATTTAAGAGTTTAATAAATATATGTTTCATAAAAAAAATAATTTCTTTAAAAACAAGAGTAACTTTACTTCAGGCAAATCGAGCACTCCAATAATTTGCTAAAATCAAAAGAAAACAGCATTTTAATATATTTCTTGAATTTTTGGTTTTTAACGGTATGCAATACTCTTCCAAAACCTTTAAAGAAATTTGGAATCAATTCAAGAATTTTTTACTTAATTGAAAATAATTTTTTTATTAATAATTGATTTGAGATTTTGATAGTGTGTTGAACCAGTGTGCATTGCCTGGAAGTAGGCAACTGCCAGAGTCTTTTAGTCCTTTAGTTGCTCAATTTCAGTTTCACACTTCCGTCGCCACAGACGACGTTCACACACACACGCACACACACACCGACACACACATGCGTGTGTACATATGTGAGTGTGTATGCAGATGGGTGTCCTTTGGCTGCAGGCGTAAAAACGTGAGGCGTACAATTTACGCCAGAAAAATAACAACAACAACGACAAGAAAAATAAGAAGAGGAGGAGGAGGAGGAGGAGTAAAAGCTGGAAGTACAACCATGCTGATGATGATGATGGGGACAAGGAGTGCGCAAAAAAGACATGCAACAACAATTAAAGTTTGAAAGAAGCAACGACGACGACACGGAAAAAGTAAACCGAGCAAAAGTTGTTAACGGCGCATAAAAAATGAAAGAAAAACTGCACAAGACCAGAACGGTGGCAGCAGCAGCCAAGGCGAAAGGGTGGAGAGGAGAGGAAGGACAGTACGGGGAGGAAGCTGAGGGAGAAGAGGAAGAGAACTGCCAAGTGGCAGTCGTGCAGTAAAAGGCACGCGCATGAAGCCGGAGGACAGCAAATGGACGGACAACGAGCGAAAGGACAGACGGACAGACAGACAGACGGACAGATGGACGGACAGACATACGGATAGACGGAAGAATAGGAGAACGTACACTCACAAAAATAATGTTCCTACAATTTTAGGAATGTTGGTTGTATTACCTACAGTTAAAATTTTAAAATTTAAAAAGATATAATTTTATACTTTGAAAGTGTAAAATTTCAAAAATTTAAATTTAAAATTGAAAAACTTCAATTTTAGACATTAGTTTTAAAAGTTAGAATTTAAAAATTTCACTTTTAGATTTTAAATTTAAAGTTGAAAATTTAAAAATTTCAATTTTAGGTACTAAATGCTTTGAAATCTAGGAAATTATAACCAAAAAATAATGTTTTAGTTCATGCATTTTTATAAGTTGTTAGTTCAGTAATTGCCCAAGTTTTAATTTTTTTAAAATATAAAGTTAAGCTCAATTATTACCTTCATTTCAAGGCAACGTATTTCCAAAATAAAAAAATATTTATTGACCTAGAGTCTCAGGAAATTTTTCAAAATGTCCTAAAATGTTGGGCTATTTTTGGTCTCTTTAGGTAATATATTTTTCTGCGTGCAGTAGGAAAGCCAAACGGATGGAGGGGTCAAAGTTTTCGGGGGGAGGGAAGCATAAAGACAGCGGCAAATTCGCATGCAAATTGTGCGCGAAAAAAGTTGAGAAAGCGCCAAAATGAAAGAAAATTTCAGCTAGAAAGGCAAAGCAAAGTAGTACAGGAAGGAGAAGAGGTAGAGGAAGGGGAAGGGGAAGAGGAAGATAGGAAGCGCAAGCCGTATGTACGTAAGAAACTTTTGCCACTTAGATGAGGCACACACATGGTGCAAGGCATAAAAGGCAGACACAGACACACACATAAATGAACATAAATGTAAACAATGAAATTGTTGAATAAACAGTCAAGCAGGAGAGAGAGAGGCATAAGGGGGGCACGGGCATGTGGGGGTGGGGACAGGGACAGGGGCACGTATGTGTGTGGCAGTGGCAAACAGAGGCAGCATGCCGGAAGAGCTTTTGCTTGTCATCATTTCACGATCCGCTGCCGGCAAAAAGGTGTGAGACAACGGCAATTATCACAATTGTACTCGGAATACACTCAGACACATACCCCTCCCCCTGCCCCTTCCTCAACCCCTCATGCCTCTCTTCTCCACCACTCAGGACAATAAAGTGAACCTACAATCATTGCCATTTGCTATTCATTCATTCATTCGTGTACCAGTTCCAGTTCCAGTTCCTCTTTCCCAACCAAACGAAACGCTTTCATAAGCAAGGGCGTAGGCAGGAGGAACTTACGCGAAAAACATGCATTTTACATTATCTACTTATATTATCTATTATCTCACTTAATCACAGCAAGATCAGACAAGTAGAACAGCAGTAATAGCTAACCAAAGTATTAAAATTTAAGGCAATACAAGCACCCAAAAGTATGCAGTAGTTTTTATTAGTTAGTAAATTATATAAAGCACTTTTATATATAATGAAATAAATAAAGGGTATTCCATGGTCAGGCTCTCGACTAAAGCCTTGTTAAATTACTTTTGGTCAGCTGCTCTTAGTTAACCTTTAATAGATAATTAAAATTTTGCACCCCTCTGGACACAAAGTCGGCGCCGTCCTTGTCCACAAAAAACTGAGCCGGCTTTCTCCATTTCAACATGCATTCACTCATTCACTCATTCAGCCATTCATTCATTTGTTCATTCATTCAACTCTACGCATTGTTCGTGCTCGACGCCTTTGCCGTCCTTTTGTTGTTGCTGTGTTTACATTTACACTTTGCAAGCATCATTTCCATGCCACGTCTAATGCTCAAGGCTCAAGGCTTTTGTGGCAGGCATCGTGGCATGGACTGGGCCATAGACTGGAGTATAGGCTGCGGCAGAGGCAACGCGCATTTCGCAGTTGGCAGTTCTAAAAGCGTTGCCTACTTTGCGGCGCATTTAGTTAAATTGTTTATTTTCCGCGCTTTCTCTACCTCTTTTTTTCGCTCTCTCTCTCTCTTGCTCTTGCTCTTTTCCACTGTCTGTCGCTTTCAGTTTGCTCACAATCAATTAAAAGTGAGACGCCAATGTTTAATTAAGCTAAAATGCACTCCTTGCATTTCTGCTGTTTTCCTCTCTCTATGTCTCTCTCTATCACTCTCCTTCCCTCTCTTGCCCTCTTGCATGTTGCGATTTTAATTAGCGCCTAACGTTTTTCTCCTCTGCTTTTTTGTCGAGCCTTCTTCTTAGCTGAAATTGAGTTATTAGCCGCTCATTATTGAACTTTTTAATGCAGTCAGTCAAATAGTTGCTAGCTGCTGACAACCTATATAAATTGGCCAACAGCCTCAACAGTCTTAGCCCAGTTATACTTTCCAGCCCTCTCAGCTCACTCCCTCTCTTCCTCTGTCTCTCTCATTCCTTGGAGCGTAAAAAGTCGCCAATAATTGGCTACTAATGGCGCCACATCAAAAACTTTCGACGATTGCAATAAAAAATCTCAACGAGTAACTTTTCTGCACATCGAAAAAAAAGACAAATAAAAATAAAAACACATAAGAGTGTTGTAATTGAAAGTGTTTGACTAGCAGTTACCCTGCGATTACATTTTATCTATTGATTTTTTAGACTAATTTAGCTAAGCTAAAAAATTTGATTTATTTTTTAAGCAAATTTCAAGACAATCTCAGCTATTTATGTAATTAAATTTAATTAAATGTAATATTGGAATTTTTTATACTTAATGCTACTTAAAACAAAGACAATATGATCTAGTTATTTGAAAAATAATTAATTAAAATAGTTCTTTTCAAAGATTTACGAATGATTCAAATAAAAACAAGTCGAGATTCTGACCAAAGAATACCCGTTTTTTATTTTAATACTGTTGATACTGATCAAGAATATATATACTTTATAGGGTCGGAGATGTTACACACATTGTAACGAACACAATATACCCTTTTACTTATTTTCTAAGTAACAGGTATAAGAACTGCAGCTTTGTTAATAATTTCTGGATTCTTTGATTTATGACAAAGTGGATATAAAAGAGTGATATGTCTACTGGCTAGCCAAACTACCCACTTTTATGCAGCGCCAGCGCCAGGGTATAACAAAATATAAAGTCAGACAAACAATTAACATTTTCATTTTGTGATTTTGCGCTTTAACTTTGCCAGCGCTATTTATTGCACTTGTCAGTGTTTGTTGCTGTTGTTATTGTTGTTGTTGTTGTTGTTGTAGATGTTGTTGCTGTTGCAATGGAAATCATTAACGCCAGCGGCAGACAAAAGTGGTGGCAACAGCAGAATGAGAAGGAGTACAAGGAAGAGAGAGAGAGAGAGAGAGAGAGGGGGGGGGGAAAGAGGAAGTTGTTGCACCTGCAGCATGCTGTTGTCAGCTCATTGCAAGTTGCATGTGTTAATGGGCGTGGCATGAGGGTTAAGGTGGCAATGAAGCCAAAAGGAGTGAGGGGAACAGAGAGTGGAGAGTGGAGAGTGGAGAGATGAAGGGAAGAAGTCAACTCACTTGGCACGCGCATTATTGCAAACAATTTGCCCCTGTTTGTGTAGTGGACAAATGACAGGCAGCAGAGAAGACAGCGAGAGCAAAAGGACAAAGGACACAGGACAAGGACAGGAGACACGAGACAGCGGATAAAGGAGATAGAGGATTGGGAAGACAGGAGACAGAAGACAGAGGAGACAGAATGGCAGCAGCAGCTAAAGCCGGCGTTGGCAATCGGAAATGTTGCCAAAGTTCTATGCCAGTCAGACACACACTCCAACACACACACTGCCACACACACACACTCCTACACACGCACATACAGCAACTGCCTTGCAGGCACAAAACTACACTCAGCAAATTTATTTGCCAATTTATTTTATTTATTTATTTTTCCCAACAACAAGAAAAACATGTAAATTTTTTTTAAATGCTTTGCGTTAAATATTAGGTAACTTTACACTACATGTAAAAAATAAAAAAAGTCCTAATTAGTTGCTTGTACTTCATTTTCTCTGTATTGCCCTTTTTGGATTTTAATTTCCATATTATATTTAATTTATTAAAAATTAAAAAATTAAAATATTAAAAATAATTTTTGAAAATTCTCTACATGTTATTGAAAAATAAAAATTATATTAAGGGCCTCTTTATTTTTAGTTTAATATCAATTTAAATTTTTTAAACACTTGATTTACTTTTTACTTTTACAATTTAAGCAACTTAACCCTTTATTTAAATATATGTTTTCTAAACAATTGCTTGTGTTTTAGAGAAATATTATGGTCAGATTTTTTTTAGTGTACACACACACTGAAACTCCCATACCCACATGTATATATATGTAGATGTGCACTCCGTCCTGAGTTTCCTTTCCGCCGCGTTTCGAGGTGCGCTCTGTGTGTTCAAGTTAAGCGCTGTCAGCCCCTTGTGCCACGCCCCCTTTTGCAGTTCGCTTTTTGGCCTTTTTTGGCCCTGCAGTGTTTGTTTTAATTTAAATAAATGAGCTTAAGCTTGATCCTTTAAGGCCTCCCGTTTCCCGTTTCCCGTTCCCTTTGCACGTGCTCCTGCTGCAGTTGCCGCCTGCTGCCGCTAGAGGGCGTTACGTTGTTACGCTGACACACCCGTTGAGGCCACAACGTCATCATTCCGAGTTTATACGTATTACGTACATATTCAAGTGCTCAGCGCATTTTCAAGTCAAATTGCTTTGTCGCTTAGCGTCGGACGTGAGTTGACCCGCCTCTCTACAAGTGGCTCCCTCTGGCGGCCTTCCCTAGAGTCGACTCTTTCCCTTTCGCTGTTTCGCTGTAACTGTTCTGCACCGTCTTCCTCCGCTGATCCTCCCGATTCTCTGATTATTGTTCCTTCTATCCTTTTTCCTTCTCCTGCTCCTACTCTTTCTTGTCGCCATTCTACTAATCTTTCGTCTCCTTTTCCACCTCCATCTGTTCCTCCTTTTCCATCTAAATCTTCTTCTCTTCTTCCTTGTCCACCTTTTCACCTTGCTTCTCCACTTTCTTCCGCCTCCTTTTCTCCTTCTCCTTGTCCTTCTCCTTCTATTTCTTTTCTTCCTCCTCCAACTCCTCGACATGATCTTTCTCCTCCATTTCTTCCTGTTGCTTCTCGATCTTTTTCTGTCGCTCCTATTCCTTTTCCACCTCATCTTCCTACTTCTTCTCTTCCTTCTCCTGCTCTTTTATCACCTCCTCTTTCTTCTACCAGCTTTCCCTTGTTCCTTCTTCCACTTCTAAGCTTCACCCTGTTCTTCCTTCTCCTACTCTTGATCCTGTTTTCCGTTCCTCTCTTTCCCACTCCGCTTTACGTTCCTTATCTGAGTATTTCTTCTGCTACTTTCCCCGCTCCATCGTCTGTCCCATCCGCCTGTTCTAGCTCTTTCTGCTCTCCATCTTCTGCCTCCATTCCCATCTCCTCCTCATTCTACAGCTCTTCTTTCTTCAGTCCTGTTCTCACCCAGGCGTTAAAGTGAATGCGCCTTGACAGCACACAATGTCCAAAGTCCGATGTCCGATGTCCCATGTCCGCCATTTGAGAGATTGACGTTGCCGTTGACACTTGCAGCTGACTCCAGTTCATAGCTCAAGTGTTTGTTGCACTTCTTGTTGTTGTTATTGTTGTTGTTGTTGTTGTTGTTGTTGTTTCTCAGCTTGCTGTAGAACACTTCAAACGGATTTTGTCGCTGCGCCTTTTGCTCCTTTCGCTGTCGCTGTCGCTGCCGGCGGCTGAGCTGCCACTTTGTCACATTGCATTAGTCTATCTCTTTCTCTCTCCATCTCCCTGTCTCCCTCTCTCTTTAACTCCCTCTCTCTCTCTCTCTCTTTCACGCCTTGGCCAGCTGTTGGTTTACCTTGCAACGAACTGCGCTGATTTGCAGTTTCTTCTTTTCATTTGTTTGGCGATGTTTTTCTAGCTGTTTTTCTGTCAGCTGTTTTTAGTGTGTGCTTTTTTGTATGCCCTTACAGAAAGTATTATTATTCGGTCGCGAAATGTGTAATGCATTTAAATAAAGGTGTGACAGGCCTCTTAAAGTTTATATTCTTTATTCTTGAATAGGACAAAGAGCTGAGTCTTTATGGCGAGATCCAACCGTTTTAAAATAAACTAATCTTTTCGTTTTGAAGCTATCTCAATGAAACTATTAAATTGTCTCAACCAAACTCTCAGATTGTAATTTAATTATTGTCTAATACATACTGACCAAGTTTTTTTGAAATCGCTTCGCTATATCTTAAAGAAATAATTAATTGAAAATCAACCTTTAGTATGAAAACCTTTTTTGTTTTTTAAAATATCTCAAGCAAACTCACACAAAATGCATCTAAATTGACCTTATACAATCTGATCGAGTATTTTTTCAAATCAGTTAACTATATCATATAGCTGTCATATAAACAGTTAGTCAAAAATTGAATACAGGGCATCAAATCTTCGTCTTCTGTCTATTTTAAAGTTATTCAAGCATTTTTTGTGTGTTTTTGAGCTAGATTTTTGTTTACACGGCAAATTTATTTATGTTCGCGCTGTGGCACATTTTTGGTATGCTTCTTAAATATTCCCTTTTTCTTAAGTGCTGATGCAAATTTGTTTTCACTGACATCGAGAAAAATGCACAGCCAAACAGAGAGAGAAAGAAATAAAGAAAGAGAAAAAGCGAGAGTAAAAAATACAAAATAATAGCTATAAATGTAATGTTAGTTTGTCCGCTTTGCTGAAATTTAAGCACAAATTTTGAAAAGAGATTTGATTTCATTTCAATTCACAAACTTTATAGCTGCTTCAGAACAATAGAATCCTTTTTTCAGGTTTTTGATTGTAAACTTGTACTTTTATATTCAACATCATGTTTAAATGTTGAATGCTGTAAGGTGTAATTACAGTTGAGCACTTTTGCCAGCTTGAAACAGTTGTGTTTATTCCTTGGCTTTTTTATTTAATCGCTAAGCCGCTTATCATTGCTTTTTTTATGGCCACTGAAATGTATAAAAAATGTTGGTATCAGGTACTTGTCTTGTCAGAGCAACAAGGTAAACCTGCTGAGCAGAAAAGAACATTCCCATAAAGTATTTGTGTGTGTATCGAGTCAATAGTTGTGTTGCATTTTATTGCAATTTAAGTGAAAAGCTGACGTTGAAGCGATTGAAGCGAAAATCAATAAGAAGTTACTACTCTAAAGCCAGTTTAAAAGCCATATTTAGAGCGAAAATTAATCAGACTGAAATCTAAAACTAGCCGACAAGTGATTTATTGTAAAACAGCTAAGCTTTTTGATATTTTCGAATAAAACTGTTTGACCTCATTGACTGACTAGCCGATATTTGTGCAGACCAAACGGTAAGAGCTAGGCGGTTGAAATTTTGGCATAACATAGCTAAGACAAATTTATTATAATAAATAAAATATTTTTAATTAAGTTAAAAATAAGTTTCATAAAATAATAAAGCGTCTCTTCTCGAAATCATTACTTCGAGCAATTCCTCATCAGCAATTTTGTATATTCCAAAAAATTTTACAGAAGAAGTTTTTTTTTATTTTTATGAAGAGGTTATCAAAAGAAAGAAATATATTTTTTCTAGAAGCTCTTCATTTGCACTTGCTCTCTCTTAAAATAAATCACATTCAATCAAGCTAATAAAATACTTAATTTAAGGAAGTTAAATAAAACTTTTATCAATTGTGTTGTATACAGTTGAAATCAAGATTGTTTTGAGTTTCTACACAGCATTTGAATAGTGTACAAAATGATAAATCAATTGTGGTAACGCTATCAACGCTATTGCTAACTGAAGCAGCTGTAGAAGGGATAGAAAAAGAGATAGAGATAGAGAGAAAGAGAGAGAGAGGGAGAGTTCCAGTGCCAATGGCAATCCCAATCCCAGTCCCAGTTGCTCAACTGTCGCTATTTGCATGCAGTTGTAGCTGAAGCTGAAGCTGAATCTAATTCAATAAGTAAATCGCATTTCCGCAGCTGAAAGTTGCCCTGAATTCATGGCTGGTTAGGAGTATGGAGTAGGGGAATTTGTCAGGCCCAGAGGCAACGCATTGACACCTCGTCAAAAGTTTTCAAGGCATTTCTTGCCCCTCAGCTTCTCTTCCCCTAACTAACTGCTACAGTGTAAATTTAGTATTAGCCCAGTGCTCAATTTCACACAGAAATTAAATTACAGACGCCTCAAACTGCAGTTCGCCTTCTTTGTGGGCGTGGTAGGGTGAAGTTTGGTGGGAAAGTACAGCAAATGAGCGAACACCTCGTTAGTTTTTGCGTCTTGAAACTTTTTTAATATTTACATTCATATTTTGCACCTTTTGGCTTTGCTGACGCGAAAAACTCGCCCTGTTTCTTCTTCTCCTTTTTTTTTTATTTTTTATATATACATTTTTCTGCATTTTCCGGTGTGCAAAAGGTGGCCATAAATTTGTGTTTGTGTTGCAAAATTGCATTTGGCTTTCACTTTGAGCTGCGGATGAAGAAACTGTGCGAGATAGCGAGCCAACACTTGGCTGAGGGGTTGAAAGGGGGACCTGGAGGGGTTAGGGGTTGGTGTCGAGGTCGAGGTCGGATTGGGGTCGGGGATAAGGCCTGAAGGGAACCATATTGGCTGCGCCTAAAAGCAGGCAGCGTAAAATTGTAAAACTGCGACGCGTTGCATATAATCAAGTTAGCGAGAATAAACACCCCTCCAACCCTCCACCCCTTCGCACCTACTACCCAACATTTAGTATACTCCGTAGACATTCAAACTATCCATGGGGTATATTATTTCGATGAAATCTATGTAACAGGCTTTACGTTATCATTATATTAATATACATAAAACTCTTTGTCCTGACAGACTCACTGACTGATCGTTGCACAGCCTAAACCATATGACCTAGGAGGCTGAAATTTTTACACCACGTAGCTGAGACAATAGAATACTTCGACAATTGTATTATTCACATTTACCTCTTTTCCCTAGATGTCTTCTTAATAAATTTACTTTTAATTTGACTTAGATTTTCGGTGAATTATCATTAAGTTCATTTTAAAAATGTTGTTAAATATGTCGTATTACAAAATACGTTGAATTTCTGACGAATTTTAAAATAAAAGTTCTTTTATTATTATTTCGTGAGGTTCTGTGTTTCCCTAGTTAAATCTTGGTATAACAGTGAAAGTGTCAAAAAATGAAATGATTATTATTTTCAATGTTAAAACATATTGTCAATTGCTGGCGGCTTTTAGTTGTATAATAAAAATAATATAAATATAGAATAATACAGGTAATACAAATTTTGGGATTTTGTAAAACTTGCTGATATGCAGAGTATCTACAAGTCGTGCAGACTCGTCTGGAGAATATTTGTTGTTGCTGTCTATTCTTGCAGCACTTAAACTAAACACCATTTGCTGTTATTGTGTGTGTGTGAGTGTGCGTAAAATAGTGTAAAATAAATTTGTTTGGTAGCTATTTTTGATGTCTCCATTTTAGGTATTTTATTAGATTTTTTTGGATTCTGCTTGCAGATGTCAACAGCACTTGGAATTGATGCAGCTGCAGTGAAATCAAAGCAACAAACAACAACGCACAGTAACAATAGCAACAAAGTGGCAAATAGCAATCGAAATACAACAAAAAGAATTCAAAACCGAAATCGAAATAGAAAATCGAAAATTCAAATGCAAATAGAAATTGCGGCAAGAAAAAATAGCCATAAAATAAGAACGTCAACAACAGCGACTAAAATCGGTAACAGCTGCAGCAAATAACAAACGTCAGCTGCAAAAACAGCGCAAAAACAAGTCACAACAACAACAACAACAACAATCAGTAGCAGCAACAACAACAGCAACAACAACAACAAAATGGAGTGGCATTTAGGGCCTCTCTTTGTCATTTTGATAATGGCCACCAAATGTGGCAATGTCATTGGCATGCCACAAAATCAGAATCAGAATCCGCATCATGGTAAGTGTGTGCATTAGGGTGCATCTAACTAAAAAAAAAAAAAATCTTAATCCATATTCGTAATTCTTAGTCAATTCAAAGAAGTTTTGAACGAGAAACTATAGCTCTAAAACTATATCCCACTTTCCAATTAATGAGTTGAAAAATTAAGAGTTTTTAGCTCTTGCAATGACGAAAATTACGTCTTAAGAACAATTGATCCTTTGATTTCAAGAAATTATTAAAGTCCTATATCTAACAAGAGTTTTGATTCCAATCTTGTCTGGCTCGGACTAAAAACACTAAAGATATGATTATAATAATATGTTAAAAACTAAAAAAAAATATATTTTTTTTTTAACTCAAAAATGAGGGATTTTAGAGCTTTGGATTTTAGCTAGGGTGAATACATTCTAGAATTGACCGTAGATTACGAATTTGAGTTACATTTATTTAATTTAAAAAATCGATGCACCCTAGTGTGCATTAAAATGCCCAATTTGCCCCACTGTACGTATATGCTAATTCAATCTAATGGTTGTGTGGACCCACAGAGTCAAATTCACAGCTGGATCCGGATCCGGAGTTTATTGGCTTCATCAACAATGTCACGTATCCGGCTGGTCGTGAGGCTGTTCTCGCCTGTTCAGTCCGCAATCTGGGCAAGAATAAAGTAGGTCATCTCTCTCTGTCTCTCTGTCTCTCTCTCTTTATCTTTATCCTCTCTTCGATCTCTATCCATTTAGGTGGGCTGGCTGCGTGCCTCGGATCAAACGGTGCTCGCGTTGCAAGGACGCGTTGTGACTCACAATGCCAGGATCAGTGTCATGCATCAGGACATGCACACGTGAGTACAGCGGAAAAAAATTAATAGTTTTTGATTTGATGCAGAATCAAATTGGGTGACAAATAATGGTAAAGTGGACATTCCGCAAGGAAATCGGTTAAATTTTGACAAAGCTATGGCAGCTTCAAATTTGTGATAAATGGAAGAGTATAAGAAAAGGAACAGTGACAAAATGTTGAAATTGTAAAGTTGCTAGGTCAAAGATCCTACCATTTTCGAACTTTCATAACTTTGTCAAAACTAGGCCGATTTTTAAGCGGAATATCATTTTGATCATGGTTTGGCCTCTAATTTCATTCTGCATTCAAATTTAATGAATTTCGAAAAAAAAAATATTGCCCTCTGGATCTCGATTTCAATGCTAAGGGTCCCCCCTATGGATTTTCGAAAACTCAAAATTTTAAATCTCAAGTTTTCACTTTTAATCAACTCCTTATATAGTAATAAGTATAAAACAACACTTTAAATTAGATTCTGAGACGTTTCATTTTTATGTAAAAAATCATGTCAAATCTGACAAAAATTTTGACTTGTAAAGTTGCTAGGTCAAAGGTCCTACCGATTTCAAACTTTCATAACTTTGTCAAAACTGGATCGATTTTTAAGTGGAATATCATTTTGTTCATGATTTGGCCTCTAAGTTCATTCTGCATTTAAAATTATTGAATTTCGAAAAAAAAAATTATTGCCCTTTGGATCTCGATTTCAATGCTAAGGTTCCCCCCTTTGGGTTTTCGAAAACTCAAAATTTTAAATCGCAAGTTTTCACTTTTAATCAACTCCTTATATAGTAATTAGTATAAAACAACACTTTAAATTTGACAAAAATTTTGACTTGTAAAGTTGCTCCAGGATCTTGGTTTCGATTTCAATCCCCTTTGGATTTTCGAAAATTTTAAATTTTAAATATCAAGAATTAAATTTTATTCAAAAGGCAATTCTCCTTAATTATTTTTCCTTTAGCTGGAAACTGAAGATCAGCAAGTTGCGGGAGAGTGATCGAGGATGTTACATGTGCCAGATAAATACGAGTCCGATGAAGAAACAAGTCGGTTGCATTGATGTGCAAGGTATGAAGTGTTATAAAATGATTAGGATGCATATGGGAATTATCTGGTTTTTGTTGCAGTGCCACCGGATATCATTAACGAGGAATCCTCGGCTGATCTGGCGGTGCAGGAGGGCGAGGATGCAACCCTTACGTGTAAGGCCACCGGCAATCCTCAACCACGTGTCATTTGGCGACGCGAGGATGGGGAAATGATTCTCATACGCAAATCGAACAGTCGAGAGCTGATAAAAGGTGATAGTGATAGTCTGCAAGCCAAATTGTTGCATATTGTTATACACGTCTCTGTCCATGAATCTGCTTTCACAGTGGAGACCTACAACGGCTCCTCGCTGAGGCTCATCCGACTGGAGCGACGTCAGATGGGCGCCTATCTCTGCATTGCCTCCAATGATGTGCCGCCGGCTGTCAGCAAACGCGTCTCCCTCAGCGTCCAATGTAAGTCGGCAACTTTCTACACTGAGAGAAAAAATTCATACTTCTATAAAGTTGGAATTATATTGAATTATTATTTTATTATTTTATTTAGGTATATTGTCCCCAAGTTTCAAGGTTGCACGTCAAGCCATTTGGCCTGTACAATGCTCAGTCAGTCAGTTATACAAATTTATTTATATATATATAGATTTTCGATTCTTAATATGAATATTTGATTTGTGTTGAAATTATTGAAAATAAGCATACAAGTTCTTTAATAGTGTACCAATAATTTTGCTCGAAAGAAATTCAAGTAGATAATTTTCTTGACGATCTATCTCTCTCTCTCGAGTTGATTCAATCGATTTCTATGAAAAAAAAGATAACTCAATAGAGTCTCGTCATCGTAATCATCTATAATAACATTTGTTTTATCAGTTTTCTATTTCGATATTAAATTGGATCCAAAGTTTGAAATTACATCACTACTTTAATCAAAATAAACTCAAGATTTTCTAGAAATGTGTACGAAAATATTATTACGGATTCAAAGATTTTCAAAGTTGATTTTTTCTTTTTTTACAGAATAGAAACAGATGGAATTACTCCATTTTAGTATGAAATTAATCAATCAGAATACTCAATATTTTCGCTCTGTGTATTACCATATCTACATTTATTTATACTCCTACTACTTTCTCATTTCCTCATCCCATTGTAGTTGCTCCCATGGTGCGTGCACCGAGCCAACTGTTGGGCACTCCGCTGGGCTCCGATGTGCAGCTGGAGTGCCAGGTGGAGGCTTCCCCCTCGCCCGTCTCCTACTGGCTGAAGGGAGCACGCACATCGAATGGCTTTGCCAGCGTCTCAACGGCCAGTCTCGAGTCCGGCTCTCCAGGTCCCGAAATGCTGCTCGATGGGTAAGTTACCCCTTAATCCAATCTCCAAAAAACCGTAGAGGAGACTCTCGCAAGTTTTAATCAAATAGCAAAAATATAATATTCAATATATTTCAAGATACTTTGATTCGGAACATTTTTTTCCAAATTATTTTACCCATGTATTATCTATGAAGTACGATTAAAAATTGTGAATTGCATACAATACATTTTTGGATATTGTTTCATAATTAAAATGCTGACAAGAAATGCGAAAAGTTTATTTAAATTAAAGTTTATCCTGTTTGCAGGATAAAACACCCAAACATAGTATATCTCCAATTTTTTCATTCACGACATTATTTTGTCAGTCTTGAATTTATTTAAGTAAAAGCTGTCTTACTTTCAATACCTGACTTTTATTGCAATATATTATAATACAAATTATAAATAAGTAGTTGCAATTAAGGCTATACCAGTTACTTTTTTCTTATATTGATATTATAGTACTTTAAAGAAATTATAGAAAATACTGCATACTTTTGGGTGCTTGTATTGCCCTTATTTTTAATAACTTTGGTTAGCTATTACTGCCGTTCTACTTGTCCAATCGAGCTGATATGAATGTGAAATATTATTTAAATGTCTATAAAATTAATGTCTGTGTCGCGTTTTAAATCTGTGAGTGTCAACTGTACTTACGTAATACTATTGTCCATTGCTTAGGCCCAAATATGGCATAACGGAAAAGCGCGATGGCTATCGAGGCGTCATGTTGCTGGTGGTGCGTTCCTTCTCCGCCTCCGATGTGGGCACCTATCACTGCGTCAGCACAAATTCGCTGGGTCGTGCCGAGGGTACACTGCGGCTCTACGGTGCGTATGCGTAATCTCTTTCAGCCGCCAAACCAAACAATTCTCATGTGGCTTACATTGTTGGTCTTTTTGTTGTTGTTGTTGTTCTTGTTATTGCAGAAATTAAGCTTCATCCGGGAGCTTCATCGAGCAACGATGAGCATCTAAATTACATAGGCGGTAAGTTGACAATGTATTTTTTGCACTGATAGAAAATGCTTTAATATTTTAATCAAGGCTGTAAACCGGGCTTGGACCGAGCCTCGTAGAACCGGTTCGGTTCTGGTTTTTAAGCAGTCTGAACCGGATCATGAACCGAACCCTTGAAATTATTTGCTTTGCGAACCCGAGCCTAACCAGAACCGCTTTATAAAAATAAAAAATAAAATAATTTCATAAATTTTATGGTTTTCTAATATTACGCAATAATTTGAGACTTCGGATTAAAACAAGTCATATTTAAGTATTCAAATAAATTTTAATTATCATCAAAGTTTGATTTCTTAAAAAAAAAAAATTGTATCAGTTCAAAATGTAGAGAAAAAAAAAAAATTTATAAAAGTAAAAGAATTTTTTTTGTATTATATTGAATTCAGATTCGAACCCAACACTTGGGTTCAGGGGTATATAAACCAATTTGCGAACCGAACCGATGTCTTGCTCTATGGTTCGAATCGCCGAACCGAACCTTTAACAAAATTTTGGAGGCTTGCAGCCTTGATTTTAATATGTATACTTTGATTTAAATATTTTCGTACATGATTTAGCGTTAAATATGAATTTGTTGGATTACAAAAATTAAATATGAAATTATTCAACTTAAATATACTTCAAATTAGATTTAAATGTTTCTCAAATTTAATTTAATTAAATTTTATTTAATTTTTCTCGTTTCAGGTCTGGAGGAGGCGCCGCGTAATGTGGCCGCCTGCACGGAAGCTGCCACGTGGCAGCTGCTGCTGCTTCAGCTGATGTTGCTGCCACTTTTTGTAGCACCGTGGGACGCGTGATATCAAAACTGAGCGTGAGCCAGCAATCAAGTATTCCTACAGGTGTTAATCCCCCTCTCATCATCAGCCCTTAAATCGATCCAACTCTACCGCTTATGCTCCCATTCATGCCTCCCCCCCCCCCAAAAAAAAACCCACCCCACTCCTTTAGACACTCCATTACATATTTTGTTAAAACATATCCAAATGTGGAGAACGAAACCGCAATGCCAATATACATATATCATTTACATACGTATCACGATAAATGTTGTTTCCCCCGAGTATTCAAATCGAATGGAAATGCCAAAAATAAATTAATACATGCCCCAAAAATATGTCGCATAATGTTAAATTGCATATAATTAAACACGAATACTATAAAATAGTGCATAAATATAATTAACATAAAAATTATTGAATAAATTATCGCAAAAAAAAACTTATTTTGAATGTTGTTTAATTCCATAAACTGGTCAGACTTTTCTTCCTGGATGAAAAATCAGCCCCCAAAAAATAATGTAATTATAATGTTTATTTAAACAATATTTGTATTTATTTATTATCGCAGATATTTTAATTCAACCGTTTGTACTATTTTAATCACCTTTTTATGGGAATTTCTTTAATTATTAAAGTAAATAATTTTTTATTTATATATTTAAAATATTTCTTGCTATTTTTATAATTTTTATCTTTAACTATATTTTTTTTGATTATTTTATTGTTTTAAATTTTTATTTTATCAAAAGGATATTTTTATTAATTTTTGTAGAATTGGATATCAAAGTTATTTTTTTAAGGTTTACGGCGCTTGTCATCAATAAACTTATTTAATTTGATAGTTTAATATATTTTTTTCACTTGTAAAAGAAAATGGTTTGTCTTCAAATTTGTTTAATAAGAGATGAGTCAAATTAATATTTGTAATAATTTTTTGAGCTTTAATATCATTATAGTCTTTTTTGTTAATGTAATCAAAGTAAATTTTATCGTACATATTTTTTGTCGTTGCAAAGAGTCTTTCGCTGTTTCGTCATTTCGTCATTTCGAACCATTGTGCAGCCACTAAATAAATAAGGTAATTATATTAAAAATATATATATAGTATGCCAATAAACAGAGTGTGATATCTACCCCAACGGTTGCCCTGTAGCACCGGACAGGCGGCATGCAACATCCGCTTATCGCTTTCTGCCGCATTGTTCACATTGTGCCACATTAGGGCGGCTCCTTTCTTCGGTTGCACGCCCATATTCAGCAGAGGAAAGGAGGTAAATCCACCCAGTTGCACATCGGTTAGCTATCGGGAAATACATATTGAGGTTTAACAAGAGCGGAAGAATCCGAGGTAGAAACTGTCAACTTACGTAGAGCAAAACGGTGGCAATGCGATTATTATTTTCCAAGTAAGCCTGCTGAAATTGAGAATTAAGCTCAAGCTAATGGGAAAAATGAAAACTTTAAAAGCAGAAACAATTGCGGCTTGGCCAGAAGGTTGAGAAGAGGAGCTTAAAATACTATCAGCGAAAATTGACTTTAAAGTTCAATCAGCCATCTTTGTATATAACTTGAAAAAAGAAATCTTATAATACAACAATACTTTATGTTGTGCCAAAATTTCATCCTCCTCGGCCTTACCGTTTGGTATCTACGAATATCAGTCAGTCAGTCAGGACAAACAGTTTTATGTATATAGATATTTTATTAATAAGACTTTATCCCAACTCACCTTATTCAATTCGAAGCGACATTTATAATGCATATAGTATTGACCGCCGATGCCATAATTGATCACTTCCAGCTCTTTGTTGAAACTCAACTCAAAGCCGGACATATCCTTTAATCTCCGATTAAGGCGCTCGATAGACAAGGAAGCATTTTGAGCTAATCCCACTCTCATGGAACCTCGCCGGACATCAGATCTTGCGACATCTGAACCGACAAGAGCACGTCTAAAATACGGTTTAGTTAGACGTAGAATATCCGCAATCTCTTGCTTGTAGATAACATCGTGATATAGTACGATTTGGGGATCAAGGCTCAGCTGTTCCAGCTTGAGAGGAGCAAGTCGAAGAAAAGGAGAGCTAATGGTATTATAGGAACATTTTAGTGAGGAACTGACAGATTCTTCTCCCAGTCCACGACAATTGGAGAGATGCGAAAGATGTTGTTGGGCTAAGTTCATATAGGTTTCCGCTTCCTGTTTCTGTTCCTCCTTCTCGGAGTACTTAAAAACCTGGTTAAAAGTTGTCCAAATACCTGGAAAATTTTCTGCAAAGAAAAACATGGTCAACTCGTGCACAGAGAGAAATAACAGGTATAATAATCAAGTAGCATTTTAAATTTGACATTCAATAAGGATCACGGTCTTATTTCAAGTATGATTTCTTAAATTTTTAAAGTGTTCCAGTAATTTTAAACTTCGATCTTAAACATAGAAATTGTATAAGATGTTTTTAATGAATTTTGGTAGTTTTAAAGATTTATTTCAGTTAATTTTCATCTGTTTTATATTAACATTATTTGAACTTGGTTAGAATAATATAATGCTCATTTTTAAGAATTTGTGCTTATATGAATATGAAAATGAATTTGAAGAATCGCAAATACTCTCAGATTTGTTTTTCTCTCTGTGTAGCAGTCGCTTTATCACGGTGCACTGTGCAAAAAACTAACCACGTTGAATCTGAATCATGCCCAGTTCTCTCAAAATTACAGCACGATCAGTATTCATCAATTTTAAAACCGGTTCGGGTGTTTCCTCATACTGTTCCAGTGCAATTTCCAGCCATTTGGCCGCCTCTTGGTTCTCTCCCTGTTTTTGTAGATATTTCGCTAAGCAGACACAATCCAAAGTACTCAATTTGGCTCTGAAAAAGGAAGAGCGCATGAAAAAGTAGCAGCAAATTACACAGAGTTTTCAGATGGTGACCCACTTGTATTGCTTTTGGCTTAAAAGACCCTTTGCCATATCCCGTTCGTTCAGATTATAGGTCTCTTTGATGCGCAGCAATCCCTTGGCAGCGTGTTCCAGATCCAAATCGGTTAAAACATCCAATCTATAGTCTGCTATCTGCTGTAGATCTATGGACGGTATTTTTATAATTTAAGAATGTTTCAGAAACTGAAGAATGGTATATGGAAGTCATACCCTTGGCCTCTTCCAGCTTTAGATAACTATATAATTTTGGAGCATCCTGGTGCATTCTTCGCAACATAGGCAAACTATTCAAAGGATTCGAGACAAATTCTACGGGATTCATCATTGCCTCCTCATGTCGCTTCAATGCATCATCAACAATTCTATGGGAAATTATTTCAACTCATTTTCAAATCCATTTTCAACTTAAAATTCAACTTACATTCGTATGTTTTTCAACTTTTGCTCCACAACTTTGATATAGATGCGAAGATCGGTCAATAGATGATCTTCCCCCTCGAGAACACGTCTCATTTGATGTGTCGAGGTGGCAGTCAATTCTCCACCCACCATTTTCACAGTGAAGTAGAAAATGAAGAAGAAGAAGCACATGAATTTGACCAGCATTCTGAATAACAAGTGAACTGAAACTGAACTAATTGAAATATATGAACAACTCGATATTAATATGGTCAACTGGCGAATTGATTCGTTACACTCACACAAATCGAGAGATCTCAGCTGCAAATCAAGAAAATGCAAAGTGAGTTATTTAAAAAAACTTTTTTTTTCAGCAAGATAATCATTTTTTGTGAGATAACCTGTAAAAAAGAATTATTTTTGTATATTTTAAAAATTTAGTTTTTTCCGAAAACTTTGAAATATGTTGTACACATATTATTTTTAAGAAAAACCTTTCAAAAACTTCCAAACTGTGCATCAACATTTTTAATATTTGAAATATATTATAATTCCATTCTTGTTACTCTCTCAAAACTTTATCGATTTACAGCTGTCGAATCAACTTCAAAATTATTTGTTTACTTATTTTTATATATATTTGTGTTTAAATTTTTAATTTTAAAAATTTTGTACAACTTTCTGTATAGGGTATCTGTTAGTCGAGCACTTATTCATTTCAAGAGTTTTTGAAAACTTGGTTTACTGTGAGTTTGCTGTCATCGATTCGAAGTTAGAGCCAAAATAAAACTTACCGAAAAAGTGAAATTTTTCAAGATTTCCTGAATTTTAAAAGATATAGAAGAGATAAACGCAATGGACTGGGGATGTTTTCAACCGCAAAAACCTCAGGCCCCGCCGAGATTGGAGCCCTATATTCAACCGGTAAATGGAATCGTTCAACCTCCTGTGATTCCCCCTCCCAATCGACCGGGAAGAAGGACAAATGTCCTGGATAGTTTGAAGAGTGCATTGGGTGTCATTTGGAAGAGTCGCTTGTCGTACTACTTTCGCTACCCTGTAGACGCCGTTCGATTGGGCATACCCGACTATCACAAGGTCATCAAATATCCAATGGATCTTTCGACAATCCGCAAGAGATTACAGAACAATTATTATTGGCAGGCGGATGAGGCAATGGAGGATTTCGAGCTGATTATCGATAACTGTCTGGAGTACAACGAGGAGGGAACAGAGGTGCATTCGGCGGGCTTGGAGTTGAGGGAGGCATTTCACCAGAGATTGGATTTTATCGATATGAGCAATGAGGTGGAGATAATACCACAGACGGGATCAAGAAAAAGAAAGGCCGAGACTTTTAGTCAACCCATGATAAATTCGCCCGATGACGAGTGTTCCACTTACACTAGACAACAAAAGCCCAACCTCGACTATATCGAGTATAAAGAGGAGGCGATTTCGTATATTGAACCCGATCCTGAACCCGAAGCTGATCACGAACCAGATTCTGAACCAGTTTCCAATTCCGATCCTGATCCCGATCCTTATTCCGTTTTCTATCCCGTTTCTTACCCCGATCCAGCAAACGATTTCTATTCCGTTCCGGAACCCTCCCATTCGGTTCCTGAATTCCAGCCAGAATCCGAACCAGAATCTGAACCCGAATCCGATACTGAATCCGAAACAGAAACCGAATCAGATTCTGAACCTTTATCGAAATTGGACGAACTGCAGCTGAAAGCCGAGCAACTTATCGATTGGCAAGAGTATCTTATCGAGAAATCCCACTGCGAATATCTTTTAAGATCCTTAACAAAAGAGAAAAGAACTCATTTCACTTGGCCCTTCAATAATTCGAAATTGTGGACTAAGCTTAGCCTGAATCCAGAATATAAACATTCTAAAATTGAGAAATTGGATTGGCGAATTTTAAGCGAGAAATTGGCAAAAAATCGATTTGAAAATTTTGAACATTTCGTGCACACGATGCGGCAAATGTTTCAAGATGCTTTGACTGGTTTTCCATACGATGATATTTTAATTGATGCGGTTAATGAGACGGACGAGGTACTCGAATCGTATTTAGATGAATGCCGAGAATCCATAGATTACAAAAAGCAGAAACTGCACGAAGTGACTAACGATATGATTAAGAAAACTAACAGGTTCTTAGTAGAAATGGAATACACAGCACAAAGAGAATAATCATCTCCGTGTTCCTATTAAATTTAATTAAACCGCCAAAGAATAGTAGTTTCATGTTATCACAGCAGGTGTCGCCTTAACATTTCAGCACTGCAGCACGAGCCATTTTGAGTATAACAGCAATGCAGTTAACAGATATTGCTTACATGATCTAAATGTAGTCTTAACAGCTATGCAGTCAACAGCTTATGTTCATATGATCTAAATGTAGTCTTAACTTTGCATCACTGCATTAACAGCGCTATTTTTAGTATAACAGCAATGCAAACAGTGCCATTTTGAAAATGACAGCAATGCAATCAACAGTTAATTTAAGTATGATCTAAATATTTAAACTAAGCATATATTTATAAATAATATTATACAAACACACAAATGCAAGCTAAAATTATTGCTTTTATGTAGTTTTGGTAAAAAAAAACTACATTAATATAATTAGAAAGCAATTTGGCAGGCAATATTATCGATAGTGTAGCAATATTCCAGGGTCGTATTGTTATTATCGATAAGCGATAACATCTTGCGACAGCGAGCGTTGCGAAGCTGCTCAAGAAATCTCGTGTAAAAACGCGAAAGATGTCGTAAATAATTGGTAAATTCTGGTGCAAAGTGTTAATAAGTGATCTGTGTAGTGTTTTCAAATGAAATTCGCATTGCAAATTGCATGAAAATGTCAAATAAAAAGGTGCAAACCTGATTGCTGAAAGAGGCAGGCAGTTTTTTTTCTTCATCGTCGTAAAATACATACAGACTCGCACACAAACACGTAAACGCTTAATACGTATATATATATAACGCGCGGGCGCGAGAGTAAAAAAGAGCGTAAACGAGAGAGAGAGCGAGCGTCGTGTGTGTGTGAGTGAGTGCGTGTGCGTGCCTATGTGTTTGTTGTATGATGTCGTTTGGTGAGAGAGCAAGCGTGAGCGCGCCAAGCAGGCGAATGCGAGAGCAAAGCAAAAACCAACAAATAAGCGAACGAAAATAAAAACGACAAAAATACCGAAAGCGAAATAACGAATATTGAAACAAGTCGTGTTGATGTTTATGTGTTTGTATTATGTTTTAACTCCCCATTTCCCCCACACACACAAGTTGGATACATTTAATAAAATTCATACAAAAAAGGTAATAAAATAATAAATAATAATCATAATTAACAACAATTGCATTTGGACACAATTATACTAACAATTTCATTCATTTTACACTGCATTCAATTGTTGTTTTCCTTAGGTATTTAGTAGTTTGTGTAGTTGTTTTTATTGTTTTTGTTTATTTCTTTAGTTTATTTAATGAGCACAACTTGTACTGTTATTTAAATGAGTTTATTTTATCTACGTCGCTTGCTAAATATAGTACAGAAAGCAAGTTGCAAAAACGAGTATAACAACAACAAAACAGAGACACGTAGAGAGTGAGTGAGAGAGAGAGCGAGGGAGAAGGATAAGCAGCATCAATAAATAACGTTTAATGTGTGTATTGAGTATCTACAGTTAATTGTTTTTGTTGTCCACTCATTTCAAATCAAATAAACTCGCTCTCTCCCACACTCTCCCACTCACGCTCTCTTCCACATCTGTCACCCCCCCCTCCATCCCCTCTCTCCCACACTGAGTGCGGTGTTGCTCTCTCACTCGCTCGCATACGCACTGTGCTTTTGTATTTATAACTAAAATTGCGTTGATCATTTGCGTTGCTTTTTCAACTTTTAATAAATTATGTACACACACACGTATACGTTAATCGATTGGGCCAAGTTATTGTTAGTGTTGTCAGTGTTGCCAACTCTGTAAAGCCTAAACACAGCTAGATCAGTATTTATATATATATTATATTTATAAATAAAAATATATGAGTGTTTTTTTTTACTTTCTAAAATAAAATAATAATAAAAGATATACATTTTCTATTAATTATCTTGTTCCAAGTCATGAAATATATTTTTGAAATATTTTCCAATTATATATTACTGTAAAAATTGCTTAATTGCCCCATTCGCGACTGGCGCGAAAACGGCTAAATTAGCAACACTGCTTAGGACAGCGCAACGTTGTTGTTGTTGTTCTTGTTATTGCTCTCTGGTTTGTTATTGTTGTTAGCTGGGCTGCTGTGATAAATTTGATGAATAATTACGAAATATTTGTACATTTGTTCTCTTTTTTTCTCTCACTTTTCTATCACTCACTCTTTCGCTCTTGACGCCATCTTTGCCTATGGCATTTTTGTCGATCAAAAAGCCAAATTCCAAAGCGTGAGAAACTACGCGCCAAATGAGTAATTACCCATACATACATACATAGATATTTATTTACATAGATAGACACACACATACACGCCTTGAAATATTTATTGAACGTCGCAAATTGAAAACTAAAGTCTGTTTTTACGCTTTGCTGCACAAGACGCAACGTTTACAATAACTCATCGCACACACCTCGCAATCGTGTCAAATTTGTTATTGTTCAGTGTGTTAAGCAAGTTATCAATTTATAATTTACATAGCCCCAACATGCACAGTGGCATACAGCTTATTTGACCCACTACATTTTTAATTACATATGTTATAATTTATGGAAACACAAATAACTAAAGATAATTATCTTAAATTCAAATAGAAATTAAAATTAATTTATTTTTATTTATTCACAAAATAAAAGTTATTCAGCTTAAATTCAAACAATATTTAACAATAACTTTTACAATTTATTATAAATTAATTTATATAAATACAATCGAAAAATAAAATATTACTGAAATAAATTTATACATTAACAATTTATTTATATTTATTGAAAAAACTAGATTACTTAGCTTTAATTTAAACAACTTTTAATACAAATTAATACTTATGAATATCATTTATATAAAAGGAAAAAAAATGCAATTATTTAGGTTAAACTTAAACAATAATTTAGAAATTATTAATTGTTTAAGTTTTCACTCAAAAAATAAATTCATTAAAAATGTGTTATATGTATGTAAAAACTAGTGGGTCAAATATGCTGAGAGCCACTGTAAATTTAAAACGTGCGGCAGCTGCTGCAGCTGCAGAGAGAGAGAGAGAGAGAGAGAACTGAAGAGAACCCACCACCAACAACAACAACAGATGTTTATTTACCACCAACAGCAATAAAAACTAAAGCAAATCAAACTAAAAAACAACAATTACAAATTGCCTACTATCCTTGTTGTTGTTGTTACTTTCGTGCTTCGTGGCAATTGGGCATCAAAACTGCGTTTCACGCTTCGCTTTTGCTGCTCATTCATGCTGCTCTCACACACACACACACATTCATACATCATAATATCACCTCTGCTCCTCCCACATATTGGCGCGCACATTTTCTTTCACCTTTGTTGCGTGTTGTGTTGTGTTTTGATTCAAACGTCTTTTTGGGCACCTTCGCCTCTGTCTCTCACACACACACATGCTCATACTCACACGCACACCCACGCATGTACGCTCTCTTTAATATGTTGAATAGTTGGGCGCCCATCTCACTGCTCTCTTTGGCGCTGCCGCTCTCTCTAAATCACAAAACACATTTGTTGCTTGTTGTCTTCAGCTGCTGTCGTTTCTTTCTTTCTTTTTGTTGTTCGGCTTCATTGCGCTCTCTTTTGCCCACACTCTCTCGCTCTGCATTGCTCTCATTTCGACTGCACATGTATTGTTAGGCATTTTTTTTTTGCATAATTTAATGCAAATTCACATTCATACATACTTAAATATGTAGGCATGCATATGTATGTACATATATTTGTATATTTATATATATATATTTGTGTGTCCAACTTGTCTGTCGTGTTTATGTATGTAGCATTGTTGTTATTGTTGTTGTGATTGTTATGCTCACGTTATTAATCGTACGTCAGTTGATTCGGCTTTCAATCGACATCGTTGTCGTTACCTGTGATGAACTTCTTCCCCTTCCCTTCCCTTTCCTCCCCACCCATCCCCTCGCACGCTTACTCATTCACTCAGCTCGCTGTCGTCTCCCTCTGCTGCTGTCGCTGTCGCTGCTTGACTTTAATCTGCTCAATTACTCGCAATTTGCAAGTTGTGTCTTTGTGTCTGTCTCCGTCTCCGTCTCTCGCTGTGCCTACCTGTGCCTCTCTGTATGTGTGTGTGCGTTTGACACTCTGTCTCTGTATGCTTTTTTGTCTGTACGTTTTGGCTCTCTCATTCTGCTTATGCATGTTTTTGTACGTTTTGCGCTTGTTTTGATTTCTTAATCTTTTTACCATAATTGATGGCAATTAAATTAAAGGTGTGTGTGCGGCCTCGCGCCTTCGTTGTTGTTGTTGTCGTATTTACACGATTGCTGGACTTCGGCTTAACTCGAAATGCTTCGGCTGCGAATTGACTCGTTTTGATTCGCACGTATTGGCCAGCTCTCGTTCGTGTGTGTGTGTGTGTAGTTGTCAGTTACCTCCATCTCCATCTCCGGCATCATCTCAAAACTTCCCGTCCCCTTCCCACCCCTTTTACACAGCTCGCGTGACCAGTGTTGTTGAAAGAAACCATTTTTAAGAGTCCTAAAATAATAAATTATTTTTTTTAACAAATTAAAGACAAAAGATATCTGAATCAAACTCTCAGATTATGTCTATTTTCCGTGACCAAATGTTGCTAAAATCGGATTACTATATCATATAGCTGCCATTGGAACAATCGGATGCAAATTAACTTTTAGTATTAAAAAGTGCTAAATCTAGCAATAAAATAGCTAAAATGGCAACACTAAACGTGACTTTTATTTATTTGTAGCATTCAAATTATTCACATCAATTGCTCTTTTTTTATGTGTTCGTCTTTTGCTTCGTCTATGCTTTGTGCACACATTTCTCAGCGCTCGCATTTTGTCATCTTTAGCGAGATTTTATTGATTAGTTCAATAAGCCATGTGGCATCCACACGCACACATCCAACACATACACATACACATGTGCGCATATTTATATGTACACATGTATAATTATAGCGATTTACTTAATTGATGTCAGCACACACACACAGAAACTTTACACTGTTATTAATACTAGTTTGCAAAGTTTTATGTGTCACTCTGTGTTCAATTTGCAATTTAAAAGCGTAGTTTGTATTTAGCTTGTGTGTCTGTCAAGTTGTGTCGAGTCCGATTCGGATTCCGAGTGCGAGTATTAAGTATTAAATTGTTGACAATTGTTTTGAGCTTGGGCGAATTAACCTTTAGTTTGTTATGTCATCTGTCATGTCTAAATTTGCCTAACAGCTTTTGCAAAAAAATTCATATTCATATCATTAATATTATTGACACCACAAATTATAATTACACTTTTCATGGACAACTTTTATTATGCCACACATTATATCGTTTATTAAATTTAATAATTAATTACAATTTCATTATAATTATTTATTTTATGTTTAAGTGTTAAATATAAAAAGTTAAACTAACTTATCATTGTAATTAATTATAAAATCAAAACAATAATTATTCAATCTTATCAATATTCTATCTTCTAATCATCCGCTTATCACTCATCACATCTTTCCCACACACAATACCCTAATTACAATTGAAGTGATTATTCGCTAAGATTATTCTAAAATAAAGATAAAAGATATTTTACACCTTAATATTAATGGATCTCAAAATTTCTTAGTTGCAAAATGTTATTTTTAAAAAGAACACAGTTTAATAATTGTAAACTAAGTTTCAATATTTTAATAATATTTAATATTAATATTTTTTATTAATTATTTTAGTGAAAATAATAAAAAAAAAAACCAATTGTTAGTTGATTTGCTACATTTAATATCATTCATCAATCAGAATCAATAAAATTGTCTGTATTACATCATTCATTCATTCATGTTGAGGCGCAAAAGATTAAAGTAAACAGAAACAGTTAACGGTTCGTTTAAGCCGCAAATGAAATTACTAACTTGAACACAAATGTGCACACTCATTGTGAAAAATGAAATGAGAAATGTTTGTCTGGCCAAGTTACTAGAAAAAACAAAACATAACAAAAAAAAAAATGCAAAGACTTTTGTGTACAGTTGACATGATTGACTAGCTGCATAACTAAGTAATAACTAACTAGCTGACTGACTGACCAATGGATGCCAGCTAACAGTAACTAGTAACTACCAACTGGTAACTCTCTGTTGGTAATTGTGCCGTTCGTTGTGTGTTGTGGGTCGTGTGCCCCTAAGCCAATACAAACACCTCTTAAATACTAAGAAAAAATAAAAAACAAAACTAGAAAAGTTATTCCCGGCACAGCGAAACCTCGATACCCTTGCAAAGCACTATAAATTTAAATCTTCCAAAAAAAACCTCTTTAAGAGGTAAAAGTCTAGTGACGAAAGTCTAGATGCCCCAAAATTTTTGATACTCAATTTTTGGACAAACGATATTCAATTTAATATCTAAATTGTATAAAAATAATAATTATATTTATAAATAAAATTAGTTCGAAAAAAAGCTATTTTTTTGTAAAAAGTAAAGTAACTATTTTCCAAAGTAAAGTTTAAATTTATAGCAAAGCAAATAATATGCTTATTTTCATTTATAAAAAAAACATTTTCAAAAAATTTCCATTTTGATAAAGTTTATTTTTCTTGAAATCTCAAATTTTAAGTTCATGTCCCTACAAATTTTTGTGGCATAATTAGTATAAAACAAAAATAACTGTTTAGAAGATGTTTATTACTTGTATTTCTTTTGTTTTGGTAATTTTATCTATAAATTTCTGAGACCTATAGGGTTAAGAGGTTCTCAATGGCTAATAATAAGAAAGAGGCATAAGTTTGTGAAAACTCAAACGGTTTTCATGCAAAATTACTTTTTTTTATATCTTAAACTATAAATTCCAATTTTATGAAAATTTTCAATATTAATAATTAAACGGCAAAGCCTGAGCGATACATGCAATATGGGATCTGTCGCGCCTTTTTTCAAGCCTTACAAGTTTCTTGTAAAAATTGTAATAACCTCTGGAAGGGTATTTACAATGAAAAAAACTCAAACTGAGTCATGCATGCAGCAAATTGCGCTAAACTGAAAACAAAAGGAAAAGCAATAACAAGTTAACGTTCAAAGTAAGGGGATAAGTGAGGATAGTTTGAGAGAGAGAGAGAAAAAGAGAGAGCGATAATGGGGGAGGGAAGAACGTTTTTCACTTCTCATTCCATCAGCTATTAAGTATTTCACGAACTTGGTTAACTGTCACAGACAGCCCTTGCTACACACACACAACTCTTAGATACATACAGACATGTGCTAAAAAGAAAGGGCACCTTACCAAAATTTTGATGTAAAAAATTTAGCAAAATCAAAAAAAAAACGCAAGGAATAATATTTATTTTAAGAGTTTATGAACTCAAAAATAAGATACTTTAAGTTTAAGATACTACAACAATAATTATTGTTATTATAATTAGGGGTTTTATTGGGCTCTGAATCTTTACACCAAACCTTTTTTCAAAGAATATTTTAAATATAAAATTTAATATTGTTCGTCACAAATTGGATATTAGAAATTTTTGGGGCATGCAAAGACTTTTGTCACTAGACTTTTACCTCGTAAAGAGGCTTTGTAAAGAATTTTATTAGGAAAGAATTATTTCTATCAACTTGGTTTGACTAATAAATGATGGTGTTGTTATTAGTTTGCCCATGTCTGTAGACACACACATGCACCCACACACCCATTGATCCATTCATCGCACACACACACACACATACACACACACTCAACTTGTTTGCCAACTGCGACGAAGCGAACTAATAAATTTCTATTTTGTTTTTTCTACTCCTCCCCGTCCGTTTTCCCTGATTTTCTCAATCATTTTTCCAGATTCAGGAAAAATCTAAGACAAAAATTGCGAATAAAAGCCGATGCGCAAAAAGTGTGCTAGTATAAGAAAAAGAAGAAGAAGAGGAGGAAAAAGAGGAAGAAGAAGGAGAGCGGAAATTGTGAGTGTACGAATTGTATTTAATGATGTAGTTGATGCGATTCATACTCATCATGATGATTATTATGAGTATGATAATGATAATGATAACAATGATGATGATGTTGAATGTTGATGAGAGAGAACAACAACAACAAGAACTGCAAGTTGCATAGTTGAAAAAAAATCAACCGAAAGAAAGTACAGCAATGTGGAAAATTGTAAATGCGACGAGCAAAAACTCAAAACGCAGAAAAACTAAACGCGCAAAAAGAAGAATTTTCATTCTCAACTTGCCATAAAAAACAAAACGCAAAAAAAATATAATAAAAAAAACGAAAGAAAACTGAAAACAACAACAAGACGCTGTCGTAAAAGGGCAGTCATAAAGGAAAACCCACCACTTAAACAACAACAGCCACGACAAGAGTAAGAATTTTAATTTCTAGCAACAACAACAACTACAAGCGACAACAACAAGCAAATCCTGCAAAAAAAAAAACAAAAAAGTTCAAGTCTAAAGTAGAAAAACCACTTAAAACGTCGCACTGTGGGACATTAGGGCCTAAAAACGTGGCAAAATTTATTTCTTGTCATGAAAGCGGTTGTAAAAGTCTGCGATTGCAAATAATAATAATATTAATTATTATAAAATTATTAAATCTCAATTTTTATTTAAAAATCATAATATAAATCATAGTTTTCAATTTTTAAAATAAAAATCAATCAATAAAAATTACTTTCAATTTTTCAATAGTTAAATTTCAATTTTTATATAAATATTATAATACAACTCTTATTTTGCAATTTTTAAAATAAAAATCGATCAATAAAAATTATTTTCTATATTTTGAATAATTAAATCTCAATTTTTATTTGATAGTCATAATACAGCTCTTATTTTGCAATTTTTAATATAAAAATCTATCAATAAAAATTATATTCAATTTATTTTAAAACAAATTTAATATAATTTAAAAAATAAAAATTGAATGTAAATACCAAAATCTAAAAACATTTAGGATGAGTTGTTCAATACCTTTTATATGTCACATGTCATGGACAAATATAACCATAAAAAAATATTTTTTTTTAATAGTAAAATTTTTAAGTATTTCGAATCCAAAAGGATAATATT